>NC_037344.1:8485167-9109779 GCF_002263795.3 Bos taurus | reverse complement strand
TTATACTGTAAATGGAGCTGTGATACTCATCTAAAAAGGGCAGTAAAGATGCATTTCCTGGAGAGTCAGTTCATTTTAGGTAACAAAGCAGGCCCTGGGTTCTAGTGCATGTAGCAGAGATGGAATGTTCACAGACTACATGTCAGAAGAACACGTCTGTTGATGATGAGAGGAGACAGGCACTTTTCTTTCGGGCAATGGAGAACGTGTCAGGAGCCCTGGTTCTCTTCAAAGAGGAAAACCATTGCCACTACTGATTTTGACTCTGCCTTCTTTCTACTTGCTGAGATGTGACATTCTTCTCAGGGAAATCTGGGGAAATCTGGGGACTATGTTGGTTCTTGTAACTCCACCCAAGATGCTCTTCACCCCTCTTGCCCAGGAAGGGCTATCTGAACTATTCTTTCTTGGTCATCCAAACAGGGACATTTAAATAGCACTTTATTTTATTTGTTTTTTCTTATTTAGAGTTTTTGTTGTTGTTGTGGGCTATTTTTAAAGTCTTTATTGAATTTGTTACAATATTGCTTCTGCTTTTTTTTTTGGCCATGTGGCATGTGGGATCTTAGTTTCCTGACCAGGGATTGAACTTGCATCCTGTACATTGGAAGGCAAAGTCTTAACCATTGAATCCTCACGGAAGTCCCTTAAATAGCACTTGAAACAAAACATTCATCCTCCCACCAAACATTTATCAAATAATCAATCACTAATGTACTCAATAAATGTGTTAAACACAGTGGACAATTACATGTGAATAAAAAAAGATGCCTCTTACCTCCAAGAGATTATAGTTTAGAAGACATGGGGGGCCAAAAATGCCTGTTTATAAGTGGCTAGAATAAAAGTAGTGCTCAGTCGTTCAATCATGTCTGACTCTTTGTGATCCCATGGACTGTAGCCTGCCAGGCTCCTCTGTCCATGGGATTCTCCAGGCAAGAATACTGGAGTAGGTTGTTATTTCCTCCTCTAGGGAATCTTTCGCACCCAGGGATCAAACCTGTGTCTCCTGAATTGGCAGGCAGATTCTTTACCACTGCACCATCTGGGAAGCCCAGAGTAAAAGTAAGAAAATAATGAATTCCACTAAAAAGGTACGAACAGTTATGTCAGTTCAGAAGGTTGATCCCCACACTTTTTGTTTGTGCAGCCTATTAATGAAAATTTTGGCATGCCAGAAATACATGACATTTGTATGTAAATTACAGGCATGTACTCTGTACTAATATATTACAAATATTATAATCATATACACAATGAGAAATTTTAAAAATGTAAAGAGGAAATAGGTAGTATATTTGGAAATGATTTTAATTTTGCTGAACAATGGAGATTCTTCTTACTTTCTTAAATATACGACTAAAACATTTTTTTGGCAGTAGAGATGTGATTTATAGGTCAGATCTGATTTAACAGCCATTGTTTTTGCATCTAGTGTGATTAATGTGAAGCTCCTATTGGGAGACAGAGAATGTTATGTCTGTCATTTAATTATTGTTTGCTGGTGCTTACATTATAATATTATTTTTCAATTTTCAGGGACTTGTAGAAAGCATTTTGTAAGAGTAGATAGGACTATTCCAAAAACCTGCATAAACTTCCATATGTCATAATATGCTGAAAATGAATGATGGATGTTCATCTCAACAAATGCCTCGTCATTATGGAACTCCAGACTTTTGAAGCCTACTTTCCATAGCATCCATATGTAATGCATTGACCTAGTGAGGGTCCCAGTGTCAATATGTTTATTAAATAATAGTAGCCTTTAACTTCTTATTTTTAGAATTAATTATAATCAGTTCAGTTCAGTTCAATTCAGTCACACAGTCATGTCTAACTCTTTGCGACCCCATGAATCGCAGCATGACAGGCCTCCCTGTCCATCACCAACTCCCAGAGTTCACTCAGACTCATGTCCATTGAGTCAGTGATGCCATCCAGCCATCTCATCCTCTGTCGTCCCCTTCTCCTCCTGCCCCCAATCCCTCCCAGCATCAGAGTCTTTTCCAATGAGTCAACACTTCGTATGAGGTGCCCAAAGTACTGGAGTTTCAGCTTTAGCATCAGTCCTTCCAAAGAAATCCCAGGGCTGATCTCCTTCAGAATGGACTGGTTGGATCTCCTTGCAGTCCAAGGGACTCTCAAGAGTCTTCTCCAACACCACAGTTCAAAAGCATCAATTCTTCGATGCTCAGCTTTCTTTAGAGTCCAACTCTCACATCCATACATGACCACTGGAAATACCATAGCCTTGACTAGACAGACCTTTGTTGGAAAAGTAATGTCTCTGCTTTTGAATATGCTATCTAGGTTGGTCATAACTTTCCTTCCAAAGAGTAAGCACGTTTTAATTTCATGGCTGCAATCACCATCTGCAGTGATTTTGGAGCCCAAAAAGATAAAGTCTGACAGTGTTTCCACTGTTTCCCCATCTATTTGCCATGAAGTGATGGGACCAGATCCCATGATCTTCATTTTCTGAATGTTGAGCTTTAAGCCAACTTTTTCACTCTCCACTTTCATTTTCCTCAAGAGGCTTTTGGGTTCCTCTTCACTTTCTGCCATAAGGGTGGTGTTATCTGCATATCTGAGGTTATTGATATTTCTCCCTGCAAACTTGATTCCAGCTTGTGCTTCTTAAAGCCCAGCGTTTCTCATGAGGTACTCTGCATATAAGTTAAATAAGAAGGGTGACAATACACAGCCTTGATGTCCTCCTTTTCCTATTTGGAAGCAGTCTGTTGTTCCATGTCCACTTCTAACTGTTGCTTCCTGACCTGCATATAGGTTTCTCAAGAGGCAGGTCAGGTGGTCTGGTATTCCCATCTCTTTCAGAATTTTCCACAGTTTATTGTGATCCACACAGTCAAAGGCTTTGGCATAGTCAATAAAGCAGAAATAGATGTTTTTCTGGAACTCTCTTGCTTTTTCAATGATCCAGCAGATGTTGGCAATTGGATCTCTGGTTCCTCTGCCTTTTCTAAAACCAGCTTGAACATCTGGAAGTTCATGGTTCACGTATTGCTGAAGCCTGGCTTGGAGAATTTTGAGCATTACTTTACTAGTGTGTGAGATGAGTGCAATTGTGTGGTAGTTAGAGCATTCTTTGGCATTGCCTTTCTATGGGATTGGAATGAAAATTGACCTTTTCCAGTCCTATGGCCACTGCTGAGTTTTCCAAATTTGCCGGCATATTGAGTGCAGCACCTTCACAGCATCATCTTTCAGGATTTGAAATAGCTCAACTGGAATTCCATCACCTCCACTAGCTTTGTTTGTAGTGATACTTTCTAAGGCCCACTTGACTTCCCATTCCAGGATGTCTGGCTCTATGTGAGTGATCACACCATTGTGATTATCTGGGTCGTGAAGATCTTTTTTGTACAGTTCTTCTGTGTATTCTTGCCATCTCTTCTTAATATCTTCTGCTTCTGTTAGGTCCATACCATTTCTGTCCTTTATCAAGCCCATCTTTGCATGAAATATTCCCTTGGTATCTCTAATTTTCTTGAAGAGATCTCTAGTCTTTCCAATTCTATTGTTTTCCTCTATTTGTTTGCATTGATCGCTGAGGAAGGCTTTCTTATCTCTTCTTGCTATTCTTTGGAACTCTGCATTCAGATGCTTATATCTTTCCTTTTCTCCTTTGCTTTTCATTTCTCTTCTTTTAATAGCTATTTGTAAGGCCTCCCCAGACAGCCATTTTGCTTTTTTGCATTTCTTTTCAATGGGGATGGTATTGATCCCTGTATCCTGTACAATGTCACGAACCTCATTCCATAGTTCACCAGACACTCTATCTATCAAATCTAGGCCTTTAAATCTATTTCTCACTTCCACTGTATAATCATAAGGAATTTGATTTAGGTCATACCTGAATGGTCTAGTGGTTTTCCCTACTTCCTTCAATTTCAGTCTGAATTTGGCAATAAGGAGTTCATGATCTGAGCCACAGTCAGCTCCTGGTCTTGTTTTTGTTGACTGTATAAAGCTTCTCCATCTTTGGCTGCAGAGAATATAATCAATCTGATTTCGGTGTTGACCATCTGCCAATGTCCATGTGTAGAGTCTTCTCTTGTGTTGTTGGAAGAGGGTGTTTGCTATAACCAGTGCATTTTCTTGGCAAAACTCTATTAGTCTTTGCCCTGCTTCATTCCATATTCCAAGGCCAAATTCGCCTGTTATTCCAGGTGTTTCTTGACTTCCTACTTTTGCATTCCAGTCCCCTATAATGAAAAGCACATCTTTTTTGGGTGTTAGTTCTAAAAGGTCTTGTAGGTCTTCATAGAATTGTTCAACTTCAGCTTCTTAGCTGGTTGGGGCATAGACTTGGATTACTGTGATACTGAATGGTTTACCTTGGAAAACAGAGATATTCTGTTGTTTTTGAGATTGCATCCAAGTACTGCATTTTGGACTCTTTTGTTGACCATGACGGCCACTCCATTTCTCCTGAGGGATTCCTTCTGCAGTAGTAGATATCATGGTCATCTGAGTTAAATTCACCCATTCCAGTCCATTTTAGTTCGCTGATTCCTAGAATGTCAACGTTCACTCTTGCCATCTCTTGTTTGACCACTTCCAATTTGCCTTGCTTCATGGACCTGACATTCCAGGTTCCTATGCAATATTGCTCTTTATAGCATTGGACCTTGCTTCTATCACCAGTCACATGTTCAAATATTTTCTTTCTGTCACGCGAGTGTATGTTCCTTGGTTCTATGTCTCGTCACAACAAAGATTTGGACCAACAGACATTAAAGCCCTCAGCGCATCACAGCTCTCGGGTCTTGAACAAACCGTGCTACAGCTCTTAGGCAAATCAGTGTTACAGCTCCATTTTATTTAGAAGATAGCAGGAGAATCCATCCTCGAAGTATGAGGGCATGCCAACCCAAAGACTCAAAGAGAAGAGAGTGGAGGAGTGTGTGGGGAGGGAGAGAGAGAGTGAGAGTGAGAGAGAGAGAGATAGAGAGCACTCACGTGGGGGAGAGAGAGAGAGAGAGTGCTTTGGCTCTTCCTTTTATATGTTTTTTCCTCCACCTGGGCCTGCCCTAGGCAAATTGGGCTTAGCCAGGAGTGCTGTTTGTTCTGCCTGAAGTCTTCACTCTGGTCCTCGGACCTTCCTTTGATCTTCCTTGTCTTTTAGCCACCGCCATTTTGGATTCCTTTTCCCTATTCTACCTACCTAACATTTCCATACTCCAATAGATGGTTTGCTCTTCTCTTGGGTTTGTGTATAGTAATTTGCAGACTCCTAGGGCTTCCCACGGAGAAGGCAATGGCACCCTACTCCAGTACTCTTGCCTGGAAAATCCCATGGATGGAGGAGCCTGGTGGGCTACAGTCCATGGGGTCGCTAAGAGTCAGACACGACTGAGCGACTTCACTTTCACTTTTCACTTTCATGCACTGGAGAAGGAAATGGCAACCCACTCCAGTGTTCTTGCCTGGAGAATCCTAGGGACAGGGGAGCCTGGCCGGCTGCAGACCATGGGTTGAAGAGAGTCGGACACGACCGAGCACACACCACATGCTCAGGCAAGAGGATGGTTTGGACGAGTCCCTTATGTCTGAAAATATTAGAAAAAGCTTCACACAATAACTTCAAATTGAATGATGAATAGAAACTAGAGGAGAGGAAACATTTGGAAAAAAGTGTATGACAATTGTGCTGCTATGAAAGCACCGGATTTATGGAAGGAATAATAAAATGTCCATGTTTTTAGAATGTCAAAGGAAAAATGTTGGGAAATTAGCACCAGAATGTGGAAGGCATTGAATACCTTTCCTAGTGTAAGAATTTGAACTTTGTTCAGCTTTGGAAGGCATCAGACATATATAAATTTGAGAATTGTTATGGGAAACAACTTTTCCTTTAACATCTGTCTTCTTTATCTCTATGGAAGTGCCTCTCTCCTTATCTGCCTTCTCTTCTCTACACAGTTTGTTATTGGAAATAGCAGTCTAGCAGCACAGGGGCTGAGATTGAAAGGGTGGTGGGAGAGAAATTCAATAAATTAAGGTCCTTTTTACATAATTATCAATGAACAGTTTAAGTCAGAGGTCATGAAGACAAAGTGGAAATTTTAGTGATGGAAGAGAAAAACTGTATGTCTGTTTATAAAGTTTCCAGCTTGGCTAACCAGGAGTTTGGGGGTCAATAAAAATTGAGATACCTGGAGAAGAAGCAGATTTGAAGGAGTCATTAATGATGTGGAGGGATATTTAGGTAGAGGTACCTGAAGTAAGGCTGAGAACCTGGATATGTAGGATAGGACTAGAAATAATCCACACAGAGGAGGCATTAAAGGGATTAATGATTCACGAGTGGACCTGGTCAAAAGCTGAAGAGGATCTAAGACAGTGTTGGAGAAACATGTCTGAACATTTTAACCCAGGAGCTCCCCTTGGATCTGGGGCTGGGGAAATCTTGACTCTTTATCTTTTAATCCAATTATTCATGTCTTTGGTGATTGTTGCTACTACATAGATTCTTTTATGTCAGTTAAGTAAAGTTAACATGTTTTAGAAATCAGGTTTTAGTAATCTTAGGTAGCTAGTTTAAAAAACAAAAAAATCTGTCTGCTAAAAGAACTTAAGGAAACAAACCATCCAAAAGAGCAAAGCATACTTAAACATAAGGAATGGTGAAAAAAAAAAAAAAGAGAGAGAGAGAGAGAGGTTTCTGTATACAGAACTACATTTGAAATGGAAATAAAGCAGAATATTATCATGGCTAGATTTAAGGCTTACTGGCTTAAGTGATCTTGGCAATAGAGACCAAACTGCACTAAACATGTAGTTTGAATTTTTTTTTCTCAGTCAGTTGTCCAGTTTGACTGAATTGATGAATTGCTTTGATATCATTAAAAAAGAAAAATAAAAGAGAATTTTAAAAAGAAATATAGGGAATTGGTGAAGTTTTTAGGATAACAAAACATCTGAGATTGGTTTTAGGAAGTGATTTGGGGGAAAAAAAATAAAGCAAGGCAAAAATGCATTTCTGGCAAATTATCAGCAGTATTATACATAGTGGAAGAAGAGGATAGTAATGGATAAATATGTATTTTTATGAGCTGAACTGTGTCCCCCTCAAAATTCATATGTTGAAATCCTAACTCCCAGTATCTCAGAATGTAACCGTATTTGAAGACAGGATTTTATCGAGGTGATTACAATTTAATGAGGTCACTGGAGTGGGTCCTAATTCAACACAATTTGTGTCCTTATAAAAAGAGATTAGGACGCAAATATGCATAGATGGGCAATCATGTGAAGATGCAAGAAGACGGCCATGTATAATCCAAGGAGAGAGGCCTCAATAGATAGCAGCCTGCCTTGATCTTGGATTTCTAGCCTCCAGAACTATGATAAAACAAATTTGTTTAAGCCATCCAGCCTGTGGTACTTCGTTAGGGCAGCCCTAGCAGACTAATACACTTTTTAAAGTTCATAGTAGGTGACCAGAATTAAAGCTTTTCTTTTTTCTTTCAAACTTGGACAAGTAACTGAATACTCAAGATGAAAAGAACCTTGTTAGACTCATTTATTATGACTTTAGGGTTTGAAAGACTTGATGCTGTCTGTTTTGACTTTAACCTATTTAATATTATATTCAATAGGAAAGCCTCATCATTTTATTAAGGAATACAATTACAGCCATCCTAGGGAAGTTCACTGGACTGAGGACCAAACTCAGCACATGGTTATGAAAATACACGCTGACTTAGGAGAGGGGCTGGTACGATTGGGACAAAACAGTCAGTGATCTAGAAAAGAAAAAAAGAAACATACTCATTCAATTTACTGATGATAATAGTGTACATCTTAGAGGATAAGGTTAGCAATATGAATGTATATTTCTTACTAATGTGAACAAATGACAGTGCATTCACAGAGAATTTCAACTAAGAGTGTCAGGTAGCTAAAAAGAGAATCTTGCTCTGTAATCTTCTGTAGTCTGATTGATGGATATTTTAGGGATGATTATCAGGCAATGATGCTAGACAGTGTCCCTGTAAGGAGTATAGTCATCTCAATGAGAGGCAGGGGCAGGACTATGAGGGGAGCAGAACTCAGGAACTGTGTTCTGAGTTCTGAGAACTGTGTTCTGTGTTCTGAGAACTGGTACTGTTCTCAGAACAGTTTTGCCTTCCAGTTATGCCTGCTACTAGCCAGACAGTCCCCAGGTCCACTTTTTAAGCTCTAGATTCTTCACTAAAGGATGTAGAGGACTTGGAAAGTATTTAGTAGTGAAGATAAAATAATTAGGGGATCAGGTCTATGAGTATAAGTTAAAATAACTATGATTAGTCAAACTAAGCAAGAGAGGCCTGGGTTATTTAACAGTTCTTTTTTTTTTTTTTTTAAGAATGGTTTAGTCATAACTGAACATAATTGACTATTCTTCATTTATACATCAGGGGTCAAAACAAGAGGAAATGAGCCCCAACTGCAATGTGTGGGATTTAGATTAAACCTAGGGCAGAACTGGCTGAGTGGGATGCATTACTATGGAAGAATATGGAATTTCATATGGGGTAGATCTTTAAAAATAGTCTCTCAAGTGTCAAGGCTAATTTAAAAATTAAATCCTGTCTGAACAGTAAGTCTGGAAACTGATGAATTGGGAGGTGTAGGATTACATCATAAGAGATCTTCTAATCTTAAAATATATTGATTATCTTGAAAATAATACTAGTTATGAGTTAAGATATTAGAAAATCAGGGAGAGCTAATATCTGTGTTACGCCTTATTATTTTATCTCCCCCCCCCCATTAATCTGGGCATCAGTTTGGGCATTTGCCAAGTAAATTATAATTATCTACTGTTGAGATTTAAATCTCTTGATTATACCACAAGCACTCAGAAAGGCTGGATAGACAGGTTGGGAAATTTCTGTTTTAAGGAACAGCAGTAACAACAGATTCTACTGCCCCTGAAATGTTTTACTTTATCAGTTTTATTCTCTTAGTACCTTCTGGATGCTTACTAGCTGAACTAGATGCTATGGGAATCAAGAAAGGGAAAAGGTCATGGTTTCTAACCCTTAAGAGTGTGTGTGACATCTATGGGGTTATTGAATAAATCCTTGTGAAAAATTACTGTGCAGTATCAGCCAAAATTACTGAATAATGTGATAAGGGCAGTTTATGCTGGAAGAGTTGGATGGTGGTTTTATAGGTTGAAAGTATCACAGAGGAGATAGGTTTTAAAGGATGGGAAACAGTTAAGGGAAAGTAGGGAGGGAGAAAGGACATGTCTGGTAGCATGTGAGCAGAGGGATGGAAGTGAGGGTGTATGTGCGAAGGTCGTATTCTGACCCACTGAAGAGCCCCACGTAGTTACAGCCTTTAGGACAGATTCACAGCTGTTCATATGTCTCACAAAGCTGCTATGACTTGCTTTTGCTGACATCTGTGATCTTATCTCATCCTAACTTTTTGTTCTCTCCCACTCCCTTTTCTTGTCACAAAGTAGAGTCTGTTTGCAGAGAAGGCAATGGCACCCCACTCCAGTACTCTTGCCTGGAAAATCCCATGGATGGAGGAGCCTGGAAGGCTTCAGTCCATGGGGTTGCTGAGGGTCGGACACGACTGAGTGACTTCACTTTCACTTTTCACTTTCATGCATTGGAGAAGGAAATGGCAACCCACTCCAGTGTTCTTGCCTGGAGAATCCCAGGGATGGGGGAGCCTGGTGGGCTGCCGTCTGTGGGGTCGCACAGAGTCGGACACGACTGAAGTGACTTAGCAGCAGCAGCAGCAGCAGCAGCAGCAGAGTCTGTTTGAGTTCAAATTCCACTTCTGCCACTTTCTAACTCTATGACCTTGAATCTTGGTTCACATCAAAATGGAGATAATAATAGCACCTATTTCAAGGAGTTGTGAGGGTTAAATAAGTTAATAGATGCAAAGTCCTTAGAATAATACCTGGCACCAGTAAAATATTATGTATTCTAAGTATTATTAACAATATACATGTAAATAAATTATTGTAAATATTAAAGAGATAAATTTATTAGATAATTTATAAAGAGAACTTATAAGAAACAATAAAATATTATCAATTTTTATAAATACTGAATTCAATCCTTTAAGCCTTCTCTTCCTGGTAGCCTGTCCTTTTTTTCAGCTTTTTATTTTATATTGGAGCATAGCCAGTTAAAAATGTTGTAATAGTTTCAGGTGGACAGCAAAGGGATTCAGCCATGCATATACATGTATTCATTCTCCCTCAAACTCCCCTCCCATCCAGGCTGGCAGAGTTCCTCTTGCTATATAGTAGGTTCTTGCTGGTTATCCATTTTAAATATAGCAGTGTGTACATGTTGATCCCAGTCTCCTGAACTGTCCCTTCCTCCCACCCCAGTTGTAAATATTTAATTCGATCCTTTAAGCCATCTCCTCCTAGTAGCCTGTCCTTTGCTACGCAGCTTGCATTTACATCATCCCATGTCCTTGCTGTCCCTTGTTCTTACCTGGCTCACAGCACGTCCTGTTCTACACTGTAATCCTAGTTGACATGTTCATCTCATCCTAGATTGTAGAGTCTGGAACCAGCCATGTCTTGTTCATTTCTGTATCCTAAAGCCTACAGCCAGGAGGCCAATATGTGTTGAATAATTAGGTGAGTGAATGAAATAATTGACAGAAACATACAAGCTGTGGATTCACATGTTATGCACTCTATCCACCTCCATCTTGTTTACTTATTAATGCTAAAAAGTTGTATCAGCCCCCACCCCCCTGCAAAGTCAGTGGAATATGTAATGAAGGTGTATGGGTCAAAATTCAATGATTTGAAATTAAATATAAAATAAAAAATGTTTAAATTGAGAAAATTCATCCATTGTCTTATTGTTTTTAGAATAAAAATCCATACATTTTGCCATGGCCTACAAAAATAAAATCAGTGATTTGTTATGATTGGTCTCAGTTATACTCAAGAAATCTTTACAAAGTGGGTTTGCATTTATATTTCAAAATGGAAAGGCTAATACTAACTATACAGTCTTATTAATCATGCTGTACCTTCAAGATAGATTCAGTGTAATCAAGACATGAAACATTTCTATAATCTAATTGTGATCTATACTTTCTGATGTTTTTCTTTGTAAATTCTTAGGCTCTGGAAGTGTAGGTGATACATAGCTAGGAATCAGGAGATCTACAATGAACTCGTCTGGTCTTCAGATCCTCTCCTTTGAGAGTTTGAACTAAATGGCCTGACTCAGTTCTCTTAGCTCAGGAAATCTGTGCTGCAGCAGCGATTATCAGCCAGATTCCCTGAATGAAGACTAGTGGTCTATTCAGTGAGATCATACAGATTTATTAGTCACACAACCAGTCACTTTCTAATTGTTTATTATTATTTTTTATTTGTACAGAAGCTCTAACAATAAAATTTTAGTCATGGAGACTGTTTATGTCTTAATGAAAAATAAAATGGTAAACTTAGAATGCTTTATGTGAAAACAAGTAAAACTCTCTAATTAGTTAATAATAATAATGCTATTACTTGTTAGTTATCAGTATGACAATTTAAGGAACTCTGGTGCACAAAGTAATCACTTTTAAACATAATTTTTGTTACATACTTTTATATTTATATATAAAGATAAATATATATTTATCTCAATTAGAGAATCCGTTATTAGAAAATGTATCTATTAAAAAATCAGATAGGCTTGTTGTATGTGCTTTCATCTTAGATCTGGCTCTTTTTGAGGATGTGGCATTTGAAGGCTATAAATGTAATGTTGAAGTAGCTTCACACACAGTATCCTAGGCATCTTAACAGCCATGTGGGTTAGATCAGATCATATGTGGTGGATCAGATCAAGTACTAAAGAATCAACAGGTGGTGATGAAATTAGCCATGGCAGATTCAGTCTGTAACTCTTATCTATTAATTGGATTGTTTAGTGGCTAATCTGAATATAAATCTCTACCATTTAGCAACTGGAGTTCATTAACACAGCTAGTCTGACTCTACTATGCTCTGAGTAACCGAGACATAGATGTGGCTGCTGCTGTCCAGGTTCAGACAGACAGCAAAAATAGGATGAGGCAGGCGTTTATCTGGGAAGATGATCAGACTGCAAATAGCCATTTCAGTCTTGCCATCCACACTCCAGCACTCCAAGGAAAGTGTTTCCATTCCTACTTTTTTCTACTGGTCATTTGTAAAGTTGCATTATTTATTTTCGAAATATATAAAACAGACTTTTCCACTTTCCTTACAATATTCCCTCTCTGGTGGTCTGTCTCTTTTTCTCTCTCTAGGCTAGGCAGTAAATAATATTGCAAGCATTCTGGTGGTATAACATAATAGCCAAAACCTTTACAGTTAGGTGGGCCTGGATTGATGTTCTTCTTTTCTGCAATGGAAGTTACAATATCTACTTTCTAAGGTTGAGGGGGTTAAAGGCTACTAAGAACAGGAAATCCTTAGCACGTGGTGAGTGATACATACTGATTTATCAACTAATGTTCACTCTTGTTTCCAAGTAGTAATAGATGATAGTCGCTAGAAGTAGATAGCCATTTTTGTCCTTTTCCCATCATCACTTGATGGAAAGTTTTGCTTACCTTTTACCAGGTTAACTGTTGCCTGAAATGGAAAATGACACCCCAAAGATGAGTGGCAACCCAGAAAAGTATAGTGTTGTTTAGAAGAAACATAATTTATTTTCCTCTTTCATCATATAATTATCAGTTGGTATTAGTAAACAGAGAAACAACCAGAACATTCGCCAGCTAAATGAAATACTGGCTCTAAGGTATACATCTCATTACTTAAATGTAGTTTAAATGCAGACATAAGGTGAGTGAATCGTTCTAATCTTTTGACAGACACCTTCATTGTGAAGTAGAGTGTGGTAGATGGAGGGAAAAACTGAGTCGAAAGATTTCATCCAGCTTTGGCTTCTACAACTGAGGGGAAATACAGATAATATGTGGAAGGCTTGGAGAAAAGACACAGAGATGCCAAGGGGCTGCAAGGTGAAGCCTGGGAGGAAATGCTAGAGGGGTGATAATTATAAAGCCTGGAGTGAAGCTTGGATAAAAATGGCCTAAACCTATAAAAAGAATTGAAACTCAGCGGTGCATTGTGGTGGCCTGTGTGCAGACAAAGCCAGGCCAGACTCAGACAAGGTAGAAGAGAACCCTCTCATCCTTTGTGGTCTTTAATCTTACCCCCATGAAAAGGAAGTCCCTTTCCATAGCTCCATCTTTCTTCTCTCTCTCTCTCTTTTTTTTTTTTGCTGTACTGAGTTTTGTGGTACGTAAGCTCTCCTGACCAGGGATCGAACCTGTGTCCCCTGCATTGCAGTGGTGGTTTAGTTGCTAAGTTGCGTCTGACTCTGTGCAACCTCATGAACTGTAGCCCACCGGGCTCCTCTGTCCATGAGGCTAGGTTCTTAGCTGCTGGACCACCATGGAAGACCCCTTCTGCTCTTTCTTCCTTACACCCTGTCTGCCTCTACTGCTGCTTCTCTCCAGTGTATCTGTGGAAATAATATAATATTTGTACCTAGAAGTTCTGAATATGAAATTGCAGCTGGTAGTTTGATTAGATATATGAACTTGAGCCAGTTCTCAATTTTACTTTTAGAAAAAAAAATTAATAAATGTCTCCTAAGGTGTAAAAGAAAGGGAATAATTTCAGCCTCATAGGGTTGCTGAGAGGACAAAATAAAATAACTGGTCCTAAAATCATTCTGTAACTGCTGCTGCTGTCTCTTCAGTCGTGTCCGACTCTGTGCGACCCCATAGACGGCACCCCAGCAGGCTCCCTAGTCCCTGGGATTCTCCAGGCAAGAACACTGGAGTGGGTTGCCATTTCCTTCTCCAATGCATGAAAGTGAAAAGTGAAAGTGAAGTCGCTCAGTCGTGTCCGACTATTAGCGACCCCATGGACTGCAGCCTTCCAGGCTCCTCTATCCATGGGATTTTCCAGGCAAGAGTACTGGAGTGGGGTGCCATTGCCTTCTCCCATTCTGTAACACGTAGAGTAAATATGAATGTGGGTTTTTAGTATGATCAATGTGTTTCCCCACTCTTTACATCTTTCCTCTCTCCCTTGCAATTCCAAGTAGCAAACAACAGAGAAAACAGATAGAAAATTGCCTTCTCACCTTTCTTTATAAAGTAGCTTTTTATCTTTAAGCAAAGGCTTAGTAATAGAGGAATAGGTCTTAGTCTCTCTGAGGCTTTTTTCTAGTCTTATGATTTCATGACAAATAAGCCTTTACATATTTCCTTTGTGGAATTGTTTATTTTTTCTTCAGGGCCCAGAGCAATAACAGTTCCCTTCTAGTTTATACTTGGAGGCTCTGGACATGTCCTAAGGAGAAACCTAAGGAAAAAACCCATTTCCAAGGCATGGTTATATTGGTGTGGATGGTGCAGCCAGCCCATTCCAGGTTTACCAGCACCAAACCTTGCTTAATGCTTCCTGCAGCCAAGGTGGCTTTAAGCCTGCCGTATTTGTGTCTTGGAGAAGGAGACCAGAGTCCGAGCCCCTCTGCATTGGCCATTGTTTCCATGGTAATCCCAACAGAGGCCAGACCTCTGCATCCTGCTCTTTGAACTGTACTACCCAAATGACATGGGCTGAGTCCTAGAGCGCTCTCATTATCCTGGCTTTTCCAAAATCACAACAAGCACCGACTTAGCTCTACAGTGCTGGCCTACCATGCACTAGATTTCTTCACAGTAAGACCTGGGTTCTGCTGAGTGAAAGCTACCACTTTGTGCAGTTTCCTCATAGTCAAATCCAGGGCTTCACAGGGAGGTAGAGAATCATGTTTGTTTTGTCCTTCATCTGTTGCTGTCATTAGAGACTGTGTTAGTTTCCTACGGCTAGCATAACAGAGCATCACAACCGAGTAGCCTAAGCGGCAGAAATGTGTTGCTTTGCAGTTCTGCAGGTTGGAAACCTGAAATCGAGGATGGCACTATCGATTCCTTCTGAACTGTGGGGAGAGTCTGCTTCAGGCTTCTCGCCTATCTTCTTGACTTCTGCATCACCCTGATCTCTGCTTTCATTTTCACGTGGCATTCTTTCTCCCTATGTGCATGTCTGTGCCTAAATTTCCCCTTTTTATAAAAACACCAGTCATATTGGATTAGAGCTCACCTTAGTTCAGTATGACCTCAAAGAATTACCTCTGCAACAACCCTTTCCCAAGTAAGGTTACATTCTAAGGTGCTGAGAGTTAAAATTTCAACATGTGAATATTGCTGGGACACAGTTCTACCCATAAGGGGGACACATATATCTTAATTATATCTTGATATAGAGTATATTGAGTACTCAAACTGTGTAAAACATTCTTCTGGGTACTATAGGCATTACTTAAAGACAAAAGTTATGAATAATCCCTGTTACTAAGAATTTACCTTTTAGTCGGAAGTCAATGAATTGATAAAGAAGTTGTGGTTCATATACACCATAGCATAATATTCAGCTCTAAAAAGGAATGCATTTGAGTCAGTTCTAGTGAGGTGGATGACCCTAGAGCCTGTACAAAGTGAAGTAAGTTAGAGAAAGACAAATATCATATTCTAACCCATATATATGGAATCTAGAAAGTTGATACTGAAGAACCTATTTGCAGGGCAGCAATGGAGATGCCGACATAGAGAACAGACTTTTGGACACAGTGGTGGAAGGAGAAGGTGGGATGATTGGAGAGACTAGCGTGGAAACATATCCATCACCATATGTAAAGTAGATAGCCAGTGGGAATTTGTTGTACGGCACAGGGAACCCAAAGCCTGTGACAACCTGGGATGTGGGGAGGGGAGGAAGGTGGAAGGGAGGTTTTAGAGGGAGAGGATATATGTATACTTATGCCTTATTCATCTTGATATATGACAGAAACCATTATAATATTGTTAAATAATTACCATCCAATTAAAAATTTAAAAAATTTGAAAAGAAGCCTCCCTTGTGGCTGAGAAAAATTAAACAAATATATAGAAAGAATCTGACCAAAATTAATAGTAGATCTCCAACATTTTTAAGCCACAGAAAAGTATTTGAGATTGGAAACCTAATATAGAAAATAGAGAAAGCATATTTGCTTTGATTCAAATGAAGCAGAAATTTACAGTGACTTCTGCCCATGTCTTTTCATGGCAGCCTTTGAGTCTTTTCATGGAAGAAATATAATCCAAGCAGAACTCCATAGAAGAGTTGGATCTGGAAAGGCAGAGCTGAGGAAAGGGGGTGTTCAGGAATGGAGCTCATAGTATGTGAGCAATATGTGGAGGCAGGGGTCATCAGAAACTACAGATTTGAGCGTTTTGGAACAGTGGAAGCAAATACAGAAAAGATTGGCATCCTGGGGTGGAGGGTTTCATCATAGCTTGAATGAATTCAGATCCTTGAAAGGAATTCCAGAGGACTGAAAACTACGCTCGTTCCCCTGTGACCTCCAAATACTTTGAGTCATCTTATTTCCTTGCCTACATCTTATCCTCATTTTGATGGTTCCTAGATTCCTTTTTTTTTCTTAGAAAAACAGTACTGAAACAATCTTAGGATTGAGAAAGAACCACATAGTTTGCTTTTTCTAATAGAACTCCTATAGGGTCTTCAGGAAGATAGAATTGTTTCAGTTCTATTGATGTCAGCCCCATAGCTCTGTGTCCCCAGGCTCTGTCCCAGACACTAAAATGCGCAACTGTCTGTCATCCACATAGATATTTTCTTAGAAGTTTGCCAAGGCACCATTCTCCACTTTTTTTCACCACCAGTAGCTCTTTTTGTATACCTTTTAGGACTAAAAAGCAAAATGAAAAGAGAGTGCAAAATGGGCAGGTATAAAATGAAGATGGAAGTGCCCCATTATTTCATGGACTCAAAGAGCCGTAAATGGAGGTAGATCAGGAAAAGCCCTGATAGGAAGACAAACTTCAAATTAGATTATTCCGTAGATTCCAATTGCTCTAAGTGACACAGAATTCGAGAGTAGAAGATCAGCACATCCATACTGCATAATGGCTAGGAAGATAGAGGATTGGAGCTAAAAGTTAGGTACATACTTTTGCTCTTCAGATGGACATATGCGCCTGGGAGTCTACTCACCCAAAATGAAAAGGAAATGGAGGTGGGATAATTTGGATAGTGGATGACTTCTTAGAGAAGCAAACAAACAAAAAAGAATGTTATGTAGTACAGTATATGGAAGTAGAATAACATTTCAGTAGTTTATAATTAAATGAATAGAACCCATAAAGTGAGTTTCTGCAGGGGAAAATAAGAAAATTTAATACAAATTTAACAAAATCACCCAGTTATTGGACAAACACCTAGTTTATAAGAAATTAAAAGTCTAATGATACAGAAGCAAAAGTTATCCCAAGAAATAGTGCTATAAAAATAAACATTGGGAGTGGGATTTAATTTTTTGAAACAACCACAAACCTAAGCATGTGATGACAGAGGAAAGTCTGCTGGTAAAGGGAAGAATTAATGTTGCAGAAAACCAAATGCGTAATGTCAAGGGTGAGTAGGTAAGTGCCCCAGCATGCAGAGGTAAGATGGAGAAGTGACAGTAATAGGAGAGAAGATAGCAGATAGTGAAGACAGAACAAAGATCCAATGTAAAAATTATGAGTGAACTTAAGGAAAATGCCAAACAATGGGAGCAGTGTGATAATCAAAGACAAATTGAACAGTAGTGTCTTCACTGAAGAAAAACAAACAACAACAACAACAAAACCTGGAGTATATGGAGTGAAAAACTTTATAATGTTGCAAAAAATTATGAAAAGAGATTCTATGCCAGCTATATCTTAGCCAATCTTATGAATAATCAGTGACAGCAGTGTCCCTACACAAAATAGGTGGACACTCAAATTAGGTTAAAAATAAATAAGAATTTATATTCAGGAAGACTAATTACCAATGAGTGAGTGAGATGTAGGAGAACCAAATGGAATAATGTAAGAGCCCAGGGCTTGCTCAGCCAGCTGCCACTACCCATAAGCCCAAAGGGAAAAGAAGACAGAGAGAGGTGTGGTTGGATCCAAACTGTGAATGTGTTATGTAAAGCAGACCACGTTGAGGTGATCGGTGACTTTCTGTTAAAAAATATACTAACTTGAGGCGAACTGTGGAATATTCCTAAAGAGATGGGAATACCAGGCCACCTTACCTGCCTCCTGAGAAACCTGCATGCAGGTCAAGAAGCAGCAGTTAGAACTGGACAGGGAACAATGCACTGGTTCAAAATTGGGAAAGGAGTTCATCAAGGCTGAATATTATCACCCTGCTTATTTAAATTATATGCAGAGTACATCATGAGAAATGCTGGGTTGTATGACTCAATAGCTGGAATCAAGTTGGCTGGGAGAAATATCAACAACCTCAGATATGCAGATGATATCACTTTAATGGCAGAAGATGAAGAGGAATTCAAGAGCCTCTTGATGAAGGTGAATGAGGAGCATGAAAAAGCTGTCTTAAAACTCAACATTCAAAAAATGAAGATTGTGGCATCTGGTCCCATCATTTCATGGCAAATAGATGAGAAAAAAGTGGAAACATTGTCATATTTCATTTTCTTGGGCTCCAAAATCACTGTGGACGGTGACTGCGGCCACAAAATGAAAAGATGCCTACTCCATGGAAGGAAAGTTATGACAAATCCAGACAGTGTATTAAAAAACAGAGACATCGCTTTGCCAAAGAAGGTCTATCTAGTCAAAGCTATGGTTTTTCTAGTAGTCATGTATGGATGTGAAAGTTGGACCATGAAGAAGGCTGAGCACTGAAGAATTGATGCTTTTGAACCGTGGTGCTAGAGAAGACTCTTGAGAGTCCCCTGGACAGTCAATCGAAATCAACCCTGAATATTCATTGAAGGACTGAAGCTGAAGCTCTAATACTTTGGCCACCTGATGGGAAGAGCTGATCCACTGGAAAAGACCTCAATCCTGGAAAAGATTGAGGGCAAGAGGAGAAGGAGGTGACAGAGGATGAGAGGGTTGGATAGCATCACTGACCCAATAGACAGGAGTCTCAGCAAACTCCAGGAGACAGTGAAGGACAGGGAAGCCTGGCGTGCTGTAGCTCATGGGGATGCAGAGTCAGACAGGACTTAGCTACTGAACAAGAACAACTTGAGGCAACTTCCTGAGGGCAAAATATATGTTAATCTTATTCTCTTTTCTCCTCCAAACTCTTGGCCCCATAAGCTAAATGCAACAGACAACACAGAGCAGGAATCCCAGTGATGTAAGTTATTCAAACCAACCCCTCACTGCAGAGAAAAGCATGGAAAAGGGACGTGATGAATAGATGAAAGATACTTGGCACAGCAATCCATCCTCCCTACACACACACACAAATCATATATTTCATAATGGAAGGAATTAAACAGGATGAATGAATGGAATGAATAATAACAGAGTAGCAGGCTTAGTAAATATTTATGTATTTATGATCATTAATATATCTTAAAACGAAAGGCATGTTCTTTGATAGAGAACATATGTAATATAAAATAATTAATGATTACGGCCTATGTTTCAAGACCACAGCTTTAGAATAAGATAGGATGGATAAATTGATTAATTTCTGATCTTATAAGGTATATGGGAAAGATAAGAAGCATTATTTTATTTTTCTCCCTGGTAATTAGAAAAAATATATATTTGTGTTTAGAAAACTTAAAGGTTAATTCAGGTAGGTAAAAAGTATACTTTTTAGTTGACTGGAGAAAGTTTAAATTCCACCTAGCAAAAGGTAGAGTCTTTAAAAAGACAAAATAAGAGGACTGGAGTAAGACAAAAATATTTTTAACAATAATTACATGTTCTAATCTTAATAAAGGCTGAAGATATTCAGATTAGATTTGAGAAATCCAATAGTGTGCTGCTTTACAAAATACAATAAACTAAATGGAAAAGAAATAAAAATGATATTACTCACTATGATATATAATAATTGTTCTCATACTTTTTGATCTAAGGATATCTTTATCCTCTAAAAAGTTATTGAGAATCCAAAGTCTTTATTCTTATAATTATATTTATCTCTATAGATTGCATTTCAAACTAAAACTGAATTATTTTTAGTCATTTTAATTGATCTATATACATTAAAATTGGCCCTTCCATGAGCAGGTCTATGAATTTTGACAAATCTCTGGACTCGTGTATCTACCAATACAATTAAGACACAGGATGCTTTCATGACCTTTTGATGTGAAATCCTTCTTTCTATTCCCAGCCTTGTTTTATGGCCCTATATTGGCAGACACCATATAAATGGAGTTATATATCATACAGCCTGTGGAGTCTGGATTCCTTCACTTAGCATGATGGTTTTGAGATTCATCTATGTTACTATACGCATCAGCAGTGTGGTCCTTTTGATTCCTGTGTACTGTTCCCCTACATAGTTGCACCATGATTTCTTAACTGATTCACTAGTCAGTGGGTATTTGGGATTTTCAAACTTTTGGTTATTAGAAATAAAGATGCTGTGAACAGTTTTGTATAGATTTTTGTGTGGCTATATGTCTCCATTTCTCTGGTAAAATCTCAGGAGTGGGATTGTTACGACACACAGTAAGTGTAAGAAACAACTTTATAAAAAACAGTCCCAAAGTTGAGCATGTTTGCGTTCTAATGAGTTCCACATACCCAGTATTCCTGCTGAGACTTGACTTTTGCCAGTTAAAAACTTTTTAGTTCAGATGTTCTAATAGAAGTGTAGTATTATCCTATTGTGATTTTAGTTTGCATTTTCCTAATGACTAATGATGTTGAAGATGTTTTTAGTGCTTGCTTGCTTTCTGTGTATCTTCGGTAATGTGTCTATTCAAATCTTTTACCCATTGAGTTATTTAATTTTTATTTAATCTTAAGAGTTCTTGCTATCTTCTAGATACTAGTCCTTTATTATATTTATGTTTTTCAAAATATTTTCTTCTATTCTGTGGCTTGTCTTTTCTCTAACAGTGTTTTTCTAAGAGCTGAAATTTAAAATTTTGATCAAGTCCAATTTATCAATTTTTATTTTATGGTTGACTCTTTTGTATCCTGTCTAAGAAAACTTTGCCTAACTCAAGGTCACTGGACTTTCTCTTATGTTTCCTCTAGATATATTATAAAAGCTGAGAAAAATTTAAAGCACAAAATACACAAACTTCCATACTGTTAGCAATCAGAGTGAGATGTATGTATGGATCAGAGCTACTTGTGGATTGGAAAGTTTCACTGTACAATCCTGAGAGAATGAAAATGAAGAAGGAAAATAATATCTAGAATTACTCTGAAAATGTTGAACTCATGAGCTTTCTGAAAGGTTCTCAAGGACTGACAGGAGTCCCTAGACCACATATGAGAAACATTGATCTAGAATGTGAAGATGATCAAACACAAATTATGAGTGCCAATGTTAAATTACAAATGAAGTAAAAGTGAAGGCAATACATTATAAAAGACAGAAGGATGTTTTCTTATTGACATATTCTCCTTTACCCAATGAAATTATGATAGCTTTAAGTTTTATATGTAATAACACAGATATCAAATATATTTTAAAAGTTTGGAAATATAAGAACACATTAAAATCTTTTTGCAGTTATATTTAAAGAAATTATTATACCTTTTTATTTGCTTAGCAGATAAAGAGCACAGTAATAGAGATACACAAATTTTAAAAATAAAGAATTATTTTAATTGTATGAAACTTTATATACATTTCCTAGAGTAATGGACATAAAAACAAAAATAAACATGTGGGACCTAATTAAACTTAAAAGCTTTTGCATAGCAAAAGAAACTATTAACAAGGTGAAAAGACACTCTCAGAATGGGAGAAAATAATAGCAAATTAAACAACTGACAAAGGATTAATTTCTAAAATACAGAAGCAACACATTCAACTCAATGATAGATAAGCAATCAAAAAGTGAGCAGAAGACCTAAACAGACATATCTCCAAAGAAGACATAGAGATGGCTAATAAACACATGAAGAGATGCTCACGATCACTCATTATTAGAGAAATGCAAGTCAAAACTACAGTGAGACATTACCTCACACCAGTCAGAATGGCCATCATCAAAAATCTACAAACAATAAATGCTGGAGAGGCTGTGGAGAAACGGAAAGCCTCTTGCACTATTGGTGGTAATGTAAATTGATACAGCCACTGTGGAAGACATTATGGAGGTTCCCTAAAAAAACTAGGAGTAAACCTACCATATGACCCAACAATCCCACTACTGGGCATATACCCTGAGTACACCATAATCGAAAAAGACACTTGTACCCCAATGTTCATTGCAGCACTATGTCCCATAGCTTGGGCATGGAAGCAACCTCAATGTCCAACAGCAGAAGAAGGAATAAAGAATCTGTGGTGTATATATATATAATGGAATATTACTCAGTGATAAAAAGGAACCCATTTGAGTCAATTCTAATGAGGTGGATTAACCTAGAGCCTATTATACAGAGTGAAGTAAATCAGAAAGAGAAAATTATCATACATTACTGCTTATATATGGAATCTAGAAAAATGGTACTGATGAACATATCTCAGGGCAGAAATTGAGACACAGACATAGAAAAAACAGGTGCCAACAGGTGGGGGAGGGACCATATGTAAAATAGATAGCCAGTAGAAATTTCTGCATGACTCAGGGAACTCAAACTAGAACTCTGCAACAACCTAGAGGAATGGGATGGGGTGGGATGTGGGAGGGAGGTTCAAGTAGAAGAGGACGTATATATACCTATGCCTTAATCATGCTGATGTAGGCAGAAACAACACACTCTTATAAAGCAATTATCCTTCAGTTTAAAAAAAATGAAAAGGAGAAATAGCAACCAATATCCCAGAAATACAAAAACTCATAAAACAATACTACAGTTATACCATATAACTGTTATATGGTATACAGTTATTTGGTATAACTGTAGTATTTGTTCACTCTAGGTTATCCAATTTGTTTGCAAATTGGATAACCTAGAGTGAACAGACAAATTTCTAGAAATATCTAATCTTTCAAGACTGAATCAATACCCCGTATACGAGACAGCAAAAGAGACACTGATGTATAGAACAGTCTTTTGGACTCTGTGGGAGAGAGAGAGGGTGGGATGATTTGGGAGAATGGCATTGAAACATGTATAATATCATATATGAAACGAGTCGCCAGTCCAGGTTCGATGCACGATACTGGAAGCTTGGGGCTGGTGCACTGGGACGACCCAGAGGGATGGTGTGGGGAGGGAGGAGGGAGGAGGGTTCAGGATGGGGAACACGTGTATACCTGTGGCGGATTCATGTTGATATATGGCAAAACCAATACAATATTGTAAAGTTAAAAAAAAAAAAAAAAAGACTGAATCAAGAAGGAGTAGACAGTTTGAACAGACCAATCACTAGCAGTGAAACTGAGTTTGTAAAAAAAAAACAAAAAACACAAAAAACCTCCCAGGAAACAAAAGTCCAGTAATAGCTTCACAGGGAAATTCTACCAAACATATAAAAACAGTAATACCTATCCTCAAGCTATTCTAAAGATGAAGGAGATGGACAACTCCACAGTTCGTTCTGCGAGGTTACTATTACCTTGATAGCAAAATTTGATATATCTGATAAATATATTTAGATCAAAATATTATCAAACAATTCAACAATGTATAAAAATGATCATAAACTACGATCAAGTGGGATTTACTTCAGGGAAGCAAGGATGTTTCAGTATTTGCAAATCAGTCAATATGATACACCACATTAAAAAAAGGAAGGATAAAAATTACACGGTCATCTCGATAGATGTAGAAAAAGCAATTGACAAAATTCAACATCGATTTATGATTAAAAACTCTTATCAAAGTGGTTGTAGAAGGAACATATCTCAACATAATAAAGGCTTTTTATGAGAAACATACAGCTAACATCATAGTTATCAGTGAAAAGCTGAAAATCTTTCCTGTAAATTCATGAACAAGACAAGGATGCCCACTCTTACCATTTTAACATAGCACAATAAGACAAGAAAAAGAAATAAAAGGCATGCAAATTGGAAGGGAAGAAGTAACACTGCCATTATTTGTAGATGCTGCTGCTGCTAAGTCACTTAAGTCATGTCCAACTCTGTGCGACCCCATAGACGGCAGCCCACCAGGCTCCCCCGTCCCTGGGATTCTCCAGGCAAGAACACTGGAGTGGGTTGCCATTTCCCTCTCCAACATGCCACTATATACAGAAAATTCTATAAAGTCTCCAACAGAAAATTATTAACTAGTAAACGGGTTCAGCAGAGTTGCAGGATTAAAGACTAATATACAGGAATATATTGCTTTTATATACACTATTAATGAAATATAAGAAAAAGAATGCAAGAAAACAACCCAATTTAATTGCATTAAAAAGTATAAAATATCTAGGAATAGACTACTAAGGAGGTGAAAAACCTATACTCTGAAAAGTATGAAGCGTTAGTGAAGAAATTTAAAAATGATACCTAGAAATGGAAAGGTCACCTATGTTCTTGCATTGGAAGAATTAATATTGTTAATATGACCATTTTCCCCAAAGTAATCTACAGATTTAATACAATCCCTATGAAAATACACATGACGTTTTTCACAGAATTAGGACAAATAATCCCCAAATTTATATGAAACCCCAAAAGCCTCCAAATTGCCAAAGCAATCTTGAGGAACAAAAAAGATGGATGTTTCAGCTCCCTGACTTCAGATTATCCACAAAGATACACTAATCAAAACAGCAGGGTACTGGCACAGATACAGATACATAGATCAACAGAACATAATAGAGAGCCCAGAAATAAATCCATCCACTTCTGGTCAATTAATCTATGACAAAGGGGCAAGAATATACAATGGAGAAAAGCCCATGTCTTCAATAAGTTGTGCTGGAAAAACTGGACAGCTACATGTAAAACAATGTAATTAGAACATTTGCTCACACCATGTTAAAAAAAAATGAACTAAAAATGAGTTAGAGACCTAAATGTAAGACCTGAAGTCATAAAACTAGAAGAGGACATAAGAACAGTCTTTGACATAAGTCTTAAAAGTATTTTTTGGATTTTTCTCCTAAGGCAAAAGAAATAAAAGCAATAAGAAACAAATGGGATCTAATTAAACTTAAAAGCTTTTGCACAGCAAAGGAATTCATTGACAAAATAAGACAATCTACTGAAAAATATAAAATACTTACAAGTGATATGATCAATGAGAGGATGATATCCAAAATACTTAAATAGTTCATATAATTCAGTATCAAAAACCCTACAAAACTTGATTTGAAAATTGGGCAGAAGACCTGAATAGACATTTTCCCAAAGAAGACATACAGATGACCAAGAAGCACATGAAAAATAAATGCTCAACATCAGATAAATGTAAATCAAAACCACAATGAGATATCACTTCACACCTCTCAAAATGGCTATCATCAAAAGACCACAAATAATAAATGTTGGTGAGCATGCAAAGAAAAAGGGACCCCGGTACACTGTTGATGGGAATGTAAATTAGTGTAGCCACTATGGAAAATAGTATGGCGTTTCTTCACAAAACTAACAATAGAGTTATTATATGATCCAGCAGTCCTGCTCTTGAGCATGTATCTTGAAAAGATGAAAATTCTAACTTGAAAAAATATGTACCCCCAACTATAATAGCAGCACTGTTTATAATGGCTAGAAATGAGACATAGAAACAGCCTAAAGGTCCACTGACAGGCGAATGAATAAAGAAGATGTGGTGTATACACAATGGGATATTAATCCACTGTAAAAAAGGATGAAATTCTGTCATTTGCTACAATGAGGATGGATCTAGAGGGTATTACACTTTGTCAAATGTCAGACGGATAAAGACAATACTGTACAATATCACTTATACGTGGAATCTAAAAAGTAAAGCTGGTGAATATAGCAAAAAAGAAAGAGACTCACAGATAAAGAGAACAAACCGTGGTTATCAGTCTGGGGAGGGGAGGGGACGGGCCTGATAGGGGTAAGAGATTAAAAGATACCAAGTACTATGTATAAAATAAACTAGCAACAAGAATATTTAGTACTGCACAGAGAAATATGGCTGTGGTTTTATAATCACTTTAAATGGAATATGACTATAACAAAATCATTGAATCATTATGTTGTATACCTAAACTTGATATAATATTGTAAATCAGCTATACTTCAAGTAAAAACATAAATGAGATGCCGGGTGCTAAACAAATTTATTGTAGTTTCATAACAGTAAGTCAACCATTATTTTGTACATTTAAATGTATACAGTGGTGTATGTCAATTAGATCTCAATAAACCTAGAAAAAATTAAAATGT
Source organism: Bos taurus (assembly GCF_002263795.3). NCBI lineage: Eukaryota > Metazoa > Chordata > Mammalia > Artiodactyla > Bovidae > Bos > Bos taurus. Next base: position 9,083,404 of record NC_037344.1, on the reverse strand, counting down.
GAGATAAAAATGCTAATAAAATATTGTAAATAAAAAATAAAATATTGTAAATAAAAGTGAATACAAGAAGTGACAAAATTTTTAAATATTAAGTGTATATATATATATGTATGCAATTTTCCTATTAATTAAAAAATCCTAATGACATAGATACTCTTTTGATAAAAGAATTTCCAAAAGAATGGACTAAGAAACCAAAATATATGAAGAATACAAAACCAAATATTTAAGTAAGCATAAAGAAATTGAATAATTGATGTAATAATCATCAACAAAAATCACGAACACTAGTTGATTTCACAGGAGCATCCCTTCAAAGTTTCAAAGAAAAATTACATGCTTTCTATTTAAATTGTTTTTGAGAACAATAAAAGATGGCTTAATTTTGTTAAGCTAGCATAAAACTTAACACCAAATACATAACAAAAGAAAACTATGCTCTCTTCAAAATGTTAAACACTCAGATGTTCTGTTGAAAGTTATTAGCTATTCTATACAGAAAGCATTCTATATATGTAGCCAAATAAATGTAATATACCATGATAAAACAAATATTAACAGTATTTTAGTATAGGACATCTTAGGATCTATAATATACTGAAATACATTATAAGCTTATGAAATTTACTTGACAACAAGAAACACCTTCCCTTTTTCCTTCTTTACCACATTGTACACCTAATAATTATTCCCAATGTTTGACCACCTAGAATGAAGAATGCTCAAGTTCTCAGATACCAGAGTGATGTCAGAGGGTCAGAGGTCAACGTCCCTGGTTAACATACATGTTGAAATCTTTAATAGCAGAGATAACTGACCTTTGTCAGGGTATTCACAGAATCATTCATCATTGTCCTGTAGATTTTATCCTAAGAATGCAAGATTGATTTACTACCATGAAAGGCATTAATAAACACTTTAAAAGGTTACGTTTACAAATATGATCATTTAAACCAATAGCCCAATGGGCTCTTATAAAACAAAAGAGAGGACTATATTCCTTTATAGAATTGATAAAGATGGGGAAAGCCAGGTTACCAAGCTGGTGAGCAAGCCACTAGGTGGACTAGCTCAGGCCCTGCTGGTGAGAAGGTTACTTTGCACAATCCTTCTGGGGGACAATCTGGTGACATGTGTATTTATTCTGGAGTAATTCATTAAAAATTAAAGCTTCTTAGAAAACTTAGATTCTAAGAGATTTGATGAGAAAAGGACGGAAGGAGACCGAGAGGGAAAGAAAGAAATTAACAGAGACAAGTGCTTGGTTAATAGTGTCTTTAATTTATATACTTGCTGTAGACCTTTACAACAAGTTATCCTACTCTCTCCTTCCTGAGTCTAACCCCCAGAGTCAAGAGGCTTTTGTTGTTATTCAGTCGCTCAGTCATGTCTGACTCTTTGTGACCCTGTGGACTGCAGCACACCAGGCTTCCCTGTCCTTCACCATCTCCCAGAGCTTGCTCAAACTCATGTCCGTTGAGAAGGTGATGCCATCCAAACATCTCATCTTCTGTTATCCCCTTCTCCTCCAGCCTTCAATCTTTCCCAGCATCAGGGTCTTTTCTAATGAGTCGGCTCTTTGCATCAGGTGGCCAAAGTATTGGAGCTTCAGCTGCAGCAACAGTCCTACCAATGAATATTCAGGGTTGATTTCCTTTAGGATGGACTGGTTTGATCTTCTTGCAGTCCAAGGGACTCTCAAGAGTCTTCTCCAATACCACAGTTCAAAAGCATCAATTCTTCAGCACTCAGCTTTCTTTGACTATATGAACTTTGTTGGCAAATAAGTGTCTCTGCTTTTTAATATACTATCTCGGTTTGTCTAGGTTTGTCACAGTTTTTTTTCCAAGAAGCAAGCATCTTTTAATTTCATGGCTGCAGTCACCTGCAGTGATTTTGCAGCCCAAAAGAATAAAGTCTCTCACTATTTCCATTGTTTCCCCATCTATTTGCTGTGGGATTGGATGCCATGATCTTTGCTTTTTGAATATTGAGCTTTAAGGCAGCTTTTCCACTCCTCTCTTTCACTTTCATCAAGAGGCACTTTAGTTTCTCTTTGCTTTCTGCCATATGGGTGCTGTCATCTGCATATCTGTGGTTATTGATATTTCTTCCAGCAATCTTGATTCCAGCTTGTGCTTCATCCGGCCCAGCATTTCTCATGATGTACTCTGCGAATAAGTTAAATAAGCAGGGTGACAATATACAACTTTGATGTATTCCTTTCCCAGTTTTGAACCAGTCTGTTTTTCCATGTCCAGTTCTAACTGATACTTCTTGACCTGCATACAAGTTTCTCAGGAGGCAGGTAAGCTGGTCTGGTATTCCCATCGCTTGAAGAATTTTCCACAGTTTGTTGTGATCCACACAGTCAAAGGCTTTAGCATAGTCAATGAAGCAGAAGTAGATGTTTTTCTGGAATTCTTTTGCTTTTTTTATGACCCAACAGATGTTGGCAATTTGATCTCTGGTTCCTCTGCCTTTTTTAAATCCAATTGAAACATCTGGAAGTTCTTGGTTCGCTGTTGAAACCTAGCTTGGAGAATTTTCAGCATAATTGTGCTCTTATGTGAAATGAGTGCAATTGTGCAATAGTTTGAACATTCTTTGGCATTGCCTTTCTTTGGGATTGGAATGAAAACTGACATTTTCCATTCCTGTGGCCACTGCTGAGTTTTCCAAATTTGCTGACATATTGAGCGCAGCACTTTAACAGCATCATCTTTTAGGATTTGAAATAGCTCAGCCAAAATTCCATCACTTCCATTAGCTTTGTTCATAGCATTGTTTCCTAAAGCCCACTTGACTTCGGACTCCAAAATGTCTGGCTCTAGGTCAGTGATCATGCCATCGTGGTTATCTGGGTCATTAAGACCTTTTTTGTATAGTTCTTCTGCATTTTCTTGCCACCTCTTCTTTATCTTCTGCTTCTGTTAGGTCCCTACCATTTCTGTCCTTTGTTGTGGTCATATTTGCATGAAATGTTCCCTTGGTATCTCTAATTCTCTTGAGATTTCTAGTCTTTCCCATTCTATTGTTTTCCTCTATTTCTTTTCATTGTTTTCTTATGAAGGCTTTCTTATCTCTCCTTGCTATTTTTTAGAACTCTCTATTCAGGATAGGTATGTCTTTCCTTTTCTCCTTTGCCTTTTGCTTCAGTGTTAAGAAGCATTAGTGTTAAGGAAAATGAAATTAGCTCTCAAAGTAAAAATCATTGCTGACCTCCAAGTAAATGGCATGTAAATGGTTATCTGCAATTGTGGGTTAAAATGTTACTGAGGTTCTCAGGCCATATCAGGAAGACCATCTCTGGCTTCGTCAGCTGGACTGCAGCAGCCAGGGTTTCCTCGAACAGTAATAACTTGAATTACTCTATCGCCCAGTTTCCTGAGAACTGGAAGTGTAAGGACAGGCCAGTTTACCAGCTGCTTCCTTGAAAGTCCAGAGGGACACCCGACAGGGACAGCTGTGGTTCTTCTTCATTCAGTACTTTCTTCCTTTGGGATTCTTAACGCAGATTGGGAAATTTAAAAATGCATTTTGTTATCCATTGGCTCCCTGCCTCCAAGTGTCAGCCAAAGTTATAATGCAGCATTATCCAAGGGCTGGGTTTTGGTTCCCCTGCAATCCTGTAGCCACAGTGCCAGGCTAATGCATCTCCTGCAGGATCACAGAGAGCTCATAATGCGGGCAGTGGAGGGGCCAGGGTGACTTTGACACCTATCTGTTACCTTCAGGTTCAGCAAAGATACAGCTGGAAAACACAGAGGCTGTAACCTAAATCCCGCCTACTCACAAAATCTTGTCTCTTGATTAGGTCATTTGAATAAAACATGATATGGAATCTCACATTAGATATTCACACATGCTTATTTTAAAAATCTGGGTTTGGGGGGATATACTAGATTTTAAAAAGTTTCTCTATTTCTGTTTTACCAGTTTCTCTGAACTGGTTTACCAGTTACATATTTTGCTTCTTGTTTTTATAGACTTCTGAGAGCAACAGCAAATATATTCAATACTGAGAATATTTCATTTGTATTGAACACAATGAGAAGGTGGATAAATGTGTAAGTACAAAAAAATCCTGTAAACTTGTGTGTGTGTGTGTGTGTGCACATGTATTTTAACGGTGTACATATTTCCATGGCAACAACTGGAGAGAAATGGAGCAATTAACAAAATTTTACAAATTATTTTAACCAACCCTTTGCTATTTTGAAATTTACCAGGATATGTATTTACTTAGATTTTTCCTTTTTCGACCACACATTTAGGACTTGATGCTGATCGCAAAGAAGAGTCAATTAAATATTTAAAAACATTGCAAAGCAGCTTTGTCACCACTCTAGCAATTTTATGATTAATTTTTCAATTGGCCCTCATTGAAAGCCTAAAGCAAATTTTATTTTGTGAGGAAGAGTGAGTGATTGAAGATTTCTATTGCAAAGACTATATTAAAATAGAATATTCTGAAGCCCACAATTTAAAGAATGCAATTTTATGCTGCTAGTATGATTTAATAATGTCATTTACACTAAGCTTGATGGAATGGCAGCCCCAGAATAATGGCACCCACTAGAAAGTCATTAAGCTAAATATTTAAAATGTTGTTTTATACTTTTAGGCATATAAATAATTTATAGTATGGAACTGACTATCTGGATGAGAAACAGGGAATGGGTACAAAGTGTCCATAGTCAGTGTAAATGTGAGATTGGACTCATTTTGACGTATAATCCTGTGGTTCATTTATGGTGTATTGAGGTAAATAACGCTAAAGGAATAAAAAATATACTTAGTTTAGTTGAAGGATCACCAGACATTCACTTGGGCCAGTCACTTCAACCTCTCAATTCCTCAGTATTATAATCTGTAAAATGGGCTCATTTGCATGATGACACGAGAAGGGACATTCACAGGTACTTTGAGAGTACGGCTGTAAGAGTATAACAGTAATATAATAGTAGGAAGGAAAGCAAAGGTGGCGGAGTGGACCATGCCAGGTTAACCACATCTCTTTGTTGTTAATGCTTAAGAGGGTAAAATGTGGTACAGATTCCAAAACTCAAAATTGCATTTATTTATTTGTTTAAAGAATGAAACCTTTTATTGTTTTTTTGACCATACCACTTGGCATGTGGGTTCCCTGCCATGGATAGAGCCCATATCTTCTGCAATAGAAGTGCAAAGTCTTAACCACTGGACCACAAGGGAAGTTCAACAAAACTGTATTTTTAAAAGCTCTTTAAGGAGCATGGTTTGCTGCTTCTTGCATATCTGTTACATTTTTTTTTTCACCTTTAACTGACTTTTTTCCTCAATTAAAACTTCCTTTCCTCCTACTTTTACCTTGTATATGTCTCATCATATATTTTAATTCTTATCATATCTTGCTTATTTTATTTCCTTAGTGTTTCTTAGCTCAAATTCTGGAGAAAGGAAACTTATTAGTCTAGTTTATTTTTCACTGCCAAGCCATGGATCATGTATCACTGGCCAGTAGGAAGATTGTTATTAAGATGGTGCCAGTCCTGGCCAGTGGGGGTAAAAGGTTATATGGAAAAAACATTGCTGTGGCAGTAAGAGACTCGAGGCATGGAAATTTCACTAAGAGGGGCCTGCAGACAAGTAGGTGCTGATGGAAATCTTATGTTCATTTTGACTTTCTGAACTACTTCCAGCTTCCTGAAAGTGATATGATCTTTCTTTTCTCTGGATCTTTGTAGATACTGATTTTTTCCTATTCTGTAATGGATTTTGGACTTTGCTTCACAAGTAAGCCTACTCCCTTGATTTGAACCTCCGGTGCCCCTTTCAATATGGAACTCTGTCTTGGCATTTGCCCATCCATGCTCTCAATGAGCTGTGCTCCTTGTGAATTGGGGAAGTAGAATCTTAACAAGTGGGATGGAGAAAAACGACATGGAAAATGTATAAATACTTTCTTTGGGTAAAAACTGTCTCAGCGACATCATGCTACTCTGCAGATATTTCTTCCACTTTTTGATTTTGTGACACACAAAAACAAGCAAATAAATATGACACTCATATTCTGGGAGCGAGGAAGTTGAAAAGGTCAAAACAGAGGTTATCTCTTTGATTAGGATGCAAAGTGTAGGAAAGGTGAATAGGCTGAAGAAGCCAAATCTTCCCTGCACAAGCTGTGCAGGGAAACTGTGCTGGAACAAGTGTGACATTGGAGAAGAAACTGCTGAGAAGTGATTTTGACTGTCTGAAGAGGAAGAAGTAGTGAGGACTCTTAGGCTTGACCTTCAGTTTTTCTCTTTTCAAAAGTGTATCTGAAACATTAATATGTTCTGCTATAACAGTTAATGTGGTTTAAGTTGCTTTATAACATATTTGGGAGCAAAAAGGAAATAAAGTCTACTTACTTCTATGTTAAGCAAATTAACAGGTAATTGAAAGCCTTCCAATTCAGGTCATGTGACTGCCACTCTTCTGCCCCCTTTGGGAAGCTCATCTGCCTTGTACCTCCCTCTGTTTGGGTCATATTAAACTCAGCTCATGAACTACAAAATTAAAGATAGTAATCGTAATGTGAAAAGGGATAGAGGCAGTAATGAATGTGATAATGAAAAGGGTTAGGACTTCTTCTACTTTTGAAAAAAGAAAAGAATTATAATTATTAGCTTTCATGTCTGAGAGGGCTGAATTAAACCCCAGTTTTAGGATCTACCCTTTATATAATCTCAAAAAACTTTCTTCAGTCATTCATTCATTCATCCTTCAGAAATAAACTGAGTACATAAAATGAGTGCTTACTGTGTGCCCATAACTGTGCTAGATACTAAATGTGATGGTGGCAAAACAGAACCCGTGTCCTCCAGAAACCTAATTTGGAGACTACCATCAACTTGTATTTTAAATATGAATAAAGTTATTTTTTTTTAAGTTGAGCGAAACATGGTGAAGTATAGTTTAATTCTCCCCCCTAAATTTGAAGTGCCATTATGAAAATGAGATACTTTATAGTACTTGGTAAAAGGGTTTCACACATTGTAAATATTCATAATAAGTAGTATTTATTATTTCCATTGTCTTTGAAAATGTTTAGTATGGGATTATAGTGGTACTAGTAATAAATAAACTGATGGTAAGAATAGAATTAAGTGAAATTTTTATATTACTTAAGTCAAAGAGATAAGTACAGTGGGGTGAGATACAATTTTTGTTGTATGTAAGAAGAACAATTTTTTTTCCCAGTGATCATATATGCCATAAATTCTCTTTTTGGAAGCCTTTGGGAAATAAGGTATAAAATATATAATATTAATTGTTTCAGAAAGACCTTATGGAAAATAGGCTTTATGAGCTATTTAAGTAAGAGGAGGGAGAAAAGTAGATGAGTTTAGATAAGGAGGCTGTTCTGAGCTTAGAGTGCAGCTTGGGAGAAGGTTTGGCTGTAGGTGGAAGTGAAATGCAAATAAGAAGAAGGCTATTTGCACATGTACGTAGAGAAGCAGGGTGAAGCCCCATAGCAGACTAAAGGAATCTAAGGGGAATGAAAGATAAAGGAGCAATGATTAAATAGAGTCGTCCGAATCCAAAGTGTAGTAGATGGTTCCATAGCGAAGTGGTGTGCCCCGTGGTTAAAATGCTGGGTGCAGTGGAGGGAAAGTAATCTGCTGGATTGCGAGAGGGGCTGACTTCCTAGAGGTTGAAAGAAAGACGCAAGTGGGCTACTACGAATGGAGAAGAGTACCGTTTGTTTCTTAGGAATACTGCCTGGAATTACAAACATTTGCTGCTTGTTTTATTTTAACTGTGACAAAATGCATACAACATAAAAATGTTAAATGTACATTTCAGTACAGTTAAGTATATTTGCATTTGTGTGAAGTGGATCTCCAGAACCTCTTCATCTTGCAGAATGGAGAAACTGTATGCCTATGACGTAGCAGCTGCTCCTTTCACCCTCGCTCCCCAGCCCGGGCACACACTTTGTTTCCATGGCTTAGACTGCTGTCGGCCCCTCATAGAGCACAATCATACAATAGCTGTCTTTTTTGTGACTAGTTTATTTCACTCAGCGTCGTGTCTTCAAGTTTGCATGCCTCTTCTAAACCCCTGGGGGAAACATGACTAATCAGAGAAGATACCTTGGTGATGGGGATGAGTATAAACTTTCTTCCTGGAACCTTGAGAGAATCAAATCTTAACCAGGGCTATAGGAACTGGGGACAGAGCAAAGGATAAAGAGATGGAGGAGAAATAGCTTAGACAGAAAACAGTAATATGGACGAAGTTTGTAAAGCAAATAGTGCCTGAAAATGTAACCAGAAGCCACTAGACAAAGGACATAGTAAGTGGGGACCTTTCATAGTGTGACCTAAGCTGATCCCTGGGTCTCTGGAGTGAATAGGAAGCCCTGATATGGCCAGTCTAGTTTAGGCTTTGACACTGGACAAGGAATATGGAGAGCATATCTTTCCAACAGGCACTGTAAAAAACAATCCAAGCTTTTATCCAGGCAAAGACTAATTTCTAATAAGTCCTAAGGAGGAGTCTGAAAGAAGAGTGGACCAGATGATGTGGCAAATGAATCAACTGCCTGGGATTGTGTGCTTTTTGGAGTCTTTCATATGTCACTGTCTATGTCATCTTTCATTCAAATATAGACTGAAGAATTGGCATAAAAGTGTGGCCATATTTTCCAAGATGATCTCAATTCATGTTTGTTCATGGGACAATCTAAGATTATTCTACAAAATGTCAAAGTGTAGCTGAGTAGACACAGGCAAATTTTATATCACACAGCACTAGCTCTTATTACTTGAATTGTGTAAGTAAGTTGTTTCTGAAGGTTTCATACTTCCTCGAGGTTGTTCCTGGGATTCCTAGCACCCTAAGTTATGAGTAGACCAGATGGACACTTGTAGTGTTCTTTAGTTCATTTATGTTTAAATCCATTCTACAGTTCTTTATTAAGTACCTACTGTTTGCTAGGTTATATTCTAGGTGTTGGAAAAATAGAGAAAGATAAAGCTTCTGCTGTCATGGAATTGGCATTCCAGTGTTAGTGAACAAAGAGTAGAAAATAAGAAGAAATAGGTTATTGAACACATAAGATAATTTTAAGTCATGATATGTGTGATATAGAAATAAAATAGGAAGATGTGATAAAAAGTCATGAGGTGTTGTGAGGCTTAGGTAATCATGAAAGACTTCTCTGGGGTGATGACAGTGGAGTTGAGACCCTAAAGACAAGAAAGAAGTCAGCTGGCAGCAGGGAGCGGGGTGTGAAGGGTGGCTGATGGATGAACAGATGCAAAGGCCTAAAGCAGAAATGAGTTTGATGGGGTCTCTGAGGTGGGAAGAGTGTATGATCGGGGAGAGAAGAGTGGAAGGAGATCAGTTGGAGAGAAAGACCTGGCCTGGTCATGCAGCCCATGGCATGGCACAGAATAAGAATTTTATTCTTAGTGTAGTGGGATGCTCTTTGCACAAAAGCAACTGTTTTTAAAGAGTGAAGTTTGGAAGGACTGCTGCTAAAGCTGAAAGAGCCTACATAAAGACCCCGATGCTGGGAAAGATTTTAAGGACAGGAGGAGAAAGGGTTGACAGAAGATGAAATGGTTGGATGCCATCATTGACTCAGTGGACGTGAGTCTGAGCAAACTCTGGGAGGTAGTAAAGGACAGAGAAGCCTGGCGTGCTGCAGTCCATGGGGTCGTGTCTTGGACGTGACTGAGCAACTGAACAAAACAACGATCAACTTTATTACTGTTAAGAGTGATATTGGAGAACGTGACCAAAGAATCACTTTATTGATAAAATTGATATTTGTTGGAATGTATCTAAACTATTTACTTTCTTGTTAGAGAACAAATACTGGAGAATGAATGTTATATCTGTGGACATGTGGGTTATCTATCCCTATAAGACAGATGGGGGAAGAAAGCAGAAAGGGCATGCTGGAAGGTCATCCATCCTAAAGGGCTCACTGGAGGAACTTAAGTAAGAACTGGCTCTGGGTACTGGCGATCCAAACAAGTTTCAGCCCTCAGAGATCTTCTACTTTCATGATGGAAATGACAACTTAACTAGAGCTGCTGGAGATTTGAACCAGTGGAGTTTCTTTGAGGGGAAAAAAAATTCATGTTTAAGGAAATTCTACAATGGACTGTTTTAAATTATAAAACATAAAGTCTCTTGGGGGTAGTATGATGGTAGAGACTTAAACAGAAAAGCAAAACTGAACTAGGAAATAAAATGTTGGGAGTTGAAGGTGTTTATATTGGTCCCCAGGACTTGGAGTAAAGCAGGGAGAGAAGTGGAAAGGATTTCAGAAGCAGTTCAGTTCAGTTCAGTCGCTCAGTCATGGCTGACTCTGCGACCGCATGGACTGTAGCACACCAGGACTCCCTGTCCATCAAAATGCCTGAGTTTCCTCAAACTCACACCCATTTAGTAGGTGATGCCATCCAACCATCTCATCCTCTGTCATCCCCTTCTCCTCCTGCTGTCAATCTTTCCCAGCATCAGGGTCTTTTCCAATAAGTCATTTCTTCATGTCAGGTGGCCAAAGTATTGGGGCTTCATCTTTATAATCAGTCCTTCCAAAGAGTATTCAGGACTGATTTCCTTTAGGATGGACTGGTTGGATCTCCTTGCTGTCCAAGAGATTCTCAAGAGTCTTCTCCAACAACACAGTTCAAAAGCATCAATTCTTTGGTGCTCAGCTTTCTTTACAGTCCAACTCTCACATCCATATGTGACTACTGGAAAAACCATAGCCTTGACTAGATGGACATTTGTTGGCAAAGTAATGTCTCTGCTTTTTAATAGACTGTCTAGGTTGGTCATAACTTTTCTTCCAAGGAGCAAGCATCTTTTAATTTCATGGCTGCAGTCACCAACTGCAGTGATTTGGGAGCTGCCAAAAATAAAAGGCAAAATGATAGGATACTGAAAGAGAAAGGTCAGTAGGTGCCCAATATGCTCCTGGAGATCAGTGGAGAAATAACTCCAGAAAGAATGAAGGGATGGAGCCAAAGCAAAAAGAATACCCAGCTGTGGATGTGACTGGTGATAGAAGCAAGGTCCAATGCTGTAAAGAGCAATATTGAATAGGAACCTGGAATGTCAGGTCCATGAATCAAGGCAAATTGGAAGTGGTCAAACAAGAGATGGCAAGAGTGAATGTCGACATTCTAGGAATCAGCGAACTGAAATGGACTGGAATGGGTGAATTTAACTCAGATGACCATTATATCTACTACTGCGGGCAGGACTCCCTCAGAAGAAATGGAGTAGCCATCATGGTCAACAAAAGAGTCCGAAATGCAGTACTTGGATGCAATCTCAAAAACAACAGAATGATCTCTGTTCGTTTCCAAGGCAAACCATTCAATATCACAGTAATCCAAGTCTATGCCCCAACCAGTAACACTGAAGAAGCTGAAGCTGAATGGTTCTATGAAGACCTACAAGACCTTTTAGAACTAACACCCAAAAAAGATGTCCTTTTCATTATAGGGGACAGGAATGCAAAAGTAGGAAGTCAACAAACACCTGGAATAACAGGCAAATTTGGCCTTGGAATATGGAATGAAGCAGGGCAAAGACTAATAGAGTTTTGCCAAGAAAATGCACTGGTCATAGCAAACACCCTCTTCCAACAATACAAGAGAAGACTCTATACATGGACATCACCAGATGGTCAACACTAAAATCAGATTGATTATATTCTTTGCAGCCAAAGATGGAGAAGCTCTATATAGTCAGCAAAAACAAGACCAGGACCTGACTGTGGCTCAGACCATGAACTCCTTATTGCCAAATTCAGACTTAAATTGAAGAAAGTAGGGAAAACCACTAGACCATTCAGGTATGACCTAAATCAAATCCCTTATGATTATACAGTGGAAGTAAATAGATTTAAGGGCCTAGATCTGATAGATAGAGTGCCTGATGAACTATGGACTGAGGTTCATGACATTGTACAGGAGACAGGGATCAAGACCATCCCCATGGAAAAGAAGTACAGAATGGGAAAGACTAGAGATCTCTTCAAGAAAATCAGAGATATCAAAGGAACATTTCATGCAAAGATGGGCTCGATAAAGGACAGAAATGGTATGGATCTAACAGAAGCAGAAGATATTAAGAAGAGATGGCAAGAATACACAGAAGAACTGTACAAAAAAGATCTTCATGACCCAGATAATCACGATGGTGTGATCACTGACCTAGAGCCAGACATCCTGGAATGTGAAGTCAAGTGGGCCTTAGAAAACATCACTACGAACAAAGCTAGTGGAGGTGATGGAATTCCAGTTGAGCTATTCCAAATCCTGAAAGATGATGCTGTGAAAGTGCTGCACTCAATATGCTAGCAAATATGGAAAACTCAGCCACAGGACTGGAAGAGGTCAGTTTTCATTCCAATCCCAAAGAAAGGCAATGCCAAAGAATGCTCAAACTACCGCACAATTGCACTCATCTCACATGCTAGTAAAGTAATGCTCAAAATTCTCCAAGCCAGGCTTCAGCAATACGTAAACCGTGAACATCCTGATGTTCAAGCTGGTTTTAGAAAAGGCAGAGGAACCAGAGATCAAATTGCCAACATCCGCTGGATCATGGAAAAAGCAAGACAGTTCCAGAAAAACATCTATTTCTGCTTTATTGACTATGCCAAAGCCTTTGACTGTGTGGATCACAATAAACTGTGGAAAATTCTGAAAGAGATGGGAATACCAGACCACCTGACCTGCCTCTTGAGAAATTTGTATGCAGGTCAGGAAGCAACAGTTAGAACTGGACATGGAACAACAGACTGGTTCCAAATAGGAAAAGGAGTACGTCAAGGCTTTATATTGTCACCCTGTTTATTTAACTTATATGCAGAGTACATCATGAGAAATGATGGGCTGGAAGAAACACAAGCTGGAATCAAGATTGCCGGGAGAAATATCAATAACCTCAGATATGAAGATGACACCACCCTTATGGCAGAAAGTGAAGAGGAACTAAAAAGCCTCTTGATGAAAGTGAAAGTGGAGAGTGAAAAAGTTGGCTTAAAGCTCAACATTCAGAAAACGAAGATCATAGCATCTGGTCCCGTCACTTCATGGGAAATAGATGGGGAAACAGTGGAAACAGTGTCAGACTTTATTTTTCTGGGCTCCAAAATCACTGCAGATGGTGACTGCAGCCATGAAATTAAAAGATGCTTACTCCTGGGAAGGAAAGTTATGACCAACCTAGATAGCATATTCAAAAGCAGAGATATTACTTTGCCAACAAAGGTTCATCTAGTCAAGGCTATGGTTTTTCCTGTGGTCATGTATGGATGTGAGAGTTGGACTGTGAAGAAGGCTGAGCGCCGAAGAATTGATGCTTTTGAACTGTGGTGTTGGAGAAGACTCTTGAGAGTCCCTTGGACTGCAAGGAGATCCAACCAGCCCATTATGAAGGAGATCAGCCCTGGGATTTCTTTGGAAGGAATGATGCTAAAGCTGAAACTCCAGTATTTTGGCCACCTCATGTGAAGTGTTGACTCATTGGAAAAGACTCTGATGCTGGGAGGGATTGGGGGCAAGAGGAGAAGGGGATGACAGAGGATGAGATGGCTGGATGGCATCACTGACTCGATGGACGTGTGTCTGAGTGAACTCTGGGTGTTGGTGATGGACAGGGAGGCCTGGCGTGCTGCGATTCATGTGGTCGCAAAGAATCGGACACGACTGAGTGACTGATCTGATCTGATCTGATCTGAAAAATAAAACCTCTCGCTGTTTGCACTGTTTCTCCATCTATTTGCCATGAATTGATGGGACCAGATGCCATGATGATAGTTTTCTGAATGTTGAGCTTTAAGGCAACTTTTTCACTCTCCTCCTTCACTTTCATCAAGAGGCTCTTTAGTTCCTCTTCACTTTCTGCCATCTGCATATCTGAGGTTATTGATACTGCTCCCAGCAATCTTGATTCCAGCTTGTGCTTCATCTGGCCCAGAGTTTCTCATGATGTGCTCTGCATATAAGTTAAATAAGCAGGATTACAATATATAGCCTTGACATACTCCTTTCCTGATTTGGAACCAGTCTGTTGTTCCATGTCCAGTTCTAACTGTTGCTTCCTTACCTGCATACAGATTTCTCAAGAGGCAGATAAGATGGTCTGGTATTCCCAACTGTCTCAGAATTTTCCACAGTTTGTTGTGATCCACACAGTCAAAGACTTTGGCATAATCAATAAAGCACAAGTAGATGTTTTTCTGGAACTGTCTTGCTTTTTCGATGATCCAACGGATGTTGGCAATTTGATCTTTGGTTCCTCTGCCTTTTGTAAATCCACCTTGAACATCTGGAAGTTCACGGTTCATGTATTATTGAAGCCTGACTTGCAGAAGTTCGAGCATTACTTCATTAGCGTGTGAGATGAGTGCAATTGTGCAGAAATTTGAGCATTCTTTGTCATTGCCTTTCTTTGGGATTGGAATGAAATCTGACCTTTTCCAGTCCTGTTGCTGAGTTTTCCAAATGTGCTGGCATATTGAGTGAAGCACTTTCACAGCATCATCTTTTAAGTGTTGCAATAGCTCAACTGGAATTCCGTCACCTCCACTAGCTTTGTTCATAGTGAGGCTTCCTAAGGCCCACTTGACTTCACATTCCAGGATGTCTGGTCTAGGTGAGTGATCACAGCATCGTGGTTATCTGGGTCGTGAAGATCTTTTGTATAGTTTGCCACCTCTTCTTAATATCTTCTGCTTCTGTTAGGTCCATACCATTTCTGTCCTTTATCGAGCCCATCTTTGCATGAACTGTTCCCTTGGTATCTCTAATTTTCTTGAAGAGCTCTCTAGTCTTTCCCATTCTATTGTTTCCCTCTATTTCTTTGCATTGATCACTGAGGAAGGCTTGCTCTTCTCCCCTTGCTATTCTTTGGAATTCTGCATTCAAGTGGGTACATCTTTCCTTTTCTCCTTTGCCTTTAGCTTCTCTTCTTTTCACGGCTATTTCTAAGGCCTCCTGAGACAACCATTTAGCATTTTTGCATTTCTTTTTCTTGTGTTAGGTCTTGATCCCTGTCTCCTGTACAATGTCATGAACCTCTGTCCATAGTTCTTCAGGGACTCTGTCTATCAGGTCTAATCCCTTGAATTTATTTGTCACTTCCACTGTAAAATCAATCATAAGGGATTTGATTTAGGTCATAACTGAATGGTCTATTGGTTTTTCATACTTTCTTCAATTTAAGCCTAAATTTTGCAATAAGGAGTTCATGATCTGAGCCACAGTCAGCTCTTGGTCTTGTTTTTGCTGACTGTATAGAGCTTCTCCATCTTTGGCTGCAAAGAATATAATCAATCTGATTTCGGTGTTGACCATCTGGTGATGTCCATGTATAGAGTCTTCTCTTGTGTTGTTGGAAGAGGGTGTTTGCTATGACCAGTGCATTTTCTTGGGGCCCAGTATGGCAGCACGCAGCTGACTGGGTTCCCAGGAGAGACTGACCAGCTTTAAGGAACTGGAATGAAAAGTTATTTCCTACTTTGGGCTACAGTTCAGTTCAGTCACTCAGTCGTGTCCAACTCTTCGCGACCCCATGAATCGCAGCATGCCAGGCCTCCCTGTCCATCACCAACTCCCGGAGTTCACTCACACTCACGTCCATCGAGTCAGTGATGCCATCCAGCCATCTCATCCTCTGTCGTCCCCTTCTCCTCCTGCCCCCAATCCCTCCCAGCATCAGAATCTTTTCCAATGAGTCAACTCTTCACATGAGGTGGCCAAAATACTGGAGTTTCAGCTTCAGCATCATTCCCTCCAAAGAAATCCCAGGGCTGATCTCCTTCAGAATGGACTGGTTGGATCTCCTTGCAGTCCAAGGGACTCTCAAGAGTCTTCTCCAACACCACAGTTCAAAAGCATCAATTGTTCGGTGCTCAGCCTTCTTCGCAGTCCAACTCTCACATCCATACGTGACCACAGGAAAAACCTTAGCCTTGACTACACGGACCTTTGTTGGCAAAGTAATGTCTCTGCTTTTGAATAAGCTATCTAGGTTGGTCATAACTCTGCTTCCCAGGAGTAAGCGTCTTTTAATTTCACGGCTGCAGTCACCATCTGCAGTGATTCTGGAGCCCAGAAAAATAAAGTCTGACAGTGTTTCCACTGTTTCCCCATCTATTTCCCATGAAGTGATGGGGCCGGATGCCATGATCTTTGTTTTCTGAATGTTGAGCTTTTAGCCAACTTTTTCACTCTCCACTTTCACTTTCATCAAGAGGCTTTTGGGCTACAATGAACTCTTATTATTTACGACATTATTTTGGAAAGTCTGGTATGTACAAGAGCCTTATATTCCTGGTAAAAAGGAGGAACACAGAAGGAAGGGGAATGTCTGTTCTGGGGTGGGGGGTGGATTAAAACGCTGGAAAGAGAAGAGTTAAATCTGAGGTCTGACAGTGAAAAGAAGCAGGAAATTAATAACAGTGGTGGGCACTCAGCCCCTTTTAAATACGGGCAAATAGGGGAGGTTGTGGAGGACTTTCCACCTGAGCCATCTAACTCAGGTATTAAAGGGAGAAAGTGCTACTCCAGAGGGATTGAGGACTTGGGAACTCTTGGGTGGCAAATATTCGAGTTACAGCGAAAATTGTGGCATAGAATGACAAATTTGCATAGACTTGATCAACTTTGCACAGAAGCCTGGGGTTTAGGGGGAGTTCCCCAAGAAGGGCAATGAGAGCTAGCTGTGAAGCTGAGGGTGGGGTAAGGGAGGTGGCTTCCCAGGTCAAGGAAGGTGCAGAAGCCCAGAGCTGTTCAGGCAATTGCAAGTTCATTTCTAGCACCTGAAAAATCAAACTGAAGTTGGTGACACTGGAAGGCTGGTGAGCAGGACCAGGAGACTCACCCCAAAGAAATTTCTTTTCTTCTGCCTTCCTTTTTTTTTTCTTTCGGACACTTAACCAATAAGAGTTTATTTTCTCACAGTTCTGGAGGCTAGAGGTCTGAGATCAAGGTGGGGACAAGGTTGGTTTCTCTGAGGTACTCTCTCCTTGGCTTGAAGATAAACATTTTCTTTCACTTTCTTCACCTGGTCTCCTCTCTGTATCTGGATCATAACTGCTTCTTTTTATAACACATTATCTTATGAAGATTACTGGGTTCCCATAGTTCATAATTAAAAACAGGCTCCTTCCTGGAAGAAAATATATACAGATTTCCATCCCAGAGAGTCCTATGAAACATAATTGTATACTTTATAAAGGTAAATTTTATAGTGTGTGAATTATGTCTCACATTTAAAAAAATAAGCAAATAGGACATAGAAGAAAAATATGGGATTATTTTTTAACAGACACACTCTTATGGGCTGAATTGTCTCAAAGAGCTAAGCTGTGCTCTTGGCCCCATTCTGACGGTAGTTGGGGAGTCAGGGGAGGGGGTTTTCTGAAGGATTCTGCCAAGAAATGCCACTTAAGACATATTTTTTTGTAAGTATAGTTGATTTACAATGTTACATTATCCTTAGGTGTACAACATAATTATTTGATACTTTTATAGATTATACCCCATTTAAATTTATTACAAAATAATGGCTATATTTTCCTGTTGTTTAATCGCTAAGTCGTGTCTGACTTTTTGCAACCCAATTTACTGTAGCCCTCCAGGCTCCTCTGTCCATGGGGATTCTCCAGGCAAGAATACTGGAGTGAGTTACCATTTCCTTCTCCAATATTTTTTTGTGCCGGTCAATATATCCTTGTAGCTTTTTTATTTTATACATAGTAATTCATATCTCTTAATTCCATACTCCTATCTTGCCCCTTTCCCCATTGGTAATCAATCAGTAATTTGTTATCTGTAAGTCTGTTTCTGCTTTGTTATACTTATTAATTTTTGCTACATTTTAGATTCCACATATAAGTGATAACATCTTTTTTAATTTTATTTTTTTATTGGGGTATAATTGCTTTACAATGTTGTGTTAGTTTCTGCTGTACAACGAAGTGAATCAGGTCTGTGTATGTATATGTATGAAGGGTGGAAGGAGAGGGTGGGAGGGAGATTCTTGAGGGAGGTGATAATATCTTGTAAGCTGTGTTTATGCAAATGACAACTTAAGTCCTATTTAGAGTTGACTAGGAAAGGGCTGCCAGAGAAGGCGATGGCACCCCAATCCAGTACTCTTGCCTGGAAAATCCCATAGGCGGAGGAACCTGGTAGGCTGCAGTCCATGGGGTCGCTAAGAGTTGGACACGACTGGGTGACTTCACTTTCACTTTTCACTTTCATGCATTGGAGAAGGAAATGGCAACCCACTCCAGTGTTCTTGCCTGGAGAATCCCAGGGACGGCAGAGCCTGGTAGGCTGCTGTCTATGGGGTCACACAGAGTTGGACATGACTGAAGTGACTTAGCAGCAGCAGCAGAAACAGGAAAGGGCTGCAGGCTTCTATGGAGGCTCTTCCCACCTCTTTGCCCTCCTGCTGTAACTTCTGATCATCTCAGACTCTCAGACCACATCCTAGGGCCAGGATGTCCTCCTACCCCTTGGGGCATCCTGTGACCTGGTCTGGTCTTCCTGTTCTCTCTTCTTTTCCTTATCACAGATCCTTTGTCACTGTCTGGAGGCCTTGTTCTTTGTTCTGTCAAAGAACTGGTGAAGCCCATGCTCCTTCTGAGGAGCATCTTCTCAGCAGGGCCCAGGGGAGGTGAACTTGCACTGACTCTTCACCTTCAGCCGGCCACAGTCTCTGCTTCAACTCCAGCATCTGGCCTGCGACACAATATTAGACCAACACAAAAATCTACCTAATCATTGCAACCACTTCTATATTATTCCAATTTACAGATGAAGAAATTAAACTCCAGATGATTATTGATCTTATATGAGGTCACATCCTTGCAGAGTGGCCCACTGAGGATTTAAAGGGAGGGGGTCTCATTCTTTTACAAGTGGTTGACCAGATTTCCCAGCACCACTTGTTAAAGAGATTGTCTTTAATCCATTGTATATTCTTGCCTCCTTTGTCAAAGATAAGGTGTCCATATGTGCGTGGATTTATCTCTGGGCTTTCTATTTTGTTCCATTGATCTATATTTCTGTCTTTGTGCCAGTACCATACTGTCTTGATAACTGTGGCTTTGTAGTAGAGCCTGAAGTCAGGTAGGTTGATTCCTCCAGTTCCATTCTTCTTTCTCAGGATCGCTTTGGCTATTTGAGGTTTTTTTGTATTTCCATACAAATTGTGAAATTATTTGTTCTAGCTCTGTGAAGAATACTGTTGGTAGCTTGATAGGGATTGCATTGAATCTATAAATTGCTTTGGGTAGTATACTCATTTTCACTATATTGATTCTTCCAATCCATGAACATGGTATATTTCTCCATCTATTAGTATCCTCTTTGATTTCTTTCACCAGTGTTTTATAGTTTTCTATATATAGGTCTTTAGTTTCTTTAGGTAGATATATTTCCAAGTATTTTATTCTTTCCATTGCAATGGTGAATGGAATTGTTTCCTTAATTTCTCTTTCTATTTTCTCATTATTAGTGTATAGGAATGCAAGGGATTTCTGTGTGTTGATTTTATATCCTGCAACTTTACTATAGTCATTGATTAGTTCTAGTAATTTTCTGGTGGAGTCTTTAGGATTTTCTATGTAGAGGATCATGTCATCTGCAAATAGTGAGAGTTTTACTTCTTCTTTTCCAATTTGGATTCCTTTTATTTCTTTTTCTGCTCTGATTGCTATGGCCAAAACTTCCAAAACTATGTTGAATAGTAATGGTGAAAGTGGGCACCCTTGTCTTGTTCCTGACTTTAGAGGAAATGCTTTCAATTTTTCACCATTGAGGATAATGTTTGCTGTGGGTTTGTCATATATAGCTTTTATTATGTTGAGGTATGTTCCTTCTATTCCTGCTTTCTGGAGAGTTTTTATCATAAATGGATGTTGAATTTTGTCAAAGGCTTTCTCTGCATCTATTGAGATAATCATATGGTTTTTATTTTTCAATTTGTTAATGTGGTGTATTACATTGATTGATTTGCAGATATTGAAGAATCCTTGCATCCCTGGGATAAAGCCCACTTGGTCATGGTGTATGATTTTTTTAATGTGTTGTTGGATTCTGATTGCTAGAATTTTGTTAAGGATTTTTGCATCTATGTTCATCAGTGATATTGGCCTGTAGTTTTCTTTTTTTGTGGGATCTTTGTCAGGTTTTGGTATTAGGGTGATTGTGGCCTCATAGAATGAGTTTGGAAGTTTACCTTCCTCTGCAATTTTCTGGAAGAGTTTGAGCAGGATAGGTGTTAACTCTTCTCTAAATTTTTGGTAGAATTCAGCTGTGAAGCCATCTGGACCTGGGCTTTTGTTTGCTGGAAGATTTTTGATTGCAGTTTCAATTTCCGTGCTTGTGATGGGTCTGTTAAGATTTTCTATTTCTTCCTGGTCCAGTTTTGGAAAGTTGTACTTTTCTAAGAATTTGTCCATTTCTTCCACGTTGTCCATTTTATTAACACTTTCTAACACCATACACAAAAATAAACTCAAAATGGATTAAAGATCTAAACATAAGACCAGAAACTATAAAACTCCTAGAGGAGAACATAGGCAAAACACTCTCTGACATACATCACAGCAGGATCCTCTATGACCCACCTCCCAGAATATTGGAAATAATAGAAAAAATAAACAAATGGGACCTAATTAACCTTAAAAGCTTCTGCACATCAAAGGAAACTATTAGCAAGGTGAAAAGACAGCCTTCAGAATGGGAGAAAATAATAGCAAATGAAGCAACTGACAAACAACTAATCTCAAAAATATACAAGCAACTCCTACAGCTCAACTCCAGAAAAATAAATGACCCAATCAAAAAATGGGCCAAAGAACTAAATAGACATTTCTCCAAAGAAGACATACAGATGGCTAACACACACATGAAAAGATGCTCAACATCACTCATTATCAGAGAAATGCAAATCAAAACCACTATGAGGTACCATTTCACACCAGTCAGAATGGCTGTGATCCAAAAGTCTACAAATAATAAATGCTGGAGAGGGTGTGGAGAAAAGGGAACCCTCTTACACTGTTGGTGGGAATGCAAACTAGTACAGCCACTATGGAGAACAGTGTGGAGATTCCTTAAAAAACTGGAAATAGAACTGCCTTATGATCCAGCAATCCCACTGCTGGGCATACACACTGAGGAAACCAGAAGGGAAAGAGACACGTGTACCCCAATGTTCATCGCAGCACTGTTTATAATAGCCAGGACATGGAAGCAACCTAGATGCCCATCAGCAGATGAATGGATAATAAAGCAGTGGTACATATACACAATGGAGTATTACTCAGCCATTAAAAACAAAACATTTGAATCAGTTCTAATGAGGTGGATGAAACTGGAGCCTATTATACAGAGTGAAGTAAGCCAGAAGGAAAAACACCAATACAGTATACTAACGCATATATATGGAATTTAGAAAGATGGTAACAATAACCCTGTGTACGAGACAGCAAAAGAGACAGTGATGTACAGAACAATCTTATGGACTCTGTGGGAGAGGGAGAGGGTGGGAAGATTTGGGAGAATGGCATTGAAACATGTAAAATATCATGTATGAAATGAGATGCCAGTCCAGGTTCAATGCACGATACTGGATGCTTGGGGCTAGTGCACTGGGACGACCCAGAGGGATGGTATGGGGAGGGAGGAGGGAGGAGGGTTTAGGATGGGGAACACATGTATACCTGTGGTGGATTCATTTTTATATTTGGCAAAACTAATACAATTATGCAAAGTTTAAAATTTAAAAAAAATAAAAAATAAAAAATAAAGGGAGGGGGGTCATCCTCATGACCATGGTTGACATGAACTTCAAAAAAGAAAACAGCAGTGTGTGTCAGTTCCATATTCTGGTATTTTGATGGAGAAATATGATTGGATTAGGATAATTAAATGGATACATAACTTGTTGAACAACCATATATAAAGACACTGATGGATGAGTTGAGGTGGGCCTGGAGCAAGATGCCTCATGGCTAGCTCAGTGTTAAGTTCTCAATCATGTCCTCCTCAGCAATTTTATGACTGGAACAAAGATATATGGGTAATATTTAATATTTAATTTGTAGTCATACAAATGCTGGAAGGATAACAAAACTGACAGACTCATCATTCAAAATGGTCTTAACAAGCCAAAATATTGGGCTGAATTTTCTCCAACTTTTTAATAAAAATTCCATACATGAAAAAAGATTTAAGGAATACCATTAATGGACACTCAGGTACTGAGTACTTATATTAAACCATGGTTAATATTTTGTCAATTTCTTTACCTCTCTTTCTAAATATTCTTCTAACAATTTGAAAGAAAGTTGCAGACCTCATAAAATTTGACTGCTAAATACTTCTCTGTCTTCTAAAAATACATCCTTTTATATCTAATTCTAATATCTAAAAAAAATAGCAATTCCCCAAGATCATAATATCCAGTCTATATTCAAAATTTTTTGGTTTTTTTATTCTGGTAAAATATTTGTAACATAAGCAACATACCTTTTTGACCATTAAGCAACCAGTTCAGGGGCATTAAATACATTCACATTGTTATACAACCATCCCTGCCATTCATCTCTAGAACTTTTTCATCATCAGCATCACCTCAATTATTGACTCACTGAAGTTGATTTGAGATTTTGTAGGAACAGTGCAAATAACACTTGGATGTAAAAGCCAGCTTCATAAGCACACGGCTGAGGACGTAGGAACATACTTGTAGCATGAATATAATAGAGCTAGAGATTTTAGTCTACAAGTTCAGTAAGTTTGTGAATGTCAAGAAGTGCAGAATTAGGCTGAAGTATAGTCCTGGACTCAGAGAAGAGAGAAGTCTGTTTTCTGCACTGCTCAGGCCCTATTGGGAATATTGTGTCCAGTTCTGGGCTCCATACCATTAGGGAGTCATAAAACTGCTGTCTGGAAGATGAGGGGGTTTTAAAAAGACATCATCTGAGAAACAGAAAGAAATTGGATATTTGGGGCTTGTGAAAAAAATAAACATTGATACCTTAAATAAGAGATGTCATTTTAACTGCCTTGGAATATTTAAAGAACTCCCATTTGGAAAGTATATTTGTCTAAGGGGTAGATCCAAGGCTAATAAGAGGAAGGTGCCATGGGAAAAGCTTCAATTCAGACTAATAATTTAATCAGAATGGCTGGAGTTGATTGAAAGTGTTGCCTTAGGAAGTAGTTTGTTCCCTGTCACAAGTGGCATTCATTGTAATACTTGGCAGAGGAAACCCAAGCTTTGAGCGGCTTTTGGGATGAAATGACTTTTGGATCTCTTCTGGACTATATTTTGTTTAGGATTCTTTTATTGGCCTGGCCAAAAATTTGATTTGGGTTTTCTATAACAGCACATGGAAAAACCGGAACGACCAACCCATAGTTGCAAGAAACAGACCCCAAAAGTACCTTCTTAGGTAAAAGAAAAATCTCTTGAAAGAATGCTTGAACTGTTGTGTATGAGCCGTGGCATGGACGAACACTGAAACTCAAGTAGGGCAGACCACTCTTGTCTCTCTCTCTTTTTTCCTCCCTCCCATCTGTCCCCATCTCTGACTTGCTCTGTTCTCTTGCTCACTCTTTTTCCTCTCTCTCTCTCGAGCTCTGGCCTCAATCTTTCTCATTGATTTGGCAGCAGCCTGGTTAGAGAAAAAGGCTGCTGACTGTTTCTGAATCTTAAGATGTTTGGTTGAAAACTCCTAGAGAAAGACTGTGTGACCAGTCAACTCTGGCCAGGGCGGGGTGGGGGAAGGTGAGGACGAA
This sequence comes from Bos taurus, assembly GCF_002263795.3. Taxonomy (NCBI): domain Eukaryota; kingdom Metazoa; phylum Chordata; class Mammalia; order Artiodactyla; family Bovidae; genus Bos; species Bos taurus. The sequence goes on along the minus strand of NC_037344.1, from coordinate 9,059,570 downwards.
CAAACTGGCTTGAACCGTCAGGTTGTGAACTCTCCCAGGTAACAAGGCACTCTATGATGAAAGTTCAAACGCTTCAGAGGACAGGGGTGAGCATTAAGACCCTGTCCTGTCTTAAATGACATAAACGGCCAGTCCTGAAGGAAAATCACACAGTCTGCAGAGTCCTTCGTGGCGACCTCAAGCCACCCTGGAGGAGAAGCTGCTGGGAGGTCACCTGGATGGGCCACATGAAATGTTGAAACATACTTGGGGGCTGCTAGGAAATCCCTGACACCCACAGGGCGGCCAGGAATGCAGCAAGTCAAGTAAGGCTTTCTTTTCTAAGAAAGTAGCGGGGAGCCATGGGACAAGGGCAATGGTGCACGCCCGGCTTAGGCTCTGCAAACATTTGCTTGGTGGCTGAAAGCCAGGGGCGAGGCCTGGGACCAGGGGACCAGAGGATGGTAGCCGCTATCCAAGCATTTTAGTGGAAAAGTCCATTCTTCCTTGTCATGTAAGAGAACTGAAGATCCAAATAATCTTGAACTTGGGAATTATCTGACTCCTGATATTTCGTCTCTTCTCTAGATCAGCAGTCCCCAAAGTTTTTGGCACTAATTTCATGGAAGATGATTTTCCCACAGACCAGCCTGGAGAGGGGATGGTTTGGGGATGATTCAAGTGCACTACATTTATTGGGCACATTATATTTATTATTATTACTTCAGCTCCACCTCAGGTCATCAGGCATTAGATCCTGGCAGTTAGGGACCCCCGCTGTATACACCATCCTGTGTCTGAGAAATGACCTTTACAAAAGACTGCCTGACTTCCTAGGCATCTATGGTTTCAGCAGGACCTGGGCTTGGCTCCCAGAGGGAGGGACAAATGTCCCCAAGCACCAGCTTATGCGGTCATAGAAAGGACACTAACTGAAGAACTTTCCATTTTAATTTTTGTACTAGTTGTTTTTAATTTGCTGACTATCATGTGCATGCACACTCATTGTGCTATGAAATTATTCATTTGTGGGCAAATTCTATTAATATAAGTCATAGCGGGGAATTCAGAGACACATAAACACATAACGTGTCCCTGGAGTGAAGTCCCCTCCCTGGGCTACTGTGTACCTTCTGGCTTTTCATGGCCTATCTCTGTTTCTCCCTCTCCCTCTAAGGCTGACCTGCAACAGGACCATTTCAGGAGTGGAGAAAGGCTTCGGAATGAATGGCTGTTAGTGCAGATACTCTGGCTTTTGTCTAATCCAATGTGGAAGTGGGAGGAGAGTGATGATGATGGTGGTGCTGATGACAGCAAGGATGAAAATAGGTTTCAGGTGGATCTGCTTAGCTGTTCCCAGAATGTCGTACAAATGCCAGGGTAACCAATGAAATAAAAGGTAAAGTCAGAACACACCACTGCTTCTCTGAAAACCCATAATGGGAATGTCAACGGTTTGAATGTTTCATTACATTTTATTTTTTATAAGATGCTTCAGGGTATAGAAAGAATCAAAAGTAATGGTTAAAACATGGAGGAGCAGGAGTGATGAGTCCTGGAATTGAAAATAATCATCACCCTTGGTTACTGTGGGTAAATAATATACTATAAAAACCTTGGGAAGAAAAAGGCAATGCCTGAAAATAGTAGCCCCGACATAGATCTAAACAGGTCTACAAAAACCAGTTAGGACGAGAGAGAGAGACGACCCGACTTTCTCTTCCCAGACACTGATGCCAGGAAATAGAACAGGGATGCCATTTGGGGGAATTTGCTACAGAATGTCACAGTGGCTGCAGTGACAGCAAACATGCTCTGGTGTCACAGTGAGTTATGGACGGGACCTGTGTCTCTGACAAATGTGCCTCGTGTGAAAGCTACAGCATGTGAAAATACATGGCTTTTCCCCTCCCTGCATCTCTTGATATGGAACACATAATCTGTGGAAGACGTACGCATGTTCATGAGCAGAATAAATCAAGAGTGAGCCCAGCCGGCTTGGGAAGGGAAACACAGGCCAAGAAGAGGGCCCACTGCTTTTCTGCTATGGCAATCTGCTAGCCTCCAAAAAGTTCATGGCCATCGGTGAGCTTCTAGAGGATCCCTGGAAGAGGGAATGGCTCCCCACTCCAGTATTCTTGTCTGGAGAATTCCATGGACAGAGGAGCCTGGTAGGCTACAGTCCATGGTATTGCAAAGAGTCAGACATGACTGAGCTATTAACACACTTTCTAGAGGGTGGCCATGTGCCTTTTTGATTCAGTCAGCAACACACTTTTAAAAGTGACTACCTGGATGTTGGAACTTAGGCAGTATGTGGGAAAATGGTACAAATTTCCTCCATTGAATAGTGTTTTAAACACCAAAGGCTACTTGTTAGACAATTTGAGCACTGTTTATATGAAGAGCATGGCCACATGTACCTCAGGGAGGCTAATGTGGATCATGTGCAACTTGTCAAGCAAGACTTTCAGCTTTTCTGGCTGTGACCAACTCTTAACACATTTTACATTGAAAATGCATTATACGCACATGCAAAGAAACACACATACATGATTTTATGAAACAATAATGAGCCTAGCAATGGGCATTGCTCTCTAATTTTACCATTCTATTCTATTTCCTCCCTTCCTCTTTCTCTTTCTTTTTTTTACATATTAAATTGGTTATGACTTACTGTTTAAACAGCTCTGCATTAAAGGGCAGAGAGATGCAGCAGAGCATCTGTGCTGTAGCCAACAGGCTGATCATAAGCCCTAGGAGAGAAGAGGCATCCTTGACACCTAGCACAGGCATAAATGTATCACTACCTGTAAAAAGATGTTAAAGATGTGTACTTCTGGGTATCTCTGTGAGAATGAAAGGATCTAGAACAGTGCCTGACACATACTTGGCCATCCTTTTTATTGGTAATATTATGACTAAAGGCTCAGTGGCAGTTTCTGTAAAGCACAGCCAATTTACTTGTCCATTCTTTTACTCATTTACTTCTGTAATGCTTCATAAATTTTCTGAACAATGCCAAGCATTTGACATTCATTACTGGTGGCTCAGTCAGGAAAGAATCCGTCTGCAGTGAAGGAGACGACCTGCAATGCAGGAAACTTGGTTTTGATCCCTGGGTTGGGAAGCTCCCCTGGAGGAGGAAATGGCAACCCACTCCAGTATTCTTGCCTGAGAAATCCCATGGACAGAAGAGCCTGGTGGGCTGTAGTCCATGGGGTTGCACAGAGTCGGACATGACTTAGTGACTAAACTAACTGCTATTGTTATCTTCTTAGCAACTCTATGCTGCTGCTGCTGCTGCTGCTAAGTCACTTCAGTCGTGTCCGACTCTTAGTGACCCCATGGACTTCAGCCTACCAGACTCCTCCGTCCATGGGATTTTCCAGACAAGCAACTCTATGAGACAGGGACTATTAGTCTCAGTTTATAGATGAGGCTAGAAAGCTGAGCTACCTGCTGAACGTCTAGTCTTTGACATAAAAGTCTAAAGTATCATATGGAGGGAAGTGGAGTTGAATATAAGGTATTTTAGACAGATAAATTGGCAGTTGCAGAAGTTTAGGGAACAATCCTAACACTTTATTTCATATATATATTGTTTCCCCTCTCACTTTTGTGAACACTGTGAATTGGATAAGTGTAAAGAAGGTAGACAAGATAGACATCATTTGTGACATAAGAAAGGAATAAGAGAAGTATGGTTTACTTCAAGTTCCCACACAACTACTTTCTTTCAGAAGCTTCTTCTCAGTCCTATGTATGTGATTCCACTGTAGTGGGCAGATTGGAATCATCCAGAAGTGACTGAAGCTCCAAATTGATAGAGGTCAAGGAAATGTGACAAGAGGTAGATTATCTGTAAAGCAGGAACAAGAGGCAGCCAAAGTCAAATGGGAAAATTTGAGACAAGGAGGACCAAGTAAATAAGAACATTTAAATGGATAAGGATTGTCAATTATCTGGATCTGGTATTGTCAGGGGGTACAGGCTGGATGAGCAGTGATTAATTTCCTAGGATGGGTTTTCTCAGCCCAGATGCAACTTTTGAAGGACTGGGGCTATCCCATCTTTACCTAAGTCTTTTAAGTTCAATAAGGGTGGACATTATAGCCACCAAGTTCAAGAGCTGGTGGCTCTTCCTTTACATAGAATTTCACTCCTTATTAATTATGACTTAAACTGCTTCTTGAAAATTGCTTTTCCAATTTATATCCTCTGTGAAGTGAGGCACATTTCCATATATCATATGAAAATATTTCACATTTACTGGGCTTCCTGTTTGGTTCTCCAAGATGAGATTTGAAAAGCAATCTGCTCTTGCTTGTCTTGAAGGAGACCAAAGATTATTGATTGATCATTTAGTTTGGGGTCACGGGAAAATAAGTTGCACTTAATGCTACATGGCCTATCCCTGAAGGAGATGTTTAAGGTGTTCGTAATTTGTTAATTTAGTTTTGGCTGTGCTGCATCTGCACTGCCGGTCTTAGGCTTTCTCTAGTTTTGAGTGGGGCCCACTCTCTAGCTGTGGTGGGCAGGCTTCTCATTGTGGTAGTGTCTCTTGTTGAGGATCATAGGCTCTAGGGGAGTGGACTTCAGGAGTTTTGTCTCATAGCTTCAGTAGTTGTAACACACGGACTCAGTCGTTGTGGCACATGGGCTTAGTAGCACCACAGAATGTGGGATCTTCCCGAATCAAACCCATGTCTGCTTCATTGGCAGGCAGATTCTTAACCAGTGGACCACCAGGGAAGTCCCTATAATTTATTAACTGGACTATTTGCAAAGTGAGAACCCATCTCTTGTGGAATGTGATGGGAATTTCCTTGCTAAGAATGTTCTTGTTACAAGCTTTCACTCTTCTCTGACTTTCCTGTGAAGTTTGTTGCACATTTTTTGCTGATACATCCTTGACCCATCTTAAGTCATGTCTTCCCTACTTGGGGCCTTCTCTAACACCAGAGAGCTCCACTATTATCAACCTCCCTTTCCATTTCTAGGAAGCCTCTCAGCAGTCTCATCTAACTACCAATTATACCCACACGTACATGTGTGCACATCTTTAAATTATTAAACCTGGTACACCATGAGCCATGGGTACTGGCCTTAACAGACCACTTGGTATTGACTGATGAACAGTCTGGCTCATTAGTCTTTCACACTGGCATTCCAAATCACACATATCTAGGTAAAGGGAGATGTTTCTTAGTACGCCCTGTTGGTAGAAATGGGAGGTTTTCAATCAGAATTCCTAGACTGTCCTTTGAATCACATGCTCTGACCTGACACTTCCCTTCTGCTGATGGCACTTCTTGTTTTGCTGGGAACTCATGGCCTCCCATCTGCTCTTCTTTGTCCACTGCTCATTGTTACTGCCAGCAGTTTTATTCTGTTAGTTTCTCTGAGCTGATGTCTTTACCAGTGAAGTGTCCTTACCTCCTTTATTGTCCCTTTTTCTGCTGAACTCTAGTATGTGTGTGTATGTGTGTGTGCGTGTGTATGTGTGTGTATGTGTGTCTGTGCACGTGTATGCATGTATGTGTGCGTGTGTGTGTATGTGTGTGTGTGTGTGTGTGTTAGTCACTCTGTCCTGTCTGACTCTTTGCGACCCCATATACTGTGGCCCGCCAGGCTCCTCTGTCCATGGGATTTCCCAGGCAAGAATACGGGAGTGTGTTGCCCTTCCCTTTTCCAGGGGATCCTCCCGACTCAGGGATTGAACCCATGTCTCCCACATTGCAGGAAGGTTCTTTGCCATCTGAGTCACTAGAGAAGCTGAAGCTCTAGTATATCACCAAACGGACTTGTGTGGGAATATATGTTTACTGAAAAGCTAGGGAAGTGAAATAACACGGCAGCGACTCCGCAAGTCTGTGTGCAATTCTTTAGACCCAATATTTACCACTCATGTTCGTGCTTAGTCGCTTAGTCGTTTCTGACTCTTTGCAACTCCGTGGGGTCACAGGCTCCTCTGTCCATGAGATTTTCCAGGCAAGAATTCTGGACTGGGTTGCCATTGCCTTCTCCAGGGGATCTTCCCAACCCAGGAATTGAACCAGGGTCTCCTGCATTGCAGGTGGATTCTTTACCAGCTGAACTACCAGGGAAGCCCAACATTTACCACATCCCTACCCATTTTCTAGGGGAAAAGTACTCAGAAGTTAAACTCTTCAGAGAAATTTCTCTCTAGTGGGGTTTCTCAGTGTTGGTGCCATTGACATTTTGCACCAGACAGTCCTCTGTTGTGGGCTTGTCCTGTGCATTGTAGGATGGTTAGCAGCATCTTCGATTCTATCCACTGGATGCCAATAGCACTTTTCTATTGATAGCACTTTTGGTCATGTTGATGACCAAAAATGTCTCCAGACCTTACCACATGTCCCTGGGGAGCCAGTATCATCTCTGGTTGAGGACCTGTGCTCTCAACAGACTTGCTCTTCAAAATGTGGTCTATAAAGGAGTAGCAGGATCATTACCCGGGACTTTGTTAGAAATGCAGACTCTGTCTTGCCCCAGGTATACTTCATCAGAGTCTGCATCCTGACATGATTTCCTTCTTTTGACCTTAACCATTTTGAAGCCCTGCTCTAGAGAATGTCTCCTATTTCTGCTCCATGGTCAGATCCATCTTTTTCTCAGATCTCCTAATAGTTTCTGGATACATTTCCACCTTTTTGGAAATTCTTCAAGCTGCTCATAGGCATTTGTGCTAACTCAAGAGCCATGGCTGGCCCACTTCCTTCCAGCAGTTCTTCCCCTCAGTTCTGAGTTATTAATGCTATAACAATGCCTCAGAGACTCTAGTTCTAGAATAATATTCCAGAAGACAAGCCTGGGCTGGAGAGGGTAGGAGGAATTTGGGTCAATAAGCCTGTAAGGATAGCTCAGATGGGTACTGACGTTCCATGTCTGTCTGCTTTGAAATTTCCTTGCTTGTGGGATTTGAAATTAAGCCTAGACTGATTCCGTAGATAAGGCTGTTATCCATCATCTACTTATAATATACTTGGTAATCCATGAAATTCATAATCTATGAATTGGCAGTAGGAAACACGGCCAGTCTATCAGCCTTTTACCAATGACTCTCCTCATTTTCAGCAGTCCTTAAGAGTACAATATCATGGTTTAACACTCCTTCCCAATAAATTAGTTTAAATACTTGAATACTGTACCAGCAGGGCTCATAGGCTTTTCTTATTTTGATACCTAATATCCAGTTTCTTTTAAAATTGTTGTTTTGTCATCTATTTTAATTTTATTGAAATTTAGAACTGGGACATACACATACTTTCAAATATTTATAATCTTTGAATTTCAATTCATAGGTCATTTCTAAGCAATTAAGGCAACTAACAAAATGCACATACATACATACATACATGTACACATGTGTTAGTTGCTTGGAGACAGTGTGAATGTTGGGAGCCATCTAATTTTAGATTTGACAAGGTTGTGTGTCATGTAAGGCAATAAACTTATTTAGGGCACAAATACTGTCTCCCAGGTTCCTCCAAGTGCTGACTCTGGTTCTCGCCTTGAGACCCGGTATCTCCATTCTGTGAGTATCTTGCTTTCTTCCAGGGTAACTTCTGTGTCATCAAAGTCATGGATAACAACTAGTGTCTCTATTGTTTCAAGATTTTTGCTATTTTCCTCCCACAGTTTTCCTAGTCTCAACCCCTGGCCTTTTAATTTCATGAATTTGGGCCATCCTGATTTCCTATCTCCAACGAAGATAACTCTAGTAACTTGAAGAAGATTAGGGAAAATATGATTTAGAAGGCCAGGCTTAGAACTTCATTTCCCAGGTTCATTATCCCCATATGTTAATCATCAATTTGTTGCTTTCTCAATCCAAACCCAGTCTTCTGTGTACTGTTTTATTTTATTTTTTAATATTTCTGGTAGGTAGCTAGTATGTAAAGCTGTTTCTTTTTTATCGTTTAATTTATTTTGTTTATTTATTTTTGGCTGTGCTGCCTCTTCATTGCTGCACGCGGGTTTCTCTAGCTGTGGCGTGTGAGTTGTTAGTTGCAGCTCAGGTCAGTAGCTGTAGCACATGGGCTTAGTTGCTCCATGGCATGTGGGATCTTGCAGCCATGAAATTAAAAGGTGCTTACTCCTTGGAAGGAAAGTTATAACCAACCTAGATAGCATATTCAAAAGCAGAGACATTACTTTGCCAACAAAGGTCCGTCTAGTCAAGGCTATGGTTTTTCCAGTGGTCATGTATGGATGTGAGAGTTGGACTGTGAAGAAGGCTGAGCGCCAAAGAATTGATGCTTTTGAACTGTGGTGTTGGAGAAGACTCTTGAGAGTCCCTTGGACTGCAAGGAGATCCAACCAGTCCATTCTGAAGGAGATCAGCCCTGGGATTTCTTTGGAAGGAATGATGCTAAAGCTAAAACTCCAGGACTTTGGCCACCTCATGCAAAGAGTTGACTCATTGGAAAAGACTCTGATGCTGGGAGGGATTGGGGGCAGGAGGAGAAGGGGACGACAGAGGATGAGATGGCTGGATGGCATCACTGACTCAATGGGCGTGAGTCTGAGTGAACTCCGGGAGTTGGTGATAGACAGGGAGACCTGGTGTGCTGCAGTTCATGGGGTCACAAAGAGTCGGACACGATTGAGCCACTGAACTGATCTGATCTGATCTGATGTGGGATCTTCCTGGATCAGGGATCGAACCCACGCCTCCTGCATTGGCAGCTGGCTTCTTTACCGCTGACCCACCAGGGAAGCCCTGTAATGTTTTTTGATACTGAATCTAGATCCTGTACAAATTTCTCTTTTGCCAACTTGCTTCACATTAAGCTTTTTCAGTAGAGGATGCTAGAGGAACTCTATGCACATCCTGGTGCTCTTGCTTTTCTTCTTGCTTCTTCAGTGCAGTGGCCAGCAGGCACCTTCATGTAAGAAATTAAGTGATATACATTCTCCAGCAAGTTTTTCTGGCACTTTGGCCAGCATCTCCTCAGTGAGTTTTGCAGACACCCCAGCAAGTGGCTTTTCAGTGAGCACCAGCACTCCAGTGGGCAACTTCCTTGGCAGGGCAGCCCAGGAGACCCACACATGTTTACCCACATCAGGCCCACCCCTAGCGAGTTTCTCCAGCACTCCAGCCGGTTGTTTTCTGCTTGACAGTTTCAGCTGATGCTACCTCCATGCACTTCCGTGTTACCCAGTGGGTTGCAGCCACACCCTCTCCACCAGCCTAAATCTCAGCCTTAAAGGGAGTGGGATAGGGACTTCTTAGTTTATTTCTTGCTTGTGAATTGTCTCTCATTTCTAGAAGTAGCAGCTGGTCCCTTCATCTGCTCTTTCAGTAATCTTTAGGATTCTTTTTACCCCTTCTAGTATTATGATTCTTTTGTCTATTTAATAATTCTGTATGTTAAAGTTTTCTGTTCAGTTTGGTGGGTGTGGTTTCTCCTGATTGGACTCACCCACCAGTCCAAAATAAAGGATTTCCAAAACCTGAACCTACGCTGCTTTCAGAGGGCACCTACAAGAGAGACAGGACCCGTAAAAGGACCCTCACCCATTTCCTTACAGATAGATTAGAAATGGCAGTACTGAGTGGAACTGCCTGGGAGTAATGAGGGGTTCACTAAAGGTGGTGTTTACCCGTAAGTTTTTGCTACTTCAGCTTATCCTTCTGGGTCCTTCCTTGTTCACCTTCTTCCCATCTCTAGTTAACTGTACTATCTGTGTGGATTCTATCTGCAAACATTTGATTAAGCCTTAGGCTTTACCTGAAATTATCTACCTACCTCAGGGAAATACATAAATAAATATCTATATATTTGTATGTATATATTGTAATGTGCTTAGTTGCTCAGTTGTGTCCACCTCTTTCTGGTCCCATGGACTGTAGCCCACCAGGCTCGCCTGTCCATGGAATTCTCCAGGTAAGAATACTGGAACGGGTTGCCATGCACTCCTCCAGGGGATCTTCCCAACAAAGGGATCAAACCCAGGTCTCCTATATTGCAGGCAGATTCTTTTTCATCTGAGCCACCAGGGAAAGCCCAAGAATACTGGAGTGGATATAGCCTATCCCTTCTCCAGGGGTCTTCCCAACCCAGGATTCAAACTGGGGTCTCCTGCATTTCAGGTGGATTCTTTACCAGCTGAGCTACCTGGGAAGCCCATATATTATAATATATATATTTATATGTACATAGAGATAGGTATATCATGGAAAGCCTAAATTATATATATGGCTAAATTATATGTATATTAATAATATATTATATATATAGATAGATAGATAGATAGATGCCATGCCATGCTAATTTGCTTTAGTAGTATCTAACTGTGCAACCCTATGGACTGTGGCCTGCCAGGCTCCTCTGTCCATGGGGTTCTCCAGGCAAGAACCCTGGAGTGGTTTGCTATGCCCTTCTCCAGGGGATCTTCCCAACCCAGGGATCAAACCCAAGTCTCTTGTATCTCCTGTATTAGCAGGCAGGTTCTTTACCACTAGTGCCACCTGGGAAGCATATATATAATACATATATATATGTATATTCACATATATAATATATATATATATATAATATATAAGGCTAAATTATATATATATATATAAATAATACATAAGGGTAAATTATATATATACAAGGCTAAATTATATATATGGCTCCCCAGGTGGGACAGTGGTAAAGAATACACCTGCCAATACAGGAGACACAGACACTTGGGTTAAATCCCTGGTTTGGGAAGATCCCCTAGAGAATGAAAGGTCAACCCACTCTGGTATTCTTGCCTGGGAAATCCCAAGGACAGAGGAGCTTGGCAGGCTACTGTCCATGGGGTTGCAAATAATTGGATGACTAAGTGACTGAGTGTGCACGTGTGCACACACACACACACACATACACATATACATACACACACACACACAAAGTCAAGGTCTTCCTAGAAAAATTAGGGTTTCCCTAGAGGAAATCATAGAATCTAACTTTTGTTTATTTTCCTAATATAATCTAATTTTTATTTTCCTTTTGACAGTACAGAGTCACTGGAATTGCCATTGTCCATGGTTTGCTGCTCTTAATGGAGAGTCTTTCTGAATAAGTTCTTGTGTGTATCCAGTAATAATTTTTTCATGAGTAACCATTCTGAGAATAATTGACTAACTATTCTTATATTCCTTCTGAGATTTAATGGGAAAATATAAGATTTTCTCATTTTTCAGTTATGATTTTCTTGCTCATTGGGTCAAGGGGCCATCTAATTTATAGAAAGAGTTTTTGAATACTTTCACAGGACTCTGATTAAAGTGATTGGCTTGAAATATGCATTGTCTTTACCATGTCCTTAATTCTGAGTTTGGATGCAGTTAAAGAGATGCTGATATACCTTAGTTTACATGCTTAGAAATAGGTCTCATATTTAATATGCATATTTATGAAAAATAAGCTATAATCAGCATTTGGGCCAATGGCCTCATCCCAGATTTATAGCAGTAAAATACTGCAATGCTGACTTCTGATTGATAACCTTCATAAGTGGACCACACACCTTCCAATATGTTCTCATTTTATTTTCCTGTGAATAAAATTGGCATAGAATTACATTTTGGGGGGAACTATATACTGGAATCAAGATTGCCGGGAGAAATATCAATAACCTCAGATATGCAGATGATACCACCCTTATGGCAGAAAGTGCAGAGGAACTCAAAAGCCTCTTGATAAAAGTGAAAGTGGAAGAGTGAAAAAGTTGGCTTAAAGCTCAACATTGAGAAAACAAAGATCATGGCATCCCGTCCCATCACTTCATGGGAAATAGATGGGGAAACAGTGGAAACAGTGTCAGACTTTATTTTTCTGGGCTCCAAAATCACTGCAGATGGTGACTGGAGCTATGAAATTAAAAGACGCTTACTCCTGGGAAGGAAAGTTATGACCAACCTAGATAGCATATTCAAAAGCAGAGACATTACTTTGCCAACAAAGGTCCGTGTAGTCAAGGCTAAGGTTTTTCCTGTGGTCATGTATGGATGTGAGAGTTGGACTGTGAAGAAGGCTGAGCGCCAAAGAATTGATGCTTTTGAACTGTGGTGTTGGAGAAGACTCTTGAGAGTCCCTTGGACTGCAAGGAGATCCAACCAGTCCATTCTGAAGGAGATCAGCCCTGGGATTTCTTTGGAAGGAATGATGCTAAAGCTGAAACTCCAGGACTTTGGCCACCTCATGTGAAGAGTTGACTCAATGGAAAAGACTCTGATGCTGGGAGGGATTGAGGGCAAGAGGAGAAGGGGACGACAGAGGATGAGATGGCTGGATGGCATCACTGACTCAATGGACATGAGTTTGGGTGAACTCCGGGAGTTGGTGATGGACAGGGAGGCCTGGCTTGCTGTGATTCTTGGGGTCACAAAGAGTCGGACATGACTGAGCGACTAATTTGATCTGATCTAATCTGATATATTGGCTGCATGTATATTAAATGCAGAATATTTTTACTTATTAATGGATTCACTGAGGTGGGAGGATTGGCAATTATCTAAACTCATACACTGACCTTAACATAAGTGCTCAAGTAAATATTTGTTTTTAACAAAGTGGCTTTTGCAATCTACTATATTTCTTCCATGAGCAGTTGCATTTGTACCTTGAGGACTGTATGTCAGGATCTTAGAGAAGCCTATGCTGTCTGTCACTATTACACTGTCACACCAGGAAAAGACAAACGTTCCATATAGAATTATTTGATACAGATATTGGAAGATTTAAGGAAAAGTTTTCTTACCATTTTTAAAGTCTTTACTGAATTTTTTACAATCCTGGTTCCATTTTGCATTTTGGTTTTTTTGACTGGGAAGCATGTGGGACCTACACTTCCTGACCAGGGATGGAACCTGCATGCCCTGCACTGGAAGGCAAAGTCTTAACCACTTATCGGAAGTCTTTTATTGGAAAAAAGAATTTAAAGATAATAGTGCATCATTTCTAGAGTGTGGAATGGCAACCCACTGCAGTACTCTTGCCTGGAAAATCCCACGGATGGGGGAGCGTGATAGGCTACAGTCCATGGGGTCACAAAGAGTCAGACATGACTGAGCGACTTGACTTTCACTTTCTAAAGTGTGAAGATGTAAAACAGAGGCAAAATTGAGTTTTCTCCATCTTTGTGGTCAGCAGCTTCATTCACTGATTTTGCATCTTAGTTATACTTTAGTGTGAAACAACCATAAAAATTTCCATGTCAAATAAAAACAGCCTCAAAAATGATGCTTCCTGCTTATGGCATTAGTGCTATTATGGAACACAATTCCTGTGTTTTGAAAAACAACAGAGTTTGTTACGAAAATGAGCTTCCCCAGAGAGTGCCATATGACTGTAGGCTATTAATTATACAGTTTTATTGCAATCTTTTATTCAGAACAATAGTGCTCTTGAGGTCCTGTGGAACTTTTCTCCCATGCGATCATGTCGAGTTTTGATTAAACATCATTATACACAGTTCATTAACAATGTATCTTAAAATGAGTTTTTGATTGAACATTTTTATTGGTCATTTAGTATAATTGATGGATTCTGTTGAAATTTCACATAGAAAATTTGCCAGGAGAGTTATAGTATTTTTCATTATGTATCATTATGCCCTTTTCCCCTAAAATTTTAGAACCCATGTTTCTTTTTAAAAATTAACTTCCAAAAATTAGATATTGATCTATAACCAAGGCAGTTGCTCCCTCCATAGCTCAGTTAGGAAAGAAGCAGAAACTGGCAATGTTGAATAGGAATAAGAAAAATTTGGGAATTTAAATAATCCTATTAGCTTAGCCCTCTTTTCCCTAGAGCCCAAGTCATACTTTGGGAGAGAAAATGAACTTTTGAAGTGGATAAGGGTCCTTTTAATGCATCACTAAATAATCAGTTTCACTGGATTCTTCAATATTATTTATTATAGTGTTAGTCTTAGTGTTGACACCTTCTGTTCTTACATTAATCACAGGGTTAAAAATAGTTTGGTGATGGGTCAATTAATTACTTTTTCTAATGCCTTTATATTTAGAGAATATTAAGAATCTCTTAGACATTATTCAATGTGTTAGTAAAAACTGCCTTGAAATTTTTTAATAGTAAATTTATTGTCACCGGAGATGTTCAAGCAAAATGCTTGACAGCTTAACACTGGGAAGGAGAAAATGGTAAAAAAATTTAAAAAGCATCATTAATATTTCTTCCAACTCTAACCTTTCATAAATTACTCACATGATAATAGCAAAGACGTAGGAGAAAGGCAGAAAAAAAAAAGAGGAGGAGGCAGAAAAAAAAAAGAGGAGGAGGAGTTTGAAGATTGATACTGTCTGCTTTCAGGCAGGTTACTTAAATTCTCTGGGTTTCTGTTACCTTATCTCAGAAAATAATAAAATTGAATTAGATGATGTTATAAGTTCTTTCCTCTCAAAGCATTCCTTGATTCTGTATTTTCTTGCTGCTGCGACTGCTGCTAAGTCACTTCAGTCGTGTCCGACTCTGTGCGACCCCATAGACGGCAGCTCACCAGGCTCCCCAGTCCCTGGGATTCTCCAGGCAAGAACACTGGAGTGGAGTGCTGTTTCCTTCTTCAATGCATGAAAGTGAAAAGTGAAAGGGAAGTCGCTCAGTCGTGTTCGACTCTTAGCGACCCCATGGACTGCAGCCTACCAGGCTCCTCCGTCCATGGGATTCTCCAGGCAAAAGTACTGGAGTGGGATGCCATCGCCTTCTCCATTTGTGAGCTAATAGTCCTAATATTCGGAGAAGGCGATGGCACCCCACTCCAGTACTCTTGCCTGGAGAATCCCACGGACGGAGGAGCCTGGTGGGCTGCAGTCCATGGGGTCGCGAACAGTCGGACACGACTGAGAGACTTCCCTTTCACTTTTCACTTTCATGCATTGGAGAAAGAAATGGCAACCCACTCCAGTATTCCTGCCTGGAGAATCCCAGGGACAAGGGAGCCTGGTGGGCTACCCGTCTATGGGGTTGCACAGAGTCGGACACGACTGAAGCGACTTAGCGGCAGCGGCAGCAGCAGCAGCTCACAGATATACTTCTAACTCTGGTGAAATCATATAGATTGAACAGTTAGAATTTAGTCAACTACCCAGACATTTTGAGGTACCACAAGTGGTCAATCTTCTGAAACTTGAAAGAAAAAGAACCCTGAATACCAAGTCCATATTTTATCTGCTATAGAACTCTCTTCCTCCTCTTTCTGTTTCTTTGTCCTAAAGATAGATAGATAGATGACAGTCCACCCCAGTATTCTTGATGGGAGAATTCCATGGACCGAGGAGCCAGTTAGGCTACGTTCTATGGGATCACAGAGTTGGACACGACTCAAGCGACTTAGCATGATGTATATACACATACATATACATACATACACTAAACTATTCAGTAGGTGGTGTTTAGAGTTGCACCTATATATGTGTGTGTGTGTGTGTGTGTGTGTTTCCCATGGTTTGTTGCTTAATATTTTATTCT
Organism: Bos taurus; assembly: GCF_002263795.3. NCBI lineage: Eukaryota > Metazoa > Chordata > Mammalia > Artiodactyla > Bovidae > Bos > Bos taurus. The sequence goes on along the minus strand of NC_037344.1, from coordinate 9,044,094 downwards.
CTGTGTAGAAAGAACAGATTATGAAAGTAGAGTTCAATAATCTAACCTAGGAATAGGATGGGAAGAATGAAGTGTCTTTATGCCAATAAAAAGATCTCCTGGGAAAAGCATAGTGAAGTGAAGTGAAGTGAAAGTCACTTAATAGTTAATAATCCTAGACTCTAACCTTCAGTCTGTCTTGACCAAATAGGACAAACCTAGACAAGCTAACTCATCTCTGTCAACTTCACTCTCTTAGCCAGCCTGTGGGCAGAGAATGGAAACATCCTTGGAAATCTCTGGCAGGGTATCTGGCAGCCAGCAGGCCCATGAAGTAGTCATGGGTTCTGAATCTTTCTCTAGTTTTTCATCCATGAAGTGAGGGGTTTGATCTATAACACAATCATTAAATTAAAAGACGCTTGCTCCTTGAAAGAAAAGCTATGACAAACCTAGACAGCATATTCAAAAGCATAGATATCACTTTGCCAACAAAAGTCCATATAGTCAAAGCTATAGTTTTCCCAGTAGTCATGTAGAGATGTGAGAGTTGGACCATAAAGAAAGCTGAGCACCAAAGAGTTGATGCTTTTGAACTGTGGCATTGGAGAAGACTCTTGAGAGTTCCTTGGACTGCAAGGAGATCAAACCAGTCCATCCTAAAGGAAGTCAGTCCTGAATATTCATTAGAAGGACTGATGTTGAAGCTAAAGCTCCAATATTTTGGCCACCTGATGTGAAGAACAGACTCATTGGAAAAGACCCTGATGCTGGGAAAGGTTGAAGGCAGGAGGAGAAGGGGACGACAGAGGATGAGATGGTTGGATGGCATCACCAATTCAATGGACATGAGTTTGAACAAACTCTGGGAGATGGTGAAGGACAAGACAGCCTGGCGTGCTGTGGTCCATGGGGTCAAAAAGAGTCAGATACAACTGAGTGACTGAACAAAAACAACAGCAATTATTGTCAAGGTTTTCTTTTTTTTTTTGAAGCTGTATAAAAGCTTTTGAATAACTGCAAATTTTACATGGCATTGCAGTGCATTAAACAGATAAAGCTAAACTGTTCTGATTGGAGTAAAAGTAGAAAGCCTAAAACTATCTTTACTGGTCTTTTGTGTTTATTTTGCCGAAGGTTTGATGTATATCTAAGCTTTTGATTGATGCATGTGTACAGGAACATGAGCACATATACATATGCACAAGCACACAATCACAAATCTATTCAGCGCCTTAAATCATTAACTGTTTCTTGGTCAATACACATTCCATGTGAATTACACATGACAGTGGTCTCTAGAGTTCTACCTTCTGTTCCCCTTTGGTAATTCTTCCGACAGCTTATGATTAAAGGGGGTTAATACTGATGTGGTGAATGATCACAATCCTTTGAAACTGTGTTGGAGGTCATCCTTCTGTAAATAAAGAGTGTCCCCCTGACTGCAGACAAGCTTGACTCGGACAGAATTCAATAACGGATGTCATCTATCTGTGCCACTGACTGCGGGTGCTGGAATTTTTACTAAAATTACCATTTGGGGTCCACCCTGCTCAGATATCTATTTTTAACAATATATGAAAAATTTATTTTAATTCAAGACTGCTTCTGCTTCTGCTAAGTCACTTCAGTCGTGTCCGACTCTGTGCGACCCCATAGACGGCAGCCCACCAGGCTCCCCCGTCCCTGGGATTCTCCAGGCAAGAACACTGGAGTGGGTTGCCATTTCCTTCTCCAATGCAGGAAAGTGAAAAGTCAAAGTGAAGTCGCTCAGTTGTGTCCAACTCTTAGCGACCCCATGGACTGCAGCCCACCAGGCTCCTCCATCCATGGGATTTTCCAGGCAAGAGTACTGGAGTGGGGTGCCATTGCCTTCTCCAAATTCAAGGCAATATAAATACAAAGGAACCATGCAGTTTAGCATAAATCAGAGTGTCATAATGACTGTATGTATTTTACTAAATATTTAACTTACTGAAACAATATCTATACTTAGCAGCATGGCATAGTTGCGAGAGCCATCAGACTCAGACAAAACTAATTTCAAATCCTGGTTCTTTCACTTATTAGTTTTGTGACCTTGAGCAATTATTTTATCCTTGCTAGGCCATGATTTCCTCATGAAACCATGAGTTCATGAGGAAATAAGAGTTCATTCCTCGTTTGGGTTGCTGTTTGATTTAAAAGACAAAAATCTATTCTGGAGGCCAGCACTGGACCAAACTCATAGAAGATGTCCTTTGTGTTAATCGCTCAGTCGTGTCCAACTCTTTGTGACCCCATGGACTGTAGCCTGCCAGGCTCCTCGGTCCATGGAATTCTCCAGCAAGAATATTGGAGTGGGTTGCCATTCTCTTCATCAGGGGATCTTCCAGACCCAAGGGTCAACCCCAGGTGTTCTGTATTGCAGGCAGATTCTTTACCATCTGAGCCACCAGGGTAGTCCTAAGCCCTTTGGCTGAAGTGCTGCACCGGTACAGCTTGGTTCCTTATCTTACTTTACTCTTTTCTCTCTCTACTTCTGTGTCAGTTACTTGTCATTGCCAGAGTCTTGAGCTGATTTTCTTTTTTAAATTGGAGTATAATTGCTTTACAGTATTGTGTTGGTTTCTGCCACACAACAATGCAAATCAGCCATAATTATGCATATATCCCTTCCTTCTTGAGCCTCCTTCCCCTCTGGGTCATCACGGAGCACTGTGCTGTCCATTTTACACATGATAGTGTATATGTCTCGAGCTGATTTTTATGCTAACTCACAGAGATGCTCAGATTCTGTGTTGTTAGTTGTTAAATATTTACATACCACAAAGAATAAATGTCTGCCTTAAGTGCATGCCTGCCATCCTCTCAGCTACTAATGCTGTACCACAGATTCATGCAGTTAGCATAAGAAACCAGGTTTCTTTCAAAATGTGCTCTGCAAAGTACCTGCTATTGTCACAGGTTTACCTAGAAATGTGCCATCTCCCTCCCTCTTGTTAGATATTTTTTAGGTAGTTATGACTCCAGTTTATATACCACGTGAAAGTTCAGGCTCTTCTGTGCCAAAAGCACTAAGTCTCGAATTAAACTCTCACGAATTTAATGTGGAGACAAGACACTTGGGGATCTTACTAAAAATGCAGAGTCTGGTTCAGTAGGTCTGGGGTAGGGCCTGAGCTTTTGTGTTTCTCACGAGTTCCCTGATGTTCATGCAGCTGATCTGCAATCCTCAGCTTGGGTAGCAAGACTCCAGGTCCATCCTGGGTCACATTGTCAGTCATTCCCGTGGCTCTTCCACCGTCTCTTCTGCCCACCTGGTTAGAATAAGCATCTTTGGTTTTGTGTTTATTTTTGTTTATTTACATATTCCATCTTGGCCATGTTTGAAATACCAGCAAATCCAAGAAAACCTTATTGCCAACTTTGAAATTTTTAGCTGTTTTTTTCCCAAAAAGTTATCTTCTAAAAGAAAAAAAGCAAACAAAAACAAGCCCACAAATTTTTGTCAATTTTAAATGCTGACCTTGCTTTATATAACTGCCTTCTTTGAAAATTTAATCTTTTTTGATGATCTTATAGGTTGATTTTCTAACCAAAAAGAAAGTAAACATTTATCATCTCATGGAAAAAGCCCATTATTATGATTTTTAATAAAACGATATCAGTGTGTGACTATGGCCAGCCCCCTGTAGGGCAGGCATTTGTAATAACACACTTTCTTCCTAACTTGCATTAGACAGTGAGCTGTCTGTAAGCTCTCTTTAATCAATGAGAATGATTCAGATGCGATGGCTCTTCATGGATTTATTCATTCCTCAGTAGCCACATTAAAGGTCTATCAGGTAGCTGTTGGGCTTTCTCCACATCTCCCCTCCTGCCCCTAATCCTAAACCATGAGAATATTCAGAAATGTCATAAACTTCATTATCTTAAGAGCTGTTTCTTAAGAAAACTCTGGGCCAAGCATTTTAGAATATATTATCGCTTAAACACAGATTCTCATTGACAACATTCTGTGGGCATCCATTTAATATTAATATTAAGCCAAGGAAATAATGGTCCTTGTTTCTTTCCCTTAAAATGACAGGAATAGTGGGTACTTGTTCCTTCTGAAAAACAGGAAATATCTAAGCCAGCAGCATTCACACTGGTGTCATTACTTGCCTTACTTCAGTTATCGATTGAACCTTGCCAAATTCTTCACGATGCATCTGTCTACCAGGGAGGGAGAGGCTTGTCTGAGAGATTGACTTGTAAAGGTTATCTCAGGATCAAATGATGTGCTGCTCCCTGTCTTTTAAAAAGTCTTGAAACCCCAGGAGACCAGGTAGTCCAGACAGACAATGGGGCACCTGGCTATAATTTTCTAAAATTATTAATATGTTAATATAGTTGGTACAGAATTTGGACTTAGTTCTTCAGAAGGGATGCACCAGCCAAGTACGTGCTCATCAGTACTGTTTTCTGTTCCCTTGAAGCAACTGAAATCTGAGTATTTTCCAGGGTTAGAACTCAAGAGTCCCTGGGAGTTTCCTGGATCCTGGAAGTTCTTACCTACCTGGTCATTTACCTGGTCATTTGCAGGGTAGGAGGGAAGGGGACAGAGCAGCCAGGATCGGAGGTCTTGGATGAGTTTATCTGTGAATCTCATAGAGGTTTCTTATTGGTCCTTTTTCCAGCATTTTAATGGGTTGTATTTTATTTTGTCCCTTCTGTTGAATCTAGACTGACAGTACCCCAAAAAATCTTGCCCTGGGGTCTGCCCATCTGTAAACACAAAAAAAGGGGTTGTGGAGGCCTCAGTTTGTTCTGTCAATTTGGAGAATTCTTCCTTGCCAGTTTTTATTGCCCCAAATTTCCCCTTGTCCTTTTTTCCCCTTGCTTTTGGGGATCAGTGCCATATGCATCCAATCTCTCTCTTCATCTCTCAGAGGAAAAAATTCTAAATGGTGAATGATTACATTTTACCAGCAATACATTTCAAGCTGGAGGAAAGAAGTCCCCAAACTCATATGATTGACTCCAGGTCCCCCTTTACCTGCCACATAGTGTAGAGTACAGGGCTTCAGGCTTCGTTTGGACAGACTTGGCTGTTGTTTTCCTGGTCTTGGCAGAGGCTTCTGTATACATTTGTTCTCATGGCTGTATGCCAACCTAGGATATTTCTTTCTGGGTGCCTGTTCCCCTTTCTGTTTGCATGGATGTGCAAGCAAGGGTTTGTAAACACATATGCAAGTGAAATAGATTCACGGTGGATGGCTTCTGTATGAGAGAGAAGGATATTTATTTTAAAGGATCAAAATAGAAATTTGATAAACTCAAACAAGGATGAAACAGAAGCCCCACCACAGAACAACACTGCGATACTTTGATAATTGGGTTCTCCCTATGTTCCTCATTTCTCTCTGGAACACCACCTTATGTTGTACAAGCCTTTCTTTAGGCCAACAATTAGACAACCAGTAGGTGACAGAGACCCGCCCTGAACAAAAAGATATTTGGAAGAAATTTTCTTTTATCTCCCATGGACTGAAGATGAGTTTCATTTATTTATTCTGCTGCAAGAAGACCTAGCAGCAAGCATGAAGTTACTCAGATATAGTCTCTATTCCCACTTAAGATGTCCTTAGATATCCCTGAATCTTTTTCTTCCCTTTATCCCCGGAACTAACTTTCAGAAAAGCAAGAAAGTAAAAAGAATATATTCTCAAAATAAAAGGGAATTTGTATAAAGCACTTTTCCTAAGGAAAAGGAACAAAAGCTCTTGCTTATTCTACCACTGCAAACTACTCTTGGCTCTCAAGAATAAATTACTACTACTGGAGTCAGCTCTTCACTTCCAGAATTTGCTCTGAAAACTGTTGTGACTCCATGGGGACCCTGTCCTCTGCAAATCTGTGACTCCTTTCTGGACTCTGATCTCACTTCAGGGGAGGGACCATTCCCTTCTACTTGAGAAGAAATGCAGTTGGTCTTGGTTCCCATCCAGAGTTTATTTTTATATTAGGAACAGCACTTCTTCCGTGGTTGATCAATGACTTATCCAAACTGGATAATGGCTAAAAAGAGGTACAATGAACAGGGTAGTCCCTATCTGGTTGTTCATTTCCCTCTAGTTTTAGGCAAAGAAAATTCAAGTCTTTCAGATGGATCCAAGAACTCCCTAAGAATGAACAGACATGATGTCACTTCATTTTAGCTTCTGATATTTGATCTTGGTCCTGAATATTAATTAGAAGGAATTATACTGAAACTGAAGCTCCAATACTTTGGCCACCTAATGCGAAGAGCTGACTCATTAGAAAAGACCCTGATGCTGGGAAAGATTGAGGGCAGGTCGAGATGGGGGCAACAAAGGATGAGAGGTTGGATGGCATCACTGACTCAATGGACATGAGTTTGAGCAAGCTCCAGGAGAAGGTGAAGGACAGGGAAGCCTGGCATCTGCAGTCCATGGGGGTACAAAGAGGCAGACACAACTGAGCAACTGAACAACAGAAAACTGGATTCACATGAGGCATGATATTGATCCACACTCCAGCCTCACGTTTAGCCCTCTCCTCCATGACTGACAGTTCCCACCCTGTGCTGAGACACCATCTGTCTCCTCAGTTCGCCCCCACAAGGATGGAGTTGTCATTGATGCGGCAGCCAGGAATGCAGCAACAGACACTGATGCCAGACGACACAGGTGGTTGGGAGCATTGAGAGTCACGAGAGAGGCTCAGAAAAGACCAGCACTTTCATTACTGGGATGAGATGCAATTAGAGGCACGGTGGCACTGTCCTGATCTAAAAAAAACTGAACCAAGTAGTTGACACTGACTCCCTAAATATGTCCATTACATTCAGAGATGGTAACAAACAAATCATATCAGTTATCATTCAGTAAAAATTTACTATAAGACTTCAGTGTAAACCACCAGACTTAATGCTTCCTTTTATCTGTGGAGCTAGGATGGGATGAAGAATGTGTTTTCTGGTGGTCAATGTCTTTAACTGTAGAGTTCACAGTATAATCAGAAAAAAGGTACAGAAATTTTCCAAATATTTTCTCCCAAGATGACCTGTTGGATGACTATTCAGATGCTAAGAAACCATTTCCCAGAGGCGATGATATTGTTGGCTATACTAAACTATCTCAGGTAATTGAATCTGTTTATTATTTCTTGTTTAAAAGAATGAAGAGACGTAATATCTAATGATCTAAGAGAGCTTAAGAGATATATGACTGTAAGGAAATTATATAACACTTATACAACTTGATTCATTATCTTTCCTTTCTAATACTGAGTCAAACTCTGATGAGAATACTCAGCATAATCCTTATCCTTCATTTGCTTCTTCAATCTCATACACAATTCACCCCAATGGAGTCCTCTTGATCCTTTAGGGTCTATCTTTCTCTTTATTCCCATTGTACAATCTCAGTTCTTCATCTCATCATACCTGCCATGAATGCTATAGTGGAATCTTGTAACCTTATCTACAGTCTGTCTCTAATCTCTTCAAATAATTCAGAAGATTTATTTTAAAACAAATCTGATCACCATGGATGTGAGAGTTGGACCATAAAGAAAGCTGAGCACCGAAGAATTGATGCTTTTGAACTGTGGTGTTGGAGAATACTCTTGAGAGTCCCTTGGACTGCAAGGAGATCAAAACCAGTCAATCCTAAAGGAGATCAGTCCTGGGTGTTCATTGGAAGGACTGATGCTGAAGCTGAAGCTCCAATACTTTGGCCACCTGATGGGAAGAGCTGACTCATTTGAAAAGACTAATGCTGGGAGAAGGCGATGGCACCCCACTCCAGTACTCTTGCCTGGAAAATCCCATGGACAGAGGAGCTTGGTGGGCTGCAGTCCATGGGGTCTCGAAGAGTCGGACATGACTGAGTGACTTCACTTTCACTTTTTCACTTTCATGCATTGGAGAAGGAAATGGCAACCCACTCCAGTGTTCTGGCCTGGGGAATTCCAGGGATGGGGGAGCCTGGTAGGCTGCCGTCTGTGGCAGAGTCCGACATAACTGAAGCGACTTACCAGCACCAGCACCAGGTGCTGGGAAAGATTGAGGGCAGGTGGAGAAGGGGATGACAGAGGATGAGATGGCATCACTGACTTGACGGACATGAGTTTGAGCAAGCTTTAGGAGTTGGTGTTGGACCGGAAAGCCTGGTGTGTTGCAGTCCATGGGGTTGCAAAGAGTTGGACATGACTGAGCAACTGAACTGAACTGAACTGAGTCACTGTGCTCTTTCCTGTTTTATTCTTCTCCCTAGCACTTATCACCTTTAAATTTACTACATACACTTATTTATTTTGCTTATTATCTTCCATTCCCCTTGAAATCAGGAGCTCTTTTCTGTTTCTTTATGGCTATAAATGCTGGGTCTAGAATATACCTGGCAGATTCTAGGTGCTCAATAAGTGCATTTGAATGTTTTAAATCTTCTGCTTAAAAATCTGTCTCGCCTTTCTGTTTCCTCCAGAATGTAGTATAAACACGTTAACACTGGACTTAAAAGATTTTGATGCTGGTCTCAACCTGATCTTCCACCTCCTTTCCTTGCATCTTCCTCTGTGCACACCTTTTGTTCAGGTAACCTGAGTATCTTATCATTCCTTAAGCTTGCCATCTTTTGTCCTGTCTTTCCATTTGCAAATGCTATTCTTCTCATCTAGAAAACCCTTCCCAAGGCTCCCTAGAACACAGCTGGTGTTGATAATTGTCTCTTCAGTCATCCTGTCAAAATTCTTCATTCATCCATTTATTCTTTCATTACTTGACCAACCTCTATACATTCTTGAAGACCCAGGTGAATTTTTGTCATTCCTATGAAGGCTTCCTAAACTCCCTGAATAGGGATTGGTCACATTGCCTCGGTGCTTTCATAGTACTTTATGGAACTATCTATTTGGTTCCTATCACATTGAGTTGTAATTTATCTTATATGCTTTCTTTGTCCTCCTGTGGACTATGAGATACTCCACAGTAAGTAGTGAGTCATTTATCAACTTGTCCCAGTATATTTTACAGTGCTTGGAATGTAATGGGTACTCAATAAATGCTTAGTGAATAAATGAGTAGCTAAGCTATTTGGAATAGATACATGGTTGGGGCAGAAGGGGTCATTGTTCTAGACTGAGGATTCAGCAGATGAACTCCATAACATTCTATCTATCTAGATACTTGAAAACTCTCAAGGAGTTTATTTTGCATTTTTATATGATATACATATTTAAATATTACTAAATAATAGTTTACTTTGTGTGAAATTCTTAAAAAGCAAAGAAATAACAGAGAGATCTTAGAGCTATGCACCAAATAATATAATAGTGAATTATATATACTGAGTAAAGAATAGTGAAGTCTGTGGGAAAATGTTTAGAGCTTCTTAAGTCTCAATGATCTGTACCTAATTGTCTAGGAAGCCACTGAAAATGATGAATGATTAAGAGGACAATACTTGGTTTCCTGAGCAGAGAAGTTAACCATTTAAAAACAACAGCAAAAAAGTACTACACAAATGTGATGATTATCCTTTTTTTTTAAAGTGATGAATACACCAAAAAGTAATTATTTAAATCTAAATATAATTTGGTTTGAAAGTAGGTACTCTTGTGTTTCCTGAATGCCAAAAAAGAAGAATTGCCCAGCCATTTTGTTTTTTAATCTGTCATTCATGCCTCAAATCCATGTTTGTTTGTTTGTTTGTTTGTTTGTTTTTGCTTATTTTTGTTTCTTTTCCAACCTCAAACTGCCCACAGAGAAAACAAAAAAAGATTTTTTTAAAGGACATTGTGAATGGGCAGATAACAGGGCTTTCCCTAAGAAAGGGTACTTCTTAAATGAACTGACAATTTTATTTGGCGGTATAAGTGAAAAACTAGTGTAGAAATCTCCCCTAAGCATCATTATTACTATTTCATGAAAATGGAGACTGGCTTAGACATATTTCTGTGTGCCTATCTTCATCCTCCAGGACTGAGGATTCCAAGCAAATTGCTGAACCTGCCGTGTTTGGCTATTTATCTGTCTTCCATCTGCACATAATATAGACCTCACATTGTTCATTTGGGAGGCCCTGTGATTGTCCAAATGTCTATTACAAAGTAGGGTGTCTTAGTCCTCTAGGGTAACTGGCCATGGTACCAATAGACACAGATGGTAAATAAATGCACTAATATGCTCTGTTCATGGTGGAAATTGCACAGAAATAATATATTAACTTGCAAGACTTTCTTCCCATCTTTGTTAGAGTATTTTTTGAGGCCATGTCTGTAAACACAAAATGAAGTAGAGATTTAAGACAATTACCTGGGTAATATTTGGGGGGGATGAAATTACAGTTAATTATTAATAAAAAATATGTTATTAATTTTAATCTGAACCTGATCAACCAGGAGACTTTCCTGATGGATTTCACCCAAATTATTTTTAAATTTACTCTGCCATGTTTTCTGTGTAGTCAAAATACTAGTATACTTGGGTGCTTGAAATCCAAAGCTATGTTTCCTGGTCCATGAGGAGAAAGAAGAAAATAAATGGCAATGCTTTCACTATAACTCAACTGTTATTTATAGGATGTTAAATAAGAGCTTAAGTTTATTTATAAGTTGGGAGCACAGGTCTAGCCCCACATAAGAACAGGACTGTGATGAAAGCAGTTTGTAAGTTTACATATGTAATGCAATTCCCTGGTGGTCTGCTGGTTATGACTCTGAGCTTCCACTGCAGATAAAATGCTGTTACATATATTTTCAGATGGAGCAAGAATGATGATAAGGGATAACTAAAGAGCTCTAGATGTATATGAAATTTTCAGCTGGAAATGAATCGTGTCTTTCATTAATCAGATCCTGACAGCCTGGAGGTCATTTTCACATGTTATAACATTTCTATACACATATACGGTAAGGCAAGGACCTCTGTTTGGTATTCATTCACGTTCAGTACATGAGTGTTGGCTGATCTTGCAGGAGAAGGCAACACACGTGGGAGACATGTCTGCTTCCTTTTTGCCTTCAGATTCTTTTAACCCCAGCTTCTTGCCTTTGCCTATTTTGCTGCCCCTTTTGCTGACTTTTAGTGTAATTTTTTCTCGTTTTGGTTTTTTCTTTAGCAAATTTCCCTCAGAAATTGTAAGAGTAATTAATGTTTCTTAAAATTAATTAAATAATGTAAATATACATAAGGAAAGATAATTAAGAATCTTCCCCTAGCTGCTTACCCTGCACCCCTTTTCTTCATGACCATATCCCATATCAACTTCCAGTAAGTGGTGATGTTAATAACTTGTGTGATCTTTACATTTTTCTTTTATACTACACATCTATATGTATAGAAAAATGTGTATGCACGTGTACATTTTTGGCTGCTTTTATTCCTATGAAACTTGGATTATACTAAACATATCACGCTCCAATCTACTTTTGTTACTTTAAAAATCATTATGGATTCAGAGGACAGTCAAGATGAAACCATATAAACTTCCTCAATTAACCTTCTTCAAGGAATACATCAACTTCCCAAGTGGTGCTAGTGGTAAAGAACCCACCTGCCAATGCAGGAGACATAAGAGAAGTGGGCTTGATCCCTGGTTCAGGAAGATGCCCTGGAGGAGAAAATGGCAACCCACTCTAATATTCTTGCCTGGAGAATCCCATGGACAGAGGAGCCTGGCGGGCTGCAGTCCATAGGGTCACAAAGAATCAAACACGACTGAACATGCTGAAGTACACAGAATACACCAAAGCTATAGCTATGTATGGAACAATTGTCACTGGAAAAGAACTGATAACTGACTGGACACATCCTCTACAACAAGGAGTAAAAGGGACACATGAAGATAGCTTAGTGAGTCAGAAACATCTTGCCAAAAAACTGAGCCATGGTGCTATAGGATTGACCCACGATAGGGAAGAATTTCACAAGATGGAGCTGCTCCTTTGGAAATGAGGGCTTTGTGCCCTACACTGAGTGCATTAACATTTGGGACCTGTGCTGAAGAAATAAGGCCCCCCAAATATCTAACTTTGGAAACCAACAAGGTTTATGCCTATAGGTCCTAAGGGGCACATACAAACACAGCCTTGCCAAAATCATGGGCATGCCCTTACCCTGCTCTCAATGCTCTTCCCTGTGTCATGAAAACAGCGGGCATGCCCCAACCTCAGCATGCTCCCACAGCCTCGCTAGAGCCAGTTGATGAGCACAGTCAACACAAGGGAAGCCCCTTGATCGCCTGGCCCTGGTGGCCAGAAATACTTGTGTTCCTGGGCTCCATAGAACTCAGGAGAAGAATGGATACACACATTGACAACTTCATAAAAGAGACAATATGAGAAAGTAACAGAAACCAAAGAACTGACAAATAAAGTAACAAAACATACACTAGAAGGATCCAATAGCAGATTAGATAAAGCAGAAGAATGAACCAGCAGCCTGGAAGTCAGGGTAGTGAAAAGCATCCAAACAGAGCAGCAAAAAGGAAAAAGTAGAGATGGCCTAAAGGACTTACAACATCAAGGGGAATAGCATTTGCATTGTAGAGTCCCAGGAAGAGAAGAGGAAGAGATAAATGGGCTGGAAAATTAGTTAAAGAAATAATGGCTGAAAACTTCCCTAATTGGGGAAGCAAATAGTTATCCAGGTTCAGGAAGGGCGGAAAGTTCCAAATAAGAACCCAAACAGATCCAAACCAGAACACATTATAGTTAAAATATCAAAAGTTAAGGATAAGTCAAAAATTCTTAAAAATTTCAGGAGAAAAACAATTTGTTATGTACAAGGGAACCCCATAAAATGGTCAGCTGATTTTTCATCAGAGAGTTTGAAGGTCAGAAGGATGGGGCATGATATATTCAAAGTTACTAAGAGAAAAATTTCCAACAAATACTCAGCAATGTTATCATTTGGAATTGAAGGAGAGAGAAGCTAAAGGAGTTCATCAACACTATCAGATCAGATCAGATCAGTTGCTCAGTCGTGTCCGACTCTGCGACCCCATGAATTGCAGCACGCCAGGCCTCCCTGTCCATCACCAACTCCCGGAGTTCACTCAGACTCACGTCCATCGAGTCAGTGATGCCATCCAGCCATCTCATCCTCTGTCGTCCCCTTCTCCTCCTGCCCCCAATCCCTCCCAGCATCAGAGTCTTTTCCAATGAGTCAACTCTTTGCATCAGGTGGCCAAAGTACTGGAGTTTCAGCTTTAGCATCATTCCACTATACCAGCTTTATAATAAATATTAAAGGAACTTTTTGAGCTGAAAAGAAAAAAAACACTGACTAGCAACAAGAACACATATGAAAATAAAAATCTCATTGGCAAATACATAGTAAAGGTAGTGGATTTACCACTTATAAAGCTAGTATAAGGTTAAAAGATGAAAGTAAAATCAATTATAACTCCAATGATTAATTCAGGGATACACAAAACAAAAAGATGTAAAATATGATATCGAAACACAAAAATATAGGGGAAAGTGTAAAAATATAGAGTTCTTAGAATGCTTTCAAATTCAGGTTGCTATCAACTTAAAATAGACTGTTGTATATATAGGCCATTAAGTGCGAACCTCACTGTAAGCACAAAGCAAAACCCTCCAAGCTGGAGTCAAGATTGCTGGGAGAAATCTCAGTAAGCTCACATAAGCAGATGACACCACCCTAATGGCATAAAGTGAAGAGGAGCAGTAGAGCCTCTTGATGAAGGTAAAAGAGGAGAGTGAAAAACCTGGCTTAAAACTCAACATTCAGACGATGAAGATCATGGCATCCAGTGCCATCACTTCATGGCAAATAGATGGGAAGAAATGAAAACGGTGATGGACTTTATTTTCTTGGACTTCATAATCATTGCAGGGGGTACACCCATGAAATGAAAAGACACTTGCTCCTTGGAGTCATAGAAAAGCTATGACAAACCTGACATCTTATTAAAATGCAGAGACATCACTTTGCCGACAAAGGTCTGTCTAGTCAACGCTATGGTTTTACCAGTAGTCATGTATGGATGTGAGAGTTGGACTCCAAAGAAGGTTGAGCACCAAAGAATTGATGCTTCTGAACAGTGGTGCTGGAGAAGATTCTTGAGAATCCCTTAGACAGCAAGGAAATCAAAGCAGTGGGAATCAAGTCTGAATATTCATTGGAAGGACTGATGCTGAAGCTGAAGTTCCACTAGTTTGGCCACCTGATGTGAAGAGCTAGCCTATTGGAAAAGACCCTGATGCTGGGAAAGACTGAGAGCAAGAAGCAAGAGGACGAGATGATTACATGGTATCATTGACTCAATAGACATGAGTTTGAGCATTCAATATGTCAGCAAATCTGGAAGACCCAAGAGTGGCCACAGGACTGGAAAAGGTCAATACTCATCTCAATTCCCTAGAAGGGTAATATTAAAGAATATGCTAACCATTGGACAATTGCACTCATTTCCCATGCTAGTAAGGTCATGCTTAAAATCTTGTATGCTAGGCTTTAGCATAATGTGAAACAAGAACTTTCATATGTCCAAGCTGGGTTTAGAAAAGGAAGAGGTACAAGAAATCAAATTGCCAACATTCACTGGATAATAGAGAAAGCTAGGGAATTCCAAAAATAATCTACCTCTGCTTCATTGATTATGCCAAAGCTTTTGATTGTGCAGATCATAATAAACTGTGGAAAGCTCTTAAAAGATATGGGAATACCAGACCATCTTCCATGCCTCCTGAGAAACCTGTATGCAAGTCAAGAAACAAGTTAGAACCCTGTATGGAACAACTAATTGGTTCAAGATTGAGAAAGGAGTGTGACAGGGTTGTCTGCTGTCACTCTGTTTGTTTAATCTATACACTGAGCACCTCATGAGAAATGTTGGGCTGGATTAGTTATAAGCTGGAATAAGATAGGTGGGAGAAGCATGAACAACCTCAGCTATACGGATGATGCCACCCTAATTGAAGATAGTGAAGAAGAACTAAAGAGGGTGAAGGAGGAGAGTGAAATAGCCAGCTTAAAACTAAGTATTAAAGAAAAACCAAAAAAAAAAAAACCCCTAAGATCACAGCATCAGCCCCATTACTTCATGCCAAATAGATGGGGGAAAGGTGGAAGTAGTGACAGATTTCCTCTTCTTGAGCTCTAAAATCACTGCAGATGGTGACTGCAGCCATGAAATCAGATGTGCTTCTTGGCAGGAAAGCTATGATGAACCTAGACAGTGTGATGAAAAGCAGAGACATTACTCTGCCAACAATGGCCCATTAGTCAAGACTATGGTCTTCCCAGTGGTCATGTACAGTCGTAAGAGCTGGGCCAGAAAGAAGGTGGAGTGCCGAAGAAGTGATGCCTTCAAACTGTGGTGCTGGAGAAAACTCTTGAGAGTCCCTTGAACAGCAAGGAGATCAAACAAGTCAATCTTAAAGGAAATCAACCCTGAATACTGATTGGAAGGACTGATGCTGAAGGTGAAACTCCAGTATTTTGGTCATCTGATGCGAACACCTGACTTGCTGGGAAAGAGTGAGGGAAGAAGGAAAAGAGGGCATCAGAGAATGAGGTGGCTGGATGGCATCACCGATGCAATGGACATGAACTTGGGCAAACTATGGGAGATGGTGAGGGACAAAGAGACCTGGGGTGCTGCAGTCCTTGGGGTTGCAAAGAGTCAGACATGACTGAACGACAACAAGTATGTGTGTGTGTGTGTGTGTGTGTGTGTATTTTTTTTTTTACCATAATGGCAGGAAACTAGAAATAAATTACAAGAAGAACATTGCAAAATTCACAAATATATGGAAATCAAACAATATGCTACTAAACAACCCTGAGAAAAATGAAAATGCAGCTACAACATTCCAGAACCTATATGATGCAGCACAAGTAGTTCTAATTCTAAGAGGGAAGTTTTTAGTGATACAGTCCTACTCGAGAAACAGGAAAAATCTCAAATAAACAATCTAACTTCACATCTAAAGGAACTAGAACAAAACCCAAATTAGAAGGAAGGAACTAATAAAGGTCAGAGAGGAAATAAATGAAATAGAGTATGAAAATGCAACAGAAAATATTAATGAAATTAATAGCTGTTTTTTGAAAAAAATAAGCAAAGCTGACAAATGTTTGCTGGACTCACCAAAAGAAAAAAGAGAGGGCTCAAGTATATAAAATCAGAATTGAAAGAGGAGAAATTACAATTAATATCACACAAGTTGAAAGGACCAAAGAGATTGCTATGAAAAACTATATAGCAACAAATTGGACAACCTAGAAGAAATGGATAAATTCCTCGAAGCATGCAATTTTCCAACACTGAATCATGGAGGTATAGAAAATGTGAACAGACCAGTTACTAGTAAAAAGAACATGTCAGTGATTCAAAACAAAAACAAAAGCTGCCAACAAACAAAAGCCCAGAACCAGACAGTTTTACTAGTGAATTCTACCAAAGATTCAAAGAAAAATTTCTACAATCATCCCTCAGTATCTGCAGGGCATTGCTTCCAGAACTCTCTTTGGATATACCAAAATCCACTCACACTCAAATCCCTTATATAAAATGGATGTCGTGCATATAGTTATCCGTGTTCGTGAGTTCCATATTCACAGATTAAACCAGCTGTGTTTTGAACTTTATTCATGGTTGGTTGAGCCTGTGAATGTGACACCCAGGAGTAAGGAAAGTCAACTGTATTATCCTTCTCAAACCCTTGCAAAAAAAAGGAAAGGGGAGGAACACTTCCAAACTCATTTTAGGAGGTCAGCATTATCCTGACACCAAAACTAGAAAAAGATACCACAACAAAAGAGAAAATTTCAGGCCAATATCCCTGACAAACATAGGTGCAAAAATTCTCAACAAAATTTTAGCAAACTGAATTCAATAATACATTAAAAGAATCATACCCCATGGTCAAGTGGGATTCATTCCAGGGTTACAAGGATAGTTTAACATTGCAAAATAATCAACATGATGCACCACAATTAAAAAAATAATAAGTATCATATGATCATTTCAATAGATGTAGAAAAAGTGACAAAATTCAACCTCTTTATGATAAAAACTCTCAATAATGTGAGTATAGAGAGAATGCACCTCGACACAACAAAGTCCATATGTTATAAAACCATAACTAACATCATACTCAGTGGACACCATATGAAAAATTTTACTCAAAATGGATTAAAGACTTGAATTTAAGACCTGAAACCACAAAACTCCTAGAAGAAAACATAGAAAGTAAGCTCTGTTACATTGGTCTTGGCACTGAGCTTTTGGATCTGACTCTAAAAGCAAAGACAGCAAAACCGAAAATATACAAGTAAGACTGTATCAGACTGAGAGGCTTCTGAACAATAAAGGAAACCGTCTAAATGAAAATGCAGCTTCCTAAATAGAAGAAGCTATTTGCAAATCATACATCAGAACATATAAGAACCGAAACAACTCAATAGTAAAACAAAACAAAAAAAACAGTTCTATTAAAAAATGGCTAGATGATCTAAGTAGATAATTTTTAAAGACATGCAGATGGCCAGTAGGAACTTGTGAATATGTTTAAAATCATTAATTGTCAGAGGAATGCAAATCAAAACCCCCACTGAGGTATCACCTGTTAGAATGACTGTTATCCAAAAGACAAAAATAGTAAGTGTTGGCAAAGATATGGAAACCTTCATTCACTATTGGTGGGAATGTAAATTGGTATAGCCACTCTGGAAAACGAAATGGTGTTTCTTCAAAAAAAAAAAAAAAATAGAAATATCATATGATCCCACTTTTGGATATTTATCCCAAGGATATGAAAACACTAATGCAAATAGATATATGCACCCTCAGCATTATTTAAAATAACAAAGATATGAAAACAAGCTGAATAGCCATTGATGGGTGGATGAATGGATAAAGACGATATGGCGCGCACGCACGCACGCACACCCACCCCCACACACCAATGGCACACTACTCAGCCATGTAAAAGAAGGGAATCTCATCATTTGTGACAACAAGTTTGGACCTTGAAGGTATTATATACTAAGTGAATAAGTCAGAAAAAGACAAGTATTGTTTTATTTCAATTATACTAGGGAGAAAACTGAGGAAGAAACAAAACAAGAAAATAAATTCATAGATACAAAGAAATGACTAACGGTTACCAGAAAAAAAGCATCTTGGCAGGGGATAAAATGAGTGTAGGAGGTCAGCTGTATGGTGATGGATGGTAACTAGACTTATTATAGGGGTGATTGTTTTTAGTGTATACCAATATCAAATTATTATGTTGTATACTTGAAATTAGTATAATGCAATATATAAATTTTACCTCAATTTTTAAAAGGGGAAAGAACTGGCATTACATAATATAGAGATGAATAGTAAAATTCATGTTAATTAACTTTTACAGTTTTTTAGTTAGGATTACACTGAATAGTAAATAATAGCAAATAGCAAGCAAATAAACAACTCAGGAGACTGGAAACAAAGCAATAGCTTTACATCGGTGGTATCTTTAATAATGCTCCCCCCCCCCTGCTTTTTGAACAAGAAGCCCCACATTTTTGGTTTACACTAGACTCTGCAAATTATATAATAAGCCCTGATTATCAACATACCTTATGAGTACATAGAGTTGGAGCCTGAGGAAGGCTCCAAAGCGGAATCTTAAGAGACTATTGGGAACAAGCTTGGAACAGTGAGTTAAGGGAAATGGAGGAAGATGTTCCAGGCAGAGGGCATAAGATGCACCAAGGCCTATAGTCTAGAGAGAGCATGACTCCTGTAGAAAACTAGGAAGTGTTTGGTTTATCTGAATCTTGAGTTGGAGGAGTAGGGTTGAGGGATCTGGCAAGAAGTGAATCTGAATAATACAAGACAAGCCAGATCATGATGGTGCTGGTGCATGCTCCTTAAGTGATGGGAAAGCAATGGAGGGTTCTAAACCAGCGTGTTATCAGAGAGGGTGCATTGTAGAAACATCTTTAGTGCCAGGTTTGATTTTAAGGGTCTCATGCACAGAGCTTTGCTGTTGCCCTTTGAGTCCTACATTGTCCAAGCTCCTGGCCACTGATTTATCCTTTCACACAAATGTTATACTCCCAGTTGTCAAGCAGAGTACTGTACACTGGTTAGCAATCCCAGGAGAGGACTCTAAATATTTCTACCTATTGCATTCTTTAATTTGAGTCAGCAAGGAAAACACAACTCAGTCAAGCAATGGGTGGAGAAATGCCTTCCTTACCTTCAGACAGAGCAAGGTCTGCCTCAATCATGGTCATTAGTTCCCCTTAGCAAATGGGTCTCTCTCAACAACCAGATCAGGGCAATTTGCTTGTGTGCACCCCTCTGTGCCAGAGTGGGACCTCACAAAGGATACATACAGTGAAAAGTGAGGTGAAAGTGAAAGTTGCTCAGTTGTGTCAGACTCTTTGCGACTCCATGGGCTATACAGTCCATGGAATTCTCCAGGCCAGAATACTGGAGTGGGTAGCCCACAGAAGGTCATAAAAACAGCACAGGCTGGGTGGGTTCTTTAGTGATTTTATAGGCCCAAGGCCTGTTCTTCAGTGGTTATATGCAAGTTGAAAGCTACTGGTGAGAGACTGCCTTTACCTACACTATCCCTCAAAGTGCAGTTCAAATGCCATCTGCCCCTTCACTCTTTCAGGATTGTCCTAAAAGCTGTAAAGGAAATTCACTGGAGAAAGTATAATCTTTCCAACAAATAGTGAAAGTGAATTATTGCATCAGCAAAGGAAATAGGCTTTGATCCATACCTTGTACCAAACATAAAATTAAATAAAATGGATCTTAAATATGAACCCTAAAACTAAGAATTCTGAAAGAGGACATAGGAGAAATCTTCATGACCTTCAGTTAGGCAAAAATGACTTAGATATGACACTGAAATATGCTCCATGAAACAACTACAAATTAGATATTACTAAAATCAAATATTTTTAGTCTTCAAAAATCATTGTTAAGAGAATGGAAAGACAAGCCATAGACTGGAAGAAATATTTGTGAAGTATATATCTGATAACTTAAATTCAAATATATAAAGTCCTATACAAATAAATACCAAGAAAACAAAAAAACCAACTTTAAAAAAATGAGCAAAAAACTTAAATATACACTACCTGTTCACTTTACAAAGGCCCATATAGTCAACGCTGTAGTTTTTCTAGCAGTCATGTATAATTGTGACAGCTGAACCATAGAAAAGGCTGAGTGCTGAAGAACTGCTGCTTGTGAACATTGTGATGCTAGAGAAGATTCTTGAGAGTCCCTTGGACTGCAAGGAGATCAAACCAGTCAGTCCTAAAGGAAATCAGCTCCTCATTGGGAGGACTGAAGCTGAAGCTAAAGTGCCAAAATACTTTGGCCACTTCATGTGAAGAGCTGTGGAAAAGACCCTGATGTTGGGAAATATTGAAGACAAAGGGAGAGGAGGGTGCCAGAGGATGAGATGTTTAGATAGCATCACCATCTCAATGGACATGAGTATCTGGGAGATATTGGAGGACACAGGAGCCTGGCATCTGCAATCCATGGGGTTGCAAAGAGTTGGACATGACTTAGCAACTGAGGAATGTATAGTTCACCAAGAAAGATAGATATCAAATAAACACATGAAAGATACTCAACATAATTATACTTTCAAGTACATTTATGAGTATTTTTATTGAAGTGTAGTTGATTTATAATGTGCTAATTTCTACCATAACAGCAAAATGATTCAGTTATATATATATATATACATATTCTTTTTTATATTCTTTTTTATTATAGTTTCTCATAGGATTTTGAATATAGTGTTTTTTGTATAATTTTAATTATAAAATTGAAAATAAAGATCTCAATTAGATATAACTACCTAACAATGCAAAGAAATAGAGGAAAACAACAGTATGGGAAAGACTAGAGATCTCTTCAAGAAAATTAGAGATACCAAGGGAATATTTCATGCAAAGATGGGCTCGATAAAGGACAGAAATGGTATGGACCTAACAGAAGCAGAAGATATTCAGAAGAGGTGGCAAGAATACACAGAAGAACTGTACAAAAAAGATCTTCACAACCAGATAATCACGATGGTGTGATCACTTACCTAGAGCCAGACATCCTGGAATGTGAAGTCAAGTGGGCCTTAGGAAGCATCACTACGAACAAAGCTAGTGGAGGTGATGGAATCCCAGTTGAGCTATTTCAAATCCTGAAAGATGATGCTGTGAAAGTGCTGCACTCAATATGTCAGCAAATTTGGAAACCTCAGCAGTGGCCCCAGGACTGGAAAAGGTCAGTTTTCATTCCAATCCCAAAGAAAGGCAATGCCAAAGAATGCTCAAACTACCGCACAGTTGCACTCATCTCACACGCTAGTAAAGTAATGCTCAAAATTCTCCAAGCCAGGCTTCAGCAATATGTGAACCATGAACTTCTAGACGTTCAAGCTAGTTTTAGAAAAGGCAGAGGAACCAGAGATCAAATTGCCAACATCCACTGGATCATGGAAAAAGCAAGAGAGTTCCAGAAAAACATCTATTTCTGCTTTATTGACTATGCCAAAGCCTTTGACTGTGTGGATCACAATAAACTGTGGAAAATTCTGAAAGAGATGGGAATACCAGACCACCTTACCTGCTTATTGAGAAACTTATATGCAGGTCAGGAAGCAACAGTTAGAACTGGACATGGAACAACAGACTTGTTCCAAATAAGAAAAGGAGTATGTCAAAGCTGTATGTTGTTACCCTGCTTATTTAACTTATATGCAGAGTACATCATGAGAAACGCTGGACTGAAAGAAACACAAGCTGGAATCAAGATTGCCGGGAGAAATATCAATAACCTCAGAAATGCAGATGACACCCACCCTTATGGCAGAAAGTGAAGAGGAACTAAAAAGCCTCTTGAGGAAAATGAAAGTGGAGAGTGAAAAAGTTGGCTTAAAGCTCAACATTCAGAAAACTAAGATCATGGCATCTGGTCCCATCACTTCATGGGAAATAGATGGGGAAACTGTGGACACAGTGTCAGACTTTATCTTTTTGGGCTCTAAAATCACTGCAGATGTTGATTGTAGCCATGAAATCAAAAGATGCTTACTCCTTGGAAGGAAAGTTATGACCAACTTAGATAGCATATTCAAAAGCGGAGACATTACTTTGCCAACAAAGGTTTGTCTAGTCAAGGCTGTGGTTTTTCCAGTGGTCATGTATGGATGTGAGAGTTGGACTGTGAAGAAAGCTGAGCGCCAACGAATTGACGGTTTTGAACTGTGGTGTTGGAGAAGACTCTTGAGAGTCCCTTGGACTGCAAGGAGATCCAACCAGTCCATCCTAAAGGAGATCAGTCCTGGGTGTTCATTGGAAGGACTGATGTTGAAGCTGAAACTCCAATACTTTGGCCACCTCATGCAAAGAGTTGACTCATTGGAAAAGACTCTGATGCTGGGAGGGATTGGGGGCAGGAGGAGAAGGGGACGACAGAGGATGAGATGGCTGGATGGCATCACCAACTCGGTGGACATGAGTTTGAGTGAACCCGGGGAGTTGGTGATGGACAGGGAGGCCTGGCATGCTGCAATTCATGGGGTCATAAACAGTCAGACACAACTGAGCGACTGAACTGAACTGAACCTATCTATTGGGCTTCCCTGCTGGTTCAACAGTAAAGAATCTGCCTGCAGTGCAGGAGACCCAGATTTGATCTCTGGGGTGGGAATATCCCCTGAAGAAGGGAATGGCAACCTACCCCAGTATTTGCCTGGAGCTTCGCATGGAACCTGGTGGGCTACAGTACAAGGGGTCTCAGAGTCAGACACAGCTGAGCAACTAACACTTCCATTTATCATTTTTATTTAGCAGAATGGCTAATGCTTTAAAAACATATGAAGTGTTGGGAAGGATTTGGAAGACTAAAACTCTTGTATACAGCTAGTGGGAATGTAATATTCAGCAACTACCTCAGAAGACAGTTTGGCAGTTTCTTAACATGTGAAACATGCACTTATAATATGATCCAGTTATTCCACTGCAGGATTTACTCAAAGGAAAAGACAGCATATGACCCCACAGCACTGGTACACACATTTTTTCATGTTTATTTGTAATGGCCAAAAGCTAGAAACAATGCAAATATTCACCACTAGGTGAACAGATAAACAACTTTGGTGTATCTGCTGAGTGGAATACTACTCATCAGTGAAAAGGGAATGGCCCACTGATACCTGAGACAACATGGATGAGTTCTCAGCGTAATTATGCCGAGAGAAAGAAATTAGAAAATGAAGAATGCATAAAGATTCCATTTATATAAGCCTCTTGAAAATGCAAGCAAATTTGCAGTGACAGAAAGCAGATGGTAGCTGCCTGCAGACAGGGAGAAGGGAGGTGGAAAAGAGTTTGTGGGGAGTTACCCAAGGGAGAGATTACAAAGAAGCATGAGAAAAATTGGGGTGTGTGAAAGATATGTTCATTAACTTGATTGTGTTGATGGATTCACAATTGTCTGTGTATATCAAACTTTTCAAATTGTGCACTTTAAACATGTGCAAGTTATTCCACATCAATTACATATCAGTAAAGCTTCAAAAAATCATTTTGGACAGTTTTCCTGGCCAATAATGCATTCTTTTAATGACTCTATATTATCCCACCAGGATATACCACTTTTTGTTCAACCCTTTCAGGCCATATATAGTTTTTTTGTTTGTTTGTTTAAACCACCAGAAAATTATGCTGTATTTAACAAACTTGTTCATATATACCTATTACTTAAATAGATATGTTATTATTTATTATATATTCTTATTTTATATAAATATTGCATGTTTATACATGTTACAATAGAAAAAATGATGTAGGTTAGAGAATGTGTAATTATGCTTTTCACATATTTATGTGCAGCTTTTAGTTTTAAAGCCTTTTACCAGAAAAGTTTCCAAAATGGTTTACAGCAATTCACATTCCCATCAAAATGAGACTGCCTCAAATGAACTTATTTGCAAAACAGAAATAGAATCAAAGATGTAGAAAACAAACTTACAGTTATCAAGGGGAAAACGAGGTAGGGAGGGATTAGTTGTGAGACTCGGACTGACATATACCCACTACTACATATAGAATAGATCACTACTAAGAGCCCACTGTATAGCGCTGGGAACTCTGCTCAGTACTCTGTAATGGCCTATGTGGGGAAGGGATGAAAGAGTGGACACATGTATACACTTCACGATGCGACAGAAAGTAGCACAACATTGGAAATCAGCTGTTCTCCAGTAATAATTATTTTTTTAAAGCACTGAATTTAATCGCTCAATCATTTTGCCAATGTGTAACATCAAAAACGTTACCTCATTCTTTGTTAAGGTGGTACTTCTCTGTAATTCAGAAAGGTTTCACACGTGTATCGGTCCTTTCCCTCCTACTTCGCTGATTGTTCTTATTCCTTTAACAAAACAAGGGTGCTGTGTTAGAGAGGGTCTTAAGAAATACTAGTTGAATGAATAAATAAAGATGTCTCATAATTAGACTTTTCTTTATCAGTTGATAGGAACTCTTTGTATACTGGGCTGTTATAATTTTCCTACTATCTGAATTGTTTTCTGTTTCTTGTTTGTCTCTTGATATGGTTTATGCCATGTATTGAAGCCCACAAGAGAGCTTTTGGTACCTGATGAGTACAGAGCTGATAAAATCTGTAAAACACTCCGTAAGTCTCGGTGTGTCCAGTAATCGTGTTGCTGCCCCATCTCTGATCACGTTCAGTGTGTCCATTACCGTGTCTCCAGGATAGTTCAATGACTCGAGGGCAAGGCCTCTCATATCACCTGTGGGTCTTATTTTCCCAAATCAGGAAGCAAGACACAAGCAAAAGAATAGCCTTTCCAGCCCTACAGACAGACTGGAAATAAGAGAGTGACTGTTAGCCAAAATGTGGGCAGGGCATATCTTTTAGGATGTTTAGAATGAGTAGTTAAGGAACATAAGTTTGACATAATCCTAAAGATAAACTTGGACTTCCCAGGTGGCACTAGGGGTAAAGAACCACCTACCAGTGCTGGAGACATAAGAGACATGGGTTTGATCCCTGGGTCAGGAAGATCCCCTGGAGAAGAAATTGGAACCCACTCCAGTATTTTTGCCTGAAGAATCCCATGGACAGAGGAGCCTGGAAGGCTACAGTCCACAGGGTCGCAGGAGTCAGACATGACTGAAGTGATTTATCACAGCACAGCAAAGATAAGTTTGGTTTCTCTATATAATAAAGTTCATATTTTTTCACTGATGATTTAATTTCACTTATATGACGTTCTGTTCTCAAAAGAACTTAAAAAAAAGGTAAACTCAAATATTGACATTTCAGATTGCTACTAACTGAATTGTCTTCAGAATCCTGACTCACTTTGAGTTGAGATTTATAAAGCAACAGAGCCGTTCATAGTAAATACTAGTTGAAGGAATGACTAGAGGAATCTCAAAAATTAGAATTTTAGAAATGCAAGGAAACTATGCAGTCGGATTACCTCATTTTCAAGTGAAGAATGAGGTCAAGGAGAGTGCGTGACTTGCTGGGTTCAGCCAGTGAGTTTGGGTAGGGTCGGGATAGATACTCTGCTTTAGGACATCCTACCTAACACCCTTAGTTAATTCAATACTTAATAAAATGTATCCACTCCTGGGCATATATCCAGACAAAACCATACTTTAAAAAGATTCATGCACTTGAGTGTTCACTGAAGCACTATTTACAATAGCCAGGACATGGAAGCAACCTGAATGTCCAGCAACAGAGGAATGGATAAAGAAGACGGGGTACATGTATGCAATGGAATACCGTGTCTGTGCTTGCTCAGTGGTTTGCAGGTCTTTGCGACCCCATGGACTGTAGCCCACCAGGCTCCTCTGTCCATGGCGTTTTTCAGGCACGAATACTGGAGTGGGTTGCCACTTCCTCCTCCAGGAGATCTTCCCACCACAGGGATTGAATTTACATCTTCTGTTGCTCCTGAGTTAGCAGGTGGATTCTTTACCACTTGTGCCACCTGGGAAGCCTGCAATGTAATATTATTCAGCCAGAAAAAAGAACAAAGTAATGCCATTTGCAGCAACATGGATGGATGGACCTGGAGATTATCATACTGAGTGAAGTAAGTCAGACAGAGGAAGACAAATACGGTATCCCTTCTATAAAGAACCTATTTATATAAGGTGTAGAAAATAAACTTATGATTCCTGAAGGGGAAATGGGGGGCGTAAATTGGGATATTGGAATTGACATATATATATATATATATATATATATATATATATATATATATATAATATATAATTCTATATATAAAAGGGATAACTAATAAGAACCCACAGTATATCACAGGGAACGTTACTCAATACACTATAATGACCTAGATGGGAAAAGAATCTAGAAAAACAGTGGCTATATGTATATGTATAACTGATTCACTTTGCATGTGAAACTAACATAACGTAAATCAACTGTGCTCCCCCCACAAAAAAGAAAGTAAAAAAGCCCAAACAACAACAACAAAAACCCTTATTTACCTGTCTCTAACCAAGCATTGGACAAATAGGTGGAGAAGCTTGGTTTTCCTTTGTGTTTAATGGGAAGAACATACCCCTGCTTTTGCAGTTGATTCTTGGATAACTAAAGTGTTCTTACTTGTTCCCAGCAGCTCAACTCAGCAGAAGAGGAAAGCTGGGCTGAGGGATGCTAAGACACTGGTCCAGTCACTTAGGACCTGAATTGGGTCTTGAGGGTCCACTTTTGATACTTACACTGTTTTTAGAAGGCAGCCTCAGGAGGAAGTTCAGTTCCATTCAGTTCAGTCTCTCAGTCGTGTCCGACTTTTTGCGACCCCATGAATCGCAGCACGCCAGGCCTCCCAGTCCATCACCAACTTCCGGAATTCACTCAAACTCATGTCCATCAAGTCAGTGATGCCATCCAGCCATCTCATCCTCTGCTGTCCCCTTCTCCTCCTGCCCCCAATCCCTCCCAACATCAGAGTCTTTTCCAATGTGTCAACACTTCACATGAGGTGGCCAAAGTACTGGAGTTTCAGCTTTAGCATCATTCCTTCCAAAGAACATCCAGGACTGATCTCCTTCAGAATGGACTGGTTGGATCTCCTTGCAGTCCAAGGGACTCTCAAGAGTCTCTTCCAACATCACAGTTCAAAAGCATCAATTCTTCAGCACTCAGCTTTCTTCACAGTCCAACTCTCACATCCATACATGACCACAGGAAAAGCTATAGCCTTGACTAGATGGACCTTTGTTGGCAAAGTAATGTCTCTGCTTTTCAATATGCTATCTAGGTTGGTCATAACTTTCCTTCCAAGGAGTAAGCATCTTTTAATTTCATGGCTGCAGTCACCATCTGCAGTGATTTTGGAGCCCCCCAAAATAAAATCTGACACTGTTTCCACTGTTTCCCCATCTATTTCCCATGAAGTGATGGGACCAGATGCCAGGATAAAGACACTAAGAAAAATGTGACATATCTACTTTCTTATTTTGCAGTATACTAGTTGTTACTATGTTTTATGAGTGAAATAGACCTCTGACATAGATATGACTATGTTGTCACAGTGTTCACCTCAGATAACATGGTCAGATATCTTACATGATATGAAGCTCAGTAGTGACATACACCCAACTTGAACATTGACCTGAAATCATTTCTGAGATTTTTTATAAGATTTTTATCCACCTTGTAAAATGTATGTTCTCCCCATTCCTGGCACGTCTTAGATGCCTCATCCATGTTGCCAACTTCATGAGCAAAGCAGTCATGGACTTCCTTTCTCCCATGGCCTTCAGAACTCCCAGAAACTTAGAATTCCTTGTGAGAAGAGGCAGCTACTGTAGGGACATTCTATCTGAATTCTTTAAACATAAGCGATATAAGTCACTTCCTTTTTACTTTGTTTTAGTTCATTTTAATAATAATACATTTGAGTGGGTCAAAGACATTCAAAAGTAAATAAGAGAGAGTATATAGGGAAAAATTTTTCCTTGTGTCTTTATCCTTGTCAACTAGTCCTCCTTTTAGGCAAATTAGGTTTTGGGTACATTCTTCCAGAGTTATTTTATACATATACAAGTGTATAGGTGTGTGGGTTCATAGATGTGTACTTATATTTATCTACCTTTTCAAGAATGATTTCCTTCTATACACGACATTCTGTACTATGAGTTTTTCAGTTTATAGTATAGCCTGGAACTTTCTCCATGTAAGTATGTAGAATAGTTCTTTATTCTTTTTATAGCTGCAGAATATTCCATTGTGTGGATATAGCATAATTTGCCAACTTCATGAGCAAAGCATGAAATTTAACCAGTTTAACCAGTCTTCTACTAATAAACACTAAGGTATTCTTTTCTATGCTTGTTATTGCAGAAAAAGTTGAAATAATGCTATACATTGATTATTTTATTAACCTGTGAAAGTAATTTTGAATTGGATAAATTTAAAGCAGTGGAATTTCTGGGTCATGGCATAAAATACACTTATTTTGATGAACACTGCCAAATTTCCCTGCATATGAATGTTAGAACTATATAGAATCTTCTTGTTTTCTTATGACCCCGTGAGTCTAATATATATGTCTTTGTTGTTTTGGGTTAGGAAGCCAATTTTTTATAAAGTTAAGGAAGAGAAACAGAGTAAAGCTTGTGTGCTTAGTCATTCAGTCATGTCGTCTCTTTGGGACCCATGGATGTAGCCCGCCAGGCTCCTCTGTCCATGGAATTCTCCAGGCAAGAATACTGGCGTGGGTAGCCATTTCCTTCTCCAAGGGATCTTCCAACCAATCTGAGCTTCCAGGAAGCTATTACTATTGAGTAATGCCAGTAGCAAGTATAATATTTCCATGACATTAATATGTGCCAGGCGTTGTTTCTAAGAGCTTTACATTGATCCATGGGTGAATATTTTCTCCACTACCTCCTTCATTTCTCCAAAGAAGAATTCTGCACACTCAGCTGAAAATATTTTCTTGTAATTATATAATTAAACATAAAAATTGAGGAGGGTTTTTCTTTCAACTTTTTAACCTTCTAATCTGTTATCATGTGATTGTTGGAAAGAATACCAATTTCTTCCTAATTTATAGCCTGCTTCCCACTTCATTTTTGCCATCTTTTCCCTTGAAATAGATGGGGAAACAGTGTCAGACTTTATTTTTTTGGGCTCCAAAATCACTGCAGATGGTGACTGCAGCCATGACATTAAAAGACGCTTACTCCCTGGAAGGAAAGTTATGACCAACCTAGATAGCATATTGAAAAGCAGAGACATTACTTTGCCAACAAAGGTCCATCTAGTCAAGGCTGTGGCTTTTCCTGTCATCATGTATGGATATGAGAGTTGGATTGTGAAGAAGGCTGAGCACTGAAGAATTGATGCTTTTGAACTGTGGTGTTGGAGAAGACTCTTGAGAGTCCCTTGGACTGCAAGGAGATCCAACCAGTCCATTTTGAAGGAGATCAGCCCTGGGATTTCTTTGGAAGGACTGATGCTAAAGCTGAAACTCCAGTACTTTGGCCACCTCATGCAAAGAGTTGACTCATTGGAAAAGACTCTGATGCTGGGAGGGATTGGGGGCAGGAGGAGAAGGGGATGACAGAGGATAAGATGGCTAGATGGCATCACTGACTCGA
Organism: Bos taurus; assembly: GCF_002263795.3. Lineage (NCBI taxonomy): Eukaryota > Metazoa > Chordata > Mammalia > Artiodactyla > Bovidae > Bos > Bos taurus. Next base: position 9,014,447 of record NC_037344.1, on the reverse strand, counting down.
TGGACGTGAGTCTGGGTGAACTCCGAGAATTGGTGATGGACAGGGAGGCCTGGCGTGCTGCGATTCATGGGGTCGCAAAGAGTCGGACACGACTGAGTGACTGAAGTGAACTGAACTGAACCTTCCTCCCACATGCAGACTTCTCTGCATACCCTCACAGCACATCACTGTGTAGGGGCAGGTTCTAATAGAATATCATGAGTAGTTTCTTATTTCCATGTAAAATATGTAATGGACTTGTTCCTCTCTTAGGATGGACAGCGGCTGTTTTCTTTGTCCTCTTTAGTTTATCTAGGATTTCTTTTTTACTCACCAAGAATGAGTCATTTTCCAATATCTTAATTTTTCTTTTTGATTGCCAGCACATTTCGTTGACTGTCTGTTTAGAGCTTGTTTTCTCAATCAAAAGTGAAATGAAGTTGCTCAGTTGTGTCCCATTCTTTGCGACCCCGTGGACTGCAGCCCACCAGGCTCCTCTGTCCATGGGATTCTCCAGGCAAGAATACTGGAGTGGGGTGCCATTTCCTTCTCCAATCAAACAGAGCTCTAATTTCTCAGTGGTTTACTCTGGGGGACAAGCAGCAGCAAACAAGAACAGGAAGCACTTTGCAGAGCCTGCCACGTGCTGGGCTCTGTGCTAAGGACTTCCACACTGCTCTTGGGGTGCAGAGCTTATGTGCCTTCTCCCATTCCTCAACTACATTTTTCACTTGCAACATGTGCCTCACTCCTTCATTCTGAGACCTGGCTGGGGCATGGGTGTGGCTTTCAGGGTGTCTCCCAAGGATAAGGCTATCAGTAGAATAAGGCTGGACCAGTGGTATTCAGGTGGTGCAAAGGGCCAGAAAGGTGAATCCCCCTCCATGGTCTCAATTGTGGACGGCTGTGAAGTCCACACAGCCCAGCTCTTCTTTGGCAAGCCTCCCATAGAAACCCCACTAAAGTCCCCTGTGTTCAGAGACCTGGCCACGAGCTGGGTCTTCTCGCCTTTTGTGGGAGAGCCAACATAGCAGGAGTCGTGCTGCTTGTGTCAAATCACTTGTCTCATTTTCCCTTTACCCTCATAGTTGCCGCCCTTGGCTTGTCGCAACCACTTGAACTATCCTGACCATAATGTTTGCCTCTGGATCTTCTTTGCAGGGGACCCCGGCTCAGATCTATACATCAACTTATTTAGTCCTCACAGGAACTCTACTAGGTAGATATTGTTCTTCCCTATTTCAAAGATGATGAGACTGAGACACAGGGGCTTCACTGACTTATCCAAGGTTGCAGTTACTTTGTGCCAGCACTGGATTTCAGTACACCTTACCTGTAGTCCCGATGCTCTTAACCATTGCTCTCAGCTGCCTTCCAGTATAAAGCCTCTTGGAGCTGATATGTGGAGCAACTCTAGGCTTGCTCACTAGCTAAGTGACTTGTTCCTGCGCAACTTCTTTCCATCATAGGATTCAAATTTGAACTTCAGCAAAATGATCATTTGTTATATGTCGTGGACCTTGGGAGGACCTTTGAAACTGAATTCCCAGGGATTGTTGTGAGTATGGAATGCTTCACATACATTTTTCTGAAAATTTGGCACATACGTGCAACCCATATGCTAATCATATTTTCTGGTCTAAGCCTGATATATGTGGCACCTCAGTTCTTCCATGCTGGATGACAAGTGACCCCGGAAATCTGAAACACACGGTTAAAACACATAAACATGATACATTTAAAGCTAGTGGACATGGGGGAAAGATTGGGAATGAAATTTTTTATATAGAACTTTCTGTTAGGATAACATTATCCTCCCTTCCACATTTGACCGTCAACTCCCAGGAAAACTGGACTTAACTGCTTTGATTCACTCTCATGATAAGGTGACTGAGTAAGGCTGACTTTATGAGTCCTGTCCTTGAATGCTGATGGAGAATGCTGTAATAAGAGAGTTAGAAGGCCACCACCAGGCAGCTCAGTGATAAAGAATCTGCCTGCCAATGCAGGAGACACAGGAGACGTGGGTTTGACCCCTGTGTTGGGAAGATACCCCGGAGGAGGTCATGGCAACCCACTCCAGTATTCTTCCTGGGAAAATCCCATGGACAGAGGAGCCTGGTGGGCTATAGTTCATGGAGTTGCAAAGAGTCAGGCATGACTTAGGGACTGAGCATACACATATGCACTCTAAAAGAGGTCACTGGAAAAGAATCAGAGACAGCATGAATAATGCTTTAAACATCAGAAGCCTGTCTGTAGAACAGACAGAGAACATTGAACATCATATCTCTTGGGGTTTGGTGCAGATGTTTTGAGGTAAATATAGTTTGCATTGTTGCTATCCCTGTCAAAAATTAATCTCTTTGAGACCAATCTCTGAAACCCTGTCCTGTGATTAAATGAAGAGACTCTGGAGAAGCTTCAAATGTTACTGAGTGAGATGCAGCAGACTGTAATTAGGGCTTGTCAGAGCTGTGTCACGACCCTGAATGACCACTTCCTGGTGTCAAAGTTCAAAATGACTGTCTTGTTCCAGAACCACGTATCTTAAACAAAAGGGAGTGACATTAAAGTGGAACCCAGCTAGAGATTTTCTTGACTCCATAGCTCGGTCCTCACCAGCCACTGAGGAGGGCAGGAAGTCTCTGATGTGTGTCTGGAGTTTGCTGGGTATGAGAGGAGTGTTAGCCATTGGGTCTCCAAGCACAACATTACGTGGACATGTATGTCAGTCACTGGCCACCTAGGAACAGGTGTGGGCTTTGTAAAGCTAGCGGCTCTCCTTAACATCCAGATTCCTCCCAGGCTCTGTGGGCTTGCCAGAGCTATTATTTGTCATTTGTTCAGTGTTCATCTTTTTGAGGTAATATGGCAATGCATAAGACCACAGATGTGCCCTTCCCCAAATCCTTTCCTATTTAGACTCAGTTTTTGTCCGATGAAGAGAAATTTACCATAAAACACAGTGTCTTCTGGGTATGACTGGCCGAGCCAAATAGGATGGGGATATCACCTGACTTTTAAAGAAGCTTCAATTCTGAAAGGCTAGTTTGCAAGCCTCACACATTTTGTCACTGACACCAAGCTGGGAAAGAAGCTAAAATATTTTGATCACTGGGTATGGGCCTTTGTGGCAGATGGTCTCTTCAGCAGTATTCCATTTCAGGGGTCAGTGGGGGAGAGAGGAAGATATCCAAATAGAATATATAAAGTCAAGGAGATGCAAACTTGGCCTCATTTTACAAGGTTTTGTGCCAAAATTTGGAACACCCGCGTGTCTCCAGTCCGGCAGGTAGAGGTTCCCTGTCTGAGCAATGTGACAAGGATGACAGTTCATTTAAACAGTCTGCTGGGAGGATTTGCTGGGGTGGGAACCCAGGGGCCAGGGAGCTTGGACAGGATGGGAAAATGTGTATGCCTGCACCATGGGGCAGGTAGGGGAGGGGTGCTTGCATTTCTGCTTGCACAAACCATTGGTAGGAAGAAGGTTGTCAGAGGCATGTGTTTAAGTAAAAAGCTTTGAGAAATGCAGCGGAGAAAAGAGCTGAATCATCTTAGGCGACTTTGCACAGGACTGAAACCCCCAGCACAACTCCTCGTCCCAGGACCTGGGTGCTGCCGGCTGAGCGCAGGCTGGCAGGGGTCCAGAGACTGAGTTTGCCCAGCAGATTTGACCCCACCCCTACTCTCACCAAATAACCATTATGATAATGCAAATGCACTCAGAAAAAAGCATAGGACATTACAAGCTACCAAGCAGAACCTGGGCTCTTAGAGGTCAACAGGACTCTGCCAATTCCAGCTCACTAAGTTTTCTGTCTTGATATTATTTATTTGTTTGCCTGTAAACTGAAGCTTTTGTGTGAAAACTCTTAGGCAGAGCAAGAAAATCATTTGGGGGAGAGGGGAGACCATTTTCTCCAAAGGCCCAGTGGGTACAGAATTGACAGACGGAAGACCAGAGAATGATATCAGTGTGCATTATAATTACCATTGCCCACTGAGCCCCGGGTTGAAGATATCTTTCCTGGTCGGCTTTAGTCCTTGGTGGATTTGTGCCTGGACTAACTTTTGTTGTCTCAGAGAGCAGAGGCCATTTTGAGGACCCTCACAAGGGCGGCTGGTGAGCCATCACACGCTGGTGCCTACCTGATGGCCCCTGAGGCAGTGGTGAGCTCCGGGGATCATATTACTGATCAGTAGCTGTGCTTTCCGAGAAGGCAATGGCACCCCACTCCAGTACTCTTGCCAGGAAAATCCCATGGACGGAGGAGCCTGGTAGGCTGCAGTCCATGGAGTCGCGAAGAGTCGGATACAACTGAGCGACTTCACTTTCACTTTTCACTTTCATGCATTGGAGAAGGAAATGGCAACCCACTCCAGTGTTCTTGCCTGGAGAATCCCAGGGACGGGGGAGCCTGGTGGGCTGCTGTCTATGGGGTCCCACAGAATTAGACACGACTAAAGTGACTTAGCGACAGCAGCAGCAGCTGTGCTTTAAGACTTGTTCCACTCTTAGGGGAAGAGAGGAGAGGAAGTTGGCCCACAGGGAGCACACTGCTTATAACTTACATAAATCGTATGATTTGATTCTTTTTCTCTTGCCATAAAAAAAGACCAACTGAAGCTTCAAGGTAATTACTCAGAACTAGCAGTTTAAGACAGGGGACCCCAACCTGCAGAATCTAATGCCTGGTTATCTGAGGTGTAGCTGATGTAATAAGAATAGAAACACAGTGCACAGTAACTGTAATGGGCTTGAATCATCCTCAAACTACCCTCTCCCATCCATGGAAAAAATGGTCTTCCACGAAATGGAAGAGTTGGGGGTCATTTGTTTAGGACACCTGGTCTAGCAGAGACCTTACCTTCCCTTAACTAGCCATAAGAAGTGGGAGCAAGAGGAGTCAGAGGATGAGTTTTCTTTCTTTGACGTACTCATAGAAATACATGATAACATACAAAGTGCTTCCCGCTCACGTTTAGATTTTATCTTGGCAATAACAAGCACGGGTGCCTCTAGTCTACAGATACGGAAAATGAGTTTAAAAAGGTCAAGTGATTCGCACAAAGCAAGACAACTCATTAACAGAGAGCTGGGACAAAAAGGCACAAACTTGGGATTTCTGACACAAAGCCTGGTACTCCTATTCCTTTTACATAACTGCCTCACTTTTGGAGAGCGAGAGCTAAGTGAGTGCATCACTGTGAAACCTGTAGATCTTTGGGGAACTTTTAAAATGGAAATAGCCTAGTATAAAATGAGGCTAATTTTCCCTCTTTGCAGGAGAGATTAGCTCTGGAAAAGCTGTAGCAGCAGCCAGGATGAGTCTGATGAGTCTGATCAGAACAGGAAACATCCTTTCGGCTCCCGCATCTCCCCCACCCTCCGCTTCTCCCCACCATCCCCCACCCCACCTTCTGGAGTAGAGAGATGACTGGATTTTTTTGTTGTTGTTGCAATTTTTGCATATCTCTGGCACGTGTTGCTAATCAACTTTCAATCCTTACTATGGTTGTACAGTTTAGGTCCTGGGCAGGAGGTAAGACTGGAACTTTGAGTTTCTCTGTGCTTCCTGAAACTTCCAACAGCAGCTGCTAGAAAACTGAAAAGGGGAGTGTAAGATGTTCGTTTCTCTCCTATTTTTACTCTCAACTTTTTATATAACTTCAGACACACAGAAAAGTTACCCACATGATATATAGAACTCTAATATACAGTTCACCCAATTACTAACATTTTATTTTCCTTCTCTTTCTTTTTTTCTATGCATGTACAGATATATCTATATCTATTAATATATCTATCTATTTCAATGCATAATTTTTCTGAATTTCATCAGAGCTGCTGATACAGTACCTTTTATCTCTAAATGCTTCACTGTGTGCTTCCTAAAACTCAGGACATTCTCTTACATAACCAAAATGTAAATAGTAAGCTTAGGTAACAAGGTCACAATAATGCTACCTATAGATCTTCTTGATTGCCGGGAGAAATATCAATAACCTCAGACATGCAGAAGACACCACCCTTATGGCAGAAAGTGAAGAGGAACTCAAAAGCCTCTTGAGGAAAGTGAAAGAGGAGAGTGAAAAAGTGGGCTTAAAGCTCAACATTCAGAAAACTAAGATCATGGCATCTGGTCCCATCACTTCATGGGAAATAGATAGGGAAACAGTGGGAACAGTGTCAGACTTTATTTTTCTGGGCTCCAAAATCACTGCAGATGGTAATGGCAGCCATGAAATTAAAAGACGCTTACTCCTTGGAAGGACAGTTATGACCAACCTAGATAGCATATTGAAAAGCAGAGATATTACTTTGCCAACAAGGGTCCATCTAGTCAAGGCTATGGTTTTTCCAGTAGTCATGAATGGATGTGAGAGTTGGACTTTGAAGAAAGCTGAGCGTCGAAGAATTGATGCTTTTGAACTGTGGTATTGGAGAAGACTCCTGAGAGTCCCTTGGACTGCAAGGAGATCCAACCAGTCCATTCTAAAGGAGATCAGTCCTGGGTGTTCTTTGGAAGGACTGATGCTAAAGCTGAAACTCCAGTACTTTGGCCACCTCACGCGAAGAGTTGACTCATTGGAAAAGACTCTGATGCTGGGAGGGATTGGGGGCAGGAGAAGAAGGGGACGACAGAGGATGAAATGGCTGGATGGCATCACAGACTCGATGGATGTGAGTTTGGGTGAACTCCGGAAGTTGGTGATGAACAGGGAGGCCTGGCGTGTTGCGATTCATGGGGTCGCAAAGAGTCGGACACGACTGAGCGACTGAACTGAACTGAACTGGTAGACCTTCTTACCTTGGGCTAGTTGTCCCGGTATTATCATGTGTACAAAAGAAACTATTAGATTGTGCTTTGCATTCAAGAGTCATATCGCTCTAGTTGTCTTTGATCTGGACATTTCTTAGTCTTTCTTTCACTTTGATGGGCTTGACACTTTTGAAGATGACAAGTCCTTTATTTTGTAGACTGTCTTTCAGTTCAGGTTTGTCTGCTGATTCATTCTGGTTGGATTCTAGAAGTGAAGAAAAAAATGTCAATAATAAAAGCACAAATAAATATCCCAGGTTAAAATGGTTGTTTCTTTTCTCTTTTTTTTCCTCCCATTCTTCTGTTTTCCATCACTTAGTACCAATTTTCTTTAGACCAAGGACACTATGTTTAAGTGCTCATTTTTTAACTGATTAGGAAATGGCAATCCACTCCAGTACTCTTGCCTGGAAAATTCCATGGATGGAGGAGCCTGGTAGGCTACAGTTCATGGGATCGCAAAGAGTCGGATATGACTGAGCAACTTCACTTCACTGACATTTTATTAATCCCACTTCATTGCTCTTTTTGTGGTAGGTATGATGACTTTTTTATTGTACTTAATTTAATTTATTTATTTACATATACATGTACCTGTTCTTTTTTAAGATCTTTTCCCATTTGAGTTGTTACATAATATTGAGCAGAGTTCCAGGTCCTTGTTGGTTATCTGTTTTAAATATAGCAGTATTTACATGTCCACCCAAACTCCCTAACTATCCCTTTCCCCCTTCTCCCATTTGTACATTTCTGTTTTGTAAATGCTCATTTGAATAATTTTTAAATATTCTGCTTATAAGCTCTTTTAAAAATTTCTCGCCGTTCTCTCCTTTTTTGAAGTATAATGTGTTTGCTCCTTTGTCTCCTTTTCATTGGTTTCTTACACATATCCAAGAAGTCGTGTGTGTGTCCGGTGTCCCTAGATGTATAAATCATATACCTTTCATTATGGACATCCCTGAGTCCCTTTTGTCCCATGCTTCAAACACTCTTTTGTTTCGGGTGATTGCTTCTCATTTGGTTAGTGAAGTGACCCTCAGGGCAGGAATCCATGTGGTATTTAGCAAAGTGTGTAAGCATGACAAGATCTCTTGAAAACAAGCTCTGAAAGTCTGAGAGTCATTAGCAGAGGCCCGGCAGGGTGGGCTGGACAGAAGATGCAGTGTGAAACAAGTAGGCTGTGGTCATTATGAAGTGAAGCACTTTCTGTTTCTTTGTAATGCTGACTTGAAGGTGGCTAGATGGAGGAGCCTGGTGGGCTGCAGTCCATGGGGTCGCTAAGAGTTGGACACAACTGAGCAACTTCCCTTTCACTTTTCACTTTCATGCATTGGAGAAGGAAATGGCAACCCACTCCAGTGTTCTTGCCTGGAGAATCCCAGGGACGGCGGAGCCTGGTGGACTGCTGTCTATGGGGTCGCACAGAGTCGGACACGACTGAATCGACTTAGCAGCAGCAGCAGCAGCAGAGAGGAACTGGGAGCAACTTGCTGGGTGCTTTCCATGTCTCCTTCCTCTCTACCAGCTCATCATACTCACCCCATCACACAGCAGAGTTAATACAAAGGAGGGAGAGGAACTATCAGGGACATGTTCTGAAATTACTGGAGAAAGAGCAACTCCCGTCTGGAGAGTAGGAAAAAATAGAATACAAATATATCCATTCTGTTCTTACTATTTTATTGTGGGATGCTGGTCAGGGACAGTTCCAAAAGAGAGTGAGGTTGTGGAAGTGACGATTTTCTGTAGAAAGAAAGGGAACTGTGGAAAAAATACAGTAGTTAAAAATGAAGTGTGTATTTCCTATGCCCCCACAGACTTGGAAATGCTTCCTAGTGGTGTCATACGGAGTGAATTTTGTGGCTTGTCTCTGATTCATGCCAGTCCTCCTGGGTACATACTCCTGGAGATGATGTATCAGAAGGCAGGTCAACATGACTTAGGTTGATTAAAGGGCTGTTATCTAAAGGTTATTGTAACTATTTCTATAGAGCCCAAGTTTCATTCCTTCCTTTGTATTTTTAATTCAAAATTTAGACTTTGTGATTTGCAAGGAAACACAAGAAGTGGGTGATGGAGACCCTGTAAAAATGCAGAATCCCTTCATTTATGTACCTGAGTTCTTCATACTAGATGTGTTTGCCTGCACATAAGTCAGAGAGCAAAGACATAACTCGATGATGTTAAAGTATTCAGCTTTTAAAGGCCCAAGACATAGAACCAAATTGTGGTTGCAAAAAGAAGAAACTAAAATACTTTACATGAATAAAAATGTTAATTGCTGGGGACTTGCCTGGAGGCCAGTGGTTAAGACTTTGCCTTCCAATGCACAGGGAGTGGGTTCCATCCTTGGTTGGGGAGCTAGGATCCCACATGCCTCATGGCCAAAAAACTAAAGCATAATACAATGTTGTAAGAAATTCAATAAAATAAAATAAAAATAAAAAATGTAAAAATGGTCCACATAAAAAAAAACCTTATAAAAATGTTATTTGCGCTCTTACTCTATAATAAAATCTTTCTCTTTTTATTCTCCACCCTCCATATGTTTATACTGACCTTTATTAGTTTTAGGGCAGGGTCATATGAACTTTCAAAGTTTTAATGTTTTCACATACTTAAGAATTCAATTCAATTCACACTGACTTAGCCTCTAGTATGTCTAAGATGGGCTTCCCAGGTGGCTCATTGGTAAAGAATCCTCTTGTCAATGCAGGAGATGTAGGAGACTTGGGTTAGATCCCTGGGGCAGGAAGATCCCCTGGAGGAGGAAATGGCAACCCACTCCAGTATTCTTACCTGGAGAATTCTATGGACAGAGGAGCCTGGCGGGCTATAGTCCATGGGGTCGCAGAGTCAGACACGGCCGAGCATGCACACACACATGCCTAAGACATTGGGCCAGGTGGGATGAGACTGCCAATTAAAACCAAAACATGGCCTCAGCTCTAAGAGTGTCCTCTTTCAGCATAGGGAGAGCAAGCTAGAGATCTTGGAAATGAGCAAACATAACAAAGTAAGAAAACTCAGAGGAAGTCAGCATGACCTCCTCACATTCAGAGGCAAAGTCCCAGTGGAAAATGCTCCCAGGTCTTTCCAAGTCCTGCTTCTCCTGGAACACTGTACACTCGCAGCCTGTCTTTCCGTCTGCAAAACAAGAAGAGAGGTGAGGAGGTTTTACTGATGAAACAGGACATGGGGGGTCAAGTCATCAGTTTGGTGTTTCTAGAACTAGGAAATCTAAGGCAAATTGGGCAGCTCCAACCTGACTTGTCTCCAGCAGTGCTGCCTGGCGCACGGACACTCAGGCGTCTGGCCCTTAGAATGTAAGGTATGCAGGTTGCCCTCTTGGCTGCTGCTTCTCTGTCTACTCTGCTATCTCCAATTTCTTCTTTCTTGTGTCAGGCAATCACAAATTGCCCAAAAAGTTAGCTATCCAAATGCCAACTCCCCCTTCTTGAAGAAATCCCTCATTGTCTCAAATGATTCATCTGATGCTCATTTAGTCTGTTTGGGCTGCTGTAACAAAACCCCACATACTGGGTGACTTACAGGTGGCAGGATTTTATTTCTCACCATTCTCGGGGCTGAAAAGACCAAGATCAAGGCACCTGCAAATCTGGTGTCTGGTGAGGGTCATAGACTCTGTCTTTTCACTGCGTCCTCCTGTGCTAGAATGGGTGAAGTAACTCTCTGGATCTTTTTTATAAGGGCACTAATCCCATTTGTGACCTGTTCAACTCCCGAGAGCTCCACTTCCAAATAACATTGCACTAGGGATTAGGTTTCAACATACGAGTGTTGGGGGAACACAACATTCATAGCGTGCCCCATCTACCTAACCCTCCCCCAACTTAGTTAAAACTCCTGTCCAGCTCTTTGCAACCCCATGGACTGTAGGCTGCCAGGCTCCTCTGTCCATGGGATTCTCCAGGCAAGAACACTACAGTGGGTTGCCATTTCCTCCTCCAGAGAGTGTTCCTGACCCAAGGACTGAACTCACAGCTCCTGTGTCTCCTGCATTGGCAGGTAGATTCCTTACCTCCCCGTCACCTGGGAAGCCCCAAACCCCTTGGTGGGAGAAACAAAAACCCAACATCATGCCACGCCCCCTCCCCGCAATGAGCTGACAACTCTACTGAAAGATTCCCTTGTCTTTTTTTCCTACCTATCTTTTGCTTGTATAGACTATAGTTTATAGATGGTCTAGGAAAGTGTTTCCCAAACCTTTTTCCTCTTTTAATTTTTACTGGAGTGCAGTTGCTTTACAATGTCATGTTAGTTCCTACTCTCCAGCAAAATGGATCAGCTATATGTATAAATGTATCCCTTCTTTTTTGAGTTTCCTTTCCATTTAGGTCACCACAGAGCACTGAGTAGGATTCCTTGAGCTATACAGTAGATCCTCATGAGTTATCTATTTTATACACAATGTCAGTAGTGTATTTATGTCAATCCCAATTTTCCAATTTAGCTCATCCCCCTTTCCCCCCTCAGTATCCATACATTTGTTTTCTACATCTGTGCTTTATAAGTAAGATCATCTATACCAATTTTTTTTCAGATTTCTCAAACTTTAATATGCACAGGAGACAAGTCACCCAGGGAACTTATTAAATTGACAGTTTTGAACTCTATAAGTCTGGGGTGTGACCTGAGATTCTGCATTTCGAACAGATTTCCAGGTGAGGCTGATGCTACTGGTTTCTGAACCACATGTTGATTAACAAAGGCCTAGTTATTATGATTGATTGCAGTCAGAGTGTTTTTGCTCCTTTTTGGTAGGCCCTGGAGGACTCTGTAGCCCTGACTGCTGACTGCACCCCTATGAATATGGTTCTAAGTTCTGGTCCTTGTATTGGGGCCCCATCGTCCACTTCAGTTGACCCCAAAGTTTTTCTGGGTGTGTTCTTTCATAGGTATTAGTACTACTTCAGTTCATCTTCACATAAACATCAGTGTTATTTTCTCTGTTTTGTAATTGAAGAAACAAACTGTGAAAAGTTAAATGGCTCATTCAATCTTACACAGCTATGCACCACATTGGCCAAAAAGTTAATTCAGAGTTTTCCATAACATCTTATAGAAAAACCCAGTTGAACTTTTTGGCCAGCCCAATATATAAAGCCAGTAAAAAAAAAAAAAAAAAAAACTTCTGTCTCATCTCTCTTCAACCCTTTTCCCCAAGGGTTATTCTTAGACGAATAGTACCTCACAATTTTCCCAAAGATTGGCATAGAGTTTCTTTGAAGTAATAAGAAGAAGAAAAAGAAGACGAACTGAAGGTTATTAAGTGTTTCTAAGTACCAAGCCCAGTGCTGAGGACTTTACTTTCAATATCTTGTTAATTTTCACATCTACCCAAAGAGGTTGCTACTAGTATGATTTAGACTTAAAGAAGTTAAGACAGTAAGGAAGCTGAGATTAGAACTATAAGCTGCTTCAGTCCAAAGCCCAAACTGTTAACTGTAACACTGTGTCATGGTATATATTGCTACAGAAATATCTTTTAGGTTTTAATCCCAGAAAAAGAGAATTCCAGTAGGATGCAGAAAGAAGTAAGGCTAGAGAAGTGGATATTAGTAAGACAATTCTGCCGGTTATAATGAAGAGATTTGCCCTGGTTATTTGGAGTTTTCTATAAACTTGCAATGGACATTCACAGAGACACAATGATCACTTTTTAAGATCTGAACTATTGCACAGACTTAAGTGTTTGTCATTTCAGGAGCTGGTGTTCTTGGAACTACACATTTCTGGATCTCCTATTAATTTGTAGTATGAGTAGGGGTTTGTCATTTATAAAATCATGAGGTCTTTTTCCTCACTTGTAAATTGTATAAAATCCTCATCAAATTGAAGACCAGATATTCCAATAGCCTGGGAATGTGAGGTGCAGAGAATTTAAGTGACTCTTCTAGGGTGACCAAGAGATAATTAATCATGGGGCTTAACTCAGAATCCAGGTCTCCTAGTGTGCACTTCTGGTATTATTCAACCAGCCTGTGGAATATCTCCCTTTGCACATGCTTTTGGGAAAATGTGCTGGTTCAGAACCTGATCACTAGGACCTGTTAGACACCCTTCAAGGGGAATACGTCTCTACTCTGCAGTTTGTGCAACTTTTGCTCTCTGAGGCTGACTCTTTGCCAATATGTGACTTCTTGAGAGACAGTAGGGGCCCTCGGCACTGGGCACAGCCACTCCTGGAAACGTGAAGCACGAGCCTGCTCTTACTGTGTGCCTATAACTCGTGTTCGGGCATCCTTTTGCCTTTAATGAGATTTTGCAGTGACAGGATTGGAACAGATTGCTGGCATTATGGCAGCCAGGATATTGTCAGGAGGAACTTGGCAGTGCTCGTAGGTGTTATGATGCTGGCTCTTTGCTCAAGGGCAAGAATATCGAAGGGAAAATTAGAAATGAGACAGAGAGTGAGAGGTAATGTCAGAAAAGTTCAGAAGATGATACTGGTAGCAGTGAATACACTGGAAATTTTGTGAGGTTTACATACTTTGAATCCTTGGTGACTGAAGACATAGCCAAGAATTGCTTCAGTGATATTCCCTCATAAATCTGCATAATAATCTCTCAGCGGGGATTTGGTGAAATTACAAGTATTCATTTACTAAATTGGGTTCAGTGTCTGTATCATGCACACCATATGAATATTCAGTTCAGTGAATGCTTCCCAAGCTATGTTGAAGTTAACACATAAGCTGAATATAACTCAAGTAGAACTCAAAATTGCGAGCTTATTTTAATCTAACAGAGGTCCTAGTGTCTTAAAGAATTGGACCCATCCCCAACCCCAAAATGTCCATTAATACTCAATCTAATAAAACAAAATGTTAAGTCTTTTCAGTATTTGTATCTGATTTTTGGCATAAAGTATTTTTCTTTATAATAGAGGATTAGGATAATAATGCCCAGGGCTATGAATGGTTCCTTAGAACACAGTGGCAGCTGCCAGGCAGATTCAGGAAGAATGTTTAATTACAATGCTCAGTAATAACAACAAAGGAAAAGTTCAATGAGAAGAAATAACTGTTATGAGACCGAGGTCTGTGCTGAGAAGAGGAGGTATAGTAGAGCACTTTTCCGGACCATAGACATTGGTTTTAGCTGAAGTTGTCTTGGCAGCTGATGGGCCATTTACCTTCAAATGTGACCATTTTTCTTCTTAAAGCAGCTCAGTTGACTTTCTGAGTTAAGGATTCAGAATTACTTGTATTTCCCCAAAAAAAATGTGTTGGGTTTTTTTTTCCCCCTAAATGAGAAGTAGGACTAATTCTCAGAGAAGAGTTGATCACCTCTCATTCTGTATAAGAAAAGCGCACTTAGCTAGAAGTCAGTTACTCTGAGTTCCTGTCCAAGACTGTAACAAACCTACCGTGAGGCCTCAAACAGCTGATTCATCTCCCTGCCTGCCTGTGTGCTCAGTCACTTCCGTCGTGTCCAACTCTGCAACCCCATGGGCTGCAGCCCGCCTGGCTCCTCTGTCCATGAGATTCTCCAGGTAAGAATACTGGAGTGGGTTGCCATGCCCTCCTCCAGGGGATCCTCCCAGTGCAGGGAAAGAACCCCTGAATTGGCCAGGAGACCTTTACCACTAGTGCCACCTGGGAAGCCCTAATTCGTCTCTCTGAGCTGCTTTCAACTATGAAGTTTTCCATGATATTCTGATTATTAACATAGATATATTAAGAAAATTCCTTTTGGAACGTTCTTGGTCATAATATTTTATTTAACCCTAAAATATAATCTGATTTTAGATCCATAGTAGATGCTCAAATGCAGTATGTGAAATTCTATTGGTAGTTTTTATACTTATTTTATGGAGGGTATTATACTAAATATGCTTCATATGCAAAATAGCAGTATATAAGATAGATTTATTTATTTTATTTTTTATTTAAAAAAGATTTTTCCCCCTTGATCTGTTCTCTGTATCTATGAGCTTGTTTGTTTTTTAAAGATTCCACTTAATGAGAGATTATGTAATGTTGTTTGTCTTTCTCTGACTTATTTCACTTAGCATAATGCCCTTAAGGTTTATCCATGTTGTTGTAAATAGCAATAGGATAGCTTTATTATTGGGCTTCCCCTGTGGTTCAGACAGTGAAGAGTCTTCCTGCAATGCAGGAGACCTGGGTGTGATCCCTGGGTTGGGAAGATTCCCCGGAGAAGGAAATGACAACCCACTCCAGTATTCTTGCCTGAATAATCCCATGGACAGAGGAGCCTGGCAGGCTACAGTCCATGTGTTTGCAAAGAGTCACACATGGCTGAGTGACTAATATTTTCACTTTCAGCTTTATCATTATCTTCACTTTATAGATGGAGAAATTGAAGGACAGAATGCTTAAGTTGTTTGCACAATACTTAAGTAACAAAACAGATTCAAACTTGACTTTCTCTGACACCAACAACTATGCATTCAGCATTCTTATCTCCTTCCTTTAAGATAACTTCTGGATACAGAATAAGCTTCCCGGGTCCATCACTAGTATGTTCTGAAAGAGTTAGCCTGGGTTCTGAATTGAATGTGTTACTCATGGAAAGGTGTCTAGAGCGAGAGATGGGAGGAGAATGTTGTTTAAAGGACAAAGCCTTGAATTTTAGAGGAGCTAAAAGAAGGAGATGCAATGTAATTCAATATCACTATGCTTAGCAGTAATGAACAATTAGTGAGGTCAGTTTGCCTATCTCTGAGGTTGTTACTTTCATGTCTCTATGGCTATGGGGCAAATATGAAAGACAGAAACACACAAGTATGCAAATGGCACTTGGGAAGATAGTACATGAAAGTGGGTTGCACATACAAGGCAGAATGTAACTTCACTTGTATCTGTCGTGTCACTTGGGGAAAGCTTCGGAAAGATAATGCAAGGATTTGGGGAAGGAACTAAATGTTAAATCCAAGAGATTTATTTTAGCAGAGATAGTATGTACTGATTAGAAGACATAGAGGTTGCAGCTAGAGAATTGGGTGTGGAGTTGTCTTGCTGTAAGACAAGCCAAGTCTGAGGAAAAGAATTTAGTGGCAGTTATCAAGAGACATGAATAAATGTCTGAAAAAAGATTCATCAATCTGAGGTGGTGAGGTGTCAAGCTGCAGTGCCCCTCATAGGGATGCCTCCCAATGGGAATGTTTGTACTTGGACAGGTGCCAGACAGGAAATTGTGTGCTGAACTTACCTTAAGGTTATAGCAACTTATGTAGAAAATAAAACAAAATTCCCCAAGCATGAAATTAGAGGAAATATATTTTTCGGTAAAGAAGTTCAAATTTAGATCCTATCAAACATGATAATCAGTTATGAAGAAATAGCTATGACTTGCCAAAGCAAACTATATAAGAAGAAGAATAAAAAGGTCTCCTATAATTAGTGAGAATACTCAAGAATATTTTGATGAGACTTTTCAGGGGGTCCAGTAGCCGGCACTCCATGCTCCTAAAGCAGGGGGCCCAGGTTCGATATCTGGTCAGGGAACTAGATCACACATGCTAAAACTAAGAACCAGTGAAGCCAAATAAACAAATATATTTTTAAAGAGTATTTTGAAGAGGTAGGTGGTGAGATTTAAGTAGAAAGACTATAGAGTATTATCATATTGGAAAGCAAGCTATGGCAATCGGCATGAAAGGTCTAGGAGACACTAAAATTGTCAGGGGCGAATTGAGTTGACATAAGCTTCTCCTTGATCCCTGGGTTGGGAAAATTTCCTGGAGGAGGACGCACTCCAGTATTCTTGCCTGGAGAATCCCATGGACAGAGGAGCCTGGTGGGCCACAGAAAGAGCCAGACAAGACTGCCGCTGCTGAGCATACACAAGCTTCTCCTTGGATATTTTTTACTAATGTACTTCATTGGGAAAATTGTCATTGTTAAGCTACCACAAAGATGAAACTGATTCTTTTAAATTCTTAAATTTATAAAATGCAAGTCCAGAATTAGAAGGAAGGTCTTTCTGCATTCATAGGGCAGATAGAGAATCATGTGCAAATGAAGTTGTCCATCTCATGCTATTTACAAGCAAAATCTATTCTTAAATAAAAACAATCTGATTCTAACATCTTCATTTTGTTAAAACTGTGAATGGTATTATGGTAAAGTAAGTAGATGTCAATGTAAATCAGGGAAGAAAGCATAAAGGGATCATTGGAAAAGGTTCTAAGTATAGCATTATACTGATGAAAAAGCCATTTCTAAAGCCAGAGGACAGAAAAGGGGATACTCCTTTCGTATTTTGGTGAGCCTCATAAGCATGAATGCAGGTAGAAATCATTGGAAGTGTACATACCCAGGGTTAGATGGGCCTTCACTATGCTCTGCTTAGCCAGCTAACAGAGCATGGAGCTCAGCCCCAGTGAGGTCAGGAAGCTATTTATGTTCCTTGGTGACTTTACTTGGATTACAAATGAAGCATCCTCATTTCGGGAAACAACATTCAATAGGAGGTCTGACCTTGTGCAAAAAAAAAAAAAAAAAAAAAGGAATGAACCTGGGAAAATGCCCCCTTAGACCAGAACATTTTCAAGCAAGTTGACTTAGTTTTTGTTTCAGCCAAAGTTTTTGGTTCATCTATAAAATAAATGGTTAAAAAATACTTTGAAAAATAACAACCAACAAACAAAACAAAGCAAACGAGATTTTTTTAGGTTTATTCTCTGGAATTGTCTCTTTTGGTAAGGTCACTTTTTCTGTGGGTATAATCATCAGGTCAGTAAGCTGCAGCCATGAAAGATTGCAAAAACAAATGGAATTGTCTGATTTAAAAGTCAAAGGTAGTTCATCTTTATTTCATACATTTTGTTTATAATATATTGAATTTAGTGTTTATAAACAATTTGAGGTAACAATGTCTAGACAAAATCATTTTCCATGTTACAGTCTTTCAAATGGAAAGGGTTAGGTGGCATTCCCTTGCCAGCATTCAATAATCCTTTTAATTGTTCTAAAGTGGCTACAGCTTTGAGTCAGAGACCTATACTGACTTCAAACTTTACAGCAAATGCCTTTCTTGGGTTCCAGTTGACTTCAACAGAACTTATTTAGCACTGGTTTAACAGCAACTGGCCGTATTGAATGACCTTGGAATAGGCGGAACAATTTATCTGAACATTTTCATTTAAAGTGTAGTAAACAGAAGTTAGGGGCTTCCCTGGTAGCTCAACTAGCAAAGAATTTGCCTGCAATGCAGAAGACCTTGGTTCAATTCCTGGGTTGGGAAGTTCTGCAGGAGAACGGATAGGCTGCCCACTCCAGCATTTTTGGGCTTCCCTGTTGGCTCAAATGGTAAAGAATCCACCTGCAATGCAGGAGACCTGGGCTCGATCCCTGGGTTGGGAACATTCCCTGGAGGAAGGCATGGCAACCCACGCCAGTGTTCTTGCCTGGAGAATCCCCATGGACAGAGGAGCCTGGTGGGGTACAGTCCATGGGGTCATAAAAAGCTGGACACTACTGAGCACAGCACAGCAAGCAGAAGTTAGATGCTTTATGAAGGAAACTAAATTACAATAGAAAATTAAAATTTTAAGAAAAAAGAGGTTGCATATGTTGTGACTAGTTGGAAAAAGAATAATGGATTTGATCCTGAGTTTCAAATTTACCTGACTTGGTGATTTACTGAATATTATATATTTGGGGGCTTCCCAGGTAGTTCAGTAGGTAAAGAGTCTGCCTGCAATGCAGGAGACCCAGGTTCAGTCTCTGGGTCAGGAAGATCCCCTGGAGAAGGGAATGGCAACCCACTCCAGTGTTCTTGCCTGGGAAATCTCATGGACAGAGGAGCCTGGTGGGCTAGTCATATTTACAGGTATTTATTTCAGTGTCTGTAATATGGGAACAATAATTCCATCCTGCCCTATGTTGGAACACAAATGTAAATGGACATTAGGATCATGAGATTAAAAATGCTACATGTATACCTGTGGTGGATTGATTTTGATATTTGGCAAAACTAATACAATTATGTAAAGTTTAAAAATAAAATAAAATTTAAAAAATGCTATATAAATATGAATGACCCAGTCATTTACATTGAACCCAAATGAAATTTTACTTTTATTTATTTATTTTTTTTTTTGGAAATTTTACTTTTAAAACAGGATTTTATATACAAATCGAACTGAATTTCAGTTGAAAATTTAAAAACCATATAACAACATACTCTGATGGAAACATTTTGGGGAAGCTGAACTTTACTTTAATGACTGAAAATGAAAGAAAAATCAGCTGATTAATTTTCATCTAAGACATGGTTCTGTTATATCTAAATCCCAAGTGAGAACCAGTATTTCTAGAAATTTTAAATGACTGTTGATATGTGGGAAGAATTCTACAATTAAGTACATAATATTGTTATTCATTCCTCCATTTTAAAAAAGCACTCATTATGTGCCTCATATCTGGTCCCATCACTTCATGGGAAATAGATGGGGAAACAGTGGAAACAGTGTCAGACTTTATTTTTTGGGGCTCCAAAATCACTGCAGATGGTGACTGCAGCCATGAAATTAAAAGACGCTTACTCCTTGGAAGGAAAGTTATGACAAGCTAGATAGCATATTCGGAAGCAGAGACATTACTTTGCCAACAAAGGTCTGTGTAGTCAAGGCTATGGTTTTTCCTGTGGTCATGTACGGATGTGAGAGTTGGACTGTGAAGAAAGCTGAGCACCGAAGAATTGATGCTTTTGAAATATGACGTTGGAGAAAACTCTTGAGAGTCCTTTGGACTGCAAAAAGATCCAACCAGTCCATTCTAAAGGAGATCAGTCCTGGGTGTTCTTTGGAAGGAATGATGCTAAAGCTGAAACTCCAGTACTTTGGCCACCTCATGTGAAGAGTTGATTCATTGGAAAAGACTCTGATGCTTGGAGGGATTGGGGGCAGGAGAAAAAGGGGATGACAGAGGATGAGATAGCTGGATAGCATCATGACTCAATGGACTTGAGTTTGAGTGAATTCCAGGAGTTGGTGATGGACAGGGAGGCCTGGCATGCTGTGATTCATGGGGTCACAAAGAGTCAGACATGACTGAGTGACTGAACTGAACTGAACTGACTTGCTAAACACCCTGCTAGATACTGGAGATACCATGGGGAGGAGAAAGGAGATGGTCTTGGACTAGCCATTTGGAGTTCTGACTTGAGTCTCTACTTTCCATGGCAGCAAGAAGACATCAAAATACCAGTGATGAATGTATCATGAGAGGACACAACATCATCATATAAAAAGTTACCCA
The DNA here is from genome assembly GCF_002263795.3 of Bos taurus. NCBI lineage: Eukaryota > Metazoa > Chordata > Mammalia > Artiodactyla > Bovidae > Bos > Bos taurus. The sequence continues at coordinate 8,994,385 of NC_037344.1, read as the reverse complement.
GACTTTAATGGTGAGTTCTAGACTGTGGACTCAAGGTAAGATGTAGAGTGTGGCCACTGGAAAATTATGGAGCTTATTGTTACTGCCTTTTTGTTAGTTGGTTGGCTAGTTGTTTTTTCCCAGCTGTCTTCAACCCTTAGAACTCTAATGCTGAGAATAGTATAGAGATGAAAAGTCTGAGTTGTTCTGTAACTGATTATAGTACTATAAATAGCTTCTAATCTTGGAGGATTTTGGAAGCTTTAAAAATAATTTTTCAGATCCTCCATCTGAAACATGAAATTAATTAGAGGGGACTGAAAGCCAAGCACTGAAGAATTGATGCTTTTGAGCTGTGGTGTTGGAGAAGACTCTTGAGAGTCCCTTGGACTGTAAGGAGATCCAACCAGTCCATTCTGAAGGAGATCAGCCCTGGGTGTTCTTTGGAAGGAATGATGCTAAAGCTGAAACTCCAGTACTTTGGCCACCTCATGTGAAGAGTTGACTCACTGGAAAAGACTCTGATGGTGGGAGGGATTGGGGGCAAGAGGAGAAGGGGATGACAGAGGATGAGATGGCTGGATGGCATCACCAACTTGATGGACATGAGTTTGAGTGAACTCCGGGAGATGGTGATGGACAGGGAGGCCTGGCACGCTGCGATTCATGGGGTCGCAAAGAGTCGGACACTACTGAGCGACTGAACTGAACTAAAGATCACAGAGAGGATCTTCCACCCTCAATTGAGGAAGGCAATCATGTCTACTTCCAGTAAAATGAGAAGACGCATGTGTACAGTTATAATGATCTTCTCTCCTGAGATTAGATTGGGGGTCTAATGTGGAGGTGGGTGTGATAAATGCATAGTCTGTTGTTCAGTTGCTAAGTCATGTCCGGCTCTGTGCGACCCCATGGATTGTAGCACATCAGGCTTCTGTCCTTCTCCATCTCCGGGAGTTTGCTCAAACTCATGTCCATTGAATCGGTGTTGCCATCCAAATATCTCATCCTCTGTCTAGATCACAGACAATTTGCCTCTGCTTTTTATCTTACTTCAAAGTAGGCAACTTTTAGCTTGTTTTCCTATTTGAAATTTGGGGGAGGTGAGTATGGGGGGTTATTTTCTCTAATGTCTTCTGGTTGTTAGGAGCTTCACATTTGTTCTCATCTCAGGTAATCCCGAGTCCTTTCGGAGGAGACTGAGAGATTTACAAAGAGTAAGAAAGAGCTCTCACATGCCCATTATGTGCTGACAGGGCTTCACAATGGGCTGCTTAGAGTTAGTGAAGTTGTATAATCTTGCTTGGGTTTTCTTGCCGGTTAATCCTAGTACAATTTACCTCATTAATTTGATCTTAATGAGTTCATCAGCAATGATTTAATACAACTTTGAGGAACAGCTTTCTTTAGTCTTTAATTCGCGACAGTTCCCCTTCTATTTGGCAGTACATTAATGGAAATGGAAAATTGCCTCATTCGAAATGTCAGAATAATACTGCACCAAAAACAATTCAGTCATGTCTTTCAAACCACGCACATATGGTTCATCACCAAATGTCCCTGTTCTTCCCCCCTCCCTCCCAGGCCCCCCTCCCGCCTGTACCTTCCCTCCATATTTTCTTTCTGTTCTCCTGTCTCTGGTGATCATTGTTTGGATTAAGTTTCTAAGATCTTTGCATAAGCTTCGCGTCTCCTGTTGTCCAGGAACCACTGCTCATTGCACTGGTTTTTCCCAGATCCTTGAAGTTGGCAGAGTTCACAGATCAGGTGAAAGCTATTGCTTTTAGTATAGCAAATGTCTTTCATCTGCTCTCAAACTTGAAAGGAAAAAAAGAAGTTTATGTGAAGTGTCTTCGAAATAATTTTTGTGCATAATTTTGAGCTGTTTTGTCAAGTTCTCTAAGTAAAGCTATATTCTTCACTCTGTCTACACCAGAGCGTCCTTTTCTTTTCTTTTTCCCCCTAGCACTGTGTTCAAGGAAGTTACTCTGTAGAATAAGTGCCTTTTTTAATGAGTATTTTAGTTGTGGTTTGTTGGGTAAATTCATAATGAGGACCCAGCACAATTTCTCTTGCATTTAAAGATACAAATTTTAAATTGTAATTCATAATTCACTAACACTTAAAGGACATTTAATGAATTTAAAAAATTAGTCTGTAAACTAAGCTACCTAAAGTCTCTCCATTTTTTTTTTTTTTTGTAAAGAGAAAGCTGAAAGGTAAAGCAATTTCCAAAGTTATTGATCAAGCATCAACTTTCATGGGTTAACCTCCAAAGAGTATTTTAAATGATAGAATGATAGTATTTTTCTTTCTGTAAAGGACCCCTTCTTCAGATAATACTTGAAGGAAAATGAAACAGTAAAGCAAAAACAACCCCTGCTTGCAATTGTGCATATTTATATCTGTAGACTTATAGTACTTGTCTGAACCTAGATTTTAGAATTTTAATTAATTTATTGGTTTTGATTTTCTTTCCATCAGCAAGCTGACTCATCTATGAAATTATTTTAATTCAAGTAAATGTTTTCTACAGATGGAGTTTCACTTGCTGAGGGGATCAGAAGGTCCTCAGAGGCTGACCTGTAGTTTTGCTTTAGAGGTCAGATCAGAAAGTGAAAAGGATATCACTAGATTTCTCCTGTGTTTCTTTTCTTCTATCTGGTGGAAGATATTTAAGAAATTTGCCAGTTTTACTCTGTAGAGACTGTATCATTACTATCATAGAATTATATATATTTCCATGATTTATTTTGCATCCACTTTGTGATGGGTCCTTTACAGAGGTTATTTAATCTAATTTCCCTGAAAACAGTAAAGCAGATTTGAAAATAGTTTTCATCAAGGTTTAAAGAGCTGACATTACAGAGATGGTATATATGTGGGATACAAGCTTTTCTGATTCCATGATTTTTCTACTGTCTGTGCTATTTACTTTAGAGGAGGAAAAAACATAAAGAATCTATTATCCATGCTCCTTCATTGGCAATAGTCAACCAGCCCTTAGGAGCGGCTAGAGATCCTCACCCCACTCCAATACTCTTGCCTGGAAAATCCCATGGATGGAGGAGCGTGGTGGGCTGCAGTCTATGGGGTTGCGAAGAGTGGGACATGACTGAGTGACTTCCCTTTCACTTTTCACTTTCCTGCATTGGAGAAGGAAATGGCAACCCACTCCAGTGTTCTTGCCTGGAGAATCCTAGGGACAGGGGAGCCTGGTGGGCTGCCGTCTATGGGGTCACACAGAGTTGGACATGACTGAGGTGACTTAGCAGCAGCAGCAGCAGAGATCCTCACGTCCTGAGGTTGGCTGATTATTGCTGAACATTGCCACTGATAAAATATGATTCATTATATTATAACTGAACCATGTCCTGTACTTTTGCCCATTGTCTTCTATATTCTCTAATAATACAATTAGTCAAATCTTCCTCCATATTATGCCTTCAACTGGTTGAAGACACTACTGACACCCTAAATTGATGTCTCCTCTGGGCAAAAACTTTCCAATTCCTTGCTTCAGGGTCTTTCATAATGAAGTCACTATAGGACACAATAGACCTTATAAAATATGAACCAGTAGAGAAGAAAAGAGTACTTAATTTTGGCATTATATTTTTTTACATGTAGACTCAGATGACTCTGTGTGTGTGTGTGTGTGTGTGTGCACGTGCCTGCATTATATAAGTTTAGGATCAAGTGAAAAATAAATGGCAACATAAATTTCTAGGAGCTGAATCACTATCCTGCCTTTTTGAACCCTATATAAAACTTTACATTCTTTGTATAAGTTTGTACACGCCAACCTGGCCCATCACTGTAACTTTCAATTTGCTTCTATCATTTGGTGCTTGAATCCTCTCTTTTCCCCCACAGCTTTCTGATATCATCACATTTCATAGAATTTTTTTTTTTCCGTCTTGTAAATGAGATAACTGATGCAAATGTCAAACTAGAGAATACTTAACAAATTGTCTGAAGAAGGGGTCCTGTAAACAAGTTTCTAGAACTTAATTCCATGGCCTTTCCCATCCAAGTCAGCCCCTCTGATTGGCTTTCATTTAGGTTCCCTGATCACTTGAGCCTTCCCCCAAAATGAGGACTTTCCCTAGGACTCTGCCTCTATTTTCAAGTACCATTTAAACCATTCAGCCTTCTTTTTCTTGTGATCTTTGCTTAGCTTTTTTGTTTTGTTTCTAAATTCATATCTGGATGTTAGACTTCATGCCACCATTCTGACATACGCTTTGTTTTAGGCTCTTTGTGTGTGATATTTATCTTTGGTTTTACAGCCCATTTATTCACATACTATTAATTCATAGGTTACATAAAGTGCACAAAAAATACTCATTTACTGGGGACTTTCTATGTGTAGTCAAAAATGCAGGCCCAGTACTCTGCACACTTATAAATATACCAAAGTTTTGCTCTTTTTTTTCTTTTTAAAGCTGAGTTCAGTCAGTTGTATCATGAGTAGACACAAAGAATCTTCAGATTCCTCTCTCTATTTTTCTCAAAGAGATTCTAACAGTTTTCTAAACTGTGGCCCAGGGCTCTTTCACCCACTGTTTTGTTCATTAAAGGTGCTCAATACACAGGCTGTGGATCTCAACCTCACTGAATTCTGGTCACTTCTGATTATCTGCTTTAGAACTTAACATCTAAACTGTTATATCCATCTAATTTCTTCCTTTACAGAATTGCTACCTTTGGGAAGGCACTTGCTTTCTTTCCTTATTTCTTGTAAAATCTTGTGTTTTACAAACTGGGGTTCATTTTGCTTGGTTTGATACTCCTTTTCATTGTGATTCTCACACCCAGGGCGACCCCATCATGTCCACAGATTCTCACCATTTCCACATCACCAATTCATTCTGGATGCTCAAAATCAAGGACAATTGTGAATAAACTCAACATCTTCAAGATATGATAGTTTCAACCACATCCATATTAACTAATACCAGAAAGCAAATGAGTGATTAAATTCAAAGGGGCTGTTCTGAATGCTAATTTTCTTTTTTAATCCAGAAAAAAACAGCTCTAACACTTCTTGAGTACCTCTTCTCTGCCAGACACAGTCCCAGTTGTGTTCCTATAAGTTATCTTTAAATTATGTGAAAGACAATCTGGTCATCTATTGTTTTAAGCAAATTGCTTTGTTTGTACAAGCTAATTAGGGAGATGAATGGTAGATCATAAATATTTGGCACCCGTGGAATGAAATTGAACTCTCCTTTTGAATGTTTCAATAAATTTGATTGACTTAAAATTTAAGTAAATGTTATTTATATAAATACACGCACATGATGAGTGCCCAGTAATATTAAATGATGCCAAAGGTTAGAAAGAACAAACTTTGTTTCCTGGTTTTTGCTGTGACCAGAAGAGCATGTACCAAAATAAAACTATAACATGTCTCGTGATTGTTGTTAACTGGCTGAAACCAGCATGTGAAGCTTATCCTTATATGCAGTTTTAAGAGCAAAGAATCTCAGGTTACATCACCAATTCTTAAGTACTTACCCACAATGCAGACCTTAGACCTTCTGAGAAGTTTTTCTTGTTAGGGAAGTTCTCTGGCTGTAAATAGTAAGGAGGCGTGGACAGAAAGCTACCCTGAGAGTCAGGTGAAATAGATTCTGCTGCTGCTGCTGCTGCTGCTAAGTCACTTCAGTCGTGTCCGACTCTGTGCGACCCCATAGACGGCAGCCCACCAGGCTCCCCCGTCCCTGGGGCTCTCTAAGCAAGAACACTGGAGTGGGTTGCCATTTCCTTCTCCAATGCATGAAAGTAAAAAGTGAAAGTGAAGTCGCTCAGTCGTGTCTGACTCTTAGTGACCCCATGCACTGCAGCCTACCAGGCTCCTCTGCCTGTGGATTTTCCAGGCAAGAGTACTGGAGTGGGGTGCCATTGCCTTCTCCAGAAATAGATTATAGTAATTTTTAAATTAATTACTGATAGAGTATAGTTGCTTTACAATGCTATAGTGGCTTTACAATGTGTTAGTTAATGCTGTACAGCAAAATGAATCATATGTATATGTATACATACCTACATGTATACATATATCCCCTCTTTTTTTATTTCCTTCCCAGTTAGGTCACCACAGAGCATTGAGTAAGTTCCCTGTGCTATCCAGTATGTTCTTATTAATTATCTATTTTATCCACAGTACCAATAATGTATACATGTCAATCCTAATCTCCCAATTATCTCACCACCCGTCTTTTCCCCTTGGCGTCCATGTTTATTCTCTACACTTTTATTTCTGTTTTGCAAGTGCAATCATCTATACCATTTTTTCTAGGAATATCACAGATGGCTTCCACTGGAGGGTGTGTTGGATTCATTACAATAGACCAGGGGAGAAGGGCATAGGAGTCAGGTCCACCAGGACTAAACTTGCTGGGCAAAGGCCTGATAGCTAACGTACAATATCTGCCTTAGTTTCTGCCTTAGCTTCCCTGGTGGCTCAGACAGTAAGGCATCTGCCTGCAACACAGGAGACCCCGGTTTGATCCCTGGGTCAGGAAGATCCCCTGGAATAGGAAATGGAAACCCACTCCAGTACTCTTGCCTGGAAAATCCCATGGATGGAGGACCCTGGTGGGCTACATTCCATGGGGTCGCAACGAGTTGGACACGACTGAGCGACTTCACTTTAATTCTTTCTTTCTTAGTTTCACAGTGTTGTGACTAATGACCACAAACTTGGTGTTCAAGTAGCAGAAATGTACTCTCACGTAGTTCTGGAGGTTAGAAGTCCGGAATCAAGCTGCCAGCAGGGCCATGGACCCACTGAAGGCCTTAAGAAGGCCTTGCCTGCATTTCTAGTTTCTGGTGGCCCCAGGCTCATGGCTAAACTGTGTTACCCCCATCTTGCTCTCCCAGTCAGTACTTCTGTCTTCACAGGACTTTCTGTCTCTGAGTGTCCTTTCTATCTCTTATAAAGGCATCCTCATTGGATTTGAGGCCCTCCTTAATCTAATATGATACCATCTCAGTTCTTAAGTATGTTTGCAAAGACTGCATTCCCAAATAGTGTTACAAAATTCTATTTCCAAACTCTGGGTTATAGGTGTGTGTGAACTAGGTGGACTCTATTCGACTAACCACAGTATTTAAAGATACTTGGTAACCCTTGATTTAGACCAATTTGAAGTTGTTTATTGATCCATGGTTCATTTAGGTAATAAAGATTTATTGAAAACCTGGGCTATGGCAGACCAGGGCCAGGAATGAGGAAGCTGCCCACCAACAAACACGAACCATACCTTCATGGAGCTTACAGTCTAGACATATCCATGGGGGTCCACTCAGGTAGATGGGACTCTTCTGTACATGGTTTTAAAGTGTTTCTCTCCCAATTAACTTGATCATGCACATGGTTTTCAGCATACACTTCTAATGGAAACTTCTGTATTTATTTATTACATTATTACATGAGCTACTCTACTAGTACATATGTATATTACAGGGCATCATAATATGACTTTAAAAAGAATCACTATAATAAATATAAATAGGGATTAAAGTTCTAATATTGTCCTTCAGATCTCATCAGTTATTTTATGCGAGTCATCCTCTTTTGCAAGAATGCTGTCTAGATGGCTGTTACACTGCAGGTCTTGGGAGCAGTGTCATGGTTCTAGATGTGTCTTTTTGTTTGGAGCAACACTCCATCCAAAACTGAGGATCCAAGTGGCAAGTAGTAGCCTCTGAGATGTTGGGTTTGACAAGTAATTTTCCAGGTCTTGGCACTGCCTCTCAACCCTCAAAGGCATACTGAGGCTCAGGCCAGAAGGAATGAGGTGCAAATAAAGGCAGAGGCCAGCTGTAAGGATTTAATAATCATGACAAAGGTTGGGAGAAATCTGAAGTTTATTGGTCTGCTAGGCAAGTGGTACTTGGATTCTGGACAGAGGTCCCAGTGGGCTGTCAGCATCAGTTAGGGATGGCTTAACTGGATGGTGTAAGTTAATCTGGATGAGGCTGAACTTGAGGAGTGAATTTCTCTGTGTTTGAAACTGGGAAGACAGGGAAATGCAAGGGACACTGCTTCAGCTTCCGAGTAACTTGATGACTTGTAAAAAAAATTTAATCTCATAAACCTTATTTATCCCAGTAAAATGAAGGTAATTGTTGGTCAGTCGCAAAGTCATGTCCTACTCTTTGTGACCCCATGAACTGCAGAGAGTGAAAACGTTGGCTTAAAGCTCACCATTCAGAAAACTAAGATCATGTCATCCAGTCCCATAACTTCATGGGAAATAGATGGGGAAACAGTGGAAACACTGTCAGACTTTATTTTTTTGGACTCCAAAATCACTGCATATGGTGACTGCAGCCATGACATTAAAAGACGCTTACTCCTTGGAAGAAAAGTTATGACCAACCTAGATAGCATATTCAAAAGCAGAAACATTACTTTGCCAACAAAGGTCTGTGTAGTCAAGGCTATGGTTTTTCCAGTGGTCATGTATGGATGTGAGAGTTCGACTATGAAGAAAGCTGAGTGCTGAAGAATTGATGCTTTTGAACCGTGGTGTTGGAGAAGACTCTTGAGAGTCCCTTGGACTGCAAGGAGATCCAACCAGTCCATTCTAAAGGAAATCAGCCCTGGGATTTCTTTGGAAGGAATGATGCTAAAGCTGAAACTCCAGTACTTTGGCCACCTTATGCAAAGACTTGACTTATTGGGAAAGACTCTGATGGTGGGAGGGATTGGGGGCAGGAGGAGAAGGGGACGACAGAGGATGAGATGGCTGGATGGCATCACTGACTTGATGGACGTGAGTCTGAGTGAACTCCGGGAGTTGGTGATGGACAGGGAGGCCTGGCGTGCTGCGCTTCATGGGGTCGCAAAGAGTCGGACACGACTGAGTAACTGATCTGAACTGAAGTGAACTGAACTGCAGCATACCAGGCTCCCCCATCCTTCATTGTCTCTTGGAGTTTGCTCAGATTCATGTCCACTGAGTTGGTGATGCTATCTAACTATCTCATCCTGTTCCCCCCTTCTCCTTTTGCCTTCAATCTTTCCCAGCATCAGGGTCTTTTCCAATGAGTTAGCTCTTCACATCTAGTGGCCAAGGTATTACCAAAATTTAACAACACTTAAACTATTTGAAATCATGGTCTTGGATCAGGAAATCTTTTGACATCTCTTCCAGAAATAAGACAAACTGTTGTAAGATCCCAGTGTCATTCAGTAAGTTAAATGTTTGCAAGAGAAGGGACTGTTGACTTTTCTAAGAAAAGTTAAAATTTCATACCCCGAGTTGAAGAAGAATCATTTTAGGGGTAAATATATTTATTCATGGACTCAGGAGTATCAAGGAAAACATTAAGCTGTGGAATGTTTGCCTAAAGAGGTGTGGTTGATTCATAAGTGAATATCTTTGAAGGAACTTGACAGAACAAACAGATATAATTGCTGCCTTCACGAATGTTGTGCTGTCTGAGAGCGATGCTGGACAGTCCTTCATGTTCAGAGGGGAAGGAGATTTGTTGAGAATAGAGGTAACCAATAGAGTTTATTAAAAATAGACACCAGGGGAATGAATACTGATTTAGTGTTTAGAAGACTTTGATTCTCATCTGTTATTGAGGCTACCCATTCCGGTATACCTTTGAAAGTATTTTCTGCTCATTTTTAACTATTGTGTTAAGCCTTTAAAAACTATCAAAAGAAATTCAACTGTAATATCATATTATTTGTGAGGCTTATTTTTCAAAATCATTAATTTATTGACTTTTGACTGTGTTGGGTCTTTGTTGCTTTGCATGGGCTTTCTCTAGTTGCAGCAAGTGGGGGCTACTCTTCACTGAGCTGTGCGGCTTCTTATTTTGGTGGTTCTTCTTGTTATAGTCCGTGGGGTCACAAAGAGTTAGATGCAGCTTAGTGCCTAAACCAGAGAAGGCAATGGCACCCCACTCCAGTACTCTTGTCTGGAAAATCCCATGGACGGAGGAGCCTGGTAGGCTGCAGTCCATGGGGTCGCTAGAGTCAGACACGACTGAGCAACTTCACTTTCACTTTTCACTTTCATGCACTGGAGAAGGAAATGGCAACCCCCTCCAGTGTTCTTGCCTGGAGAATCCCAGGGACGGGGGAGCCTGGTGGGCTGACATCTATGGGCTCGCACAGAGTTGGACACAACTAAAGTGACTTAGCAGCAGCAGCAGTGCCTAAACAACAGTAACTTGTTGCAGAGCACAGGGTCTAGGTGCGTGGGCTTGAAGAGTTTCAGCTCATGGGCTCAAGAGCGCAGGCTCAGCAGCTGCAGCACACAGGCTTAGTTGCTCCACAGCGGGTGGAACCTTTTCAGACTAGGGATTGAACCCATGTCCCCTGCATTGGCAGACCGATTCCCATCTACTGTGCCACCCCCCAGGGAAGTGCTGTGCTGCTTATTTTAGATAAGAAGTGAAATGCCTGCATACTTCTGAGTGATTTTATTTGATAAAAATTACAGAATCACTCAAATTGAATGATCAGTGGATTGAACATCAGAAGGCCTGATTCTGCCCATAGGTCTGCTATTCATTGGATTTATACCTTCTGTTTGTGAAGTTAAGTCCTTTTCCCTCTCTGAGGCTGTTTTCCTCTAATATAAGATAAAGAAGCTATAATGATTATCTCTTGGTTTCCTAATGAGATGCTCCCTAATTCTGAGTTACTGCTATGCTCTCAGGATTCCACTAACAGCTTCCAGCCCTCATCTGCCTGGCTCAGACAGTTCACATTCCATTAATGCTTTCCTAACTAGTCTTTACCTCTGAGAGAGGCAACTGTTCTCTTTTTAGTAACTTCACTTGATGCTCTGTGTTATTGTACCATGCCATGTGGATCAGTTTGGGTTCAGTGCAAGATAGAAAAGGCCAGTGATTTCAAGCAGTGTTTCAATCAGGTAGTTGGATTGAACTTAGAAAGCCCTACTGGACTATTGATTTAGGTCATACTTGAATGGTCTAGTGGTTTTCCCTACTTTTTTTCAATTTAAGTCTGAATTGGCAATAAGGAGTTCATGATCTGAGCCACAGTCAGCTCCTTTGACTGTGTGGATCACAATAAACTGTGGAAAATTCTGAAAGAGATGGGAATACCAGACCACCTGACCTGCCTCTTGAGAAACTTATATGCAGGTCAGGAAGCAACAGTTAGAACTGGACATGGAACAGACTGATTCCAAATAGGAAAAGGAGTTCGTCAAGGCTTTATATTGTCACCCTTCTTACTTAACTTGTATGCATTGTACATCATGAGAAACGCTGGGCTGGAAGAAGCACAAACTGGAATCAAGATTGCCAGGAGAAATATCAATAACCTCAGATATGCAGATGACACCACCCTTATGGCAGAAAATGAAGAGGAACTCAAAAGCCTCTTGATGAAAGTGAAAGTGGAGAGTGAAAAAGTGGGCTTAAAGCTCAACATTCATAAAACGAAGATCATGGCATCCGGTCCCATCACTTCATGGGAAATAGATGGGGGAACAGTGCAAACAGAGTCAGACTTTATTTTTGGGGGCTCCAAAATCACTGCAGATGGTGATTGCAGCCATGAAATTAAAAGACGCTTACTCCTTGGAAGGAAAGTTATGACCAACCTAGATAGCATATTAAAAAGCAGAGACATTGCTTTGCCAACAAGGGTCCATCTAGTCAAGGCTATGGTTTTTCCAGTGGTCATGTATGGATGTGAGAGTTGGACTGTGAAGAAAGCTGAGCACTGAAGAATCGAAGCTTTTGAACTGTGGTGTTGGAGAAGACTCTTGAGAGTCCCTTGGACTGCAAGGAGATCCAACCAGTCCATCCGAAAGGAGATCAGTCCTGGGTGTTCATTGAAAGGAGTGATGCTGAAGCTGAAAATCCAATACTTTGGCCACCTCATGCGAAGAACTGACTCATTGGAAAAGACCCTGATGCTGGGAGGGATTGGGGACAGGAGGAGAAGGGGATGGCAGAGGATGAGATGGCTGGATGGCATCACCAACTCGATTGACATGAGTTTGAGTGAACTCCAGGAGATGGTGATGGACAGGGAGTCCTGGCGTGCTGCGATTCATGGGGTTGCATAGAGCTGGACACGACTGAGCGACTGAACTGAACTGAACTGTTGATGTGAAGTTCATACCACCTAAGCTTGTACCCAGAGGTCAGAAACGTGCTGCTGCCACACCTATTCCGATGGCCATAAGGCTGGTAACTGGGCTCTGCAGCATGGAGTCCAGTCACCACAAACATCTGTAATCTTGCTTAGCAGTATCAATAGTGGCAGCAAGATGGTTGTCACTTCATGTTCATTTATAAACTATCATTCAAGTACATCAGGTGAGTCCTGGTTCAGACGTGGAGACTTAGCTTCAAGAGCACATGGGAAACGCAGGGACCACATTTTCAGTCTCTTTACAGAGAAGGAGGGTGGGACTGTGGTTAGGAAGGCTAACTCAAATGTCTACCATAGTATGTAAAAGGCTTGACATGTTGAACTCATTCATTTTACATGTATGTTTCTACAGACTGTAAGCTCTCCAAGGGCAGGGACCACATCTTAGTAATACATATACCAGTAAATTAGGGAGAAGACAGATGTTCAAAGGATTACAACCCATTCAGAAAATGTGTATCAACATTAAACAATGAGAAAAAACTAAACAAAGCTATATGATGGGCTAACAAAGTCTAATTGAGAGACAATTCAGGGCTGGAGTGGCTGAAAATCTTTAAAAAAAAAATACAAATCACAATAAGAGTTTGAAGAATGGCAGAATTTGGATGGACTCAAAGACAAAGATAAGAAAGATGTTCTTAAGTTGTGGTACCTATAGACAATGAAATATTAGTCAGCTATTAAAAAGAATGAAATAATGGCATTTGCAACAACATAGATGGTCCTCAAGATTATTACACTAAGTAAGTCAGACAGAGAAAGAAGACTATAGGATGATATCACTTGTATGTGGAATCTAAAAAGAAAGCATGATACAAATGAACTTATCACAAAACAGAAACAGACTCACAGACTTAGAGAATGAACGTAATGGTTACCAGAGGAGAAACATGGGGGCAAGGGATAGTTAAGGAGCTTAGGGTTGACAAAAAGGTTTTAAATCCCTTGTATACCTGTAGTTTATATAGTATTATATATCAGCTATACATCAATTAAAAAAATGGAATAAAAAAAAAGATATGATGTTCCCATTAGGAGAATCCAATAGTTGGTTCCATGGGTGCCTACTGCTACCTCTTCTGAGTCAGGAAGTTTCTCACATACAAAAATTGTTTTCATGTATTCATTAATTCATTTAGCAGATTTTTATTAAGTGGCTATTATTGATAGATATGTCATCTATTTCTTAAGGGGCTGGAGCTCTAATGAGGAGTACAGCACAATAAAAACATAACCAGACAAGTACTAAACCTTAGAAGATACAGCAAATATTTTCAGAAGTTGTCTGAAACTCGCTCTTATATTTTGGAATGGTTTGTGTGAATAATTCTTCCCATTTTTTCTAACATGTGTCATTTGAATGGTTCCTAGTATGTTTGGCAATGTAAACATTTTCCTATCGCTCTACCAGATGACCTCATTGTCTCCATGTTTAATAGTTGCTTTACACTAGTCCGTGGGGTCACAAAGAGTTGGCCATGACTAAGCAACTTTCACTTTACACTATAATAGACGTTAACACAGTTGTGGAGAGGAGGGTAATGATAAGACTTTAAGTAAGGGATATAGAGTGTAGTTGGTCTGTGTATTCTGCTTCATCCCCTATCTTTTGGAAGCATGGGTTAAACAAAAATACAGTAAGTACAAATGATACTAAATTTGCGGCTTTGTATGTCTGTTAGTTGCTCAGTCGTGTCCAACTCTCTGCAACCCCATAGACTGCAGCCCACCAGGCCCCTCCGCCCATGGGATTCTCCAGGCAAGAACACTGGAGAGGGTTGCCATTTTCCTCTCCAAAAGGAACTATAGAAAGAAAGAAAGTGAAGTCGCTCAGTCGTGTCTGACTCTTTGCAACCCCCTGGACTGTATGTAGCCTACCAGGTTCCTCCATCCATGGAATTCTCCATACTGGAGTGGGTTGCCATTTCCTACTCCAATTTGGAGCTTTAGGTAAAGATAATGTTCAGAGTGAAAATAAATCTTTTTAGAGCATGTTAATGAGTTCAGACTCATACCTGTCTTCTATAAATATTGGCTGATCTGTTCATGAATTTGTATAGCAAGCTCAAATGCAGCACCCCGACTTAATCAGTGCTCCAGGCCTGCAGACTGCACGTTTCCTCAACGGCAGGGACCGTGTCGGTCTTGGGAATGCCGCCTCCACTTCCCTTCCCTTTGCCCACCCTGGGAGTCATTGGTCACGCTTTCTGCCACTGTCACGCTATTGTGTGTCGTTCTACAAATTCTTCCCACCACTTTGCTGTTTTATTTCTATTGTGCCAACTATTCTGAACCATCTACAGTTGAAAAATGTCCTCCTACATTCCTAAGCATTTATACAAGTGATGAAAAAGAATTGTTTTTAGGGAAAATTCCTGAGTGAAAGACTGTTTATTTATCCAATCAGAGGAGTGACATTTACTTTAACCTTTAGAAAGAACAATCCCAGAAGGGTGCATATATGTATATTTTATATTCTTTTGTTTCAAAGTGTTTGAAGCAGATTGGTTAGGAAAACACTGATTGAGTTCATATTTATTATTGCTTCTAATGTATAATCTGCCTTTATTTTATAATGTTTATAATGTAAAAAACATGCAGGATAAAGAAAAATTAAATTATCATAAAGTCCAAACTACAAAGATAAACCATGTTATTACTAAAATGTATTTCTTTCTATTTGTCTCATATAGCTATGACATAAAAGAAATAGCTGTGTGTATCCTTTTTTTATTGATGTATAGTTACCTTACAGTTGTGCGTTAGTTTCTGATGTACCATAAAATAAATCAGCTATACGTATACATATACCACCTATTTTTTGAATTTCCTTCCCATTTAGTCACCACAGAGTATTGAGTAGAGTTCCCTGAGGAGTACAGTAGTTACACCTCATTAGTTATCTATTTTATACATAGTAGTGTGTGTATATATATATATATATATTAATCCCAATTTCCCAATTCATACTCTCCTCCTTGGTATCCATACATTTGTTCTCTTCTGCTGTATCTCTATTTCTGCTTTGCAAATATATTCATCTCTATATGTATTCTTATAGCATTTTTTTAGATTAGTTGTAAATGGTGCCTTTCCTCCAGTAGGTTATTTTTAAACATTCTACCTTTCTCGTGTGGATCCCACTCAAAGCTGTTTCTGGTTTATATAGTAATTGGGGTCATCACTGCAGACTTTCTGCTCTGAGAGGATCCATAATTCAATGGAGAGCAAATTCCTGAAACTTTTGGGGAATAACTGGTAGAAAAGAGGAGAAATGTAATCCCAAATGGGGGTGAAAATTACCTGAGACACTCCTACGGTGACATTCAGCAGATAGATTTTGAATGTGTTAAGGGATCTCAGGAAAGGCAGAACTTCAGGTTCCTTTGGTTAACGTTTTTTTTTTTTTTTTCTCAGTCCTTAAGTTTCAGATTGTCATTTTGGGAAAGAATCTTCTTTTCCCTCCATGGTGCCCTTGATACTGCTTTCGATCTATTTCAGTTGAATATGTTTAAGGGCATGTTTGTACAGAGGAGACATGTCAAATATTGCTTTCTATTGATTGTATTTATGTGCTGCTAAGTGTGGGTTCGATTCTATCAGTTACAGATTCTAACAGTTGAACACTCCTCTTCAGCACTCCCCAGAGCTCTCTCTGGTGATGTTCACACAATGGAAGTGTGACCTTGAGTTATCCACTCAGCTTCAGGCCCTGTGGCCATCTCTACCAAGTTGTATAATGTGGCAACCAATTCAATACCTGAAGTTTTCCTGAAGACCTGAGACTTATCTCTGATTTGTCACTCAGTTTGTTACACATGTGAGCATTTTCTAATGTTAGAACTATAATTATTAGCTTCTGTGGTAGGTTGTTTGCTATTGTTGTTGTTCAGGCATTAAGTCATGTCTGACGCTTTGCAACTCCAAGGACTGTAGCACACCAGACTTCTCTGTCCTTTACTATCTCCTGGAGTTTGTTCAAACTCATATCCATCGAGTCAGTGATGCCATCCGACAATCTCGTCCTCTGTCATCCCCTTCTGCTTTCAATCTCTTTCAGCATCAGTCTTTTCCAATTAGTCAGCTCTTCACATCAGGTGGCCAAAATATTGGAGTTTCAGCATCAGTCCTTCCAGTGAATATTTAGGGTTGAAATATTCAGGGTTGATTTCCTTTAAGACTGACTGATTTGATCTCCTTGCTGTCCAAGGGACTCTCGAGAGTCTTCTCCAGCACCACAGTTCAGCACAGAAACCATCAATTTTTTGGTGCTTAGCCCTCTTTATGGTCCAACTCTCACATCCATACATGACTACTGGAAAAACCATAGTTTTTACTATACAGACCTTTGTTGGCAAAGTAATGTCTCTGCTTTTGAATATGCTGTCTAGGTTTGTCATAAACTTTCTTCCAAGGATCAAGTCTCTTTTAATTTCATGGCTGCAGTCACTGTCTGCAGTGATTTTGGAACCCAAGTAGATAAAATCTGTCACTGTTTCCATTTTCCCCCCATCTATTTGCCATGAAGTAATGGGACCAATTGCCATGATCTTCATTTATTGAATGTTGAGTTTTAAGCCAGCCTTTTCACTCTCCTCTTTCACCTTCATCAAGAGGCTCTTTGGTTCCTCTTTGTTTGCTGCCATTAGGATTCTTCTCATTCTTTTAAGTGCACCCCTTTGCAATTCCAACTTGGTTTGGAGACTTCTCCCATTAAGCTACAGAAATTACTTCTCCTTACCCCTGCCCGTGGACTTGGCTTGTGACTTCCTTTGGCTAATAGGATATTGCAAATTTGTGCAAACAGAGGTTTGAAAAATGTTTGCACACTGTGGTATTCCTTCTTTTCCTGTGCTGGGAAAGCTGTTGCCATGTGAGCAAGCTGGATTCTCCTCTTTGAGTGTGAGAGAGAAAGTGGAGACAGGCCCAGCTCTCAGGTCAGCTTAGCCCCAGGAATCCAAGGCAGCTCATCCTAGACTCTCCAGCCTTCAGTGAGGCTGTCCCAACCAGAACGATCCAGTCAACCCACAGAAGCCTGATCAGCAAATGTTTGTTTTCTTCTCACTGGTTTCTTATGGGCATGGTTTATTATGCAGTAAAATTGAACTGATAAAGAAATGGGTACCAGAAGTGACAGGCTGCTGTAACAAAATTCTAAAAATGTAGCAATGCCTTTGGGATGAGCTAGCAAGTGGAGGCTGAAAAAGCAGCGAGGGGAAAAAATGGCAAACGATCTGTTAGTACAAGGCTAGGAAAATGTTGAGGAAGCAACAAAAGCTGGCTGAAAAAATGGTAATCTATGCTTCGTAGCCACAAAACAATTGACAAAACTGTCCCAGGATGGAAAAAAATGTACCCAATAAACTTATTGTTATGCCTAAGATAATTTTATGGCCAATGGTTTAAGCGTCCATTGGCTTTTCCTGCTATGATATTGCAAGAAAAAGATGAGCTAAAGAAAGAATGATTTGGCAAGCAGAATTTAGCGATGTACAGGGAAGCCAAATTTTCTGGGTTGGAAAATAAACCTGATTTTCATCTCTAGTCTCTCCACAGAGCAAAAAGATTCTCAAAAAAAGAAATGGCTTCTCAGTAAAGGGTAAATTGAGGATATGGCAATTATATCCATTTGAAAGTCCTATGAAGATGTAAGGTAGTGTCCAGTAGAATCTCTCAGATAGACAAAAGGACTTCTAGTCATTGTAAGAACACTTTTCCATGTCAATCTGACATGGTGCCCAAAGACAGAGATGTATGTTTCCAAAGAAACTGTAGATACTACTTTGGGACCATGGGATGGATGTCATTTGGCTTCCTGGGAGGAACTCATTAAGCTTGAGAAAGCAATGCAAGATCGTTACAAAAAAAAAAAAAACAGAAATAGTTCAAAACCAAAAAGGAGGCCTCCGAGCTGCAATTTTCTATGGACAGGACTTGGGATTCTAAGGAAATTAGAGATATCAAGGGAACATTTCATACTACAATGGGCTCAATAAAGGACAGAAATGGTATGGACCTAAACAGAAGCAGAAGATATTAAGAAGAGGTGGCAAGAATTCACAGAAGAACTGTACAAAATGATCTTCATGATCCAGATAACCACAATGATGTGATCACTCAGCTAGAGCCAGGTTCTGGAAAGCAAAGTCAAGTGGGCCTCCTAAAAGATGATGCTGTGAAAGTGCTGCACTCAATATGCCAGCAAATTTGGAAAACTCAGCAGTGGCCACAGGACTGGAAAAGGTCAGTTTTCATTCCAATCCCAAAGAAGGGCAATGTGAAAAAATGTCCAAACTATCACACAATCGCACTCATTTCACATGCTAGAAAAGTAATGCTCAAAATTCTCCAAGCCAGGCTTCAACAGTCCATGAAGTGTGAAATTCCAGATGTCCAAGCTGGATTTAGAAAAGGCAGAGGAAGCAGAGATCAAATTGTTAGTATCCATCAGATCACAGAAAAAGGAAGAGAGTTCCAGAAAATCATCAAGCTCTGCTTCACTGACTATACTAAAGCCTTTGACTGTATGGATCACAACAAACTTTGAAAAAACTGAAAAGGGAATACCAGACCACCTGACCTGCCTCCTGGGAAATCTGTGTGCAGGTCAGGAAGCAACAGTTAGAACTGGACATGGAACAACAGACTGGTTCCAAATAGGAAAAGGAGTATGTCAAGGCTGTATATTGTCACCCTGCTTATTTAACTTATATGCAGAGTACATTGTCAGGGAATGCTTAACAGTAGGTTTCCTATGTGCTGTTTCTCATAAGTTCTTTGTTTCTTTTTAAGCGGGATAGCACACTGGTCCCAGGAACTGGGGTCATTTTGTGAGACAGGCTTGAATCTCCTTTAATAAACATTCTCTTTACGACAAAACTGCTTAGTCTCGATCCCCTTTCTTGAGATTTGGATTGTCTCCTGACCTTGTGACCATCATCATCCCTTGTTCCCTTGGTAACAGTTACTGTACATTTGGTTTTCTGATCTTTATCATTGATGAAAGAAACTTCTTGTACTACAGCCTATATAGACTCACAGAAAAATCATTAAAGCACCTTTGCTCCATCAGAGCTTGGGTCCCGTGTCTTTCTTTCTTTCTTTCTCTCTCTCTCACTCTCCTTGGCTGATTTCTTGGAGCACAGAGACCCGTCTTGCTCACTCTCCTGCCTGGGCTTCTAAGACTCTCTCGAGAAGGTGCCCTGTGCCTTCACCCCCTGAGAGAGGGCACCCGGTGCCTTCGTGAGAGACACAAATCCTGTGTCAAGGACTTTATTGGTTTTCTGCATAAACCAGGGAGTATCAACCTCTTCCTCTCTTTTACTTTCTTATCATTGCCTCTGAACTGCCAGGTCCTGGCCATTAAAGGACCCCAACAGTACATCATGAGAAATACTGGACTGGATGAAGCATAAGCTGGAATCAAGATTGCTGGGAGAAATATTAATAACTTCAGATATGCAGATGACACCACCCTTGTGGCAGAAATCGAAGAGGAACTAAAGAGCCTCTTGATGAAAGTGAAAGAGGAGAGTGAAAAAGTTGGCTTAAAACTCAACAATCAAAAAAACTAAGATCACAGCATCCAGTCCCATCACTTCATGACAAATAGTTGGGAAAACAATGGAAAGAGCGACAGACTTTATTTTCTTGGGCTCCAAAATCACTGCAGATGGTGACTGCAACCACGAAATTAAAGGACTCTTGCTCCTTGGAAGAAAAGCAATGATGGCACATTAAAAAGCAGAGACATTACTTTGCCAACAAATATCCATCTAGTCAAAGCTATGGCTTTTCAAGTAGTCATGTACGGATGTGAGAGTTGGACCATAAAGAAGGCTGAGTGCTAAAGAACTGATGATTTTGAACTGTGGTGTTGGAGAAGACTCTTGACAGTCCCTTGGACTGTAAGAATATCAAACCAGTCAATCCTAAAGGAAATCAGTCCTGAATATAATTCATTAGAAGGATTGATGCTGAAGCTGAAGCTCCAGTACTTTGACCATCTGATGCATAATGCCAACTTATTAGAAAATACCCTGATGCTTGGAAAGAGTGAAGACTGGAGGAGAAGGGGGCTACAGAGGATGAGATGGTTGGATGGCATCACCGACTCAATGACATGAGTTTGAGCAAACTCTGGGGGATGATGAAGGACAGGGAAGCCTGGTGTGCTTCAGTCCACGGGGTCATAAAGAATCAGACACAACTTAGCAACTGAACAATTCCCTTGAAGTATTAGATGTTGTGTGTATGTGTACGTGTGAAGTAAATGGAGAATTTTAGTGTATAAGTCTTTGAATAAAGGGCTTCCCTGGTCGCTCAGATGGTAAAGAATCTGCCTGCAATGCAGGAGACCCTGGTTTGATCCCTGGGTCGCAAAGATCTCCTGGAGAAGTGAATTGCTATCCACTCTAGTGTTCTTGCCTGTAGAAGTCTTGCCTGGACAGAGGAGACTGGTGAATTCCATGGGGTCACAAAGAGTCAGACATGACTGAGCAACTAACATTTTCATACTGTGAATAAAGGGCCATACCTGAGGAGCAGCACCTGAAGATCTTCATCTCTATCTGGATCTGAATTTGATGAAGATCTTATACTTCAAGGCTGACATCATAATGAGATATGACTTTTGGGAATGTATTTTGCATGTGGGCAGAAAGTTTATTTTGTGACCAGAGGGCAACCTGTGGCTTGTTTGCAGAAATGGCTACAATAATTTCTACTATCTTTACACATTTCTTAGTATTGTGACTTGGTCATTACTTCCCAAGTGATGGAATCTGGTTCTTGTTCTTTTGAATGTGGGTATAGCCAAGTGAATTGTTTTAGCCAAAGGGACATGAAGAAATAAGACAAAAGTTCAGGTTCGTAAATGGTTGCACATTTAAGATGTGCTGTCTGTGGCTGCACACACTGTCCTCAAACAAGGATGAAAAGACCTGTGCTAGCTGCTGGAGGGCCACATGGAGGAGAACCAGGGAGAAGCAGCTCAGATTTCCAGGCTGATGTGTGAGGCCATCGTGAGCATCTAGCTCCAGCTGAGCATCTACTCATGGCAGCTACTTGACTGAGACCCAGAGAAGACCAGCTTCACAGCCCAACTGATCCCAGCCAATCAACCAGATCATAATCTATCAAGTGACTGTTGCTCTAAGTAGCTAAGTTTTGAAGTGGTCTGTTAGGTAGCACCAGCTAATTGATTGTCTCTATCCATTCATCTGTTGATGAACATCTGGGTTGCTTCCATGTCTTGGGTATTGTAAACAGTGCTGCAGTGAACACTGGGGTGCATATGTCTTTCTGCATTATGGTTTTCTCAGGATATATGCTCAAGAGTGGGGTAGATCTATTTGTAGTTTTTTAAGCAACCTTCATACTTTCTCCATAAAGGATGCACCAATTTACATTTCCATCAATAGTCCAAGAGGGTTCCCTTGATGTATGTACACAGCCATGTGTAAAATAGCTACTGGGAAACTGCTGCATAGCACAGGAAGCTCAGCTCAGTGCTCTGTGGTGACCTAGATGGGTGGGATGTGGAGGGGGGCAAGGAGGGCCACGAGCGAGTGCATATATGTGTACATATAACTAATTTACTTCATTGTATAACATTGTAAATGAACATGTAAATGTACCCCAATTATTAAAAAAAAATAATTGATCCAGATTCTCTATTAAAATACAATTTAAAGTGGGAGAGCTCCATAAAATAAAAAAAAATCTTTTTAAAGTTAAATACTAAGACAAAAAAATTCCTTTTTTTTTTTTTTTTTGCTTTTGCCTTCATATCTTGACTATACTTGAATTTCAAGTAGTTTAGCTAATACCCTACCTGCTTTCCTTTCTTTGAAGACTTTAGTGTTTGATTTTGGATTCCCTTGCAAGGTACCCTGGTAATTAATCAGTTTTGACCTGTTTAATTTTGTTTAAATTTGACCTGTCACATTTATAGGACTCCCAATTTTCTTCCTGGAAAATTCTTTTCCTCCTTAAAAACATTCTTTGCCCTCACCTTCTCCTTTTTTAAAACAGCCTTCTTTCCTTCTTTCCTTTGCCATTTAGGCATTTAGTGTTTATTTTCAAATTCCTGTTCTTTTTGGGCTGAGTCAAACATTTTCTCTGAGTTTCCAATAAGCTGTTCTTAAACTGTCTCCAGGCTTCTTCATGGTTATTTACTTTCAAAACTATTTCTTTCAGATTTTTTTCCCTAAGAAAAGCCCACATTTTGTCATAGTTCCCTTTTCTAAAACTAACTTCATGAGGAATATTTCTGGTTTCCTTTCTAGCCAGGATGCTGAACTTAATCACATGGTAATTGCTGCTAACCAGGCACTCCCTGGGGACAGTGTCTCTCTTATGAACTTTCCTATGAATGAACAGTCTATTCACACTGTTCATGGGATCGAGAATACTGGAGTGGTTTGCCATCCCTTTCTCCAGTGAACCACGTTTTGTGAGAACTCTTCACTATGACCCATCTGTTTTGGGTGGCCCTGCACGTCATGGCTCATAGCTTCATTGAGTTATGCAAGCCCCTTCACCATGCCCCTGGTGCTGGAAAATATTGAATGCTGGTAGAGGATGAGATTGTAGGATAGCATCACCAACTCAGTGGACATGAACTGAGCAAACTCCAGGACAGAGTGAAGGACAGGGAAGCCTGGTGTGCTGCAGTCCATAGGGTTGCAAAGAGCTGGACACGACTTAGTGAACAACACAATAGAATGGATAAGCAGGGCACCATTGCCTGTCTTCTGAGATGGCTGAAAACCAAGGCTTGTCCACTTACCTAAAGTGTATCCCTGAGGATACACTATTCAGGTGGAAATGAAGTAGAAGGGAAAATTCTATTTGGTTATTTCCTTTGGCCCTTTTCTGACTCCTCAGCCCCATTTTCTGAGGACATGCCATTTTAGCATTTCTGTTACAGTTATTTGTAGAATCATTTTAGCTTCCAGCCCAGACTCAAGATATTTAATAGGGTCTAGGTTTCAGCCATCTTTTTACCTCTTGGAGTGAACCTAGCAGCTGGGCAGTAGGTTATAATATTATAAATGTTACATTATAAATATCTGAGTAAATGAACAATTAATAAATTAATAGATGAATGAAAACAAGCTATGAGCTAGGTCAAGAATGGCTTTGGTGGGAAAAAAGGGAAGGTTGTGCCAGATAAGTGGTCTTTCTGCATGAACTTTGTGCCTCTCCATGGTTGTCTAGTCTTGCCCTCCTCTCTTACTATGCCTCCCTTAAAGGAAAGAGACTGGGTTGAAGACATAGAGGCTCCACAGCAACAAATATTCTTCTTCCTCACCTCTGCCTGTATCTACAACAGAGCTATTGTGTATCGCTTAAAGGGAATTGGGACTTGCTGTACCTGGATCTGCTGATATCCTTAAAAGCTAGAGGAAATATGGAAGATGCCACTGCAGGTGGCATAGATTTTGGATCTTTTTTATTACCCGTTAAAATAAACAAAGCAATGACTATAACAAAACCAAGGATCCATATACAGGCATACCTTGGAGATAATGCTGGTTCAAATCAAGGCTGCCACAATAAGGCAAGTAACACAAATATTTTGGTTTTCCAGTATATATAAAAGTTATGTTTAGTATACTATATTAGGTGTGTAAATAAGATCATATTAATATATAAAAATGCACAAACCTTAATTAAAAATATATTACCAGAATATAAAAATATATAACCATCCTCAGAGCCTTCAGCGATTGCTAATCTTTTTGCTGGTGGAGGGTCTTATCTGGGTGTTGATGGCTGCTGACTAATCAAGGTGGTGGTACTGAATGAAGGTTGGGGTGGGTTGTGGCAGTTTCTTAAAACAAGACAACAATGAAATTTATCACATCAATTGACTCTTCTTTTTACAAACAATTTCTCTGTAGTATGCAATGCTGTTTGATAGCATTTTGCTCTCAGTAGAATTTCTTTCAAAATTGGAGTTAATCCTTTCAAACCCTCTCATTGTTTTCTCAACTAAGTTTATGTAATATTATAAATCCTTTGTTGTCATTTCAACAATCTGTATAGCATCTTCACCAGGAATAGTTTCTATCATAAGAAACCACTTTCTTTGTTCATTTATAAGAAGCAACTCCTGCTCATTCAAGTTTTACCATGAAAAGGCAGCAAGCCAGTCAAATCATCAGGCTCCATTTCTAATTTTAATCCTTTTGCCATTTCCACCAGGTCTTCAGTTACTTCCTCTACTGAAGGCTTAAACCCCTCAAAGTCATCCATGAGGGCTGAAATCAACTTTTTCCATACTCCTTTTAATGGTGATGTTTTGACCTTTTACCATGAATATCGAATGTTTTTAATAACATGTAGAATAGTAAATCCTTTCAGGGGTTTTCAATTGACTTTGCCCAGATCCATCAGAGAAATCACTATCTATGGCAGCTATAGTTTTACAAAACATATTTCTTAACTAATAAGACTTTAACATTGAAATTGCTCCTTAATCCAGGGGCTGCAAAATAAGCGTTACATTAACAGGCATGAAAACTACATTAATTTCATTGTCTATCTCCATCAGAGCTCTTGAGTGACTAGATGCGTTGTCAATGAGCAGTCATGTTTTGAAAGGAATCTTTTATTCAGAGCAGTATGTCTCAACAATGGGCTTAAAATATTAAGTAAACTGTGTTGTAAATAGGTGTATTGTCATCCTGGCTTTGTTGTTCTACTCTAAAGAGCTTGTCCTTTGATGCTGTGAAGTCAGGCTCAACTTCTTCTCTCTTGACATCAAGATATCCTTGATGGCATCTTCTTCTCATAAAAGCTATTTTGTTTACAGTGAGAATCTGTTCTTTGGTATATCCACCCTTATTAATTATCGTAACTAGATCTTCTAGATAACTTGCTGCAATTTCTATGTCAACACTTGCTGCTTCACCTTGCATTTCTATGTTATAGACTTGGTATGTTTCCTTGAACCTCATGAACCAACCCCTGTAAGCTTCAAACTTTTCTTCTGCAGCTTCCTCGCCTCTCTCAGCCTTCATGGAATTAAAGAGTGAGGGTCTTGCTCTGTATGATCTTTGGCTTATGGGAATGTTGTGGCTGGTTTGTCCTATCCAGACCACTAAAGCTTTCTCCGTATCAGAAAGAAAGCTGTTTTGCTTTCTTATCATTAATGTGTTCACTGAAGTAGTGATATAGAGGTTCATAGAGAAGGTTCAACATGTTTATCATAGGAGTCCTTATATGAAAAATATGTCAAGGAAACAAAATATACTTATATTGTCATCGGAGTTTTCAAAGCAAAACTTTATAGATAGAGTAACGTTTTGCTGTTGTTGCTATCTCATCGTTCAGTCATGTCCAACTTGTTTGTGATCCCATGATCTGTAGCTCACCAGGCTCCTCTGTCTATGGGATTCTCCAGGCAAGATTACTGGAGTGGATTCCCATTTCCTCCTCCAGGGGATCTTCCTGATCCAGGGATCAAACCCCCATCTCTAAAGAAAGAAAATGTTAGCCACATTTCTTATGTAGAGAAACTGTCAACATAAAGACTGCAAACAAATAGTTATGAACCTGTAGTAATTCATAAAATATTTTTCCTATGAGCTTTATCTGAATAATTTGTTAAAGAATGAGCTTCAGCTATCCAAAAGATTAGAAAGACATTGACTGTAATGCTTATGCTTTCTGCCAATATAGACATGGGAAAATGATCAAAAATGAGAAGAGACTAGGGAGAATTTATGAAAAAAAGAATAAACTTGCGATTGCTTTATGGGTATTAACTGGGAGTAAAAATGTATTACTCCATGTAGGATATTGTGCAGAAAGGTAAGGGAGAAGGAAAGGTCACTAGCTAATTTCAATATAGCCCACAGTGGGGAATCAATAAACAATAGCCAAAATAAAATTAAGGGTAGTATAAAAAGATAGTAATACATATTATAAGGTTCAAGTTTAGTGTGTTTATGTATGCATATATATATACCTATTTATTTATGTATGTAATGGAACTAAGGCAAAACATATTGATGTATCAATCATGTCAATAAATTAAAATATGCTAAATAACTATTAAATTAAAATACAGACTAATAACAATAACCCTGTGTACGAGACAGCAAAAGAGACACTGATGTATAGGTCAGTCTTATGGACTCTGTGGGAGAGGGAGAGGGAGAAGGTGGGGAGATTTGGGAGAATGGCATTGAAATACGTATAATATCATATATGGAACGAGTCACCAGTCCAGGTTCGATGCACAATACTGGATGCTTGGGGCTGGTGCACTGGGATGACCCAGAGGGAGGGTATG
The DNA here is from genome assembly GCF_002263795.3 of Bos taurus. Classification (NCBI taxonomy): domain Eukaryota; kingdom Metazoa; phylum Chordata; class Mammalia; order Artiodactyla; family Bovidae; genus Bos; species Bos taurus. Next base: position 8,967,923 of record NC_037344.1, on the reverse strand, counting down.
GGGAGGGAGGAGGGAGGAGGGTTCAGGATGGGGAACACAGGTATACCTGTGGCAGATTCATTTCGATATTTGGCAAAACTAATACAATATTGTAAAGTTTAAAAATAAAATAAAATTAAAAAAAAAAAAACAAATTACAAATTGAACACTATGTTTAACACTAGATATCTAAGGACAATGCATTAAAAAATACAAGATGAAACTTTATAGTACTATTGGCTACAATGTATCCAATAGCATATACCAACTTTCATAAAGCAGAAACTATGCCAATAGGGAAATCTTTGAGACCCTTCTCTAAACCTAAGTCAAGCCAACTGGACAAGATATTGGTAAGGCTATAGAAAAGCAGTGTATTCAATAAAGTAGATCTTAGCAATTCATACCAAAATCAATCCCAATAATGGAAGAAACGCTTTCTATGAAGTACACATGGGACATTTATGAAAGTTGACTGTAGATGTACAGAAAAAGAACTCAATAAATTCCAAATACTAGGAATAATATAAACAATATTTTAGACCATAGTAAACAAAAACTAAAAATTAACAACAAAATAATAAAACCCCAAATTGCTTCTATTTAGATTTTGAAAATCCTATAAAGCAACTAATGGGAAGTGAAAAATTAAATTACAAAATTTCATTAAAATTATGATTTAAAGTGTGACATATATGAATCTTCGGGAAACAAAGACATTATTAGAGAAAATTTATAGAATTAGCTATTACCTAAATAGCAATGTGAACATCCCACCTCAAAATCTTAGAAAAAAGGAAAGCAAACTCACAAACAAAAAGCAAAACAAAGTGGAAAAGAATTAATGAAGACAAAAACAAAGTTGCTGAATTAAAGAGACTTCTCTGGTGGCTTAGACAGTAAAGAATCTGCCCACAATGGTGGGGACCTAGGTTTGATCCCTGGGTCGAGAAGATCCCCTGGAGACGAGAATGACTGTCCACTCCAGTATTCTTGCCTGGAGAATTCCAGGGACAGAGGAGTCCAGCAGACTACAATCCATGGAGTCATGAAAGAAGTAGAATTATTAAATAACCTCAGCAAAATGGGCAAGTCATTGTATAATGTAAGAGCAAAAGGGAGAAATTACAAAATGATAGCCATAACAAAAGACATTTAAAATGACATATGAGAAACTACTTGTATTACTTTATGAAATAAGCTTTAAAACTTTGAGCAAAGTTCTGTAAACTGTAGGCTGTGAGCCTATTGACAAAATATTGATCAGTAGTCTAAAAAAGAAATAGAAAATTTTTTTTCAAGCCACACTGAGGATTGTAGCCTGGAAGACAGTCTCTTGGAGAGCTCTGAGAACTGTTACAAATAAATAAGGGGGAAGGTCAGTATATATATGATTTTAACAAAAGAGGTACATACAGTCAAACATACATCTGCACAGGAGGTTGCTGCTTGATGCAGGCAACAGACATCTTATTTAATGACTTTTAGTGCTTTTCTAAACATGGGAAGGTGCAAGAATTTCATTAAAAACATTTTCTCCTGAAAATAACTATCTGAGAACCAGTTTTGCCAGTTTTTCCAGCGCACAGGGTGCCTCATCCTGATCTTCACTTTGAATTCCTTTCTGGGTGTATTGTGGTCAGCTCCCACAGTGGCCAATGACTTGATTCTTGTAGAACTGGATGATGGGCAACATTCTTTGTTTTAGGATCCCCTCCCTTTCAGTCTCAATTTTCACCAAGGTTTTGGATACATTTCATGACTGATTTGGCCCACGGGGCTAGGAATGCTCATTCCCAGGGAGAATTTTGGTGATAGACCACTCAGTGTGCAGTTACTGGACTAGACCCTGTTAACAGCAACCAAAATCCTCTGGGCCACCTGTCTTCAGTTCAGTGCAGTTCAGTTGCTCAATGGTGTCTAGCTCTTTGCAACCCCATGGACAGCAGCATGCCAGGCCTCCCTATCCATCACCAACTCCCAGAATTTACTCAAACTCATGTCCATTGAGTCGTTGATGTCATACAACCATCTCATCCTCTGTCATCCCCTTCTCCTCCGGCCTTCAATCTTTCCCAGCATCAGGGTCTTTTCCAATGAGTCAGTTCTTTGCATGAGGTGGCCAAAGTATTAGAGTTTCAGCTTCAGCATCAGTCCTTCCAATGAATATTCAGGACTGATTTCCTTTAGGATGGACCAGTTGGCTCTCCTTGCAGTCCAAGGGACTCTCAAGAGTCTTCTCCAACACCAAGTTCAAAAGCATCAATTCTTCGATGCTCAGCTTTCTTTATCTCTCACATCCATACATGACTAGCAGAAAAATCATAGCTTTGACTAGATGGACCTTTGTTGGCAAAGGTCACCTGTCTTACTAGTCTGTTACTTTCCAGAAAAAGTTTCTGTCTTGTTGCTTCTTCCCATATCTAGAGTTGTGCTATTACACTTATTGATGTTATAGAACTATATATTTGGTCAATTGTTTCAAGTTACCTTATCATTTATTTCATCTGAGATTCAATCAATACATTTATTGATGCAAAAAACAATAATCTTGAAAACAGGCAAAAAAAAAAAGTAATATAGTTAGTAACGTTAATAAGGCCATAAGAGACTATTAAGCCAAGAACTTCTATTCAGTTCAGTTCAGTTCAGTTGCTCAGTTGTGTCCAACTCTTTGCAACCCTATAAATTGCAGAACGCCAGGCCTCCCTGTCCATCACCAACTCCCAGAGTTCACTCAAACCCACGTCCATCGAGTCAGTGATGCCATCCAGCCATCTCATCCTCTGTCATCCCCTGCTTCTCCTGCCCCCGATCCCTCCCAGCATCAGAGTCTTTTCCAATGAGTCAACTCTTCACATGAGGTGGCCAAAGTACTGGAGTTTCAGCTTTAGCATCATTCCTTCCAAAGAACACCCAGGACTGATCTCCTTTAGAATGGAGTGGTTGGATCTCCTTGAACTTCTATCAGGTTGCATCTATTACATACAACCAGTATCTCCCCCAGGTTGTCCAACCATCTGTTTGTACCAGTTACTGTCTTCAAAGGAAATGCTGTCTTCAAAGGAAATGCTGTCTTCAAAGGAAATCCTATAGGAAATCAGTCCTGAATATTCATTGGAAGAACTGATGCTGAAGCTGAGATTCCAATACTTTGTCCACCTGATGTGAAGAACTAACTCACTGGAAAAGACCCTGATGCTGGGAAAGATTGAAGGAGGGAAGAGAAATGGATGACAGAGGATGAGATGGTTGGATGGCATCACTGACTTGATGGACATGAGTTTGAGTAAGCTCCAGGAGTTGGTTATGGACAGAGAAGCTTGGTGTGCTGCAGTCCATGGGGTCACAAAGAGTCGGACATGACTGAGTGACTGAACTGAACTAAACTGAAAGGAAATGATATGTTGGCACTAAACATAAAGCTCACTAAAAATATCTGCATGTACAAGATGAGTGGTAGGTCATTGTGGCTATTTACAGGATTGAGAAAGGAATGTTATCTTGTGAGGTGTAACGTGGCTGGTGCCGGAAGAAGAAATATTGATCTTTGTGGTAAAACAGATACTTCTGCCATTGGGGAGGTCTTGTTGACGCATAATGCAGATACATAGTGCACGCTATAGGGGAGGGAGGAGGTCAAAGGTGAGAGAATGGGTTTTATGTGTACATTTTTCTTGTCCTGCCTTAAAATGTGAATTTTTATTTCATCAAACCAAAGTTGGCCAGTTGCTTGTTTTTCCAAGTAAAGTCTTATTGACACACATCTATTTTTTTATACATTATATATGGTTGCTTTTGCTAAAATGGTAAAGATGAGTAGTTGTAAGAAAAACTTTATTGTCTGTAAAAACAAAATATTTACTATCATAACATTTACAGAAAAAAATGGGGGACCCCTTGACCTTGAGAAACAGTAGTTTTCTTTTGGAAAAAATAAACTTCTAAATGACCTTTTTTTTTTTTTAACAAAATGTCACTGATTTAGAAAGTAGTTAAAACATTATTACACATCCTTCCTGTCCCACTGAGACACCAGGAGACCAATGCGGTATCAACCAGGATGATCCACAACTAGTTCTCAGCCCATGAAAACTTTTTATCTGCTTTTCTGACCTGAGACTCCTCTTCACTACCAAGAGACCTGGTGCTGCTAGGCAGCCTCATAAGTTGATCCCATCACAAGCAGACTGGAAGCCTATTTAATCTCTGTGAACTAGAGACTCTCTTCCCCTACCTAGTGGCACCAGTGTCTAGCCCAGCCCTCAAGAGCTCCTCCTGTCTCCTCAAGCAGCACCCTCAGAGACTAGTGTCATCCTCATAGTATTAAATAAATCAAGCAGATCAAAATAGCACTTCAAAGCTTCTGGAGATGATATTGTTGGAACCACAGACTATAAATGTAGGTCAGGATCTGCTTGCTGAACCTAAACACCATGGCAATCTCTTATAATAAAAGATCTAAATAGGTCCCAGAGACTTCTAACCTAATAGCCAAAATGTCCAGCATTCTAGTGAAAATCTCCCATCAGACCAAGAATCAGGAATTCACAAGATGAATGTGATTACCAATTGTTGCCAACATAGTGAATTGGATACTAGGATTATCTGGTAAGGACTTGAAAGCAGCCATTATAAAAACATGTAAAGCAATTGTAAAAATCCTTGAAACAAACTGAAAAATTAGGAATTCTTATAAAGGAAACAGAAATTATAAAACAGAACAAAGTTAAAAGTGGAACTGAAAAATACAACAGAAAAGTAGATTTGAACATTTGGAAAGATATTACATTTCCCTGAATTGAAAGCCTCAACATCCATAAAGATATCAGTTTTACCTAATATATAAATTTAATGAACTTCTACTGAGGAAATGTGAATGTTGACTGGATGTTTAATTTTACTGTGAAATAATTATCACTTTTTTAAAGTATGGTCATCAATTGGTGGTTATAATTTATGAGAATGAGTTTTTATCTCTTAGAGATAAGTAGTGAAATATAGAATAACCAATAGAATGTTTGAGATATGCTTCAAGATAATGAAAGAGTGTGGTGAGTGTGAGTCGGGATGAAACACGACCGTGCTTAGTTGTTCTGTCTTTTCCACCCTCTGGACTGTAGCCCACCAGGCTCCTCTGTCCAAGGGATTCTCCAGACAAGACTGGAATGGTGTTCCATTTCTTCCTCCAGAGGATCTTTCTAACCCTATGTCTCCTACATTGCAAGTGGATTCTTTACCTGTTGATCCATCATGGAAGCCTCAGCAATATATTAATTTATTGATAACTGTTGAAACTGAATGACAGGTACGTTGAGCCTGTTACGCTGTTTTCTCTATTCTATGTGTTTGAGATTCCCCCGCCCCCCACCAAGAAAAAAAAAAAAACACAAAGTTTTAATGTCCTCAAGATCTAGTGATTTGCTGATATCTTGTTTTGGTGAAAATAAATAAAAGTGAAATAGAAGAGGCTGGAATCTGAATGAAATGGGATGGAAGAATATGACCAAATAAGAAGAGTAATTATAGAAGCCTGAAGAGGAATTATCCCAGATAACTCCAGCTGAAGTATCTAGAATCCACCATTGTCTAAGACTATAACTTTAAGAATAATGACCCTCCCAGTCTTCCCTATTTAAAAAAAAAAAAGGTTTCTGAAAGAAAACAGACACAAACAAAATAATACCAAAATCCCCTGAAATATTCTGAACTCTTTCAAAATTACCCTTAATATTTTCTTCTTATACTTAAAAAAATTCTTTTATCTAACTAATTGGTCTTTTTCTTTGGACACATAAAAGTAAAGAGATAAACATTTTAGAGTACTTTACTGGTTTTCTCTTTTGTTTGATTACTTCTGTTGGACAATAGTATCATTTTTGGATTTTTTTTTTTAGTATAAATTAGTTGAATACTTGTGGGTTAGAACCTTTTTTCTGAAGACAGATTGTGTAGACTTGAATCCAGCCTCCATCGTTTATGAGCTGGGAGACGCTGGGCAGATTGCTGAATCATTCTTGGTCTCAATTTCCTAATGTATAGAATGGAGAAAGGCTAGTACCTAAGACTGTGGTTGGGATCAATGATATCATACACTTGTTATGGAGCTGAGAGAATGTAAGAAACTATTCCTATATCTATGGCCTTTGGTTAAGCTCAACACAGAAAAGATGTGAGTGATTTATTTCCTTAACTAATCTGGGGCTTAGGACTGAGCATGTGAAGCTTTGGTGTTGATTCTATAATCCTCCAGCGTTCATCAGCATTGGTTTCCAACAGCTACTGTAACAAATTACTCAGCTTGGTAGCTTAATACAGAAATCTTTTCTCTCAGTTCTGGAGGCCATAATCTCAAACCAAAGTACAGGCAGAGCCATCTTCCTTGCAGAGATTTTGGGAAAGAATCCTTCCTTGCCTCTTCAAGCCTCTGTTGGCCCAGGTATCTCCTGGCTTTAACTGAGCTGTATTGCTCCATTCTCCACAGAATGAAGCAGGGCAAAGGCTAATAGAGTTTTGCCAAGAGAACGCACTGGTCATAGCAAACACCCTCTTTCAACAACAAGAGAAGGCTCTACACATGGATATCACCAGATGGTCAATACCAAAATGAGACTGATTATATTCTTTGCAGCCAAAGATGGAGAAGCTCTATACATTCAGCAAAAACAAGACTGGGAGCTGACTGTGGCTCAGATCATGAACTCCTTATTGCCAAATTCAGACTTAAATTGAAGAAAGTGGGAAAAACCACTAGACCATTCAGGTATGACCTAAATCAAATCCTTTTTATGATTATACAGTGGAAGTGAGAAATAGATTTAAGGGACTAGATTTGATAGACAGAGTGCCTGATGAACTATGGATGGAAGTTCATGACATTGTACAGGAGACAGGGATGAAGACCATCCCCAAGGAAAGGAAATGCAAAAAAGCAAAATGCTTGTCTGAGGAGGCCTTACAAATAGCTGTGAAAAGAAGAGAAGTGAAAATCAAAGGAGAAAAGGAAAGATATACCCATTTGAATGCAGAGTTACAAATAGCAAGGAGAGATAAGAAAGCCTTCCTCAGTGATCAGTGCAAGAAATAGAGGAAAACAACAGAATGGGAAAGACCTCCATCTCGATCTCCAAGAAAATTAGAGATACCAAAGGAACATTAGATGCAAAGATGGGCTCAATAAAGGACAGAAATGGTATGGACCTAACAGAAGCAGAAGATATTAAGAAGAGGTGGCAAGAATACACAGAAGAACTGTACAAAAAAGAGCTTCACGACCCAGATAATCACGATGGTATGATCACTCACTTAGAGCCAGACATTTTGGAATTTGAAGTCAAGTGGGCCTTAGGAAGCGTCACTACTAACAAAGCTAGTGGAGGGGATGGAATTCCAGTTGAGCGATTTCAAATCCTAAAAGACGATGCTGTGAAAGTGCTGCACTCAATATGCCAGCAAATTTGGAAAACTCAGCAGTGGTTCCAGGACTGGAAAAGGTCACTTTTCATTCCAATCCCAAAGAAAGACAATGCCAAAGAATGCTCAAAGTACCGCACAATTGCACTCATCTCACACGCTAGTAAAGTAATACTCAAAATTCTCCAAGCCAAGCTTCAGCAATACGTGAACCGTGAACTTCCAGATTTACAAGCTGGTTTTAGAAAAGGCAGAAGAACCAGAGATCAAATTGCCAACATCTGGTGGATAATTAAAAAAGCAAGAGAGTTCTACAAAAACATCTATTTCTGCTTTATTGACTATGCTGAAGCCTTTGACTGTGTGGATCACAATAAACTGTGGATAATTCTGAAAGAGATGGGAATACCAGACTACCTGACCTGCCTCTTGAGAAACCTCTATGCAGGTCAGTAAGCAACAGTTAGAACTGGACATGGAACAACAGACTGGTTCCAAATAGGAAAAGGAGTACGTCAAGGCTGTATATTGTCACCCTGCTTATTTAACTTATATGCAGAGTACATCATGAGAAATGCTGGGCTGGAAGAAGCACAAGCTGGAATCAAGTTTGCCGGGAGAAATATCAATAACCTCAGATATGCAGATGACACCACCCTTATGGCAGAAAGTGAAAAAGAACTAAAGAGCTTCTTGATGAAAGTGAAAGAGGAGAGTGAAAAAGTTGGCTTAAAGCTCAACATTCAGAAAACAAGATCATGGCATCTGGTCCCATCACTTCATGGAAAATAGATGGGGAAACAGTGGAAACAGTGGCTGTCTTTCATTTTTTTCACTCCCAAATCACTGCAGATGGTGATTGCATCCATGAAATTAAAAGACACTTACTCCTTGGAAGGAAAGTTATAACCAACCTAGACAGCATATTCAAAAGCAGAGACATTATTTTGTCAACAAAGGTCCATCTAGTCAAGGCTATGGTTTTTCCAGGGGTCATGTATGGATATGAGATTTGAACTATAAAGAAGGCTGAGCAGCAAAGAATTGATGCTTTTGAGCTGTGGTGTTGGAGAAGACTCTTGAGAGTCCCTTGGACTGCAAGGAGATCCAACCAGTCCATCCTAAAGGAGATCAGTCCTGAGTGTTCATTGGAAGGACTGATGCTAAAGCTGAAACTCCAAAACTTTGGCCACCTGATGCGAAGAGGTGACTCATTTGAAGAGACCCTGATGCTGGGAGGGATTGGGGGCAGGAGGAGAAGGGGATGACAGAGGATGAGATGGCTGGATGGCATCACCGACTCGATGGACATGAGTTTGAGTGAACTCCGGGAGTTGGTGATGGACAGGGAGTCCTGGTGTGCTGCGATTCATGGGGTCGCAAAAAGTCGGACACGACTGAGCAACTGAACTGAACTGAACTACTCCACTCTCTTATCCACAGCTGCCTTCACTTGACCTATTTCTCTGTCTCTTTGCATCCTTTTCTGTCTCTTATGACAACAGTCTCATTGAATTTAGTGCTCACCCTAATTCAGTACGATCTCATCCGAATTCTTACCGTAAATGGATTTCCAAATAAAGCCATATTCTAGCGGTCCACGTAGATATAAAATTTGGGGTGGGAGACATTATCCAACCTCCGACAACATCTAACTTTGCACAGGAAATATTTTGGTTTGGCTTCCTTGGCTTGTGGTCCTAACACTCCAATCTCTGCCTCCGTTTTTATAACACCTCCTCTTCTGTCTTTGTCTTCTCCGCTGTGTGTTTTTGTCCCCCAGATGCCCTTTCCTCTTTCTTATAAGGATAAATGTGATTGTATCTAGGTCTCAAGAATATAATTCTAGACAGGCATCTTCCCTCAAGAACGTTAACTTAATCACCTGTTTTTTACCTCTTAATTACTGCCATGTGAGGTAATATTCTCAAGTTCTGGGGATTGAGATATGTATATGTCATATACATATGCCCCCATACATATATGGGGCACGCCATTCAGCTCACTATGCAATCTGAAGAAGACACTCCTGTCAGAAGCAGCTAATGAGGAGCATGTGTAAACACAGATGAAGATTCAGATTCAGAGGCATCAACTTTGGAAACAGATTGAAGATGCTGCCGAATTGCTCAGGAAACTGCCAGTGTTTGTTACCCACCACACCAGGCTGGGACAACCCTGGGTTCAGAAAATGTTGCTGTTTTAAATTTTCATTGCCAGGGTCAAGGTTCACTGAAAGAATGCTACAACCAAGAACGGGCTTCCTTACCTTTGTTTGGCTACCAGACTTCAAGGTGCCCCAGCCTGCCCGACCACATTCCTGACTTACTCTGGATGACTGGAGCACTAGTTAGATGAATGGCCATGGCATTTTTATATTATTTTATTTTAATTCCAAAAGTAACCCACAGATTTCGTGTTAAAACTTGAAACAATTTGGACATATATAAGTAAAAGGTGAAAAATCTTAATTCCCTCTTTTCTAATTACTTTTCTTACCCCCATTACCACTACATTAATCTCGTTATCATCAGTTTAAAGTTTGTCTTTTCGCACCTTTTCATGTGGATTGGATCCCTGGGTTGGGAAGATCCCCTGGTGTAGGAAATGGCAACTTGCTCCAGCATTCTTGCCTGGGAAATCCCATGGACAGAGGAGCCTGGTGGGATACAATCTGTGGGGTCTCAAAGAGTCAAACACAACCGAGAAACTGAGCACAGCACACATGTATAGGTAAATGCAGATAACCAAAATAAACTCATACTATGCATATTATTCTGGAGAAGGTAAATGGCAACCCACTCCAGTATTCTTACCTAGAGAATCCCAGGGACAGAGGACCCTGGTGGGCTGCCGTCTATGGGGTCGCACAGAGTCGGACACGACTGAAGCAACTTAGCATGCGTGCATGCATTGGAGAAGGAAATGGCAACCCACTCCAGTATTCTTGCCTGGAGAATCCCAGGGACAGAGGAGCCTGGTGGGCTTCTGTCTACGGGGTCGCACAGAGTCGGACACGACTGATGAGACTTGGCAGCAACAGGCAGCATGCATATTATTCTGTAACTTTTTTTCAGCTATAATGTCTTTAACCTTTATAAATAGTAGTGTCTGATTTTCCAGAAAATGATATTGTTTTGAAAACTAAATTACCACTTCTAATATTATCCACCTACTGTAAAAATCCAGATAAGAAATGATAGTGGAGACTGTTAGCTATAATAGAGCTATGAAAAATGGCCAAATAATGGAGATCTGGATGCTTACTGTGATCCAAATACTCAATGTACAATATTTTTTAACTTGAAAACTAAATTGCTACTTCTAATATCAACTGTCTATTGTTAACAAGCCAGGTGAGAGATGATAGTGGATCATGTTAGCAATAGAGTTATGAGAATTGGCCAAATAATGGTGATCCAGATGCTTACTGAAACCCAAACACTCAGTCCCTAATATTCTTTGAAACACTTTTGTAAATTGGCAGTTGAATTGAGTTGATTTATTGGTTTCTATGTATTACTTAGGAAACCAAGTACATTTTCTTTGCTTTGACAGGAAACCTTCACCTACTTTTCTTCCAGTTTAAAATGATCTATTATAACCACTAAGATAAACTCTACAGCCTTCCCACTTTCATTAAATAGCTCCAGCTCTGTTATCACACACATATGATTTAAGAATGAAATGTTCATCAATAGCAATTTCATGTTGTTTCTTTGTCATGAAAATATTGATTCACTATTACTGTCTTTCAGCATCATTTCCACTGTTATTTTGTTAACAGCATATGCCCTTAGTAAGGTCTGAGATCTCCGTGGCACTGTGCTGGGAGGTACAAAGAGATGTGAAGTATTCACCCTTTTCTTAAGGAAGTGAATATCTGGATGGGGAAATAGAATATACAGTAGTTTGAGTATCACAAATTGGTGAGTTGTTTCATTCATCCAGTATTTTTGAATATTGTATGTTAAATAATTATATATCAGGCACTGTTCTAGACTCTCAGATAAAACACTCAATCAAAGATGTTTGCCCTTGTGAGTTTTATAGTCTAGAAGGAATGCAAGGTAATCGATAAGAAAAGTATGAAGTTATTAGAAGATTATCAACATTACGGAGAAAAATAAAAGAGGGTAATAAAGATGCAGGGTTGTTGTTGTTCAGTCACTAAATTCTGTCCGACTCTTTGTGACCCCATGGACTATATAGTTCACCAAGCTTCTCCATCCATGGGATTTCCCAGGCAAGAATACTAGAGTGGGTTACCATTTCCTTCTCCAGAATATCTTCCCAACCCAGGGATAAAACTCGAGTCTCCTGCATCGGCAGACAGATTCTTTAATGCTGAGCCACCAGGGAACACCTAAGATGCTGGAAGTTATATATGTGTAACTTTAAATTGGAAAGGCAGGATGGATCTCACTGAAGATGTGATATTTGAGCAAACTTGAAGGAAGTATGGGAGTAAGCCAGGCCAGTGTCTGGGGTAAGAATATTTCATGCAGACAGGATAGCACAAAATTCCTGAGGCAGGCCATATCTGATGGTTTCAAGTAACAGGAAGGTGGTCAGTGTGACAGAGTAGGTATACAAAGGCGTGGCAGGAGAAGACATAAGCGTGGTCCAAGGGGGTCAGTACCTTGGTTTTGACTTTGTTGGACATAGGGAGATATTGAAGGTTTCAAACAGATGAGTAATGTACTGGGTTGAGAACTGACTCAAGCATGAGCTATATGAAGTTCAGCGGTCAGTTAGGACACTGGCAATAATTCATGTGAGGGGTGATAGTGGCTTGGACTAGGGTTGGTGGCAGTAGAAAAGTCATCAGGAGATATACTTTGAAGGTAGAGGCAGCGAGATTTTTCTAATGAATTGGTGGTAAACTGTCAAATAAGAGGATTACTTCACTGGTGTGAGGAACCGGAATAATGGAGTCACTGTCGACTGTATGGCATCAATGTTAGGCATTTAGTTTGACACATGGGAAGTTCAAGATGTCTGATATACAGACAAGCGGAGATGTCCATTATACAGACAAGCGGAGATGTCCATAGGCAACTGGATACAGAAGCTAGAGTTCAGAAAAAGGGTTAGCTGGAGATGAAACTCTTATAGTCTTCAGAATAGTTTTCCCAGTGGTGATTCTGAGGGATGGCAAGAAGAGACAGAAGATCAAGGAAGAGAACTGGTCAGAGGACTGTGCCCTGGGGCCCTCCTATGTAAATCTGAGAAGAGGAGAAACCTGGAAAAAAACCAGCAGTGGTCAAGGAGGTAGAAGGAAATCTCAGGGAGTCACGAAAAATTGGTTCAAGGAAGAGTGATCAGTTTTGTTGTGTTTTGTTGATAGAATAAGAAAGAGAAGAGAAACAGATACATGTAACTATGAAAGCTCTTTATAGGAAAGCAAAAGGGGTAGAAATATGGGAAAGGAGCTGGGGGCAGGGAAGCGGAGCCAAGGACTTAAAAAAAATTATGTATTAATTGTCTGGGCTGCAAGTCATGCAGGATCTTAGTTCCCCAAACCAAGGAACCAAGGATCAAACCTGTACCCCTTGCAGTGGAAGCACAGAATTTTAAGCACTGAGTGACTTGGGAAGTCCCAAGCCAAGGACTTATTTTTGAAGATGGGAGAATTAGCACTGCAGATGAGACTTTAAGTTTAGTCTACCCTGTTCTTAAAAATTTTTGAATTTTAATGTGTAGGAGAGGAGAGGAAAATTTTCTTTCTCTACCCATCCTACATTTATTGACTGGGGCCCTGTAAATTAGACTGACAAACAGTTAATAGCAGAAAAACAGAAGTTTATTAAGATGTGATCTCATATACACATAGGAGTACCCAGTGATGAGGAACTCAAAAGTGAAAGTGAAGTCGCTCAGTCCTGTCCAACTCTTTGCAACCCCGTGGACTGTAGCCTACCAGGCTCCTCTGTCCATGGGATTCTCCAGGCAAGAATACTGGAGTGGGCTGCCATTTCCTTCTCCAGGGGACCTTCCCAACACAGGGATCAAACCCAGGTCTCCTGCATTGCAGGCAGACGCTTTAAACTCTGAGCCACCAGGGAAGCCTGAAGGGGTATTTAAAAGTTGGGATTGTCTTAAAGACAAAGCAATAGTTTTTAGAAAAGTGACGAAATGAAAGAAAAGCATTTTGTTTCTATGGTGGAAAATTGTGGGAAGGTAAATATATGAAGGAACTAATGAAAGACAAGAGCAAGGTATAAAATTCGTCATGTAAATTCTTCTAGTGTTGTCCCTGGTCTGCTAGAGGTCAAGAGTTATCTCTGATGAGTAACTTTTGTCTTCTTACAAAAGCAGGGAGGGGAAGCACTTTCACAAATTTAAGTCCTGTGTTGGGGCTTCCCAGGTGGCTGAGTGGTAAAGAATCCGCCTGCCAGTTTGATCCCTGGGTCCAGAAGATTCTCTGGAGGAGGGTATGGCAACCAACTCCAGTATTCTTGCCTGGAGAATCCCGTGCACAGAGGAGCCTGGCGGGCTACCGTCCATAGAGTCGCAAAGAGTCAGACATGACTGAGCACATGTGCAAGTATACATACCGTCCTGCTTTTAGGCAAATATCCACTTCTTTTCAATTGCTTTTAGCTCAAAATAATCCTTATGCCAAAATGGAGTATTTTGGGGTGGCATATTCTACCACCCTTCAAATGCCTTTGAAAGAGCATGCTGTCTTCAGTTCTCCACACTCATCACTTACTATCTCTGTCTAACCCCTATAGGTATTCAGCTTTGAAACTCCTACAGAAAACTGTGCCATTGTGGATTTAATATTGCAGTTGTAGTATTTGTAAATAACCCTGAAAGACATGTAGGCATTCACACCTGTAGTGAGTCAATTTTTGTTGATTTTTTAAAAATATAAAATAATCATTTTTTTTTATTCTTTAGAAAGATATAAAATGGAAATTGGTTTATGGTATATAATTTTAATAATATGTAAAAGCAGAAAAGGGAAATAAGTATTAATCACAATCTACCATCAGAGATAATCTCCTTTTTACACTTGGGTATATATACTTATATCCAATTTTTTTTTAATGAAACAGTATTTAAGAGAAATGGAGTCATACTATAAATAATGTATAATTTACTTTTTACATTCAACATAGCATAAAGTCTTTATAAATCATTGGGTATTCTTGAATCTTTTTAGTAGTGATCTACAGTATAAGTCCTGGAGAAGGAAATGGCAACCCACTCCAGTATTCTTGCCTAGGGAATCCCATGGACAAAGGAGCCTGGTAGTTTCCTAGTCCATGGCGTTGCAAAAGTCAGACACAACTTAGCGACTAAACCACCACCACCACCACAGTATAATTTTTATAAAGACATAGATTTTATTGCAGGGATGGATCAAAGTTTAATTGATCACTTGTTTAGATATTTAATTATCTATTTACTTATTTTGAATAAAAAAATGTGACATTGAGCATCCTCATAGCAAATTCCTGCATGCATTTATTCCTAAAAGAGAATCCTTAGTGCCCCAAGACTGGCATGGAAGTGAACCGCTTGGCTGGAGCGGGAGCTAAGCAACTGCCTCATGCAGGACTCCATAAAGATCTGTTGTCTAATTAAAATAGGCTGTCTCATTCAGTCTTCACCAAATAAAGTATAATAAATACTGTAAAATGTTGCTTTTGAAAAATGAGTAAAGTTTGGGAAGTCACATGTGTACTGAGGTGAAAACCTCAGATGTAAGAAAACATAAATGATCCAAACAAGAAGTATGCATTCCGTGTAATGTTTCTGAGTTTTTCTTTAGAGTTTGTAAATAAATACACCATGTCTAACTGGGTCCTTTCACGCATCAAGTCTTTAGTGACAATTTATTTCAAGGTGTTTTGTTTTTTTTTTTCCTGCCCAGAGTTGAAGCTCATCCTTTTTTTTAATTTAAGCTATTAGCATCAGTATAAGCTACTGCATATTTTGGCTTGGCTTTTTAGTACAACTTCTCACACCTATTATCTGTTTGATTAGGTGAGTTGATTACTCTGCCATCTCAACTTTTTTCAATGATGGCATAAATTTCCTTTTGACCTTTAATTGAAGTATTAGATTCTTCCACACTAAATTCTATCAGACTTTCGAACTTTGTAGATCCCTTGTATAATTTCATGTAGTCAGTGCCCATCTTTTCTTTGTAAATTCCATGTGAAGCCCCTTGTTCAAAGACAGTAAAAAAAAAAATGCCATTAAAGATTCTAAAATATGAAGCTTTTTTCCTTTTTTGCAACAGAATCCCTCTCAAGTTGTTATGACACTTTTTATTTGCTACGTAATGTCATTCTAAGTAAAGAAAAATTAACATGTAAATTATTAGTGTGAACATTACTGGTCATTTTTATATTTGCAATGTCAATTTTAAAGGCAAATATAAAAACAGTGGACTTTATGTGTAATCACTGAAATTGCATAATTCCTACTTTGTGGCTCATATGTGTAAAGGCATTTTGTCCTTAGCACAACAGTAGAAAAGCCACATAGTTAAAACTAACTCAGCTGGTCTCTTTTCTCACTTTGTGATACATACATTTTCTCTACTTTGGGGTTACTCATGAGTAAGGAGGGGCCGAAAAGGAAAAGTAACTATCAGTTGCTTTATCTTTTCCTTTCCTGTTCCTCCATCAATTTCCGCCTAAATGGTTGGCTAATACAAGGAAGCAATGCAGCACAGAAAAGTACAATGAACTTGCTTGGCCTTTTGTGCTTCCTGGAATGCCACTGCCTTCTTCCACGTTTAAAGCATTTTCTGTTGCACCAGAAAGCCTGGCCTGTCTGGGCTGTGAGCTTACTCAGTGATGACTGAACATGCTTACCTTGTAGCTGCTTTCAGTTTCCCTGCACGCCTACCCATTGTGAGTCCACTAGCCTTGTGTGTTCATGGCCATCATACACTCTGTATGTGAGTGAGGTGGCAAGGAGTAGCTAATCCACATAGGGTACCTATCTCCTCTGCTCACAGTGATGCTACATTGTTCTATCAGCCTTCACTTTCCAAACACAAGTCCAGAAAGTTGGTAAAAATTTCAAGACCACGATCACAGGGCAGAAAACCAAGCCTGAGGTCATTCTGACCACTGGGCCCTACGTGAGTGCCAGATCACATGCCTATAGACCTGATTCAGGTTCCAGTCTTTTCAAATGACTTCTTGATCTTGACAGTGCAAAAATATTAGGAAATTGGGTGCTCTTCTCCCCTCATGATAAACTCTCTTGCCTGAAAACTACATCTCTCATCAAAGCTGCAATTATCACCTCTCGGTTATTGATTGACGCCCATTCCCTGTATCTTCAGCCTCTACTGCCCTTCTGAATCACAGAACCACATATCAAACTGTCCATTGACATCTCTACCTGGATGTCTCAAAGGAACCTCAGACTTCAAGTGGCTAAAACAAAATGCACACATTTTCTTCCCACTACTCCCCTTCTTTCCATCTTGCCCCTAGCACATCTAGATTTTATCCTCTTCCAGTGCCTCGGGTCTCAATGAAAGAGACCACCATCCAATCTGTTACTCAAGTCAGAATTTAGGAGGTCATCCTTGTACTTCCTTCTTAAGGTCAGTGCAGATTCATCACAATTTCTGGTCAGCTTTATCTCCCGAATATCTTCCTTTCTTTACTTTTCTCTTTGCTGCCACCACCTGTTATTATGTGCATGCTAAGCTGCTTCAGTCGTGTCCAACTCTTTGCTACCCCATGGACTGTAGCCCACCAGGTTCCTTTGTCGATGGGATTCTCCAGACAAGAATATTGGAGTGGGTTGCCATTTCCTTCTCCAGGGGGTCTTCCTGATCCAGGATTGAACCTGCATCTCTTGCATCTCCTGCATCGGCAGGTGAGTTTTTTTTTTTTATCACTGGCGCCATGGAGGAAGCCCTACCTGTTATTACAATAGCCTCCTAATTGCACTTGTGGGATTCACTCTTGCCACATCTAGTCTGTTTTTCATGTTGCATCAAGAATACTTCTTTGTTTAAACACAAATCTGATTTTCCTACCTGCTTGAGACTCTTAATTTCATAGTATAAAAAGAAAAACTTTTAATGTGACATGCAAGGTCATTTGTAGACTGACCCCAGTCACAACTTTGTCACGTTGCAGCTCCATCTTTCTTGTCATTCTGTATTTCATGAACACCACCCTTTTAAAGATTCTTAAATACTCCTTGTTTCCCAGGCCAACTTTTGGGGCTTTTAAACATGGTTCCCTCTGTCCTAGAATCCTTTTCCCTACTACTTATATATTTAAATCCTACTCTTCCTTTAAATCTCCACTCAATTTTACATTTTCTAGTATAGAATTCTATAACCCCCAATTGAGTCAGTTCCTTCTGTTATATAATGCCATAGATGTCACATGTATGGTACTTTTATATATGTACATTTATATACAACGATTTATAATATATCTTTTGTAATGTATAATTTTTATTGTAGTATATTTGCTTTACAATGTTGCACAACAAAGTGAATTAGCTATGTGTATACATATATCCCCTACTTCTTGGCCCTCCTTCCCACAAGACATGAAAGCAACCTAAATGTCCATCAACTGATGAATGGATAAAGAAGATGGTACATATATACAATGGAACATTACTCAACTATAAAAGGAATGAAACTGGGTCATTTGTAGAGATGTAGATAGACCTAGAGTCTGTTAAACAGAGTGAAATAAGTCAGAAAGAGAAAAACAGATGCCATATATTAATGCATGTAGGAGGAATCTAGAAAAATGTAAGGTGTTTTTGATAAAAATCGATCTCCTTCCTTAGATCCAACCAGTCCATCCTAAAGGAGATCATTCCTGAGTGTTCATTGGGAGGACTGATGTTGAAGCTGAAACTCCAAAACTTTGGCCACCTGATGTGAAGAGCTGACTCATTTGAAAAGACCTTGATGCTGGGAAAGATTGAGGGCAGGAGGAGAAGGGGGTGACAGAGGATGAGATGATTGGATGGCATCACTGACTCAGTGAAGATGAGTTTGAGTAGACTCCGGCCGTTGGTGATGGACAAGGAGGCCTGGCATGCTGTGGTCCATGGGGTTGTGAAGAGTCAGACACTACTGAGCAACTGAACTGAACTATCTCCTTCCTTAATGAGTAGTCTCTTTGAAGTCAGAGAGTACATCTGGCTCACTAAGCTTGGTTCCTTGCTTAGTACCTGACTTGTGCAGGAGATTCAGTGAATATCTGACACATCAGTGAATGAACACTTACTTTGTTCCAGGCACAGAGCTTGGCACTTTGCGTGTTTTATCCCATTTAATCCTCTAACTATCATATGAAGCAAACTCTATAATCTCAGTTTTACGGAATTTGAGATTTACAAGCTTAAACTATTTGCATGAGGTCACATAGACTGTAAGTAGCAGAAACAGAATTTGAACGCAAGCAGTTCACTCTCTTGAATTGTAATGAAGGAGACAATTTAAAACTAGATTTAAGAGGGGCGAGAAAAACAAGGGGCTGAAATGAGTCAGCATTATGGAATGAACCATATATGGTTTATTAAAAAAATCTATTACCACTTCAAATAATAAAGAAATGAAACTATGATTCGGTGTCCATAGCCAACTCTTTCTACCAAGATTTTGTGACTCACTTAGGCAGGACTGACAGAGGAAAGTGTGTCTGCAAGGCTCTGGAACAGACATTTTCTCTCTGTGTCTTGCCCTTCACTCCTCCTTTTCTGAGACTTTGATAAAATGTGTCTCAGCCAGATGTCTCTCACCTTTTTCATGTTTCCTGCTTCGTAGATCCACTGCTCGGAGGACTGAGTATCCATCAACAGTTGCTCAAGAATCAGGCTTTAAAGTATTCATCAACCACAGTCTTCCAGCTGTAGCTGTTTCTCTTACTGAACAAATGCTGAGCCTGGATGAGTCCAGCTCTCCTCCAGAGCTTGCCCTGCCAAATATGTCTGGCAAAGCTGCCAGGGAATATCCTCTTGGTCTGCACACAGAAGTGATGGCAGTGATTTCAAATATCCTCTTAACTTTTTGCCAGGAGAATGAAACATCTATGCTGAGTGCCACCTCAACAGGTCTTCTGAGACCACATAAAATACCATTGTTTTCCTCCCAGGCTCCAGTCTTCAGCAGTTTCTTTGTCAGTATCAGGACAATGAAAGCTGTCACTAGCAGCCTGACTTAGGGTTTGTGCTTTAACCATTTCATGACTATTTTTGGTGTGCATTTGGGAGGGGTTCTGGAGAAGGAAATGGCAACACACTCCAGTACTTTGCTTAGATAATTCCATAGACGGAGGAGCTGGGCAGACTACAGTCCATGGGATTGCAAAAAGTCATACATGGCTATGAAACTAACTTTCACTGTAAATTTAGTAATTGTCTAAAATATGATTTTCTTTGGCTCTTTAAAATATTGGTCACTGGTATAGCCTCTCTTTCTCCTTCCCTAAATAATTATGATTATCCATATTGCCTGCTTTGCCCAGTCATTACACAGATCTTACAATCTGGAAAGTTCATGACAAAACTCATAATATTATATAGAAGCTTTTTTTTGAGAATGGGTTTGGAAAATAAAGAGGCAAACAAGGAGGTTCAGAAATAAGTGAGGGAATAAGGTTGGCTTCAATGGATGTACACATATATATCAGTCAGTTCAGTTCAGTTCAGTCGCTCAGTTGTGTCTGACTCTCGCGACCCCATGAATCACAGCACGCCAGGCCTCCCTGTCCATCACCAACTTCTGGAGTTCACCCAAACCCATGTCTGTTGAGTCGGTGATGCCATCCAACCATCTCATCCTCTGTTGTCCCCTTCTCCTCCTGCTCTCAATCTTTCCCAGCATCAGAGTCTTCCAATGAGTCAACTCTTTGCATCAGGTGGCCAAAGTATTGGAGTTTCAGCTTCAACATCAGTCCTTCCAGTGAATACTCAGGAATGATCTCCTTTAGGATGGACTGGTTGAATCTCCTTGCAGTCCAAGGGACTTTCAAGCATCTTCTACAACACCACACTTCAAAAACATCAATTCTTCTGCACTCAGCTTTCTTTATAGTCCAACTCTCACATCCATACATGAGTACTGGAAAAACACAGCCTTGATTAGATGGACCTTTGTTGACAAAGTAATGTCTCTGCTTTTTAATATGCTGTCTAGGTTGGTAATAACTTTCCTTCCAAGGAGTAAGCATGTTTTAATTTCATGGCTGCCATCACCATCTGTAGTGATTTGGGAGCCCCCCCAAAATAAAAAAGTTAGCCACTGTTTCTCATCTATTTGCCATGAAGTGGTGGGACCAAATGCCATGATCTTAGTTATCTGAATGTTGAGCTTTAAGCCAACTTTTTCACTCTCCTCTTTCACTTTAATCAAGAGGCTCTTTAGTTCCTCTTCACTTTCTGTCATAATGGTGGTGGCATCTGCATATCTGAGGTTATTGATATTTCTCCTGGCAATCTTGATTCCAGCTTGTGCTTCTTCCAGCCCAGCTTTTCTCATGATGTACTCTGCATACATATAGTATAGTTACTCACAAAATACAGTTTTAGGGACTTTCCTGGCAGTCCAGTGGTCAAGACTCTGTGCTTCCAATGCAAGGGGTGTGAGTTCAATCTCTGCTCAGGAAACTAAGATCTCACATGCTGTGCAGCATGGCCAAGAAAATTTTAAAAATAAAATAAAATGCTAAAAAGAGCTGTTTGTTTTAAATACATACATATATATATATATATATGCATGTGTTTATATGCATGTGTGTGTGTATATATATATATATATAATTTTTTTTTTAATTTCAAAGGCAGTAGAATCCTCATGAGTAGACTTGGGAGGTGGTGATGATACAGCAGTTAAATACTTTGTTATCAAACTAAACTCGCCAAAAATGAATTTAGAAGTTGGAAAGCCAGGGGTTAAAAAAAAAAAAAAAGCGACACAATAAGCAGGGAGTAGGAACTAAGATGAGGCACTGCTGCTTGCAATAGCCTTTTAAATAAAAGCCCGATAAATATTCCTTTTATGAAATTTGAGATGTGGTGAAACACATACTGCTTTGACACTGACACCTTGCGGCATTGATAATGCCATTTATAGTCTATAAACGAATAAACAGTTTCTGATCCATCCTTTTAGTGTTGGCATTAACGTACAGGGAAATAGTCAAGGAAAAACAAAAACACAAAGGAGCTACAGTAAAAATATTGTATTATTTGGATCCAATCACCATCAGTCTTGCCAAATCCCCGCAGATTCACATTGTCCCGCATAGCAAGAATAAAGGAAAATACAGAGGTAAGTGCCAAAGTGTTTTAAATGGAATGTTTTCCAATCTTTTTTCTTGAGATGGCATTAGTTCTTTAAAACTCAGTTACAGGTTCGGTCATATTTTTATTTTCCCCTCATGTACTTAAGAAATACACACACTTTAGACTCCATCTTAGTTTATTTTAGTCATCATTCGCAAGGAACTGATTTCATTTGGGAATATGCTGAAACCCCAAAGAATGGAAAAGAACAAACACTGGTGTGAAAATGATGCTTGAAATGCATGATTGCCAGACAGGAAAAGCTCTTGGATTTTTTCTATATTTAATCAATTGGCTTGTCTAATCCATTTGGCTGTGGAGGGCTGGCCTGACATGAATTCAGATGACTTTAATAGGGATTAAGGTGGCATGAAGTGTATAACATCATGCATTTGCAAGTACAAACATGCTTAGAAATTCATTTGTCTTTGGGGGGAAGCTGGTTCAAACTCCAGCTATATTTACAAACAGATTCTAGCCACAGCCGAGCAGTTTGAAGCTGGGGAAAGTAACTACACCTGCTTCTCCTTAAACTCACAGGGCCTTTGATTCCTGCCCAAGTTAAGCTGGCCTTTGGCATTCAGCTGTCTTAGCTGGCAAGATGTCTGCATAATGTCTGCAGAATTTAGAATGGCCAGGAGGAGCAGGTCAAAGACAGCCAAATTATGATATCATAGCCATAAAACCTCATCAATGGTGACATACAGAAAACACTCAGTGAATTGCTTTCATTAACTTACCCTTGTTAAGAAATTTGAAGCAGTGTCTTTATTCTTTGGCAGGTTTCAGACTGCCCTTTCCTCTTCCTTCATTCATTGCTTTTCCTTTAAAAGAACAGGCTTCCATGGCCCCTGATTGACAGTAGCTGAAGAAATGTAGCTTAGAGGGAGTCTAGGATACTCAGACAGCCCAGGGAGGAATGTATTATACATGCTTTGTTTTCCTCTGGGAAAGTCAGAAAACTTTCCAGAATCTTCAGGGATAGGTTAGGACAAGAGCTGTTCTTGCAGTGAAGTAAAAGAAAGCCGGACTACAGAGAAAATTCTGTGTCTATTCTCTGGGGCCCAGGATAGGAGTCCTGCCATCCCACCTGACCAGCCCCTAGCCTTGTGCTGGGCTGCAGTGAGCAGACTCTTCTGGAAAGAGGAAGTGGGGATGGTTGTCAAGCTGTCAGGACAGACATGGAATGGGGGTGAGGGGTGGGGATATGCAGTTGAATGCAAGCTTAGTTTTTCTTCAAGTCACTCATGTTTCTAAAGCTGAAAATCTGGCTAGTCTACAAAAATGACATACATCAGGAGGAACTGAGAGATGTGAGTAGAACCAATGGGAAATATTTCCCAGTAGCAGGCTGACCCTGTTGGGAGTTGAGAGGGTCATATATGTGGGGGCAGATATTCAGAAGACTAAGATGCCCTGTCTGCCTAATTGAGGCCTGGGAATCTTGACCTGAAAGCCTTACTCGTGGTGCAGAATTTATAAGCTCTCACTATGCCACGTGGCAGAGAACTTTTCTATGAAGATATGCAGTAAGAGAAGGAGAGTGCAAGAAAGCCAAGACCAAGGGAGACAGAAATGAGGAAAGAAGACTTATCACGGGATGCTTAAGATCGGAACAAATGGAGAAGACCTTCTGAATATAACAGAGAGGAGGAAAGATATTGCATTGTTTGGCAGGCAAATTTTAAAATAGTAAAGATAATCTTTATGTACTGCAAGTGAATCCCTGTTCTTTTGTGGATTTTCCTTATTGTGCTAAATTGTATTTCTCAGATTCTATACTTTGAAAATTTAAGTTCTTAAATATATTTAAATTCCTTAAGGTATAATAAGAACTAACTGAAGTGTGGGGGCATTTTGAATAGTTGAAAAGTATTCTTTTACTATAACCTTGCTAGTCAATGGCATTCTTAAAGATTTCCATGTTGAATAAGCGTATCCGATGGACACATGTCAACGATGGCCATTGATGTACACCATGGAAGCAGGCCAGTACCAAGCTAATGAAGACACAGTCAGGACTCTCATCCCGATTCAAAATGAATGAACCCAGTTAGAAGTATGCTCTGAGTTCTAAGGATGTCAGAGTCTTGACTGTTTTTGACACCACCACATGAAGAGTTACACACATCCATGATAATTCCATCCAGGTAAAGAGTCCTGCTGTTCAGTAATGGGAGGTTAAGACCAAGGGATGAAGAATGGACACAGCTATTTAGTACAGAACAAAGCAAACAAATATAAGTACCTGAGAGAAAGGCATCCTGGTGACCCCAAGTCTGGGAATTCAAGTCTTCTAGGGCAAACTCCGCCACTGAACAGATGAAGAGGAAGGGAATAATTGACCTCTAGGTTCCCTTCCAACTCTGCATTTTTGTGATCCTGATTCAGCTTCCTAAGAAATACAGTTATGTCTCAAGAGCACTGAGCAACAGTGATGAGTGATTGAATCTGGTATCTTTTAGTGATGGAAAAGATCTGCAATTCTATATAAAGATTTATTTGGGTTTACTTCTGTGCCTACAGCTATTATTTTACTATCTTGAAGACTAAGCTTGTTTTATTATATTTGGAAAGTTCAAATGTAAGATGATTATACTGCTTAGGTGTTTTTCTTTTTTTTTTTCAAGTATGAATGATGACTCTACTTCCTGGTACCAGCCCATCTTATTTCTTCACTCTAACCAGTTAGAACTGGTGTCAGGTCAGTTGAAGAGATGTGATCTAATTTAGTTAGTATGTTGAGATTTGTGGCCTCTTGTGGCCTCTTGTGGCCTCTTCCTTTGACAAACAAATGAAAATCCATGCAAGTTTGTGAGAGCCTGTATAACAACACTTCGGGTTTCAGTATTCCTATTTTTCTCCCTGGTTATAGGGAAAAACAGAGAACTCTGGGTCAAAGGCCCTCAGATTTTTACAACTAGTAAGTTTATTCTGTTCAGCTGTTTAAGAACATTTAAGTAAAATGAAAAGAAATGAAAATGAATTATAGGCTAAAGGCCAGCTCTCAGCTTTCAGGAGTCTCTGGGCTGCTGATTCCAGGCAGCTCTGAAATAGAAACACTGGGAGAGATAATAAACATGAACCAGTGCCTAACTGCAGTTCCTGCCTCCCAAGAATAATGTATTAATAAAACGGTCTTGCTCTTGTTGATGTATACATGTGTAAAATAGCAACCACAAAGCACTTTACCTTTCAATATCCTTGGACAGTTCTCTATGTTGATTGAAAAGAGAATTTGAATATATTCTCTTTTATATATCTATAAAAGAGAATATATAAAAAAATAGCAGCTTCTCACCACTTGAGATAGAGAAGTGTAAAAATAAAAACAATGTGCTTATATACATGTGTGTAGGTGTGTGCTTGTATGTACCCATAGGTGTTGGGGAGAGATGAGGAGATGTTCACTTGTAGGTTCTCTTGGTGTGAGTCAGGAGGCTAATACTGGCCCTTCTGAAGTTTGGAAGGGCTCCCATCTCCAGAAGAAACAGAAGCAATATCCAACACTATTTTGTCCCTGTTTATCACTCCACAGGTTCTCCAGTCAGTGTGATCTGTTTAATAAGGCTTCTCTCCTCTCTAGATGACTTGTTCTTGGAGGGCTTTCTCCAGGTACTGCCCTAAAGCTCCATATTTATTTAGATAACACTCCTGGGATTCTGATTGATTGTACTGTCTGAAGGTGGCACAACGTATCATTTTGTCCTTGTCTGCATTTGGCTTTTAAATCTAGGATTTCTCCCATTCTTTGGTTTGGACCCAAGAGATGAGAGAGGGAGCTGGCTGTGCTTTGTAAAAACCACTATGTCAAGTCCCAGACTCCCAGATGAATATACCCGGGCTTGGAGAAAAATTCATTAAAGACCTAATCAAGCAGGCTTCATTGACTCATAGGCTGCTGTACTCTTGCTAGTGTTCTTTTTTTTTTCCCCTCTCAGTCTTTTATTATTTCCTTGGCACCTCTATCGTGGTGTTGAAGATCATCTCAGACTGAGACAGGATGATGTGTGATGTGAGGAAATTGGAACGGAATATATTTACTGTACTGGCACATGTACCATGCATTTTGAAGCTGACAGTCTTATCTGAATAGCCTATCATTCTAGGTCAGACAATATTCCTTTAACCTCTGGATGCCAACCCTTCCCTTCTCCCAAAGCAAGAATGTCAGAGGAACTTAAAGGACCTACCTTAGCAGTTGTGTTCATTCTGATCAGATTGAATATCAGTGGTGGCTTTCAACAGGAGCAAGCACACCAGGTATAAAACATTGAATTGTTTAGAACAGACTATGTAAATGAGAGATTAAGATATTGTCTGAGATATTCGGGAAAAAAGCAGAGCAACTCAAAACAGAGCTAAATGTGCACTGTGCGTGCATGGGTGCTTGCTCGGTTGTGTCATAGTCTTTGTGACTCCATGAACTGTAGCCCTCCAGACTCCCCTGTCCAACCAGAAGGTTATAATTCTAATCTCTTTTACTCTCTTGCACAACTTTTCTGGTTTGGGGAATGTGGGTGTCATCTGCATCTTTTCCAGAAATATATCATAAGACTGGGTTTAGGTGAAATGATGTGAGATTGGACGTGGTGGCATAAGTCTCCAATCAACTCTGGTGTGCTGGAGGGTTAAATTACATAAGAGTGTCAGCCACTCTTTAGAGTTTTGTCCAAAACTGCTAAGAAGAAGCTAGAAGTAGAAAACATTTTTTCTATGTAGACAAAATTTTGGGCATGTGTTCCCTGATTGACACTGCAAAAGCGAAGAGAACAGCATATCTTGTAAGACTGAATAACCTGGAGCTCTTTCCAATTCCTGACTTTAAACAGATTAATCAAAACATTCATTTTTAAATGAGGAAGGCAGGCATTGCTTGGGTAAATGACATTTGAGGGCCTGAATGGCAAAGAAACTAAGAAGTTGACAGCTGAAAGCGATGAGTGGAAGAAAGATTATATATTAAGAAAGAAAAGTATATATATGAAATTATTTGGGTCTCTTCCTTGATTGCCAAACCACAAACCAAAAGGGACTTGGAAAGTAAACCAAGGTGACCCCTCTTACATGGGGTAACCTCAGTTTCTTCTTATGCAGAGGTGGGTCAGCTGGCATTCTAGAAAAATCATCAGTGGATTGGCTGGATTGACGTCCTGGGAATTTGCCCATCCTGTGCCAGACAATTTGTTCAATCCCATTCATGTGTCCAAACGCGTGATTAAGGACTTGTAGTAACCACCCATGTTCACACATCTATCACTCAGACACAAAACAAAATATAAAACACCAAATGCCTCTAGAGTTGAGCCAGATCTTTGAACAATCAAAACTTCTAAAAGCCTCAGGGAACTGAAATGATTTATGAATGTTCAGAGTTGCTAAACTTTTGACGATTGTTCATATGAAAACAAAACAGTCTACATTGTCTTGTATTACCACACTGATTTTGACCAAAAAGATTTTTTTTTCCAAAAAAGGTTTCTTTCTCTGGTCATTTTCCCCCTTATATTTAGACATTGCATTAAGGGGCGGGCCGGGGGGAAGACAACAACTTGCTTTGGTTCTTTTTTCCTGAAACTATTCTTAGTAAGAGTGTCTGGAGAAACAGAATCTACTCAATCCTGTGTTGGGAACATTTCTTTCCTGGTCTGGGCTGAGCACTGCACCCTGTCACCAGGCTGATCAAATAGACATTTACAACCTCTTCAACTACCAGGGGAAATTGTAGCTCCTACAATATGTGGATTTAGACCTGGCAAAAAGAACAAGTTGATTAAAGAGCCAATGGCAACCCACTCCAGTGTTCTTGCCTGGAGAATCCCGGGGACGGGGGAGCCTGGGGGGGCTGCCGTCTATGGGGTCGCACAGAGTCGGACACAACTGAAGCGACTTAGCAGCAGCAGCAGCAGCAGGCAACTCTTATCATGGAAGCTCCAGAGCCTTGCTACCCTTTCTTTTCCTGCTGTGGATGTGTTCATATGGCAGTTAAGAGAGTATCACTCATGTTTATGCCCATGGATAAAATTGCAAGATAATCTAGTATTTTCTAAAACATTCATTTATGGATAATTAGTTGGCTTATAAAGTGTTTCATTTGCCTCTTTGAATCATGTGATTTCTGAAGAATGTTCAGTTGTTAGGTTTTTGGCCCTGGTTTAAAGCCTGGGAGACGAGAGTGTTTACAGAAGTGAACTGCAATGAGAAAGAATTACGATTTATATCCTCTTCACTCAAATCTAAGGTAAATCCAAAAGGTGGCGAATGTGGTAAACTAAAGACAGAACTGATCCATTGTGGTTAAAGACAAACTTTTTCCTTTCCTCCTCAGCATTCGTTGTGTGGTATGGTTTCATTCTTTGTGAGACATTGAGGATTAACAGATAATTATGTTTCATTAACCTCTGATGAGCATCTTCTCAGTCTCAGACCACAGAATGTAGACACCTGGAAGATTTCTGGACCAAAGTTAATATGATTGCTAACAGCACCATTCTTTCAGATTTCAGTTACAATAGTCAGTGTCTTTAGACATTCTTGTCCAGGGATATTGGGATCATATATTGGTGCAAGAATTTTGAAAATAACTTGGCAATATGCTGTAAGAATCTTAAAAACATATCCTTTGAGTTAACCATTACTTTTCTTAAAATATAATAAGGAAAAGTATCAGATATAGAATAAATAGATCAATTTGTTGATTTTTATGTAACCTGAGGATCCCCAGGTCCTCCAACTATCTGGGATGATTTTTTTTTTTAATTTTAATATCCAAGTACATGAGTCACCCACATTAACTTCAGAAGGTCTACTGACTTCCTAAAATGTCTAAGAATAGGGTGTTGGGGTAGGGTCCAGCTTGACTTGTATTACCTTGGTTTTCCTTATGCCTTCTCCAGACTCCTGTACCAGGCCTTTACTGAATCCCTGGGGTATCTCTTCTCTGCCTTCCCTGTCACTAAATTCTTACTGGTCCATTTCATGACATTTCCATCATTCTTTCCAGCATTCCTAAGATGCTCAAGTTGGAGAATGGTAGAAAGGACCTACAGTACAAGATAGGAAATGACTTAAACAATGGATCTGGGTGATGTTGTGTTGTTAAAGCTAGCTGGCCACCCTGGAGAGCCCCTTCCTGACTGGCTTTCAGGCGCTAGCCTTCACCCTGTTGCTGGCACTAATGCCTCCTTTCAAAGCAGCCTCCTTCTCATTTCCTGTCTCTCTGAGTCCTGCCAACCCAGACTCCTGTCGCTCCTCCTCATCTCCCTCAACCTCAACTCCTTTCTCTGAACATCATACAAAGATGCTTCAAACCCCCCTTTTTTTTTCTCCCCTCCCATGTTCCCTTGTGGCTCAGATGGTAAAATATCTGCCTGCAATGAGGGACACCCAGGAGATCCAGGTTCGATCCCTGAGTTGGGAAGATCCCCTGGAGAAGGTAATGGCAAACCACTCCAGTAATCTGGCCTGGAGGATCCCATGGACAGAGGAGCCTTGGGGGCTACAGCCCATGGAGTCACAAAGATCGAGACGTGATTGAGCGACTACACTTTCTTTCAAACCATTTTTAAATCTCAAAACCATTTTCCCTCAGAGGAAATACACTTTTACTTTATTTATTTTTTTTTTTTTTTAGATAGGCTTCTAGTGTTTATTTAGAATACACACTGAACACTTGAAGAATTTGAGATGAAAGTTTGAATAAAATACAAATTTTATATTTAGCCCCACCATTTATATAATTCAATCAATTACTGTGTGTCATAGAATATACTGTGATATCTTCCTGACTTAAAAGGCATTTGTTCAGCTTGAACGTACTTGAAATACAGTTACCCATTGTTAACACTGCATTGTGCAATATGGAATAGAGTGGACTGGATTTCTTGAGGGATCTCTAGAAATGAAATATTTTTATTTACATTGAAATAAAGTTTCATTCATTACTAGCGGCCACCTGGGAAGTCCATTCATTACTCGGAGAAATAGATAAAGTTTAATAGAAATATTTTGGCCCTTAGAGGATGCCTGTTTCTGTTATCTTTAGATATGTTCTTTGATTAATTGAAGAAAGGCATGACATTTCACCTACATATTGTTTTTCCACTTTGGGATATAACCATACTTCTATAAACACAGTCATAATTTGGACTGGCAGCTGTAAATATTTTTAAAATTCATCTTTGAAAATGGCATTTGTCATGGTTAGAACTAGTTCCTTCTTAAGATTCAGTAAAACTTTTTGCAATGATACAGTATTTCTTAAGAGCTTTAGCTTATCAAACATTGTTAAAATGTAAATAAAATAAATAAAATGGAATTTAGATCCACAGGGTGCTTCTTTTTTTTTTTTTTTTTTTTAATTTTATTTTATTTTTAAACTTTACATAATTGTATTAGTTTTGCCAAATATCAAAATGAATCCACCACAGGTATACATGTGTTCCCCATTTTGCAGAGCAGTTTAGTTTCCGTAATCTTGACATCCCTGTTCTAAACTTTGCCTAGGGCCTATCTTAACTTTTAAACCAAAGGGTCTGTTAAATGTTTTTTGTCAAATACAAGAGCAATCTTTTTCTAAAGTTGGGCTCTGTTCTCATTTTCCCCAGCAAATTCATGAAAAAGAACTTCTTTTTGATGTTGATGAACTGGTTAATTGATAATACAAAAATTAATGCCCCTCAAAAGGAACATGAATGAGCAAATTATAGCAAATCCATACAGTAAATAATATACTTATGAATTATACTGACAAATAATTTTTTAGTTTTATATGTCACTATTTCAAATGACACAAAGGACACCACATTGAATAAACGATATCATTTTGACCACGTAAAAATCCTTAAATAAACAAAAGGGAATGTAGTAGTAGTAGTGTTAGTCGCTCAGTCATGTCCAACTTTTTGCGATTCCATGGACTGGAGCCTGCCAGGCTCCTCTGTCCATGGGATTCTCCAGGCAAGAATACCGGAGTGGGTTGTCATTCCCTTCTCCAGAGGATCTTCCCAATGCAGGGGTCAAACCCAGGTCTCCTGCATTGCAGGCGGATTCTTTACCACTTGAGCTACAGAGAAGACCAAGAGGGAATATACTAAAATATAAAGAGCATCTATTCTGAGTGGTAGGTTTGTGGGTGATTTTTATTTTCCTTTAAACATTTTTTAATAGTTTCCAGTTTGTCTACAGTAAGCATATAGTACCTTTAAATATATTTAAATAAAGTTCTCAAGAGTTTGAACTTTTAAAAGTGTATTTTCTTTTTTCCTTTCTCCTGACACTGTTCATAGCAATAAAGTTGTTCATGAGCCGTATGGACTCTATTACGATTTATCTGGGGTGTAGGGGCAATAATCAAAGAACTCAGATTAATAATGGTTCAGTTTAATAGGAAAATTTTTAAAAAGATGTTCTCTAGGGACATCCATTTTGAAAAATCTTTGGAAAGAATATTAGCCAATTAGCTACCAAGAAGTATCGTCTATATATAATTTTCCAAATTGCTAACCTGTCCCCAAGTTACAAACCAATTACAATAATTTAACAGACTAGTCACATTCTGTTCATGAGAATACAACTCTTCCACAGCTTCAGTTCAGTTCAGTTCAGTCGCTCAGTCACGTCCGACTCTTTTCGACCCCATGAATCACAGCACGCCAGGCCTCACTGTCCAGCACCAACTCCCAGAGTTCACTCAAACTCATGTCCATCTAGTCCGTGATGCCATCCAGCCATCTCATCCTCTGTCGTCCCCATCTCCTCCTGCCCCCAATCACTCCCAGCATCAGAGTCTTTTCCAATGAGTCAACTCTTCGCATGAGGTGGCCAAAGTACTGGAGTTTCAGCTTCAGCATCATTCCCTCCAAAGAAATCCCAGGGCTGATCTCCTTCAGAATGGACTGGTTGGATCTCCTTGCAGTCCATGGGACTCTCAACAGTCTTCTCCAACACCACAGTTCAAAAGCATCAATTCTTCAGTGCTCAGCCTTCTTCACAGTCCAACTTTCACATCCATACATGACCACAGGAAAAACCATAGCCTTGACTAGACAGACCTTTGTTGGCAAAGTAATGTCTCTGCTTTTGAATATGTTATCTAGGTTGGTCATAACTTTCCTTCCAAGGAGTAAGCATCTTTTAATTTCATGGCTGCAGTCACCATCTGCAGTGATTTTGGAGCCTAAAAAAATAAAGTCTGACACTGTTTCCACTGTTTCCCCGTTTATTTCCCATGACGTGATGGGACCGGATGCTATGACCTTTGTTTTCTGAATGTTGAACTTTAAGCCAACTTTTTCACTCTCCACTTTCACTTTCCTCAAGAGGCTTTTGAGTTCCTCTTCATTTTCTGCCATAAGGGTGGTGTCATCTGCATGTCTGAGGTTATTGATATTTCTCCCAGCAATCTTGATTCCAGCTTGTGTTTCTTCCAGTCCAGCGTTTCTAATGATGTACTCTGCATATAAGTTAAATAAACAGGGTGACAATATACAGCCTTGATGTACTCCTTTTCCTATTTAGAACCAGTCTGTTGTTCCATGTCCAGTTCTAACTGTTGCTTCCTGACCTGCATACAGATTTCCCAAGAGGCAGGTCAGGTGATCTGGTATTCCCATCTCTTTCAGAATTTTCCACAGTTTATTGTGATCCACACAGTCAAAGCCTTTGGCATAGTCAATAAAGCAGGAATAGATGTTTTTCTGGAACTCTCTTGCTTTTTCCATGATCCAGAGGATGTTGGCAATTTGATCTCTGGATCCTCTGCCTTTTCTAAAACCAGCTTGAACATCAGGAAGTTCACGGTTCACATATTGCTGAAGCCTGGCTTGGAGAATTTTGAGCATTACTTTACTAGCGTGTGAGATGAGTGCAATTGTGCAGTAGTTTGAGCATTCCACCGCTTACTCATATGTAAACTAGGACCCCTGAATTTTGTATGATGCAAGCCATCTCTTGTGATTAAGTTGTCGCTCTCCTGACATTTCAGGCTGCTGTGCAACTGCATGCTTCAAGTTCCACCAGGTTTATGTTGAAAAGCCCCACTGAGAACTGAGAACAAATCTATTGAGGCTTTTGTAGGCTGCTCAGTCTTATGAAATGCTCTGAAACTGTTCTCATAGCCTCTATTAGATGCAGCTGCAAAAACATTCTCACAGTTCAATGTCTTTCTTCCTAAGATCAGGCATTGCATCTGATGATATTCTCAATAAGCCAAGTAATATCAAAATCAGTGATACAGGTGACCTATTGCTCAAGGGGCCAGCACGTGTTCAGACATACTGTAGCACCAGAACACCTTACAAGAGTAGTTACCCCTCACAAGCAACTACATCCTTTTATATGGCTGTTTCTTTGTGATATATTCAAATTGACCTATTATTAGATAATAGATGTGTACTATTTCCCCCATTATTCAAATGTCCTTAGCAATAAATAATCTAAAACATGGAGTCCTTTGTTTGTTTCTTTGTTTTTTGCAGTAAGAAAAAAGCCTTCCATCAAACATAGGATATCTAATTTGAAATGATGTGTCTCTTATCCTTCTATCTTGGATCCACAGGTTTGAGGAACAAAACAGTAAAGAGACTTTCTAATAACACATATTTGACAACTTACTTCAACTCAGTTTGTGATAGCTTGCCTTCTGCATTACGAGTTATGCCTGATGTCTGACGGTCACAAAGAAAAATAATCTTTAGCTCTGGGTAAGCCATGATAACACCAACTTTAAGGAAATTTATATCATGAAGGAACCAAGATTGTTTTAGGAAGGAAGTAAAATTTTAAACTGAACACAGGAAAAGTGTATGTCAAGATTTATTTTGCAAAAATATTTGTTAAGTTTTTTTAATAGACACGGTAACATAACTGAAGTGTACCTCAATAATTAAAGTCAGTGTTCAGTAAGAAGAAGAAACTTTCTAAAAGGTCAAATATATGTACCAAATCTTTAAAACCCTATTTGACAAAAATAAAAATAATGGACTTGATTGCACATTGGGCTAATTTTAATATGTGTGATAGCTGGGTAGCTGTCGGACAATGACATGAGGTCCTCTTGGATAATGGTTAAGGGCAAAGACTCTGGAGTTAGATGGCTTGAGTTCACATCCAGATTCTAGAATCAACTAAGTGAGTGACTTTGGGCTTATTATTTAATCTCTGTAAGCTTCAATTTCTTTGCATTGATCACTGAGGAAGGCTTTCTTATCTCTCCTTGCTTTTCTTTGAAACTCTGCATTCAGATGGGTATATCTTTCCTTTTCTCCTTTGCCTTTAGCCTCTCTTCTTTTCTCAGCTATTTGTAAGGCCTCCCCAGATGATCATTTTGCCTTTTTGCATTTTTTTTTTCCTTGGGGATGGTCTTGATCACTGCCTCCTATACAATGTCATGAACCTTTATCCATAGTTCTTTGGCACTCTGTCTATCAAGATATAATGCCTTGAATCTATTTGTCATTTCCACTGTATAATCATAAGGGATTTGATTTAGGTATAACTGAATGGTCTAGTGGTTTTCCCTACTTTCTTCCATTTAAGTCTGAATTGGACAGTAAGGAGTTCATTATCTGAGCCTCAGTGAGCTGGGTCTTGCTTTTGCTGACTGTATAGAACTTCTCTTTTCCATCTTCGGCTGCAAAAATATACTCAGTCTGACTTCGGTATTGGCTATCTGGTGATGTTCATGTGTAGAGTCTTCTCTTGTGTTGTTGGAAGAGGGTGTTTGCTATGACCAGTGTGTTCTCTTGGCAAAGCTCTGTTAGCCTTTGCCCTGCTTCATTTTGTACTCCAAGGCCAAATTTATCTGTTATTCCAGGTATCTCTTGACTTTCTACTTTTGTATTCCAGTCCCCCATAATGAAAAGGACATCTTTTTTTTGGTGTTAGTTCTAGAAGGTCTTGGAGAAGGCAATGGCACCCCACTCCAGTACTATTGCCTGGAAAATCCCATGGACAGAGGAGCCTGGTAGGCTGCAGTCCATGGGGTTGCTAAGAGTCAGACACGAATGAGCACCTTCACTTTCACTTTTAACGTTTATGCATTGGAGAAGGAAATGGCAACCCACTCCAGTGATCTTGCCTGGAGAATCCTGGGGACCAGAGGAGCCTGGTGGGCTGCCATCTATGGGGTCGCACAGAGTCAGACACGACTGAAGCGACTTAGCAGCAGCAGCTAGAAGGTCTTGTAGGTCTTTATAGAACCGCTCAACTTCAGCTTCTTCAGCATTACTGGTTGGGGCATAGACTTGGATTACCATGATATTGAATGGTTTGCCTTGGAAACGAACAGAGATCATTCTGTCGTTTTTGAGGTTGCACCCAAGTACTGCATTTCAGACTGTTTTGTTGACTATGATGGCTACTCCATTTCTTCTAAAGGATTCTTGCCCACAATAGTACATATAATGGTCATCTGAATTAAATTCACCCATTCCAGTCCATTTTAGTTCACTGATTCCTAAAGTGTCGACAGTCACTCTTAACATCTCTTGTTTGACCACTTCCAATTTACCTTGATTCATGGGCCTAACATACTAGGTTCCTATGCAATATTGTTCTTTACAGCATCAGACTTACTTCCATCACCAGTCACACCCACCACTGGGAGTTATTTTTGCTTTGGCTCCATCTCTTCATTCTTTCTGGAGTTATTTCTCCACTGATCTCCAGTAGCACATTGGGCACCTACCAGTCTGGGGAGTTCATCTTTCAGTGTCCTATCTTTTTGCCTTTTCATACTGTTCATGGGGTTCTCAAGGCAAGAATGCTGAAGTGGTTTGCCATTCCTTTTTCCAGTGGACCACATTTTGTCAGAACTCTCCACCATGACCCATTTATCCCTACATGACATGGTTCATAGTTTCCTTGAGTTAGACAAGGTTGTGGTCCATGTGATCAGTTTGATTAGTTTTCTGTGATTGTAGTTTTCATTCTGTCTGCCCTCTTATAAGGATAAGAGGCTTATGGAAGCTTCCTAATGGGACAGACTGACTGTGGAGGAAACAGGTCTTGTTCCAATGGGCAGGGTCATGCCCAGTAAATTTTTAATCCAATTTTCTTTTGAAGGGCTGGGCAGAGTTCCCTCCCTGTTGTTTGACCTGAGACCAAACTCCACCTCAGGTGGAGGTGATAAAGATAATGGTGACCTCCTTCAAAAGGTCCCGTCCACGCACTGCCACACTCAGTGCCCCCAATCC
This sequence comes from Bos taurus, assembly GCF_002263795.3. Classification (NCBI taxonomy): domain Eukaryota; kingdom Metazoa; phylum Chordata; class Mammalia; order Artiodactyla; family Bovidae; genus Bos; species Bos taurus. Next base: position 8,932,029 of record NC_037344.1, on the reverse strand, counting down.
TGCAGCAGGCCACCACTGAGCCACGTCTTCACCAGAGACTCTTGGACACTCACAGACAAGTCTGGGTCAGTCTCTTTTGGGGTTACTGCTCCTTTCTCCTGGGTCCTAGTGAGCACAAGGTTTTGAGCAATGTAAAGAAATAGAGGAAAACAATGGAATGGGAAAGACTAGAGATCTCTTCAAGAAAATTAGAGATACCAAGGGAACATTTCATCCCAAAATGGGTACAATAAATGACAGAAATGGTATGGACCTAACAGAAGCAGGCAATATTAAGAAGTGGCAAGACTACACAGAAGAACTATACAAAAAAGATCTTCATGACCCAGATAACCATGATGCTGTGATCACTCACTTAGAGCCACACATCCTGGAATGTGGTCAAGTGGGCCTTAGGAAGCATCACTACAAACAAAGCTAGTGGAGGTGATGGAATTCTAGTTGAGCTATTGCAAATCCTAAGAAATGATGCTTCGAAGGTGCTGCACTCAATATGCCAGCAAATTTGGAAAACTCAGCAGTGGCCACAGAACTGGAAAAGGTCACTTTTCATTCCAATCCCAAAAAAAGGTAATGCCAAAGAATGCTCAGAGTACTGCACAATTGCAGTCATCTCACATGCTAGTAAAGTAATGCTCAAAATTCTCCAAGCCAGGCTTCAGCAATATGTGAACCATGAACTTCCAGATGTTCAAGCTGGTTTTAGAAAAGGCAGAGGAACCAGAGATCAAATTGCCAGCATCTGCTGGATCATGGAAAAAGCAAGAGAGTTCCAGAAAAACATCTATTTCTGTTTTATTGACTATGCCAAAGCCTTTGACTGTATGGATCATGACAAACTGTGGGAAAACCCTCAAGAAATGAAAATACCAGACCTCTTTACCTGCATCCTGAGAAATCTGTATGTAGATCAGAAGCAACAGTTAGAACCAAACATGGAACAACAGACTGGTTCCAAATTGGGAAAAGAGTACATCAAGGCTGTTTATTATCACCCTGCTTATTAACTTATATGGAGAGTATGTCATGTGAAATGCCAGGCTACTGGATGAAGCACAAGCTGGAATCAAAATTTCCAGAAGAAATATCAATAACCTCAGATACATATATGACACCACCCTTATGGCAGAAAGCAAGGAAGAACTGAAAAGCTTCTTGATGAAAGTGAAAAAGGAGGGTGAAAAGTTGGCTTAAAACTCAACATGCAGAAAAATAAGATCATGGCATCTGTTCCCATCATTTCATGGAAAATAGATAGGGAAACAGTGAGAGACTTTATTTTTTTGTGTTCCAAAATCACTGCAGATGGTGACTGCAGCCATGAAATTAAAAAGACACTTGATCTTTGGAAGAAAAGCTATGACCAACATATTCAGCATATTAAAAAGCTGAGACATTACTTTGCTGACAAAGGTCCATCTAGTCAAAGCTATGGTTTTTCCAGTAGTCATGTATGGATGTGAGAGTTGGACCATAAAGAAAGCTGAGCACCAAAGAATTGATGCTTTTGAATTGTGGTGTTGGAGAAGACTCTTGAGAGTCCCTTGGACTACAAGGAGATCCTACCAGTCCATCCTAAAGGAAATCAGTCCTGGGTGTTCATTGGAAGGACTGATGCTGAAGCTGAAGCTCCAATACTTTGGTCACATGATGCAAAGAACTGATTTATTGGAAAAAACCCTGATACTGGGAAAGATTAAAGGCAGGAGGAGAAGGGGATGACAGAGGATGAGATGGTTGGATGGCATCACCCACTCAATGGACATGAGTTTGAGCAAGCTCCAGTAGTTGGTGACGGCCAGGGAAGCCTGGCATGCTGCAGTCCATGAGGTGTCAAGGAGTTAGACATAACTGGGCAACTGAACTGAAGCATCAGTTTCCTCAGGGACAAAATAAGAGCTATGACACAATTTACTTCACTATGAGGATTGTGAGGATTGAAGGAAAGCTATTATGCGTAGAGTACTGATAATAGCGCTTGAAGGTGTTAGTCACTCAGTCATGTCCAAATCATGACCCCGTGGACTCTAGCCCACTAGGGTCCTCTGTCCATGAGATTTCCCATGCATGAATACTGGAGTGGGTAGACATTTCCTTCTCCAACAGTGCTTGGATGATTGTAAATGCTCATTAGAGTAAATGTTCATTAACTTGTGGCTCTTAACCACCATGATTTCCAAGGTTATATGTGTGAGGGGGAATCTAAAGCTGCATATGCCATAAAAGCTGACTCCTGTTTCCCACAGCCATATGACTGTTTTTCTTTCATTTGTAAATATTCCCTATGAGCATCTTACTCTAAGTACTTTGATGTTCTCTCTGTGGTTAATAAAGTAAATTCTTTTCTTATTTAAAAATATAAGTAAGAGAAATCAAATGAGGAAGTCCAGTAAGAAATGCATATGTGTTGTTCCTCCAGAAAACACCAGCTGTTGTCATCTGCAGAATATCAACTGCCCACTATATCAATGTATCAAGAAACAATGACAAAATATATCCTTTACCAGGGTCTCAGGGATACAAAATAAATAATACAAGCATCCTGTCCTCAAGGAGTTTTACTTCTTTAGGTGAAATGGAACAAATTTCAACTCAATCCACTGTAAAGCAGAAAGTAATAAGTAAGTTTCTGAAACACAGGGATAAACTGTGTTGGGAGTTTAGAGGACCATATCATTCCTTGAATCTATTGATTAAAGAAAAACTCATGGCAGTGAGAGCTTTTGAAGTGGGCTTTGAGAGATATCAAGATTTGTATGCTATCATGAAGAAAATGTTTCCCAGGTGACTCCATGGTAAAGAGTACGCCTGCAATGCAGGAGACGTGGATTCGATCCCTGGGTCAAGAAGATGCCCTGGTGAAGGAAATGGCTACCCATCCCAGTATTCTCACCTGGGAAATCCCATGGACAGAGGAGCCTGGTGGACTACTGTCCATGGGGTTGTGGAAGAGATACGACTGAGCGACTGAACAATAACATGAAAATGTAGCAGTGACAGCAATTATTTCAGTATATTTTTAGCTTTGATTTTTTAGAGAGAGGTTTGTGTAGCAAGTTATTTACTACATGTGTTTTACTTATGAAATAACTCAACAATTAAAACAATTTTAGATTCACCATTCTGCAATTTGTGGAGAGATTTATGGATGAATGGTTTCTTACTGCAACCACCTCACTTCAAACTTCACTCAAAATGGGTCACAAATAGACACACAAAAGTTAAAACTATAAAATTCCTAGAAAACCTAGGAGAATACTTGACAACCCATGGGTAGATTTATCAATATTTATACATTACACAAATTAAACATTTTTGCTATCAGAAGAAACCATTGAGAAAATCAGACAAGGAGAAACATATATGTATTCTGAATGTAGAAAAAAATTCTTGCAATCTGATATAGACAGTCCAATTTAAGAAAGGACAAACTTCAACATTTTTATACCAAAGTTATATGAGTGGCCAATAAGCATATGAATCAATGTTCAACATCATTAGTCAAGACGAGGAAAATACAACTTCAGTGAATGACAACTGACTAAAATTATAAAGAAGGATCACACAAAGTGTTGATGACGATGTGGAATAACTTAAAATCTTGTACATTGCTAGTAGGAATGCAAAATGGTGTCGCCAAATGGGAAAAACAATATGGCAGTTTCTTATAAAGCTAACCACATCTTATATATGACCCAGCGATTCTACTCTTAGGTATTTAGCCCAAGGAAATGAAAACATAAGTCTACAAAAAACTTGAACAGGAATATACAATAGGTTTTATATAGCAAATATATTTAAAAATGACTTACAAGAATAGAGAACGCATATTTTTTCAGGTACAAACAGAGCATTTGTAAAAATTAATTATGTATTATGTAAACATGCCAGTCACAACACAATTTCAGGAATGGATTTCATATAGATTACATTCTCTGATCACTAGAAACCAACACTAAAAAGTGTCTCTGTCAACCCACACATATTTAATAATTCAAACACCCATTGACGGGTTAAAGAGTGAGATATGATGAAAACTAGGAAATGTTTTGACTATAAAACTATTACATTTTAAAACTGCAGGGATGTACTTCAAGCCATACTTACAGATTAATGTACAGCTTTAAATTTATTCATTAAAAAAGAAAAAGAAATAAGAAAAGTTAAACTTTCAATTTAAGAAGCTAAAAAGAGAACATCAGAATAAATCAAAAGAAACTGAAGGAAGAAAATAAAGATAAGAGCAGATTTTAATAAAGTAGAGAAAAAAGAAATAACAGCAAGCAGCAACATAATTGCTGAAGCATAATTGCTTAAAAAGATGACTAAATAGACAAACTTGAAGCAAGCCTAATTTAAAATAGGCAAAAATAAGATTAGGAATGGACAAGAGACTACAAGTGCAAATGTACTGAGCCTTAAAAGTCCTAATAAAATATCATGGACAACTTATTTCAAATTTATTGAAAACAGAAGAAATGAGAAATTTTCTAGAAAAAAAATTGTGTGTGTGTGTGTTTTAAAGAAGTAGCCCATGTGTGTTAATCACTCAGTCGCGTCCAACTCTGTGTGACCCCATGAACTGTAGCCCCCCAGGCTCCTCTGTCCATGGAATTCTCCAAGCAAGAATACTGGAGTGGGTTGCCATTCCCTTCTCCAGGGGATCTTCCCAACCCAGGGATCGAACCCAGGTCTCCCACTTTGCAGGCAGATTCTTTACTGTCTGAGCTGCAAGGGAAGACCCAATGGAGCAGTACATGATGTTAATTTAAATGTAGATTCAGGGACTTCCCGGGCAGTTCAATGGTTAAGACTATGGCTTCCAATGCAGGGGGCAAGGGTTTGATCTCCCATCTGGGAAGTAAGGCCCCACATGCTGCAGAGTGTGGCCAGAAACAATTTCTTTAAAGTAGACTCAATATTGTAATGACAGAAATTGTATGCAAAGGAATCAGTATATTGGAATTAAAATCTCATCAAGGTATTTCATGGAACTAGACAAGCTGCTTCTAAAAGTTAACAAAGAGGAGCAAAAGGCAAAAAAGCAGGAATAAGGCAAATTTGAAGAAGAATACAGTGGAAAGGGGCAGATGCAACTAGGAAGCAAAACTTAGAAAGTTATAGAAATGACAGTGTATATGAATCCAGAGACAAACAAACCAAGGGAACAGATTAGAGACCCAGAAACAGAATCACTTATATGGAAACCTGATATATGACAGAGGTGACATTATAAACCAGTGAACTAATCAATGAAGATGGGAAAATTGGTAATCCACATGTTGTAGTAATAATGATGGGTTCCTCGATCAAACCATATCCAAGAGGAAAAATTATTCCTGATCAAAACATTCAAGGTAAAACTTTAAATTTTTTTAAAGAAAATAAATGATGCTAGCATTATGATCCTGAGGTAGTCACAGATTTTTTTTTAAACAAAGCAAAATATTAATGGGTTTGACTATATTAAACATTTTTAAGAAAAGAACAAAATCTTCATTCAAAGAAATACTATAAACAAAGTGGAAAGGGAAATTGGGATTTTTTTTAATGGATCAAATCAAAACAGGATTAAGAAAGAATAAGGGATGGTCTCAGGAGTCTAACACCCAGATTTCACCACTGATTAGCTGGATGATCTTGGGGAAGTTACTTCGTATCTATGTGCCTCAGCTCCCTATATACAAACAGGGATAATAAATTTCTCCATCTCTCAGCTCTGCTGTAAAGATCAAATGAGTTGTTCATTGTTCAGTCGCTAAGTTGTGTCTGATTCTTTGTGACCCCATAGGCTGCAGCACACCAGGCTTCCCTGTCCTTCATTGTCTCCTGGAGTTTGCTCAAACTCATGTCCATTGTGCAGATGATGCTATCTACACATCTGTTATCTACACACCTGTCTACACCTACACCTAGGCTATCTACACATCTGTTGCTCCTTCTCTTCCTGCCTTCAATTTTTCCCAGAAACAGGGTATTTTCCAATGAGTTGGCTCTTCACAATTAGGTGGCCCCAAAGTATTGGAGCTTCAGCATCAGCACCAGTCAAATGAGTTAGCTAAACAATATAAGATTGCCTAAATAGGACCAAGCATAGCATAAGCATTCAATACATTTTAGCAATCATTTTAAAGGATTACTACTAAAATATAGTGAAAGTCACTCTTGCCCCACTCTTTGCAGCCCCATGGACTATAGCCCAACAGGCTTCTCTGCCCATGAAATTTTCCAAGCAAGAATACTGGAGTGGGGTGCCATTTCCTACTCCAGGGGATCTTCCCAACCCAGGGATCAAACCCACATCTCTTGCACTGGCAGGTAGGTTCTTTACCACTAGCGCCCCACAGAAGCCCATGGGGCTAGTGGTAAAGGGCTAAATCCTTTAAAGGATTAGTATTAAAATATAGAGAGATTCTTAAAATACGTAAGAAAAAGACAATCTAACAGAAAAAATGGGCTAATGTTTGTATTTCAGGAGTACACACAAATGTCCAACATGCATTAGTAAAGGTGATCAACTCAGTAGCAATTCAGTTCAGTTCAGTTCAGTCGCTCAGTCGTGTCCGACTCTTTGTGACTCCATGGATCACAGCACGCCAGGCCTCCCTGTCCATCACCAACTCCCGGAGTTCACTCAAACTCATGTCCATTGAGTTGGTGATGCCATTCAGCGATCTCATTCTCTGTCATCCCCTTCTCCTCCTGCCCCCAATACCCCCCAGCATCAGGGTCTTTTCCAATGAGTCAACTCTTCACATGAGGTGGCCAAAGGATTGGAGTTTCAGGTTCAGCATCAGTCCTTCCAAAGAAATCCAAGCACTGGTCTCCTTTAGGATGGACTGGTTGGATCTCCTTGCAGTCCAAGGGACTCTCAAGAGTCTTCTCCAACACCACAGTTCAAAAGTATCAATTCTTCAGCACTCAGCTTTCTTTATAGTCCAACTCTCACATCCATACATGACCACTGGAAAAACCATAGCCTTGACTAGATGAACCTTTGTTGGCAAAGTAATATCTCTGCTTTTGAATATGCTATCTAGGTTGGTCATAACTTACTTTCCAAGGAGTAAGCATCTTTTAATTTCATGGCTGCAATCACCATTTGCAGTGATTTTGGAGCCCAAAAAAGCAAAGTCTGACACTGTTTCCACTGTTTCCCCATCTATTTCCCATGAAGTGATGGGACCGTATGCCATGATCTTCGTTTTCTGAATGTTGAGCTTTAAGCCAACTTTTCACTCTCCTCTTTCACTTTCATCAAGACGGTTTTTAGTTCCTCTTCACTTTCTGCCATAAGGGTGGGGTCATCTGCATATCTGAGGTTATTGCTATTTCTCCTGGCAATCTTGATTCCAGCTTGTGCTTCTTCCAGCCCAGCATTTCTCATGATGTACTCTGCATAGAATTTAAATAAGCAGGGTGACAATATACAACTTTGACGTACTCCTTTTCCTATTTGGAGCCAGTCTGTTGTTCCATGTCCAGTTCTAACTGTTGCTTCCTGACCTGCATATAGGTTTCTCAAGAGGCAGGTCAGGTGGTCTGGTATTCCCATCTCTTTCAGAATATTCCACAGTTTGTTGTGATCCACACATTCAACGGCTTTGGCATAGTCAATAAAGCAGGAATAGATGTTTTTCTGGAACTCTCTTGCTTTTTCCATGATGCAGAGGATGCTGGCAATTTGATCTCTGGTTCCTCTGCCTTTTCTAAAACCAGCTTGAACATCTGGAAGTTCATGGTTCACGTATTGCTGAAGCCTGGCTTGGAGAATTTTGAGCATTACTTTCCTAGCGTGTGAGATGAGTGCAATTGTGCAGTAGTTTGAGCATTCTTTGGCATTGCCTTTCTTTGGGATTGGAATGAAAACTGACCTTTTCCAGTCCTGGAACCACTGCTGAATTTTCCAAATTTGCTGGCATATTGAGTGCAGCACTTTCACAGCATCATCTTCCAGGATTTGAAGTAGCTCAACTGGAATTCCATCACCTCCACTTGCTTTGTTCGTAGTGATGCTTTCTAAGGCCCACTTGACTTCATATTCCAGGATGTCTGGCTCTAGGTGAGTGAGCACACCATTGTGATTATCTGGGTTGTGAAGCTCTTTTTTGTACAGTTCTTCTGTGTATTCTTGCCACCTCTTCTTAATGTCTTCTGCTTCTGTTAGTTCCATAACATTTCTGTCCTGTATCAAGCCCATCTGTGCATGAAATGTTCCCTTGGTATCTCTAATTTTCTTGAAGAGATCTCTAGTTTTTCCCATTCTGTTATTTCCCCCTATTTGTTTGCATTGATCGCTAAGGAGGGCTTTCTTATCTGTCCTTGCTATTCTTTGGAACTCTGCATTCAGATGCTTATATCTTTCCTTTTCTCCTTTGCTTTTCATTTCTTTTCTTTTCACAGCTATTTGTAAGGCCTCCTCAGAAAGCCATTTTGCTTTTTTGCATTTCTTTTCAATGGGGATGGTCTTGATCCCTGTCACAGGCACTCTGTCTATCAGATCTAGTCTCTTAAATCTATTTCTCACTTTCACTGTATAATCATAAGGGATTTGATTTAGGTCATACCTGAATGGTCTAGTGGTTTTCCCCACTTTCTTCAATTTAAGTCTGAATTTGGCAATAAGGAGTTCATGATCTGAGCCACAGTCAGCTCCCAGTCTTGTTTTTGCTGACTCTATAGAGTTTCTCCATATTTGGCTGCAAAGAATATGATCAATCTGATTTCAGTGTTGACCATCTGGTGATGTCCGTGTGTAGAGTCTTCTCTTGTGTTGTTGGAAGAGGGTGTTTGCTATGACCAGTGTGTTCTCTTAGCAAAACTCTATTAGCTTTTGCCCTGCTTCATTCCATCTGCCAAGTTCAAATTTGCCTGTTACTCCAGGTGTTTCTTGACTTCCTACTTTTGCATTCCAGTCCCCTATAATGAAAAGGACATATTTTTTGGATGTTAGTTCTAAAAGTTCTTGTAATTCTTCATAGAACTGTTCAACTTCAGCTTCTTCAGCGTTACTGGTTGGGACATAGACTTGGATTACCATGATATTGAATGATTTGCCTTGGAAAGGAACAGAGATCATTCTGTCATTTTTGAGATTGCATCCAAGAGCAATTAGAGAAATACAGTTTAAAACTACAATGAGATTCCATTTCTTGCTTATTAGATTGGCAAATTTTCAAGTGTAGGGCCATGGAGCAGTAGAAACTACAAACTAACAGTAAGATTGTAAATTGCTACAACTAATATGGAGAGTACTTGGCATTATCAAAGGACATTGATAATGATCATATCAGGTTATATAGCCACTGTACTGAAATATAAACCCTAGGGAAATTTTAATAAAGGTGCTCCAAAACCATGTACAAAACTACAATATTATTCATAATACTAAGTAGAAACAACTAAATATCTTTCAGTAGAAGAATGGATAAATAATACTGTATTATAGTCATATAAAGAAATAGTACTCATAGTTAACATAGGTACAATGACTGAACAAGAGCTACATCGATTACCATGGACAAATATTAAAACATTAATCACAATTTGTAAATTAGACCCCAACTATTTTTGCACACTCAAACAGCCCCACTCTAAGAATTTTTCTCTCTTGCGTAAGCAAATTTTCCATTTCTACTGGAAAATTACCATGAGCGTGCAACTTGCTATCCTTATTCATTCTTTTTTTTTTTTTTTTAAGATTATTTACTTATTTTTGGTTGTGCTGGGTCTTTGTTGCTGCGTGTGGACTTTCTCCAGTTGGGGCCAGCCAGGGCTACTCTTCCCTGAGGTGCCTGGGCTTCTCACTGTGGTGGCTTCTCGGTCATGGGGCGCAGGCTCTGGGCAAGCAAGCTTCAGGAGCAGCAGCACTCAGGCTCGGTAGCTGCAGCTCAGGGGCTCTAGAGTGCTGGCTCAGAAGTTGTGGCAGGCTTAGTTGCTCCTGGGCATGTGAAATCTTCCTGGGCCAGGGCTGAACCCCTGCACTACCAGGCAAGTCTTCCTCACTCATTCTTACATCCCCTTGCAGCTATTTTCCTATTCATCCTGCTTTATAGCAGAATCCTTTGAAAGGGTTGATTACACTCGACTTCTACAAATCCTCTGCCTGCTTTTTTCTTAACCTTTCTAAATTCTCCTACACATTTCAACAGTAGAGGCCTTAAAGTATTATTCACAAGTTTTGTATTTGCTTCTTTTATCATTTTTATATTTTCAATAGATAATGGAGTCAAAAAATTCAGAGCCTTTTAAAAAAACAAATATTCTTTATGTAGTGAAAGCACTCTCTTTCCCAGTCTTTTTTTCTCCACTATTTCTACTCTCTCCCATTATTTTTTTCTTGTGTATTATTCGGCTTTTTGTGTACACATGAGCAAATGCAAATTTATTTATACTGACTACTGCAGAATTCTTCACTTGATGTATTTTAGAGGCTATTTCATATCATAGAGATTGTATTGAATCTGTAAATTGCTTTGTACATTTTAATAATATTAATTCTTCCAGTCCATGAACATAGGATATCCTTTCTTTTATCTGTATCATCTTCAATTTCCTTTCTCAATACCTTATAGATTTCAGAGGTCTTTGACCTCCTTGGTTAAATTTATTCCTAGGTATTTTATTCTTTTTGTTTTGATTCTTTTCTTGACTGCAGCTTCTGGTAGTTTGTTATTAGTATATAGAAATGCAGTGCATTTATTTATATTAATATTGTATCCTGAAATTACTAAATTTATTCATGAGTTCCAATAGACTTTTGATAGTGTTTTCAGGATCTTCTATATATCGTATTGTGTCATTTATAAGCAGTGACGATTTTACTTCTTCCCTTCCTATTTGGAGGCCTTTTATTTCGTTTTTCTGGTCTTGTTGATGTGGCTAGGTCTTCCAATACTATGGTAAATAGAGGTGGTAAGAATAAGCATACTTATCTTAGAGGAAAAGCGTGCAGCTTCTCATCACTGAATATGATGTTAGCTGTGGGTTTGTCATATATGTCCTGGCTCAGCAATGTAGCCTGCAATGCAGGAGACATGGTAGACACAGGTTCAATCCCTGGGTCAGGAAATCCCATGAAAAAGGGAAAGGCAACCCACTCCACTATTCTTGCCTGGAGAATCCCATGGACAGAGGAGCCTGGAGGCCTGCAGTCCATGGGGTCACAAAGAGTTGGACACAAAAGGAGACTCAGCATGCATGTTCCCTCTATACCACCTTTGTTGAGAGTTTTTATAAGAGTGGAAGTTGAATTTTGTCAAATGCTTTTTCTGCATCTATTAAGATAATCGTGTGATTTTTACCCTTCCTTTTGTTAATACCGTGCTACTGCTAAGTCACTTCAGTCGTGTCTGACTCTGTGTGACCCCATAGACGGCAGCCCACCAGGCTCCCCTGTCCCTGGGATTCTCCAGGCAAGAACACTGGAGTGGGTTGCCATTTCCTTCTCCAATGCATGAAAGTGAAAAGTGAAAGTGAAGTTGCTCAGTCGTGTCTCTCTTAGCGTGACTCTTAGATGCCCCATGGACTGCAGCCTACCAGGCTCCTCTGTCCATGGGATTTTCCAGGCGAGAGTACTGGAGTGGGGTGCCATTGCCTTCTCCTGTTAATACCGTATATCACATTGATTTGTAGATGTTGGAGCATCCTTGGACCCCTGGAATAAATTCCACTTAATCATGGTTTATGATCCTTTTATGAATTATTGAATCAATTTAAATTCAGTTTTTCATTGAAAATTTTTACATCTGTGTTCATCACAGGTATTGGCCTGTAATTTATTTTTTTGTTACTCTCTGTCTATTTTTGGTGTCAGGGTAGTGTTGACCTCATAGAATGAGTGTTGAAGTTTTTCCTCCTCTTCAATTCTTTTGAATAGTTTGAGAAGAGTAGGTATTAGATTTTCTTTAAATGTTTGCTAGAATGCTTCTGTGAAGTTGTCTGGTTCTAGACTTTTGCTTGTTGGGAGTTTTTTTTTTTTTTGTAATTACTTATGCAATTTCACTACTAGTAATTGGCCTGTTAAGATTTTCTGTTTCTTTGTGATTCACTTTTGGAAAACTGTATATTTCTAGGAACTTAACCATTTCTTCTAGGTTGTCTAATTTGTTGGCATATAACTGTCTGTGGTATTCTTTTATAGTTGTTATTTCTGTGGTATTGATTACAACTTGCCTTCTGTCATTTCTAATTTGTTTGGGTCCTTTATTTTTTTAAAATAAATCTAACTAAAGGTTTAATAGTTTTGTTTACCTTTTCAAAACACAGCTCTTAGCTTCATTCATTTTTTCGACTGTCTTTTAGAAGTAGAAAAAAGTAAAAAAAAAAAAAAAAGTAGAAAAAAGACATGTTTTTCTACTATCTTTTATTTCAGCTCTGATATTTATTATTTCCTTTCTTCTGTTGACTTTGGGCTTTGTTCTTTTTCTGTTTCTTTTAAATAGAAAATCATAAGGATTCTTTCAGATTTTTCTTGTCTCCAGAGGTAGGCTTGTACCATCATTAAATTCCCTCTTAGAAACATTTTTTTCTGCATGCCATAGATTTTGGAAAGATATGTTTGTATTTTCATTCATCTCAAGATTTTTAAATATTCTTCCTTGATTTTGTCACTATCCCTTTTGTTTCTTAGTAGCATATTGTTTAATCTCTACATTTCTCATTTTTCCAGTTTTCTTTCTGCAGTTGATTCTAGTTTCATACCTTTGTGGTTGGAGAATATGCTTGATGTATATTGTTGATTTTATCGGTTGGTTAGAAAACTGGCATCATTTCAAGGTTTTAAAGGAATATCCCTAAGATTTTCTCTAGTGCTTTAATTGACTCATTGTTTAAAAAAATTTAAATATTTTGATCCCTTACATACTAGATCCCATACATACATAGTATGTATGATCCCATACGTACTAGAATATTGTATGAACATAAATCAATCTTAGGGCTTCCCAGGTGGTGCTAACGGTAACGGATTTGCCTGCCAATGCAGGAGACGTGAGAGATGTAGGTTAGATCCCTGGGTCAGGAAGGTCCCCTGGAGGAGGGCGTAACAACCCACTCCAGTATTCTTGCCTGGAGAATCCCATGGAAAGTGGTGACTGCTGAGCTATGGTCCATAGGGTCGCAAAGAGATGGACATAGCTGAAGTGGCTTAGCACACATAAATCAATTTTATTTTTTAAAGATGGCAGCAAAATTATTCCATTTATTTAATATTCTACCTTTTAAAATACCAACCTAAGACTATTTCTACATTTCCTTATTCTTATATAATGGTCCATTTGTCTATTTACGTACCAGTATCACACTGTTTTAACTGCAGCTTGGAAGCTTTAAATACATGGTTTTAATATCTAATCAAGCTAATCCTTCCATTATTGCTCTTTTTTTTTTTCAGAATTTCTTTCCTGTTTTTGCTTATTTTTCCACATGAGCATAGCATCCACTTTTCTAGTGCTTCAAATCCCATTGGCATTTTTATTGGAAACTCATTACATTTACAAATTAACTTATAAATTAACTTCAAGGAAATTGACATACTTATAACACTGAAGCTCTAACCCAGGCTCTTAGTAAGTTATTCATTTAAGCAGCATTTCTTTCATATGGTTTTGCATGTTTTTCTGGCATGTTTCTTCATATAATCTTGCATATTTCTTTTGATTCCTAGATATTTTATTTTTCTTTATTGCTTATGAAAAATTAATCTTTTAAATTATAGCTCTAAACTGTTTAATGTTAGTTTACATGAAATCTATATTTTACATATTAATTTATATCATCTGTTGGAATGATCTTTTTTGTATTAGTTTTCAGTGATTTGGTTTTTTACAGGTATACAAATAAAACATCTGCAAAAAGTAATAATTTAGCCTCTCCAAATTTTATGTCCCTGTAATTCCTCTTCTGTCATTATGTTAATGATGAAGGTGAGCGATTGTTTCCTCTTTTTTGAAATATTTTCTTTAATTTCATCCCAGGACAGCATTCTGTGTTTTCCTCCTACCTCATTGGCTAATTCTTCTCAATTTCCTTTGCTGATTCTTCCTTATTTCCCTAAGCTCTAAACACTAAACACACTAGGGCTGCATTCTGAAGCCTTTTCTCCTTTATCTCTTCACTTCTTCTTAGATGATATGTGATATGTTTTTATTTCCACTGCACTCTCCCACCTGGATGCTAAACAGACATATCAAAATTAGTAAGTCCAAGTACAAACTCCATCTCTTCATCCTGAAATGTGGCTCTTTTTCTTCATACTCTTCCCCATCTCAATTAATAAAAGAATCCTCCTTACAGTTGTTTAAGTACCAACTTGGAGTAATTCTTGACACCACTGTTTCTTACACTCCATATCCAACCATCACCAGTTTTTTTCAGCTCTTCTTTAAAAATATATCCAGAATCTGAACACTTCTCACCAGCCACAAACATCATAGCATGTGTCAAGCTGATCTCCTTGCTTTGGCCATTTTTCTTTTGGTTTCTGTGCAGCCAACCTGATACAACTTTAATATGCTATCGTATTAATTTTCTCTTCAAAATTCTTCAAAGGTTGTCCGCTTCACTCAGAGCAAAAGGCATGTCCTTTAAGTGACTGTAAGCTGCTTCATAATATCGCTTCCTGCTCCAAGTAGAGTATCTCTTTGTGCTCTGTCAACCGTTCCAGGAAATTCCTTACTAACTCAAGGCCTTTGCACTCGATGTACTCCTTACCTAGAATTTTACTTCACCTTTTGCCATCTAGGCTCATACTGTCATAACCTTCAGGTTGTGCTAATATCTCCTTATCATTAAAGCCTTTTGATAAATCTCCATATAAAATAAAAACTGGTGGATCAACCTACACCCTGGTTGCTGTGTATTTCCTTTTTTATTTTTTTCTTGTAGTACCCATTATTAATATCATTTGACATAGTAGTTGTCTGTATCCTTATTTGTTCATTTTCTGCCTACCCTTTTAAAATATAGTATTTATTGAAATATAGTAGATTTACAATATTGTGTTAAGTTTCTTTTGTACAGCAAAGTGAATCACCTACATATCTATATACGCATATCTACTCTTTTTTAGATTCTTTTCCCATATAAGTCATTACAATATACAGGATAGCCCATTCTTATTCCCTGTGCTATACCATAGCCTCTTATTAGTTCTCTATTTTATGTATAGTAGTGTATATATGTAAATCCCAATCTCCCAATTTATCCCTCCCCTTCTTCCCTGCCAGTAACCATAAATTTGTTTTCTATTCCTGTGACTCTACTTCTGCTTTGTAAATGAGTTCATTTGTAACTTTTTTTAGAGTCCGCATAAAGCCATATCATTCGATATTTGTCTCCCCCGTCTGACTTCCTCACTCAGAGTGACAGTCTCCAGGTTTTCTGCCCCTTTTTGAATGTGTCACAAGGCAGAGATTATTGGTGTTATTACCCACTATGCTTTCAGTGCCCTGTTCAGTCCATAATTGACTAAACAAGGTTTAGGTCCATAAATGTTAGTTAAATAACTAAGTTAAATAAGTGGGCAATAAGTATAAATACCTACTATATATGTATATATACTGTTATATTATTTATATGGAGGTTTAGATCTGCAAAATTGTAATCTGTAGTGCTTACGGAACAAACGATATGGAGAAATTATAAAAACTATAGGATATTAGAAAGCAGAGAAGTCACTGGTTAGGTACATAGAAACCCTCAATTACATGCATGATGTTTAACTTCTCAAAAATTATGAAAAATAAATGTCACATAATGTTAAGGTTTTATAAAACTGGGTGGTGGGCACACTAGTGTTTTACTTATTCTCACTTTAGTTGATGCATTGGAAATATTTCATTTTATTTTTTAAGAAGGAAAAACAGATTAATCTCTTAAGGGAAAATACAGCAAATATATAGAATATAAAGAACCCAGGGACTTGTAATAGGAAAGAACAAACCTGACTCCATATTGGATCTGCTTTTACTTTAACCTTTGTATTCTACTGCTTTTGCTACAAGCTAAGAGTGTTGCCTACAGCCTGAAATATACATGTTAGCCCGTTCTCAAGGCTCTGACTTTTAAAGGTATAACACTTTTTTGTTCATATAGAAAGTTTCAGAATAGAGAATAACATTTCTATTATTGAAGGTTTGTGGGAACATTGTGGACAGATACAAGAACAAAGGATTCTGGCACCAAGAAGTTTGCAGTAACCAACAACATCCCCTCCTCTTTTAGTATAACAGAAGCCTGAATCCTAACTCAGGTGAGATGGTTTTTTTGAGATACTAGTCCATCATCTTTCAGGTTTGCTGGCTTTCAAAATGAAGCCACTCTGTCTTGCCCCAACAACTCATCTCTCAATGCATTAGCCAGTTGTGCAGCGAACAGTATGGTATAGAATTAACACAGACCTATTGTGCCCAAGAACTGATTGAAGTGATTGGTGATTAAAATCCACCTATGTTTAAACAAATCTGAGGATAAAAGAATTGTACCTGAATCCTTATTTCATTGGATGCCTAGTAAAGTAAGTAATGACTCAAGATGTGTTGATGTCATCCAGAAAAGTCTAGAAAAGTCTATTGTTTCATTGACAATTGAACCTGATTAGTTTTAAAACCACATATGCACAATAAATACATAACAATTTTTCTATCAATAAGACTTATGCTAGTTACTAGGACTGCAGAGACGAATAAGATGAAATGGGGGAGAAAATCTGGCTTCAAAGAGTTTGCAGTCTAGTGGGGAAGTTGGACAAATAAAGAGTTATAAAACAATGTGCCATAATAGTGCTATAATAGCAATGTGTGGGGTGCCACGGGGGCAGAGAGCTGTGAGAATGAACCTCCCATATGTCAATAGAGATCTGTGCTCACAGAGAAACTTTACCCAGAGCCATGCTGTCAGCAACTATGCTCCAAAATCTACCATAATTATTAGTCCTAACGGCCAAATCCAGGGCCTCCCACTAGAATTTATTATACTCCAGGTTTTGTGATTTTTTTTTAAGTAATAAGGCATTTGTTAAATTCAACACATTCTTGGGAATTTTTTATACTCCAATTTAAGTGTCGTGCGGCTAACATAATCAGGTTTTCCTCCCTGCTTCGAAAATGTCCTTATCAAAACAACAACCAGCAAGTGAGGACCTCATAAATCAGAAAGTAAGGCATTCAGAAAAAAATTTTCCTCTCAATAAACTAGTGATAAGAGGTATAAGAAAAACCTCTCCCAGGAGAAAGTACTGAAATGATTTTCTCAACCAAAAACCAATTTGTTAGGTATTAACTGGCTCCATCTGATGATGCTATGAGTTTAGTTTTGGGTAAAAGCAAGTATAGCGACAGCTATGATGAGAATTAAGAGGAAGACAAATCTAAAATTGTCCATCCAAAGGGTGGCATTAAACAGAAATAGTCTAAATATTAGCAGATCAATATTAGGGCTTTGTTTCTGGACTGCTGTTACTAGCGTAATATTGTGCCTGTATTTAAGGAGCTGTCTTCCTCTTGGATTTATATCTGTCCTCAAAAAAAGGCACCATGGGGAAAAATCCTCCTGGTTAAGATGATTTATATTTTGGCACTGACATTATTGCTCCAAGCCTTCTGGTCTCCTGCCACCAGGTAAATAGATTTTATAAAGGTAAGATGGCTTCTACATTGGAAACTGCAATAGAGAAAACTTGTATCCCTTTGGGGAAGCACTGCCATCTGCATTTCTTGGGGTAGCTGAATTAAAATAGAAAGTAACAAATTGCTATTCTGTGAACCTGGAAACTCACAGATGAATGGTATCTGTATTTAGAGATTATTTCCCTTTAATTAATTAATTAATATAGCGGTCAGCATCTCCCTTATTTTAGTCACAATGTTTCCCCCACCCCCCAGTTAGGTCCTAAAACCTTCAAGTTGAGAAAAGCAATTTCCTAAAACCAATGTTTAATTTAAGCAAATCATGCTATTGCTAAGAGGAAAAGTGACCAATCGTAATATTTACATGTAGAACCCAATCGTATGTACATTATGGAAGAGGAATTTTAGTAATTAGGTGTAAATTCCAGAGAAAATAAAGTTCTACCTGAGAATATCCCTGGACTCTCTGCTTGTAAGAAGTAGAAATGACATCAAGTTCTAGTTTATAGAGTTGAATGATTGCCTCCGTTTTCTGAATTGGATTTTAGCTAACAGTTCTGTAGGATAATTTAGGCCTATTGGAAGATAACATATCTAGGGGGGAAATGTATATAACATTTAATCAATTTCATTCCTCTTGCTAAAACAGTCTTTTGATACAATTAGCTTCATGTCTCAGTGTCTGCTGAAAACAGTTAAATAGGGCCTTATTGTTTGTAGAATAACGTCAGAACGCCTAAACGGCACGATGAGGGGCATTCATCGTCTGGCCCACACTAGTCCTCCACTCTTTGCTCTATTAACTTCTTAAGCATTGTGTTTTCTGTCTATATTTGCCTCTTGGAATTTCCCTCAATACTCTGCTTTACCCTTCTGAGTGGCCCCGTCCTTCCCCATTATCTTTCTCCTCTTGTCACACCGTTGCTTCAAAACAGAACTCAAATATGCTTTATGAAGCCTTCCCTGATCCTTCTGGTTAAATGCAACCCATTGCATTTTGAACTTGATACTTTTCTTCAGAAATTTTACACAATCAATTCTTCTACGTCTGTGTGTGTGTTAGTCACTCAGTCGTGTCCAACTCTTTGGGACCCCATGAACTGTAGCCCATGAGGCTCCTCTGTCCATGGAATTCTCCAGGCAAGAATACTGGAGTGGGTTGCCACTTCCTTCTCCAGGAAAATTCTTCTATAAATTTTATAAAATATATATATATATATATATTTTTTTTTTTTTTTTCCTCATTTCAAAGATATTCCTTGGGCACCTATCATAGGCCAGGCACAGTCCTGGTACTAGAACATGACAGAGGATAGACAATAAAAGGACACAGCTTCCTCCTTGCTCTTTCTCTTTGGGGCACTCACTGTGGGAAGCCAGCCACCCTACTGTGAGGAAGCCCGAATTACCTTCTGTGGAGAGACCACATGCAGAGACCCAGAGGGAGAGGAACTGAGACATCCAGCCCCCAGCCAGCATCAAACACCCAACGTGCAAATGAATCGGATGGCTGTGGCTTCCAGCCTGTCCCTGTAATGAAGCCCTGATCCACAGAATCTATGGGCATTAAAAAAAATAGGTGTTTTATGCAACCAAAGTTTGGAAATAATTTGTTTTTAGCAATAGATACAGTAGGTGGTAACACATAAGGTGACAAGAAGGCAAATTCATGATACATTTTGGCAATAGAATCTATAAGATTTGCTGGTGAAATGATGTACAGGTTAAGAGGGAATAAAGGATGACTCCTGAATATTTGACTTTAGTAACAAATAGTAAATAGCTCCATATACTGAGGTCAAGAACACAGGGGGATTCAGATGCCATATTTGGAGGGGGCAAAGCTGATCTTTCCTACTAGATTTTAAGCTCTTTGAGAGCAGAAAAGATTTTTACCTATTTCCTCCATGGCACAAAGCACAGCATCTTTTGTACGTTAAGTGCAATAAAAATCCCCTAAACTGAACTGGGAAGAAGCCCACAACTGCCCCAATGAAATCATCTCTGCTGAAAGCATTTATCTACAGTATATATGGATATAAATGAAGATGCATTTTTAACATTTGCATAAAAGGAATTGACATATTACATCAATTAATCACACTTGGCAAGGGAAGTGTACATAAATTAACTTGCTGTTTCAGGCTTTTGGCTGCACACAGCCAAATGATATAAGGAACTGGAAAATGTATGGTTAATTTGGCTCATGGAGACCTGCATGTTTTAAAATGGGTCACATCAGTCACGAAAATGAGAAATTGTTGTTCCTCATTGTGTTCTGTAAACAAAACCTCCATGCTTCTTGCTAATTGTAGCTTGTGCTTGCATGACCTTGGTCTTTTCTTTACAACCTGGTTACTTAGATGTGTATGAACTAAGGTTTCTTTATAAATTGAATGTAGTCACTCCAGAACTTCTGGGAACTCTCCTGATGGGTCCAGGACTCTAAATAGATCCAGTATCAGAGGAAGCAGCAGAACCGCAGTGGCAGGGAGGGCTCCTCTGCAGGGAATTCTCCGGAGTCACACCTAAGTGGTAGCTGTGTCTTTTCTGAACTCCTGCTGTTTCTGTAGCATCCAAGGGGAAAAGCCATTCCACCTGCATTCTTGGTGTTTGACACTGTGATTTATGCAAACTTGCCCACTTTGTAAATACCTTCACAGGATCTGGTTTGCCTTTTTCTTTTTGGCACCTAAGTTAAGAATTTATCCCTCTTAAAATATTTGCCAATCTCATTTATATTCAAAGGCAAATATGAACTCTGGAGACATCTCTTTTGACCACATTATTTGCTTCTGAGTTTCTGGGGAGAGTGAGGAGAGCTGGGCGTGGAGCGGCGGAAGTCTGGAGAATATGCCCCACAGGCCTGGCCGCTGAATACACAGACACTTTTTCTAAACCACCCCTAGCTATCTCAGGAAAAATGGTTTAGCTTTTTAGGATAAAGATGCCTAAGGACAAAGATAGCCCTCTCTTGATGATTTTCGTTTGAAAAGGAAGTTCACATAATCAACTAATTTGGCTTGCCTGTGAAAAAATGATGGTCCTAGGTAAGTTTGCAATGTTTATCCCTTATTAAATGCTTATTCTAATTAAGCAAACTCTCCACCTTGAACAAGAAAATTGATTTTCTGTTGAAGATTTTTGTCAATAAACTCATGGTGATTAGTGAGCTTGCAGTTAGTTAGTAAGTCTTAATATATAGTGGTAACTTAAAGACCAACATTTTTCAAATAATGTTCAATGACCCATCAGGTTTCCTGAGGTCTTTTGAGTTTTCACTGCTGATAATCCTCTACTGTGATCAGAGGATTATGAGGTACTCCAGGGAGCAAGTTCCAGTGACCAAATAAATTTTTATTTCCAACAATGCGAGGAGATTTCATAAAGGATTGAATAATTCTACCACTATTGCCCTTCAGAGTATCCCAAGCCCAGTGAGTATAACAGCCCCAGGATGTTTTTTTCTCTTCCTTTCTTTTCTTCTCTTTACATTTGTTTTTAGAAAGAAGATGGATCTTTTTTTTTTTTTAAATCTTCTCAGTATAAGTTGGAGAAAGCTTGGTATCAGAGCAGAGGAGGGAGACAGATGCTTCAGGTAATACCTGCTTTTACTCATCAGAGCCACTCAGCTGCATCTTTGACTTAGCAGCTGGAGGCTTTAGAAATTAAGGAAACTTATTTTTTAAGTTTCTTCTAAATTTACAAAACGACTTTTGTTCATTGCAGACATTTGAAACAACATCAAGGTATATACCGTGTCTTCACCACGATGGAGCCCCTGTTCTTCCTGCCCTACTTAGAGCTAGTCACTGTTATTGTGTAATGCGTGTCTTTTCAGTCCTTTTTTTTCTATGAACACCTACAGGCACACATGTACATTCGTATACACCACACGTATTCATGTATACCACAAAGACACATGAGTGGCTGTGGCATTTTTTTTGTTTTTATGTTTTTTCATTGTTTTTATGGTCATAATGAAATCATGCAATTCAGGATCCCAGCAACTTTTTCACCAATGTATCATGGACACACCGCATGTTAATATACTAGACATTACCAAAAATATTTAAGGAAAACTGATTTATTTGAGGGGCTTCCCTTGTGGCTCAGATGTTGAAGAATCTGCCTGCAATGCAGGAAACCCAGGTTTGATCTCTGGGTCAGGAAGATCCCCTGGAGGAAATGACAATCCACTCCAGTATTATTGCCTGGAGAATCCCATGGACAGAGGAGCCTGGTGGGCTAAGGTCCATGGGGTCACAAAGAGTCGGACACAACTGAGCGACTATCACTCACTCACTCAATCAGCATCCAAAATTTTTGTTCCCCTTACACTAATTCCTCTGGAAGTCTAGGTAAACTCTTTCTACAATGCTACCATATTTTCAAGTCATTTTATCTTTTTGACCCAATTTTAGAGCCAGGTTAGACAGTCCATCTCTTTGCTTTGGGACCTCAGAGCAAATGGGGCCTGAATTTTTTGTTTTACATATATTACTTTTTTTTTTTTAATAGAGCCCATTTCCGTAGGGAGAGTTCCACTTTTCAGGGGACGTGTGTGTGCCACCCATGATATGTCAGCTTGTTGACAAAGGAAGCAGGAAATAAAATACTTGTGAAGTCCTTTTAGGGAGCCTCCGTTGACCAGGTTCTTGCCTCAAGATGAAGGCAAAATCCATCAGTGTTTGCTGCATCATCTGGAAGAGTTACAAGTTATTTCCATTCCTTTTTTCCACTTATTTAAAATATTTTATTCATTCTGCTGAATAACTTGTTAAGGGAGGTGTCAGATATTCATTTTAAATCTAAAATAAATTAAAAAAAAATGTTCTACAGTTTTCAGTTGAAAATTTTACAGGCTTAATTTTGGACTAAGGACAAATCTAAACACTCTCTTGTTACAACCTCGCTCTGCTTCCCTATTTTCTGCATTATCTTTTGAGTCTTATTTATTCATTACTCAAAAGTAAAAGCAAACTAGTGCAGTGAATAAGGAGCCATTTTCTTTTGTGGGTGTTTCATTTTTGGCCTCTTAGAACGCTGCAGGGCCAATGCTAATTAGTTGCCATTGTTTGTTTTAATTCTCTGCCCGAGGTGGGTGGATAGAAGACCAGCTTTTCCATTGCTGTTTTTTATTTATTATTTTCTTACTTTTCCTTAGGTTGAAAAGCCCTGTCTCTGCTGGTTTACTCATGGTGACAAAAATGGGATTAATTAAACGGAAGAGTTTATATATGTTTCAGCAAGTGCTTTTTAGTACAGAAGCTCCTATCTGGCTAAAAGGACGGAAGCCTTCCCTTCCAACTCCTTCTGCATTTAAAGAAAACAAAAATAATTGGTGATACTGCTGGTGTCCAAATGTGTATGTAACTGGAGGCATAAATGTGTGTTACAACAAAAAGTTAAATTCTCCTGTTTATTTTGAAATCTCATGCATGCTTGAAGAAATGTTAACTCAAGAAGGTATTTTATAAAGATATTATTCCATTATATATACATAGAGCTATTGATATCAAGAACAATGATATTGAAGACATTGGAGACATATTCTTTAGAAAATAGTATATAATGGCAAGCTCTGACAACATTAAATGTTAATGAAAGAAAATGTTGAAAATTATTTAGTGGAAATATAGGTTTTATGGTTTGCTTACGGAATTTTCTTTCAACATTTGAATTTTAAATGCAAAGTTGAGTAACTGATCCCCAAGGTTTTAGGTCCCTGGCCCTTGCCTCCTGCCTCCCTCTCCAGCCCTGTCTCCCTGCAAGACAACACTTCTATCCTTTACCCCAGGCCACAAGATACAAATTGCCATTCAGCTTCTCCACTCTATTTTTCTTTATTCCACCATTGTCTCAAATTCTCTATACTTCTCACATTCTTTCCTGCTTTAAGACACTTCTCCTTGTCCATAACCTTACAATTTTATGATTGACAGATAAAGATAATTGATTTTTCATGATTTATAGTGCCTATAAAGTATCCTTTTCACTACAACTGAGAAACTGGTTTGTGACCAGTTCATTAGAACACTTCATTTGGATTGGAAGAGTTCTTATGGGGAGAGATTGGCATAATATTCTAGCGGAGAAGCCTGCTCCGAAATGTACAGTTAATGACTCTTGCAGTGGAATTAGTTTATGTAAGTTTATTTGCTCTAAATCAATACCTGACAATGACCATTTCAACAGATGGTACGAATAAAATGCCTCAGATGTAAAAACCTCATCTCAAAAACAAAAAAGGAGAAAGACCACAAGTTTGTTCCTTGATTGCTTACACAAATGTTACTCAAAACAAACAAAAGAAGGATTGTATCTTAATGGGTCTCTACTTTGATAGAGATTGTACAATGATTACGGAACACTGGTAAAGCCTGTACACACCGGAAGCATGAGATTATCTCCTTGCTTTCACACAAGCTGATCTTTCTCCAGTCACAGGGGACAGTATTCAAATTGCTTGATGATATTTCAGGTCACTCTGCCTTCAACATACAGTGCCTTCTGCCTAAAGTGTCCTTCTCCATTTCTTCCTCTTATTAGATTCAACTCATCTTTCAAGATACGTGTCTGATAGCACCTCCTTAAGAAAGCACTCTCTGTCCCCCTCCATCCTCAATCATTATTGTGCCCCACTCTGAGCTCAGATAGCATTCTGCATGAGTATTTATCATAGGAATAGTGTGCTGTTATCATTTTGATTTATTGTTTCTCTTTTGGACCACAGGCTATTTTCAGGAGAAGAGCATATCTTTTTCAGCTTTGTATGCCTAATACTTAGCAAAGAGTCTTTCATAGCAGGGGTGCTAATACTAATTTGTTGAATGAATGAACCTGCTAATGCCTTTGACTTATACCGTTTCAGACACTTGTTGGCCAAAGAAGTCAATCAATATAATGAGATGGAGTTCACAGTGTTTTTATCGAAAATAAATCTGATCTCAGAAGTCCACTTATATTACACTTTTCAAAATGAAAAATCATGAAATTAATTTCTCTGGTTTTCATTTACAAATTTTATATTGAATAATCAGATCATACTGTTTAGTTAAGGGAAACCTTAGTTCCTAGACTTATGCTTTAATAAAATTATTTCTTTGGTTAGTTTTAACATTTTAAAACCTCATATTCTCGCTGGTTATTCAGCAAATATTTATTGATAACTCATTATGGGTCAGACCCTCCCAGTTTCAGGCACTAAAGACTGAGCAGAAAATGAAGTCCCTGCTCTCATGGAATTTACATTTAAAGGGGGATAGACAGGTATTAAACCAAACACATATACAGAGAGACTTTCTCTTTAAAGACATGCATTTCATGAACTTCAGGTTTAACTTGAAACTAACTACTAGGAAGAAGCTATCATTGAAAAGAAGAAGTAGCTGCTAAAATACTGAGACACCTCATTCAGACCACAGACTCCTGTTTGCTTCTCTTGGGGATGCTTAACTGCAAAATGTGGGAGAGGCATCATGACCAGAAAGACTGAGACTTCTTTTTCTATGAGAAAACAAACATGGATGTTTTGAATTCTTTATTATAAAATAGACCTGTGTGGTTCTGAATACGGTCGCCAAATTTTTGGCTGTGTGAATCCACAGCACTATAAAATTAAGCTTTCTGGTAAAAAGACTGTTTTTCTAACCTTACAAAATGGAAAGGGGTATTTTTCTTTTCTTCCACCGTCATAGCCCCTCTTCTCCCCACCTTGTCTTTGGTGCTCTTGGCAACAAGCCCAATTACTACACAGGTTTTCCCACAGGTTGTATATATTATTTTTAACCTCATTAATGGCTTACTTATGAACCAGTTAGTTTAAATCATTAAAAAAGGAATGATTCATATTCATTAAAGTGTATTTGATAAATTTGTCTATTCATATAAAGCAGAGAGAGGTATATAATGAGGCGATTGGAGGATACAGAACTCATTAATCCATGAGGTGGCAGTGATTCCAAACAGAGACAGGCAGACATGTGTCTTAGGTCTCTTCTGGGCAAAGTAATTATGTCTTTAAAAGATCTGCAGTTTGTGTATGTTTGTTATTCTTGGGGGAATCCCCCTTCAGAACTTTAGAGAAAGAAAATTCTCTGAGGAGCTAATCCAGACTCATGAGTTATCATGGTTTATAGCACCCATTTTATTACCCAACCCCTGTTAGATGTCACTCCTGAGGATGTAGCAGTTCCTTCCCTACCCTTGGATTCAGGCAGGAGAGCTGCCCAGAAACAAGAAGAAAAATCTAAGACAGCCCTCACTAGCTCCAGTAAGGACTTAGCGATGTCTTACATCTTGACTCTGTACACAGGTTTGGATTGTTGGAGACTCTTTCTCATTAATTTCAGAGAATGGAAACAATACGATCAAGTCAAAACTCTGTTTGTTTAGCAAAAGGATGTTTGTTATATGGAAGAGCTCTTGACAGAACCCATGAACTCATCAGACCATTTTTCCAAAATCTGTTCTCTGTGCAATTCAATCTCAAAGCAAAATATAATAAAATAAAATTGGTGATTTAAGTCAGACTATTGGTTTAACTAAATTTTTTTTCAGTCTGAATTGGTTTATCTTCTAAAGAAATTTAAAGGTCATGAGAGTTGATCTGGTCACATGGATAAGGGAAGTTATAGATAGGGACCCAGATGTCAATTTTTTCCCCCCAAAGAACCTCTTTTGGAAGAATGTAGATTTACTCAGGTGACTGAGGCACAAAGAGATAAGGAAGTTATCATCTTACTGTATCCAGAATTTCAGTTATATTTTGACTTTCAATAAGCATCTATATAATTCAAATAATAGTTGATTCAAGATAAACTTTAGTTATCTCTAAAGCAGAGATAGTCTTAAATTCATAACATAAACAGAAATATATATAAGGGAATGAATCAGGAATGATATTATAAATAATTCCTGAAAATAACTTCTGTCTACTATTTTTCTGGGCCATCCAAATTCATACATCTGTGATAACTGACATTGTATACTCAGTGATTTGGAGAATTCATTTAAAGTGTCCTCAGAAAATAAAACCTTCAATCATGTACATTTTCATTTATGTGCAAAATTTGAAAGAATCATAACACTTATGAAAACTTTCTTTGAAGGAGTCAATTAGACTAATGTAGACATAAGAATATATAATAAACATTTATCCATATTTAAAAAGTATATAAGAGATAGTACTTGCTCTATTGAAGAAACAATTTTCAAGAATTACTGGCTTATTTTCACCAACAAATGTGTCTAGAGAAAATTCCATATGTGAGCAGACTGACTAGAAAGTGAGAAGAAAGCTAGATAGTTCCAGCCTCAAGAAACCACTTCTTACCCTCTTCATCCTTAGCACCCTCCCATCTCACAGAAATAGAGTTAATATGGTCGTGTGTGTCTTCTCCTCTGTCCAATGTAGTGGAGATTCAAACCTGAAGCTGCAAGAACGTAAAATCCTAAAAACAAATCATCGCCTTTCAGATATTTGCAAATCACCTCCATGTTTTCAACTAAACAAAATTTTACTAGCTTGTTGGAAAGCCTTGTAGGAAGCATAGAGTCAAAAATATTGGAAAGTCAGAGGTCTGATAAAGCCTTAAAACCATGGACCATCTCTTCCTGATAGCTCTTTTTCCTTCCTTCCCTCCTGCCAACTTTGCTGAGAAAATATAAGAGAAGAGATTTAGATGTGGGTTGTCTTGCTTCTTATTGTTGCCCATCAGTGGGTAAGTTACTAAACTGGATATTTCAAAGGATATTGGCTTAGATAACAGCAAAGCAAAAGTAAAGATAGTGGCAGCACCCAGAGTGGCTCTGTTAACAATTCCGAGATTAGTCTACTTGCTGCATAATGGACCAGTAACCTGGAGATCAGGTGTTGAGGTGATGAGGTGTTCCTTAGAATAGTGATTTCATTTAGAAAGCCTGGCATCCAAGAAGAAGGTGGACTGCAGTCCTAGGGTACAATCTTATTGGGATCTGGATGCCAGTTTCTTTTATAGAACAGAAAGGGGGATGGAGTGAGGAAGTCAAGCAAAGAGGCAATAAGTCTTGCAAAATATCTTCTGGTTTGGCCAGCCTTAGGGAGAGGATGTATGAGATTCTTCTTTTCTGCAGCTACTCACGGTGGGGCAGGGGCACGGTGTTTCCCTGTGAGCAGAACAGAGGTGCAGCAGTTTAACATTCAGGCAGAGGGGCACGGTTCCCTGAGGCCAGTCATTATGTATGTTTACAGCTATAGAAAGCTTCCTTTTAGAAATTATAGTTTAAAGAAGAAGAAGAAAAGCAAAGGGTAAAATAAAAGAGATCCAACATGGACTCAGCTTTTGTTCTTCCCTAGCTTACTCCTTGGAAGAAAAGTTATGACCAACCTAGATAGCATATTCAAAAGCAGAGACATTACTTTGCCAACAAAGGTCCATTTAGTCAAGGTTATGGTTTTTCCAGTTGTCACGTATGGATGTGAGAGTTGGACTGTGAAGAAGGCTGGGTGCCGAAGAATTGATGCTTTTGAACTGTGGTGTTGGAGAAGACTCTTGAGAGTCCCTTGGACTGCAAGGAGATCCAACCAGTCCATTCTGAAGGAGATCAGTCCTGGGTGTTCTTTGGAAGGAATGATGCTAAAGGTGAAACTCCAGTACTTTGGCAACCTCATGCGAAGAGTTGACTCATTGGAAAAGACCCTGATGCTGGGAGGGATTGGGGGCAAGAGGAGAAGGGGCCGACAGAGGATGAGATGGCTGGATGGCACCACCGACTTGA
The DNA here is from genome assembly GCF_002263795.3 of Bos taurus. Classification (NCBI taxonomy): domain Eukaryota; kingdom Metazoa; phylum Chordata; class Mammalia; order Artiodactyla; family Bovidae; genus Bos; species Bos taurus. Next base: position 8,903,641 of record NC_037344.1, on the reverse strand, counting down.
TGGACGTGAGTCTGGGTGAACTCCGGGAGTTGGTGATGGACAGGGAGGCCTGGCGTGCTGCGATTCCTGGGGTTGCAAAGAGTTGGACACGACTGAGTGACTGAACTGAACTGAATATTTGATTACCCTAGGCCTTAAAAATAGCTGTGAAAAGAAAAGAAGCAAAAAGCAAAGGAGAAAAGGAAAGATATAAACATCTGAATTCTGAGTTCCAAAGAATAGCAAGAAGAGATAAGAAAGCCTTCTTCAGCGGTCAATGTAAAGAAATAGAGGAAAACAACAGAATGGGAAAGACTAAGGATCTCTTCAAGAAAATCAGAGATACCAAAGGAACATTTCATGCAAAGATGGGCTTCATAAAGGACAGAAATGGTATGGACTTAACAGAAGCAGAAGATATTAAAAAGAGACGGCAAGAATACACAGAAGAACTGTACAAAAAACATCTTCATGACCCAGATAATCACTGACCTAGAGCCAGACATCCTGGAATGTGAAGTCAAGTGGGCCTTAGAAAGCATCACTATGAACAAAGCTAGTGGAGGTGATGGAATTCCAGTTGAGCTACTTCAAATCCTGAAAGATAATGCTGTGAAAGTGCTGCACTCAATATGCCAGCAAATTTGGAAAACTCAGCAGTGGCCACAGACTGGAAAAGGTCAGTTTTCATTCCAATCCCAAAGAAAGGCAATGCCAAAGAATGCTCAAACTACCGCACAATTGCACTCATCTCACATGCTAGTAAAGTAATGTTCAAAATTCTCCAAGCCAAGCTTCAGCAATATGTGAACCGTGAACTTCCTGATGTTCAAGCTGGTTTTAGAAAAGGCAGAGGAACCAGAGATCAAATTGCCAGCATCCTCTGGATCATGGAAAAAGCAAGAGAGTTCCAGAAAAACATCTATTTCTGCTTTATTGACTATGCCAAAGCCGTTGAATGTGTGGATCACAACAAACTGTGGAATATTCTGAAAGAGATGGGAATACCAGACCACCTGACCTGCCTCTTGAGAAATCTGTATGCAGGTCAGGAAGTAACAGTTAGAACTGGACATGGAACAACAGACTGGTTCCAAATAGGAAAAGGAGTTCGTCAAGGCTGTATATTGTCACCCTGTTTATTTAACTTATATGCAGAGTACATCATGAGAAACGCTGGACTGGAAGAAACACAAGCTGGAATCCAGATTGCTGGGAGAAATATCAGTCACCTCAGATATGCAGATGACACCACCCTTATGGCAGAAAGTGAAGAGGAACTCAAAAGCCTCTTGATGAAATGAAAGTGGAGAGTGAAAAAGTTGGCTTAAAGCTAAACATTCAGAAAACGAAGATCATGGCATCTGGTCCCATCACATCATGGGAAATAGATGGGGAAACAGTGTCAGACTTAATTTTTCTGGCTTCCAAAATCACTATAGATGGTGACTGCAGCCATGAAATTAAAAGACACTTCCTCCTTGGAAGGAAAGTTATGACCAACCTAGATAGCATATTGAAAAGTAGAGACATTCCTTTGCCAACAAAGGTTCGTCTAGTCAAGGCTATGGTTTTTCCAGTGGTCATGTATGGATGTGAGAGTTGGACTGTGAAGAAGGCTGAGCGCCAAAGAATTGATGCTTTTGAACTGTGGTGTTGGAGGAGACTCTTGAGAGTCCCTTGGACTGCAAGGAGATCCAACCAGTCCATTCTGAAGGAGATCAGCCCTGGGATTTCTTTGGAAGGAATGATGCTAAAGCTGAAACTCCAGTTCTTTGGCCACTGCATGGGAAGAGTTGACTCATTGGAAAAGACCCTGATGCTGGGAGGGATTGGGGGCAAGAGGAGAAGGGGACGACAGAGGATGAGATGGCTGGATGGCATCACCGACGTGATGGACGTGAATCTGGGTCAACTCCGGGAGTTGGTGATGGACAGAGAGGCCTGGCGTGCTGTGATTCATGGGGTCGCAAAGAGTCGGACACGACTGAGCGACTGATCTGATCTGATCTGATCTGATAGCTTGATGGCAAATTTAGGGTTACCTGTCACATCAATAATTTCTTCATCCTTGATTTTTTTTCCTGTCAATATTATGTAAAGTGTTATTTCAAGAAGCTACAGGCTCCCTCTTCCAATCAGCTTTCTCCTGTACAGAAATATTGGACCTAGAAATTTATCAGCTTCTGAGATTTTGAAAGAAAATATTAGGGATCATTGGGGTTTTGTTTGAATTGAATAAATAAAGTATTCAATAATTTATCAGCCATGCATGAGGATGCAGCAAGGGAATCTCATGATGGTGTTAAAATATGCATTGTATATCTGAAAATTTTTTCTCCTCAGCAGGCTATGTCAGCACACAAATGTGCTTTTGATATCCAAAGCAAAAATGATCATGCTGTAGACTGATGAGAATTCTGAAGAAGACTGAGACCACGTATTAATCTGGGAAACCTTGTCCGCAGTCAAGGATTCTCATTAGCACCTCAAATCTGAGACTTTGTATTATTTATTCAGAAACCATACAAATACAATATCCAATCATCAAGCAAGAAAATTAAAGAATTCAGTCAGAATTAAGTAGGACAATGAGGAAATAGTCACCAAACTTTGATACTTCATGTGAATCAGTTTCAAACCAAACAGAGGAAAAAAGAAAGGTTCTAACATCACTGTATACGTGATATTATTGTTTAGTCACTAAGTCGAATCTGACTCTTGAGACCACTTGGACTGTAGCCCACTGGGCTCCTGTGTCAATGGGATTTCCCAGGCAAGAGTACTGGAGTGGGTTGCCATTTCCTTCTCTGGGGGATCTTCCTGACTCAAGGATTGAACCCATGTCTCCTGCATTGGCAGTCAGATTCTTTACTGCTGAGCCACCAGGGAAGCCCATATCTGAGAATAAACCCACATTAATCTGGATAGGAAATTGTGATGATTTTTTTTTCCTTGCTGTTTCAACCTAGCTAAGACACCACCCTTATGGCAGAAAGTGAAGAGGAACTAAAAAGCCTCTTAATAAAAGTGAAAGTGGAGAGTGAAAAAGTTGACTTAAAGTGCAACATTCAGAAAATGAAGATCATGGCATCCGGTCCCATCACTTCGTGGGAAATAGATGGGGAAACAGTGGAAACAGTGTCAGACTTTATTTTTTTGGGCTCCAAAATCACTGCAGATGGTGACTGCAGCCATGAAATTAAAAGACGCTTACTCCTTGGAAGGAAAGTTATGACCAAACTAGATAGCATATTCAAAAGCAGAGACATTACTTTGCCAACAAAGGTCTGTCTAGTCAAGGCTATGGTTTTTCCTGTGTTCATGTATAGATGTGAGAGTTGGACTGTGAAGAAGGCTGATTGCCGAAGAATTGATGCTTTTGAACTATGGTGTTGGAGAAGACTCTTGAGAGTCCCTTGGACTGCAAGGAGATCCAACCAGTCCATTCTGAAGGAGATCAGCCCTGGGATTTCTTTGGAAGGAATGATGCTAAAGCTGAAACTCCAGTACTTTGGCCACCTCATGTGAAGAGTTGACCATTGGAAAAGACTCATGCTGGGAGGGATTGGGGGCAGGAGGAGAAGGAGATGACAGAGGATGAGATGGCTGGATGGCATCACTGACTCGATGGATGTGAGTCTGGGTGAACTCCGGGAGTTTGTGATGGACAGGGAGGCATGGCATGCTGCGATTCATGGGGTCGCAAAGAATCAGACACGTCTGAGCGAGTGAACTGAACTGAAGACTATGTTTTCCTGAATTCTCTTCCTTGTGTGGTTCAGGTTAGGGTAGGTCACAAGAGAATTTTGTATGCGATTGAAAAGGTGGATGCGTCCCTTAGCCCTAAATGTTTGTGTGGGCCTGGGTACTGGCAGAGGGTGAGGATGCATGCTGTCACTATCTACTGGCTCACTGGGAGGGCCTGGAGAAGCAATGCAGCTTGCAGCTGCTCCAGCTGTTATCCAAGCTCTTTCTGTAACTCTTCAAGTTCTGGACTAGGAGCCAAGTATGGTTTATGGAAAAAGATATTGGCTTCTTCGTTGGGTAACTTGCATTTACAGAGTTTACTGTCTGAGGAAATCCGTCAGCCTCTCTCTGAAAAACTTGCATCAGCATCCCCTGTGAAACTTGCTTATCTGGGGACTCTGGATCCCCTTCCAAAACTAGCTCAACCATCTCCCTTTGCTTTCAGAATCCAGTCTTGGCAGGCTTTAGGGCCACCCATAAAGGTAAACAAAATTATTACCCAGAAAACAAACTGGCAAAATTATTGCCCATAAAGCAAAACGAATACAAGTTGTTTTCACCTTATATGGAAATACCTGGAAAAGTTTGTTAGGGAATCCTAGGGTGTATAGGATAAAGGTGGAAAAATATATTAGAATAAAATTTTTTTATATAGGTGTACTTGAGGGGCGAGGGATAAATTGGGAGGTTGGGATTGACATGTACACATTACTATATTTGAAATTGATAATATTACTCTATAGCACAAGGAACACTCTCAGCATTCTCTAATAGCCTAAATGGGAAAAGAATTTTAAAAAGAATGCTGTGCTGTGCTAAGTCGCTTCAGTCATGTCTAACTCTGTGCGACCCCATAGATGGCAGCCCACCAGGCTCCCCCATCCCTGGGATTCTCCAGGCAAGAACACTGGAGTGGGTTGCCATTTCCTTCTCCAAGGCATGAAAGTGAAAAGCGAAAGGGAAGTCTCAGTCATGTCCGACTCTTAGCGACCCCATGGATTGCAGCCTAACAAGCTCCTCTGTCCATGAGATTTTCCAGGCAGGAGTACTGGAGTGGGGTGCCATTGAATAGATACATGTATATGTATAACTGAATCTCTTTGCTGTACACCTAAAACTAACACAGCACTATTAACTGACGATACTCCAAAATAAAATAAGTTCTTTAAAGAGATTCTAGATTCAGCATTTTACTGACTGTGAGACTCATCTTGGTTAGATGATTAGATTTTCTTTGTACCCTGGAGATATGGTACTCAACCTGAGTTGGACTCCTAGAAAAGAATTTCTGTCTACTTACCACTCACACACTATGTCTGGAGGACATCTTCCTCATTAGAGCTTTGCAGCATATATTATGTGAGGGAGTTCTAAGGTGGATGTCTTCTGAGGTCCAGAAATAGCCATGGGAACTGCTATAATCAAGCTCAGTTCAGTTCAGTTGCTCAGTCATGTGCCACTCTTTGCAACCCCATGGACTGCAGCACGCCAGGCCTCCCTGTCCATAACCAACTCCCAGAGCATGCTCATACTCATGTATATCGAGTCAGTGATGCCATCCAACCATCTCATCCTCTTTCATCCCCTTCTCCTCCTGCCTTCAATCTTTCCTAGCATCAGAATCTTTTCTAATGAGTTAGGTCTTAGAATGAGGTGGCCAAAGTATTGGAATTTCAGCTTCAGCATCAGTCCTTCCAATGTCTATTCAGGACTGATCTCCTATAGGATTGACTGGTTGGATCTCCTTGCAGTTCAAGGGACTCTCAAGAGTCTTCTCCAACACCACAGTTCAAAAGCATCAACTCTTCAGCAGTCAGCTTTCTTTATGGTCCAACTGTCAAGGTGCTTGCTCCTTGACAGAAAGCTATGACAAACCTAGACAGCATATTTAAAAGCAGAGACATCATTTTGCCAACAAAGGTCCGTTTTTGGAAAAAAAACATAGCTTTGACTAGACGGGCCTTTGTTGGCAAAATGATGTCTCTGCTTTTTAATATGCTGTCTAGGTTTGTCATAGCTTTCTGTCAAGGAACAAGTGCCTTTTAATTTCATGGCTTCAGTCACCATCTGCAGTGATTTTGGAGCTCAAGTAGCTAGACTCTATGAATGCAATGCCGACAATGAGATCTGACAGTGGCAGGGACCATGTGGTGACAGTACATGGCCAAAAACAAGGTAGTTTTGTCAACAAAGAATTTGGGGTTGGCCAAAGCGTTCCTGGTAAAGAAATAGGTCAAATAGGATTATAGTGTTACTTGATATGTGTAAGTGGTAAAGATCTTTTCTGGCAAATGGAAGTCTAGCTTTAATCATTATAATGGTCATGCCTCTCAACCATTTCCCAGAACTGAGTTTATTTATTGATACAAACCTAAAGTCCCTTGAATGAAGCATAGGTCAGGTCATCCATGAGGAAAGATCCTGCCTTATAACTGAAATTTTACACTGTAAATGTTCTTCTCTGGCTTTTCCCCAAAAGGATTTGTAGCCATTTGTCAAGGCAATTGTGCATTTCACAAAGAGAAATAACCCACACATTCTGGGACTTGTTGGTCACTGGCTCTGAACTGACCTTAATTCCAGAGACACAAAATATTGCTATAGTCCACCAGTCAGAGTAAATATTGTGAATGTCAGGTGAGCAGTTATAGTTCTCGTTCATCTCAGGGGGTCCATTGTGTGCCAAAACCCATGCCGGGGTTATTGTACCAGTAATGAATACAGAGATGGAGTAGTATAATTATGGTAGACTCCCCATACTGATTCTCTAACTTGTGCAGCTAGAGCTATTATGATAGGATTGGTCAAGAGAAAGTCACTGGAAGTGATTCTAGCTATCAAAATGCCAAACCAAAACCAATATAGCTTTGTGGAGAGATTGCAAAAATCATTACCAATGTAGAATTCTTGAAAGACACAGAGATCATGATTCCTACCGCACCCCCATTCAAGTTGCCTATTTAACCAGTGCAGAAGACAACTAGATGTTTCTTACAACTTAGTATGTAGGGGGTACCCACAAAATCAGGTATCAGCTATTATTCCAGCTGCTATTCCAAAGTTGTTGTTGTTTTTTTTCCTGGAGAAAATCAGCATCAGGTATGTGGCTATTATTCTGACAAGTAATTTTTTCCTCTATGCCTTTTAGCAAAGATCTCAGAAGCAGTTTGCTTTCTCTTCTGGAAAACCAAACGATTCTAACAAGTACCACTCCCAATCAAACCAACTGAAAGCAGCACTCAGTGAAAAGTGTCCAGAATTAGTCAATAGAAAACACATAATCTTCCATCAGGATGATGTAAGACCGCATGTTTCTTTGATGACCAGACAAAAACTGTTATAGCTTGGTTGGGAAGTTCTGATTCATTTACCATATTCACCAGACATTGTACCTTCAGATTTCCATTTATTTTGGTCTTTACAAAATTCTCTTAATGGAAAATATTTCAATTCCTTAGAAGCCTGTAAAAGGCACCTGGAACTGTTATTCGCTCAAAAAGATTTTTTAAAAAATTGGGGAAAATGGAATTATGAAGTTGCCTGAAAAATGACAGAAAGTAGTAGAACAAATGGAGAAGGCAATGGCACCCCACTCCAGTACTCTTGCCTGGAAAATCCCATGGACAGAGGAGCCTGGTAGGCTGCAGTCCATGGGGTTGATAGGAGTCGGACATGACTGAGTGACTTCACTCTCACTTTTCATTTTCATGCATTGGAGAAGGAAATGGCAACCCACTCCAGTGTTCTTGCCTGGAGAATCCCAGGGACAGGGGAGCCTGGTGGGCTGCCGTCTCTGGGGTCGCATAGAGTCAGACACAACTGAAGCGACTTAGCAGCAGCAGCAGAACAAAACGGTGAAGTCGTTGTTCAATAAAGTTTGGTGAAAATGAAAAATGTGTCTCATTTTTACCTAAAAACTGAAGGAACACGTTGGCCATTTCAATATCTTTACTAACTGACCTCAAGGCTCTACCAGCTCTTCAATACTATATCATAATCTAGTCCAGAGAGGTATTATTTGTTTTGTCTTTCCAAAGAACTTCCTAGTAGACCGTTGCCTTGGTGATGTAATGTTGATTGAATCTGGTAGCAGAAGTAGCAGCTTCTCCAAATACCTGGGTAGAAAGATGCATGCCAGAAATCCCACAAAAATTAGGGCCTGCCACCCTTAGAAATACCTAGGGGAACAGAGGTCGGAAGCACAGTGGGATGGATATTCCTTCCAAATTTAGGAAAGAATTGCTGCATCTAATATTTCCTACAACTAAAAAAGATACACAGTACCAACTGAATCTCTTTGGATTTTGGAGGCATCACATGCCTCATTTGGGTGTGCTTCTTAAATTCATTTATCAAATAACTTCAAAAGGATGGCAGCTGTGTGTGGGTCCTAGAAAAAGGGACTTCTCTGCAACAGGTCCAGGCTGACATGCAGACTGCTAGTGCACGTGGACTATATCACTTGGGTGATCTTATGATGCTTGAAGTGGCTTTGAGGGACAGGACAATGTCTAGTGCCTTTAGCAGGCATTTATAGGTAAATGTATGGATGTGACAGTTGGACTGTGAAGAAGGCTGAGCGCCGAAGAATCGATGCTTTTGAACTGTGGTGTTGGAGAAGACTCTTGAGAGTCCCTTGGACTGCAAGGAGATCCAACCAGTCCATTCTGAAGGAGATCAGCCCTGGGATTTCTTTGGAAGGAATGATGCTAAAGCTGAAACTCTAGTACTTTGGCCACCTCATGTGAAGAGTTGACTCATTGGAAAAGACTCTGATGCTGGGAGGGATTGGAGGCAGGAGGAGAAGGGGACGACAGAGGATGAGATGGCTGCATGGCATCACTGCCTCGATGGACATGAGTCTGAGTGAACTCTGGGAGTTGGTGATGGACAGGGAGGCCTTGTGTGCTGCGATTCATGGGGTCGCAAAGAGTCGGACACAACTGAGCGACTGAACTGAACTAAACTGACTATGCAGAGCTTCAGTGTTTTGGGGAAAAAAAAAAAAAAATGATGTCATGATCACAGATATCACTTCTCCCTTAAGAAGCGGTTTCTGATTTGCTACCAGGCCCCAGTAGAGATTGAATTCTAGACTCCAGATCATTCATTTGCCATGTTGCCTGAGATACCCAGCATGAACTGGGTGCTGTCTGACCACCAAACTCTGAAGTTGGATATGCACAGAAACACTCCCTCACCCAGCGGAAGTGGTATATATGAGTCTAACTTGAGCAGGAGGCACGAGTAAGTTTCAGGAGCTAGTTGCCACGCCCAGGTGTTCATGGCCCATCCACCCATTACATATCCTCCTCCTTGTCAACCATAGTTATGGCCTCTTGGAGAGTTCCTATAATCATAACAGAAAAAGACAACATTTGAGTCTATTTCACCAAAGAGCCTACGATATATTCTGGCACCACCATTCTCCAGAGGGATCAGCCATTTGTGTGCCAGCAAATTGATTACCCCAGACTATTTCCATCATGTAAGGGAATAGACACCTGGATGCGACATGGATTTTCCTTCATGGCACATGTTTATTCTGCTAAAAGTATCATCTGTTAATGCTTTACTCACATCATGATACTCAACATAGCATAACTTCTGAAAAAGGAAGATTTGGAAGACTTTGCTATAACCTCAACTCGGTAGCCACATCTGGTAGCACCAGGATCCTGTTCTCTGAGATGTAGTATTAACCCCAAGTGAAAGAAAGTAAAAGTGTTAGTCACTCAGTCACGTCTGACTCTTTGCAACCATGGAACTGGGAGCCCAACAGGCTCCTCTGTCCATGGGATTTTCCATGGCAAGAATACTGGAGTGACTATCCATTCCCTTCTCCAGGGGGTCTTCCCAACCCAGGGATTGAACTCGAATCTCCTGCATTGCAAGCAGATTCTATACCATCTGAGCCACCAGGAAAGCCCAATTAACCCCAAACCAGGAACCAAATCATGGTGCTCTTTCTCCCACAACATAATCAAAGAATGGGAACTAGAGTGGCTCCTCTATTACCCCAAAGGATCACCCAGCAGAGCTTTTGTTTCCATGCCTAAAAGTTTGGACTCTGTTGCTCGAGGTGTCTCCTTTACCAAGAGAAGCAGGTTTCTGCCAGGACACACAGTAATGGTTTTCATTAAACTGGAAATGGAGGTTGCCTCCTGGAAATGGATACCAGTGAACCAACAGGTAAATAAGAAGTCCATCTGTTGGCTATGGCATTTGATCCTAACTCCAAGGGAGAATTGAGTTTCCATCATAGAGTGGGCATAAGAAGTGAGCACTTCTGGAATGTAGGTCATCCTGGGGCCCTCTTAGTAGTCCTTTATACTGTGCTAAAAACTTAATGGAAAAGTATAATAACCCAGTAAAGACAAGACTTCCGATGGCTCAGATACTCCATGAGGCATGGAATCACAGACAGGTGAGGTGAAGATGAAATGGGAGTGGAGGAATGAAGTTGTCAGTACAAGCCTTGACCATGTTGCCAGCAAGAGGAATGAGAACCGTAATAGTTATGCACATTTCTTCCTTACTTTATACATGCATGTGTGTGTGTGTGTGTGTGTGTGTGTGTTTGCGTGTAGGTGTTAACCAATTCTTTTGTCCCCTCTCCTGTTTTCCTACCATCCAATACAAGGCATACTGATTGGTTAAACTCAATTCACTAATTTCATTTATTTATTTTTAATTGTAGGATAATTGCTTTACAATATTGTGTTGGTTTCTGTTATACATCAGCGTGAATAAGCCATATGCATGCATATGTCCCCTTGCTCTTGAACCTCCCTCCTACCCCGTCCTACCTCTCTAGGTTGTCACGGAGCACCAAGTTTGAGCTTCCTATCTCAGACAGTTAGTTCCTACCGGCTGTTTATTTTACATATGATAATGTATCTGTTTCAATGCTACTCTATTTGTCTACTGTGTCCACAAGTTTGTTCTCTGTCTCCATTGCTGCCTTGCAAATAGATTAATCAGCACCACTTTTCTAGATTCCATATATATGAGTTAATGTATGATATTTGTTTTTCTCTTTCTGACTTAATTCACTTTATATAATAGTCTCTAGTTTCATCCACCTCATTAGAAATGACTCAAATGTATTCCTTTTTATGGCTGAGTAATATTCCCTTATATATATGTGCCACAACTTCTTTTCCATGGTTCACTATTTAAGTCACAAAATATCAAGAGAGAGTGTGACTCAACTGGAAAAAGAATGAACATAAAGCAAAGATGGATAAGGTGGCATAAGTGACTGTTACACAGAGGCAGTTAGTGTGGTTTTGAGTGTACAAAGGATAGTTGCATCATGTTCTATTGTATTTATCTGGAAGCAAAACATGCTTAAAATAGAAATGTAGTGATACCAAGCTGGATACAGCAGAGACGACTCATGTTCAGTGACAACTTAATTGAGCTGGAAATACAGTTTTGAGAATGCTCTTGTCTTTATGAGCCCAGACTAGGACTGGTCACAAGAGGAGTTTGCACAAGATTTTGGAAGGTGGAAATGAAGCAGCAGCCATTACCCTCTGAAGAATGATGTAGGGGCCAAGTGTCCCAGCAGTTCATGCACATGGTCACTGATCTGCTGGATCTTCTTGGCAGGGGACAGCAGCTAAGCTTACAGCCCTTTCAGCTTCAACTGCAGCTTCTCCAAGTCCTGAGCTAGATGTCTGTGTGGGTCTGTGGGATCAGGTATGAGCTCCCTCTGTAATAGGTCACTTATATCATTGGGGGTTATGGTGATGAGAGTTAGATGTGAGGTTCAATTCTTCCTTGTGGATTCCAGTTGGTCTTTGCCATCCTCTGCTTCACATGGAGCATTTCACCCTAACAGACTGCCAGTCCTGATGACCTGCAGCAACTTCAGGACCACAAACCAATGCAGCAGCAACAACTTCCCACAGGCTTTTCAATCAGTTCCAACAATTAGGTGTAATCTAGCCCCTTTAATCTGGAGAAGGAAATGGCAACCCACTCCAGTATTCCTTCTGGAGAATCCCATGGACAGAGGAACCTGGCGGGCTACAGTCCATGGGGTTGCCAGAGTCGGACATAACTTAGTGACTAAACCACCAGCCCCTTTAATAAAATCATACTGCTATGTCACTCATGCTTTTTGAATTAAACCCCAATTCATAGAAGTCACTAACAATGTAATTCAGTATTGTCTCCTTTTAGGAAAAAAAAAATTACAATGTACACACCATTAGGAATCATCTTGCTTAAGTTATCCTTATCATTGTTTTAAACAAGATCTCTTTAATTAATCTCCTGCTCCCTGACCTCAGCAGGAGATAATTTTTGATAGTTTTTTCTTTCATACTTTTACAGTTCCTAATGTTTCTTTTGAAAATATTTTAATAGAATTGCAATTCTCAGAATGCCACGTGCTGTGCTGTGCTAAGTTGCTTCAGTTGTATCCAACTGTTTGTGACCCTATGGACCATAGCCCTCCAGTCTCCTCTGTCCATGGGATTCTCCAGGCAAGAATCCTGGAGTGGGTTGCCATTTCCTCCTCCAGGGGATTTTCCTGACTCAGGGATCAAACCCACTTCTCTTATGTCTCCTGCATTGGCAGCTGGCTTCTTTACCACTAGGACCACCTGGGAAGGCATCAGAATACTATAATGACTTCCTTATATTTTAAAAATACTGGGTTGGCCAAAAGTTCATTTGGTTTTTCCATATGCTGTTACAGGGTTTCGAACTCTTTGGCCAACCAATATATAAGAAAAATCAAGCAGCAAGGTATAATTCATGAACGTGCCCATAAAAGTTCTATATGTTTACAAAGTGGTACAAGTTCTACCTTGAACGTGTGTATGTGTGTATGTGTTTATATGAAGTAGAGAAAGAGAGAGAATAATCTTTCCCTCTAATAAAGTAGAAAAGAAAAACAGAGCAGAAATTCCTTTCCTTACAATGCTTAAGGATAGAGCTTCAACATTGTAGCCAGATCTAAATATTTATTCCAGAAATAATCCTGCTATCCTAGGTCTGAGCTTCAAATTTGAAGATCACAAATGGTCCAGAGACGGAATAAACATGTTTTCAAAAGAGACCCACCTTAGGTGAATAGAACTTATTCTAAGACTGATCCATATCTAATTGGAAATAAATCTGTTTTCCCCACTTATGTTGATCACATACTCAGCAATCAGGTTATTATTTCACCAGGGACTGGAATCATGGGGAGTCAGTATTGCAACTCCGATCCCAACAGTGAGGGCTTGGAACCAATTATGGAGTCAGTAAATGGAGAGTTGAAATATCAGATTTTTCCTTTTTTTTTAAACTGATAAAGGCAGGCTGGATAAGATGAATGTTTTAAAGCATGTGGGAGGATAAGTGTCAGGATGAGCTTGCTAATATTTTACCTATAAAATGGACAGACTCGCCCATATGGTCACAGATAGCTGAGGATGGCAGCCAGGCCGATTAAGGTAGCTGCATTGCAGTCCATTATTTTCAGACAAAAGGGGATAGTAATTTTTGCCCTTGCTGTTTTGCTATGCAATTAGCTGCCTATTGAATACATTCAGACTCTCTGCTTGCCTTTGTTAAGTACCTCCTGTGGGATTCTGGCAGACTTACCTGGTGATGTGACCCAAACCCTCAGTTTTGGGAAGTCTAAGCCCCTGGTCACCATGATTTTTCTCATTATTGTCCATGATGGGTGATATTTTATATAGCATTGCTTTATTCTCTACGCATATATGGTATTTCCCTGAACTGACTCTATTTCTCTTGTTCAGTCACTAAGTAGTATCTGAGTCTTTGCAACCCCGTGGGCTACAGCACACCAGTCTTCCCAGTACTTCACTATGTCCCGGAGTTTGCTCAAAACTCATGTCCATTGAGACTCATGTCCACTGAGTCATGAATTGACTGCAAATCCTTTATAAGTAGGGTCCATATTTTATGCTTTTATTCTGCCTCACTGCGTTTACCACAATGCTGGGAGGACAGTAGTTCTTCAAATTAAAAAATATATATTGAAGCAAGGGGAGCAATAAATTAGGAGTTTGGGATTAGCAGATACACACTGCTATATATAAAACAGATAAACAGAAGGGACCTGCTCTCTAGCACAGGGAACTATATTCAATATCTTGTAAAAACTTATAAGGGGACAGATCTGAAAACTTATAAGGGAAAAAGAATCTGAAAAGAATCTGAAAATATGAATCACCTTGCTATACACCGGAAACTATACAACATATAAACCAACTATACTTCAGCTATAAGAAATGAGGGAATGATGCAGGTAGGCTGTCTTTCCCAGGAAGTAGACTCTAAGAAAGAGATCAATGTGCAGAAAGTTTATTAGGGACTGCTGCTTACAGGACCAACCTCTGTGCCAAAAATAAAAGGGTAGCAAGATGGGGTAAAAGGAGAAGGTGGGCTCTGTTGCAGTCTCAACAAAGCTGTCAGCTAAACCCATAAAGAGCTCTAAAGCTGGAATGGACCTTCAAGTTACCCTAGCTTGGGAGAGGCAATTAGGCCTTTAACTGTAGTATGAACCACTCATCGAAGGCCGGCTTCTCCCAGGAAGGGGTGTGACCTTGGCAAGGTACCTCTCCAGGTAAAGGCATTTCCTACAAAAGCTGGCAGCCGGGATCTGTCATCCTGAAACACTCCCAGAAGCTTGAGCATTATGTCCTTTATCACTGAAGGAAGATCCAGATGGTACCTTAGAACATCCCCCACAGACCACCCCTTGCGATGCTCAGACACACTGCTTTATATAAATTTTGAGAGAAGCTCCTCAAGGATTCATGAAAGCGAAAGTGCAGTTGCTCAGTCGGGTCTGACTCTTTGTGACCCCATGGATTGTAGCCTCAAGTATTTATAGTGGGCCTTTTGTCCCAAGAGAAATTTCTAAGGTGTATGGGACAAAATACAGTCTCCCAACACCTGTGATTGTCTTTAAGCCACACCTCTTACTCATCAGCTTCTTCCTCTAAGTCTTGCAGGTTGCAAGATGAAAATGGCATTACCACATAAGAGGCAGAGAACATTTTGTTAGTTTTAAAGGAGTATACTTTAGAAAGCTTTGTGCTCTCTATAAGACCTAGTAGATCTTTCCTGTAGCTCAAATGGTAAAGAATCTGCCTGTAACACAGGAGACATGGGTTTGATCCCTGGGTCGGGAAGGTCCTCTGGAGAAGGAAGTGGCAACCCATTCCAGTATTCTTGCCTGGAGAATCCCATGGACAGAGGAGTCTGGCGGGCTACACAATTCATGGGGTCACAAAGAGTGGGACACAACTGAGCAACTAATACTACTATAAGATCTAGAGAAACTTGTAGTTATGAAATGATTGAGAATATAAGACTACAAGTAATATTAAAAAAGGAGTGAAGTAAGAAAACAGTATAAAAACATCAATAAAATACAATTTCCCCAAATTAAAATCAGATTTAGAACTAAGGTAGAAGTGACACTGTAGAAAAAAGAATTCATGTTGCAAAAGACAAACTAGAAAAGCTCTCCTAAGATGCAGTAACTGCAAAGAGACCAAACAGGAGAGAAGATGGTAGATACAATGGTCAGGATATTAAGATCCAACATACAGATCACAAGTAAGCATGATTAGACCAAAACTTTTAAAACACAAAAGAAAATTTCCTGGGAGAAAAAAACTCTGTGGCTAAGAATGACACTCTGCACAAGAAAAATTTGGTTATGCTTAAGTTCAGGCGCTCAGTCATGTCTGACTCTTTGCAACCCCATGAATCACAGCACACCAGGCCTCCCTGTCCATCACCAACTCCCAGAGGTCACTCAGACTCATGTCCATCGAGTCAGTGATGCCATCCAGCCATCTCATCCTCTGTCGTCCCCTTCTCCTCCTACCCCCAATCCCTCCCAGCATCAGAGTCTTTTCCAGTGAGTCAACACTTCACATGAGGTGGCCAAAGTACTGGAGTTTCAGCTTTAGCATCATTCCTTCCAAAGAAATCCCAGGGCTGATCTCTTTCAGAATGGACTGGTTGGATCTCCTTGCAGTCCAAGGGACTCTCAAGAGTCCTCTCCAACACCAAAGTTCAAAAGCATCAATTCTTCGGTGCTCAGCTTTCTTCACAGTCCAACATGACCACAGGAAAAGTCATAGCCTTGACTAGACAGACCTTTGTTGGCAAAGTAATGTCTCTGCTTTTGAATATGCTATCTAGGTTGGTCATAACTTGCCTTCCAAGGAGTAAGTGTCTTTTAATTTCATGGCCGCAGTCACCATCTGCAGTGATTTTGGAGCCCAAAAAAGCAAAGTCTGACACTGTTCCCACTGTTTCCCCATCTATTTCCCATGAAGTGATGGGACGGGATGCCATGATCTTCATTTTCTGAATGTTGAGCTTTAAGCCAACTTTTTCACTCTCCACTTTCACTTTCATCAAGAGGCTTTTTAGTTCCTCTTCACTTTCTGCCATAAGGGTGGTGTTATCTGCATATCTGAGCTTATTGATATTTCTCCTGGCAATCTTGATTCCAGCTTGTGTTTCTTCCAGTCCAGCGTTTCTCATGATGTACTCTGCATGTAAGTTAAATAAGCAGGATGACAATATATACCCTTTGTATATGGTTATGCTTAGTGAGTACCTAAACAGATCCTGGTAGTATTTTCAAATAAAACAAATTGGTGATAACATTTTACAGAGTTTAACTAAATAATTCCAGGAACAAGTGAGAAATAAAAACTAAATGTACAGAATATTTAAAGATTAATAGCATTTCTATATAAACAAATGAAATGTAAACAAAGTAGTTTAAGAGAAAATTTGTGAATCTGGTTGTTTTGATTGAGAAAAATACAGGAACTACTCTTAGAGAAAAGAAATAATTTACATATTCAACCAAATACATTTAAAGAAAACAGCAGTGGAAGAGTAAATTATAAGAAAATATCTTCATCACCTTCAAGGCTAGGAAGGATTTTTCTTACAAGACCCAAAGCATTTTCATAAGGGAAAAATTGACAACTCTGATTACATTCATATTAAAATCTTATGTACATTACAAAGCATTATTTAAAAAAAATACACAAAAGATAAAACACAATCACGCAGGCTTAGAAAAGTTTTTGTTTGTTTGTTTTCTTCTAATGTGTATGACCAAGTCAATAGAAGGAAATTCCAGAAATGTAAAGAACTCAGTATCAGTAATAAAAGACATCTTACAGAAAACAGGAAAAACAAACAGACAATGCAAGAAACTAAGAGCTAAACATATAATACTTAGGGAAAGTGAAGGGAAAGTGTTAGTTGCTCAATCTTGTCTAACTCTTTGCGATCCCATGAACTGTAGTCCACCAGGCTCCTCTTTCCATGAGATTTTTCTAGACAGGAATACTGGAGCAGGTAGCCATTCCCTTCTCCAGGGGATCTTCCCGACCTAGGGATTGAACCTGGGTCTCCTTCATTAAATACGAAAACACTTTCAATCTCACTAATAATCATGAAAATGTGGATTTTTATTTAAAAAAAAGGAAAAAAAATTACATGGACAAAAACTAAGAAATCTGACAACAGTAAAGCAAGGATGTGGAACAAGAGGAGCTGAATTTTCTGCAGTTGGAGGGGCAGTTTAGCACACATACCTTGCTGCTATACCTAAGTTGACAATTTAGCAAGATTGTTGGTAGCTCAGTTGGTAAAAAAATTTGTCTGCAATGCAGGATTAAAATTGTCAATTTTGATCAATTTTAATAAGTTGATTGATCAATTTTAATAAGTATGAGCATTTCAGTAAACTTGATAATTTATTCACGGCAATAAACCTAACTCAAATACCTCTGTGTTTTACTGGCCCTCTGAGATCTAGATACTCAGCTGGAATGACCTAGTCTACATCTGAGGACAGCTCCAAACTCTTCCAAACACTCTGAATATGTCTAGGTCACTCAAGTTCTCTGGTCCCCTCTGTCTCTGGGTTCTCTGCTCACTCTCTTTGCTATGTTGACCCAGACATGAAATACCCCTCCTCAGTTTCTGCCCCCAAATTAAAATCACTCATAGGTGTCTTAAAGGAGTGAAGATTTTACTAAAAAATGGATGTTAAATATCTCCAAACAAAACAATATACATAAATGTCATTTGGCCACCAATCAGTGGGGAGATGCCCTGACCTGTTTTCCCATCAGAGCCCTCACTTCCCGCCAGCTCTTTGGCTCATCTCTCTTAGCTCTTTCTTCCCTGAACTGTACTTTCTTCTCTCTTTTCACTGCACAGGACAGTGATAATTCCTCTGATTTCTCATACGTATTACGAATGTTTTTTTAGTACCTGCTAACACTGAAGCCTTCTGGGTCTTATATTCTATGCCAATGGCTCATCAAGGTATTTCCCCAATAGACTATAGATTGTCTCTAAAATGAACTCAAGCCACAGATGCTAACATACTACATTTTTCACTGCCTCAATGATAATTGCCAAACTATCCTTAAGAAGTTGTAAAACAGTATGGACAATATTGTCTCAAATATGAAATATGCTTATTACACATACACACACATTCACACACACACACACTCACACACAGGCACATGAATATCACAAGGCATTTGCTGAGATATTGGCTATCAATCACTGATATTCTTTTTCTATCTTTAATGTTATTTAAATAATTGGAATAATTACATTAAAATAGATAAAAGTATAGGAATAGTATTCCTTAAAGAAAGAAAGCAAAATATTTATGTTTTCTCAAGGACAGTTTCCATCACATATCTGGGACAAATAGTGATTAGTCCACCATACTGCCTCCAGGCAAGGTTTCTCTGACTTAGCTTCCTGGGACTTAGGTGGAGGCAGGCACTGAACAGGGCCCTGTTCAGCCAGTCTAGTCCCTATCCTATTCCTCCACAAGCCTTAAGCACATTTCCCTGTATCCCCAGTGCTGGTCTGCTGTGTTTTCTAGAAACTGTACTTTTGCTGTAGTTGAATTTCTGTCCTTTGGGAAGTTGCCTTGTTTCCTATTTTTCCCCAGAATGTCTTGCAGTGTTCTGCCCTGAAGTCAATAGCCTGCAGAAACAAGTGTGCATGCCCCAATATGCATGCATTAAACAGAGAGACAGCAACGGCGGTTCTGGACTGACACCCCGAAACTGTGGCAAGGAATAAACTCCAGGTCTCTTTCTATATGCCATATATGTCCCTGTCTCTATAGTAGTCACCCTCCCTTTCAATTACTGAAAGTCACATTTTCTCCTGGAAGCCTTCCTAAAACCCTGGGCGAGCATAGCATCCCTGTAGTGGATTCTCATAGCAATCTTCACTTAACCTTTTGTAAAAACTGTTCCCATAAAGTTTAAGCTCCATGACAGCAGGATGATATTTCTTCTGTTTAATTCTCTATTTCTGGACTGTTGTAATTGCTTAGTCAATAAGTGAAGAGATAGTGATTAAGTGAGAGGATGGGCAGATGGACGGATGGATGGCCAGAATTTCTGAAAATTTTCTGTCTCATCTTTAATTCTATTCATGGTTCGTGCAGCACAGAATCAGTTCAGCCAGTGTTCTCACCAAAATAAACTTAGTCTCCTGTGGGAAAGACCTAAAGGAAATGAAAAGTATCACAATAAAATCAAGGTGGCAATTTAATAGGAATTTAATACCCAATTTAAAAATATTTCAACCAAAGATTTTCCCTTCATTCTCTTACATCCTGATTTGCTATTGTCAGAAACCCAGGCTCAAGGAAGAACGTGAGCCCTATTGTTACTCTTAATGACTTCATTTTAGATTCTTTCATCTGGTGATACGTATGCAAATTTCTATCTACTTTATACTGATGGCTGAACACCTGTGTGCCTCTTCCCTGGACCATCACACAGCCCTGTTCCCGACATGAATGCTTCCAGTGAACATTGGAACATGAACTGTTCCAATGAACGCTTCCTCTTTGAATATGCCAAGGGTCACATTTTCTCATCAAATTTATGAATCTGGTTTTCCATATTCCTATGGTCACTCAATTCTTTAAGCCATTATCTAAAATATCTTCACCCTAATGGGGGAAGTCTATGCTTCCTATCTTGGAATCCATGGCACTTATGTTCATTCTTTGAAATAGCTCTTGATCAAAGGAATATTTCTTTGAATAAACTGTCCCCTGTCTGTGCTCTTTCCTCTTCATCTCCCTCGCCCTTGGTCTCCTTACACCCAGGCTGCTCCTAAGGCTGTCCTGCATAATATTTATTTCATGGCTAATTTGCCTTAGTCATCATTCTATGAGGCCCTTCTTTTTGAAGTCTCCCAAAGCTTCATATTGTCTCAGAACCTATAAATATAAAATTCTCCCTATCTAACTAGACACATCATAGTGGAGTTGCAGTATCCATCTACAACCTCTTTCCCTCCAATCTTTACACTGACTCTTGACTACAGTCATTTTGCTGGCCCCACTCCTACCTTCCTGAATTTACTTCTTCTGCTATTGCCCTTTTCAGAATGGCCCTCCATTCTGCCATCCTCTCATCCAAATCCTGTTAACTTGGATCAGATCAATTTCCATGTACTTCATGAAGCCTTCGTTTGATTTAGTCCATACCAATGCTTGTTTCTTTTTTATTTTTTTTATTTTTAAACTTTACATAATTGTATTAGTTTTGCCAAATATCAAAATGAATCCATCACAGGTATACATGTGCTCCCCATCCTGAACCCTCCTCCCTCCTCCCTCCCCATACCATCCCTCTGGGTCGTCCCAGTGTACCAGCCCCAAGCATCCAGTATCGTGCATCGAACCTGGACTGGCATCTCGTTTCATACATGATATTCTACATGTTTCAATGCCATTCTCCCAAATCTTCCCACCCTCTCCCTCTCCCACAGAGTCCTAAGACTGTTCCATACATCAGTGTCTCTTTTGCTGTCTCGTACACAGGGTTATTGTTATCATCTTTCTAAATTCCATATATATGCGTTAGTATACTGCATTGGTGTTTTTCTTTCTGGCTTACTTCACTCTGTATAATAGGCTCCAGTTTCATCCACCTCATTAGAACTGATTCAAATGAATTCTGCCTTATGATCCAATGCTTGTTTCTCTGAACTCGTCTTTTATTCTGTATTTGACATCAGGTCATTAATCGAAATGTTTCATGTGTGCTGGATCTACCTCACAAATTTGACTCTATGTTTCCTTGTGAAAATATACAGATTAGACTTCCTATGTATCACCTATTGTACCCACAACAATGCTGCAGCTGTAGCAAAAGCTAGTAAGTATAGTGTTGACTGCAAAATAAGTATACCTCCCTTACCCTGGTTGAATTGTTGCAAGCGGATACTGTAAGAGGAGAAAAGAATTGTTAGGAAAATGGTAGGGAAATCAGTTCAGTTCAGTTCAGTCGCTCAGTCATGTCTGACTCTTTGTGACCCCATGAATCGCAGCACACCAGGCCTCCCTGTCCATCACCAACTCCCGGAGTTCACCCAAACTCATGTCCATCGAGTCAGTGATACCATCCAACCATCTCACCCTCTGTCATCGCCTTCTCCTCCTGCTCCCAACCCCTCCCTGCATCAGGGTCTTTTCCAATGAGTCAACTCTTCTCATGAGGTGGCCAAAGTACTGGAGTTTCAGCTTTAATATCATTCCTTCCAAAGAAATCCCAGGGCTGATAGTGCAGAGTAAATGGACGAGGCAGATCTGAAGACCAGACTTTTGAAAACTATTTCAAGCCTGCACCAGTGTCACCATGACCAAGCTCGTCCACAGCGGCAAGTGAAGTGGCTCCCACCCGCTGTGGGAAGGAAGCATGTGGAGCTCCAAGAGACTGAGTGGTAGCTTCGCATAACACTTTTTGAAAAAGCACTAAACACCTCAACATTTATTAATACATTTTTGAGAGCCCCTAGCTGCTTTCTGGGCAGACTTCCATGGCAACCTGTGAAGGAATGTGAGGCTAGGGCTTGTGAGCACTTTGACAGAAGATGAGACACACAGAGAGAAAGGCTTTGCCAAATCTCTAACAGTGATACAACTGGGAATAGAAAGCAGGTCCCATGCCTCACCATCTGGTGTTCTACCAGCCAGACCACACTGTCTCTCTAAATTGCCAACCTGGATTAATAACTGTGCATGTGACATCATTCTGGTCTTCTGCTGTTGAGGATGAGACATCTATTCCATTGGGCATGGTGGAAAGTTTTGTCTATCCACACAAATTTATAATTAGCGATATGACTTCTGTCTACACAGCAGGACAAAGATAAAAACATTCATTTCAATGCTATAAGAACATTAAGAAACTCTTGGTGTGAGATAGGGAGATATTAAATCACAAACTATTAAAAGGAATGTATTTTGAAGGCTGGCTAACCTTTCAGATTAACTTGTACACATGTGTCTTTCTGCAAAAGTCTCAGGACCTCAACAAAGCAGGATTCTGTGCACACAGGACTTGTGTAGCTTCATGTTTGTGCCAAACCACAATTATAGAAATAAGAGTTCTGGGTTCTTTCCATCCATTCTTCTAGCCACGTGGTATATATAATACTTGGTCACATGTACACTCACATATTTTGTTCATCATGATTCAGACATTTGCAACTCAGACAGACTGAGATGAATATTTTCTATTCAATGTAAGGAAAATAAAAGTTCTGATGAGGTAAAATGTACTTCTTTGCTTAGTTACGATAAAGCCAGGAGTCTATCTGGTACTGTAAAATGGAAGCAACACTTGCCTCATTAATATTTCAACCTTTGCTTATATATCAGTCCTAAAGGAAATCAGTCCTGAATTTTCATTGGAAGGACTGATGCTGAAGCTGAAGCTCCAATATTTTGGCCACCTGATGTGTGAAGAACTGACTCACTGGAGAAGACCCTGATGCTGGGAAAGATTGAGGGCAGAAGGAGAAGGGGGCAACAGAGGATGAGATGGTTGGATGGCATCACCGACTTGATGGACATGAGTTTGAGTGAGCTCCAGGAGTTGGTGATGGACAGGGAGGCCTGGCGTGTGTGGGCTTTTCTTATTCCCAAACTCCTAACGTATCCCTCTCTCCTCTCTGGGAACCATATGTTTGTCTCCTATGTTTGTGAATCTGTTTCTCTTTTGCAAATAAGTTCATTTGTATATTTGTTTAATATCCACATATAAGTGATAGCAAGTGATATTTGTCTTTCTCATATGACTTACCTCACTTAGTTGATAATCTCTAGTTATGTCCACATTGTTGCGAATGGCAGCATTTCATTATGACTGAGGAGTATGCCATTGTGTGTGTGTATACCACAAATTCCATGTCTAGAGAAATAAAATGAATCTTAAAATTATGCCTGCTGATGAGTAGCAGAGAGACTGGGTCAGTTCCCTAAAATTATTTCTCATCTATAGTATAGTCTTTCCTTTACACCTTCATGAAGTGTCTGAATTATCAACCAGAATAAAGAGAGATCGCAGAAAACAAATTCTTCACTTGACAGGAATCAAGGGTTGACACGATGTGGTGTGATTGAGAAGAGATATCATAACACAGAGATCAAGGAAGACGTTACAGCAAGCACCAGGAAGTGGCAGAGAGCAGAAGAGAGAAGAAAGAACAGGATCCAGGGAGCTTATCTCCGTGCCAACCTCCAGGAAGCAACAGCGTCGCTGCCCCTTTGGCTCACTGATGCCCTGATTTGCAAACATGCTTCACCTTAAACCAGTTCTTAGAGGAGAAGGTAAGGTTTTTAAACTTCTTTCAACAGTGAATTTGAATTAGACATAAAACACAAAACTCTGAGAACTATTTCAGCCCCTGAATTAATTCACTGAAGTGTAAAATGGGGTGGCAGTGATCCAAATAGAAAAGACATCTGAAAAGAAAAGAAATACATATTTTATATACACATATAATCTCATTTAGGAATATAAAGCTATTCAAGAGAAGCTATGGTAAGATGGGGTGGGTGAGAAGAAAAGGGTAAGTGTACTTGGTAAATAAAAATAATCATAAAATCTGTAGATCTTAGAAGTTAGTATAAAGAATGATTGGGAGAAAAGCAAATTATAGAGTAAATGGATGAATACAGGAAGAGAATGTTTGTAAAATCTTAGTAAGCACACAACAGGAAGAGAAAGACACGTTTGAGATACAAGAGAATAGTGTTCCAGGGAACAGAGCCTATCCATAAGTTTAGGCTATTGGAAAAAGCCTAACCATGTCAAGATCCTTAACATAGAAGCAGAGAAAGATCTCACCTGGCTTTTAAACATGCTGGCCATTTTAATATTCTTTAAAAGCTTTAATGGAATATAGCTGCTTTACAATGTTGTGTTAGTTTCAGGCTATACAGAAGGTCCTTATTAGTTATCTATCTTATATTTAATCAAGACTGGATATAAAATGGGCTTCCCCAGTGGCTCAGTGGTAAAGACTCTGCCAGCCAGTGCAGGAACTGCAGGAGATGATGATTCAATCCTTGGGTCAGGAAGATCTGCTGGAGAGGGAAATGGCAACCCACTCAAGTATTCTTGCCTGGAAAAGTCCATGGACAGAGGAGCCTCATGGGTTACAGTCCATAGGGGCACAAAGTGTTGGAAATGACTGAGCATGTATGCATGCAGAGATAAGATAAAATGCTGAGGGAAATTTGGGGGAAGGGCAGCAAACACAATCCTCATCATGCCCGCTGCCCCCAGACCTCCCCTCTGGGCTCACCCACAGAGCCTGCTCAGCTTCCCTGGAATGAAGCACAGAAAGCTTGACAGGCATTCCAGCTTCTTCCCTCTCCCCACCTCTCTCCCCTGCCTACCTCTTTTAATTTTCATCCAGATTGACTGATTCACTGGCTGCCTGCCTCTGGGGAGCTCACCACCACTCCCTCACCTTCCTCAGGGCTTTCTCCTCAATAGAAATAGCTTTCTTTCTCCTTCCTTTGATCTCATGTCATAACTTTATTTCTAAAACTAGACTATAAAGCATAGACTGTATTTCTAAATAGTCACAATAATGCAAGAGATGGTGTTTGCTATGTTATGCAGAACATCCAATGGGATATACTTTTCATAGGGTGAATTTTTATTTTACTATTTTATTCTGATGAATCACTTTTTCATGTCATGTGTTGTATTTCACAAACTAAGATTGTAATAAGAAGTTGAGTGCAGAATCCCTTTGGCACTACACAGACTTTCCAGATTTGACTAAATCAGTGATAAATAGTGATAGCTGAGAGGTGAGATTTCATAAATGTCTGTTCTTTCATTAATAAGAAGGATAGCTATCATTGACCCCTTGTCATATGCCAGATTTGGGACTAGATACTTGAGTTCTCTAAGAATCATCATAAGAATCATTATTATCATAATACCTTTCATTTCCTTTTTTCTTCTTTCTTTCTTCCTTCCCCCTTCTTTCCTTCCTCCCTTCTCTCCTTCCTTCCTTTTCCTTTTCTATTTTCCTGACAAGAGAAAACTTAGTAAAATCCACCATTTCTCTCTATTGCTTTATATAAATCAAGGTCTGCTGCTGCTGCTGCTGCTAAGTCGCTTCAGTCGTGTCCGACTCTGTGCAACCCCACAGATGGCAGCCCACCAGGCTCCACCGTCCCCGGGATTTTCCAGGCAAGAACACTGGAGTGGGTTGCCATTTCCTTCTCCAATGCATGAAAGTGAAAAGTGAAAGTGAAGTCGCTCAGTCGTGTCCGACTCTAGCAACCCCATGGACTGCAGCCCACCAGGCTCCTCCGTCCATGGGATTTTCCAGGCAAGAGTACTGGAGTGGGGTGCCATTGCCTTCTCCGTAAATCCAGGTCAAACTGATGCAAATTTTAGGCTTATACAAGGTGGGTAGGAACTTGATCTATATGATACTTTTAAATAAAATTATTCAAGTACTAAATATGTGTTAAACCTATCGATTTAAACATCTACATCAGATTAGAGAGTTTGGACTTCTTTCCAGTCAAACTAAAACCTTGCAAGTCAACAGATAACTCAGAATAATTCACTAAGCTGGATCCCAAGCTCAATTGTCACTGACTTCAGAATATTATTCAGAAATGTTTGGTGAACAGTTAATAACCACAGATTCTGCTCTGCTTGTAAGCTCTGCTTCCTTTCAGATATCTACTCTTACTGTAGAGTATGGGTCCCACATATGCGATCTCCATGACCCTGAGAAAAATCACTAAATAAAATCTGGACTCCTCATTTGTGCTTCAAGTCTGGCTAAGTATTTTCATAGCATGATACTCACAGGCCAGTTGTATTTATAGCCCTTGGGTCAGGCATGAGCTCAGTGTTTTCACATCTTTATTATGGCTAGTTGATAATTCTTGGCATGCTAAACATTTTCATTTCATTATTCAAATTCTCTTGGAGATTAGCTAATATTATTTTTTATTTTTAACAACAAATAACATGTAATGATCAGCTATCTAGTTTCAAGAGGCAAACTCTTCAATTGCTTTCATATTTTAAATTTTTTCTCATTTCCTGAGATTAATTTAGCATTCATCAGTACATTCTTCTAGTTTTAAAGATTTAGTTTTAACATTTAATTCTGATAATCCAGTGCAGATTATACCCATCTATCTTTCTGATGAAAAGTAAAAACACAATTTATTTTCCCCCAAGTGCCAGTAATGCTGAAGAAGCTGAAGTTGAACGGTTCTACGAAGACCTAAAAGACCTTCTTGAACTAACACCCAAAAAAGATGTCCTTTTCATTATAGGGGACTGGAATGCAAAAGTAGGAAGTCAAGAGATACTTGGAGTAACAGGCAAATTTGGTCTCAGAGTACAAAATTAAGCAGGTCAAAGGTTAAGAGAGCTTTGCCAAAAGAACACACTGGTCATAGCAAACACCCTCTTCCAACAACACAAGAGAAGACTCTACACATGGACATCACCAGGTGGTCAATACCTGAATCAGATTGATTATATTCTTTGCAGTCAACGATGGAGAAGCTGTGCACAGTCAGCAAAAACAAGACTGGGAGCTGACTGTGGCTCAGATCATGAACTCCTTATTGCCAAACTCAGACTTACATTGAAGAAAGTAGGGAAAACCTCTAGACCATTCAGGTATGCCCTAAATCAAATCCCTTATGATTATACATTGGAAGTGAGATATAGATTTAAGGGATTAGATCTGATAGACAGAATGCCTGAAGAACTATGGACGAAGGTTCCTGACATTGTACAAGAGGCAGTGATCAAGACCACCCTCAAGAGAAAGAAATGCAAAAAGGCAAAATGATTGTCTGAGGAGGCCTTACAAATAGCTAAGAAAAGAAGAGAAGCTAAAGGCAAAGGAGGAAAGGAAAGATATAAGCATCTGAATGCAGAGTTCCAAAGAATAGCAAGGAGAGATAAGAAAGCCTTCCTCAGTGATCAGTGCAAAGAAATAAAGGAAAACAATAGAATGGGAAAGACTAGAGAACACTTCTAGAAAATTCGAGATAGCAAGGGAACATTTCATGCAAAGATGGGCTCAATAAAGGACAGAAATGGTATGGACCTAAGGGAAGCAGGAGATTTTAAGATGAGGTGGCAGGAATACACAGAAGAACTGTACAAAAAAGATCTTCTTGACCCAGATAACAACGATGGTGTTATCACCCACCTAGAGCCAGACATCCTGGAATGTGAAGTGAAGTGGGCCTTAGGAAGCATTACTATGAACATGGAGGTGATGGCATTCCAGTTGAGCTATTTCAAATCCTAAAAGATGATGCTGTGAAAGTGCTGCACTCAGTATGCCAGCAAATTTGGAAAACTCAGCAGTGGCCCCAGGACTGCTTTCATTCCACAGTTTTCATTCCAATCCCAAAGAAAGGCAATGCTAAAGAATGCTCAAACCACGACACAATTGCACTCATCTCACACGCTAGCAAATTAATGCTTAAAATTCTCCAAGTCAGGCTTCAACAGTATGCAAATCAAACTGCAAACATCCACTGGATCATCGAAAAAGCAATAGAGTTCAAGAAAATCGCCTACTTCTGCTTTATTGATGACACCAAAGCCTTTGACTGTGTGGATCACAACAAACTGGAGAATTCTTAAAGAGATGGGAATACCAAACCACCTTACCTGCTTCCTGAGAAATCTCTATGCACTTCAAGAAGCCAGAGTTAGAACCGAACATGGAAAAAACAGACTGATTTCAAATAGGGATAGGAGTATGTCAAGGCTGTATATTGTCACTCTGCTTATTTAATTTATATGCAGAGTACATCATGTGAAAGTCTGGGCTGGATAAAGCATAAGCTGTAATCAAAATTGCCAGGAGAAATATCAATAACCTCAGATATGCAGATGACACCACCCTTATGGCAGAAAGTCAAGAATTAAACAGCTTCTCGATGACAGTGAAAGAGGAGAGTGAAAATGTTAGCTTACAACTCAACATTCATAAAACTAAGATCATAGCATATGATCCCATCAGTTCAGTTCAGTTCAGTTCAGTCACTCAGTTGTGTCCGACCCATCACTTCATGGCAAATAGATGAGGAAACAATGGAAACAATGAGAGACTTTATTTTGGGGGGCTCCAAAATCATTGCCGATGTAGACTGCAGCCATGAAATTAAAAGATGCTTCCTCCTTGGAATAAAAGGTTATGACCATCTTAGCATAGTAAAAAGCAGAGACATTACATTGCCAACAAAAGTCCATCTAATTAAAGCTATGGTTTTTCAGTAGTCATGTATGGATGTGAGAGTTGAACTATAAAGAAAGCTGAGGACCAAAGAATTGATGCTTTTGAACTATGGTGTTGGAGAAGACTCTTGAGAGTCCCCTGGACTGCAAGGAGATCCAAGCAGTCAATCCTAAAGGAAATCAGCTCAGAATATTCATTGGAAGGACTGATGCTGAAGCTGAAACTCCAATACTTTGGCCACCTGATGCAAGAATTGGCTCATTGGAAAAACCCTAATGCTGGGAAAGATTGAAGGCAGGAGGAGAGGGAATGACAGAGGATGTGATGTTTGGATGGCATCACCGACTTGATGGACCTGAGTTTGAGTAAGCTCTGGGAGTTGGTAATGGATAGGGAAGCCTGGCCTGCTGTAGTCCATGGTGTTGGAAAGATTCGGACATGACTGTGCAACTGAACTGAACTGAATAGTTTGCAGTATTTTCTGACTCTTAAATTCCAGAATCTGTTTTAAGGTTATCTGTTCTGTTCTCTTGATTCTTATGCTAATATCACACTGTTTTAAAATTACTGGATCTTATAATAAAATGTGTATTATTTCAGTATTTAATTCATTTTCATTATTTTGGACAGTTCCTCACTGTTTATTTTTTTCAAATGTATTTTTGAATAAATTTTTGAAGTTATGAAACAAATTCCACATGGATTTTATTTAGGGATTACATCTCGGAGATACAAATGAATTTGGGAAGAATTGCATGGTTACATTATTAACATTCCCAAAGGGTTCATCTAGACTTTGTGTCTATGAAATGTGAAACCTGTTTCCTTTTTGATATTATTATTTTGAGAAAAAGTGACTGTGGATGATCTCAAATTTTGCTATAGTGCTTGTCAGGTTTATGGATGAGCACGCTCTTCAGTTCTTTTGTATCTCACAGCCTGCTTGCTCAGGATGGAACTTACTTTTGAGATTTACAGGAAATCAAAGGTGAACCCAGTTCAAGAGTCTCAGGTATAGGCTTGGTCAAGAAGGGAGCTGACACACCTCGACATGAAGTGACTCCCCTAGGTCTGGCCAAAGGTCTGTCTGCCCACGAGGTCACTAAGCATGCCCATTCTTTCCCTTTTTAAAAAAGTTTTATTGGAGTATAGTTGATTTACAATGTTGTATTAGTTTCAGGAGTACAGCAAAGCGAATCAGTTAAACATATGCACATATTGCCTCTTTTTAAGATTCTTTTCCCATCTAGGTCATTACAGAGAATTAGGTAGAGTTCCCTGTGCTATACAACAAGTCCTTATTAGTATCTGTTGTATATATAGTAGTGTGTACCTGTCAATCTCAATCTCCTAAATCATTCCTTCTTTCCCCCCTTTACCCTCATAGGAAAATAGACAAGAAAGAACAGATATGGAGGTGATGCCTGTTCTTTGTCTCATTTCCTGCTCTCTTGTGGCTGCGAGACAGCCTCCATCTCCCGTATCCACCCAGCACACTGGCTCAGTGCACACCTACACTGAATTCAGGTGCCAAAGAAAGCTTAGCTTTGGGGCTTCATGGTTGGCTTTTCCTCATTAAGGAAAGACCACACCAGAAGGAGGGACTCAAAAATAAACTTAGGGTCTAGTTTGAAATTCTTGGGCTGCAAAATCACTGCAGATGGTGACTGCAGCCATGAAATTAAAAGACACTTGCTCCTTGGAATAAAAGCTATGACAAACCTAGACAGTGTATTAAAAAGCAGAGACATCATTTTTCTGTCTGTATAGTCAAAGCTACAGTTTTTCCAGTAGTCATGTACAGATGTGAGAGCTGGACCATAAAGAAGGCTGAGCACCAAAGAATTGATCCCTTCAAACAGTGGTGCTGGAGAAGACTCTTGAGAGTCCCTTGGACAGAAAGGAAATCAAATGAGTCAATCCTAAAGGAAATCAACCCTGAATATTCAATGGAAGGACTGATGCTAAAGCCAAAGCTCCAATATTTTGGCCAACTGATATGAAGGGCTGACTTATTGGAAAAGACTCTGATGCTGAGAAAGATTGGTGGCAGGAGAAGGGGGTGACAGAGGATGAGATTGTTGGATGGCATCATCAACTCAGTGAACATGAGTTTCAGCAAACCCCAGGAGACAGTGAAGGATAGGGAAGCCTGGTGTGCTGTAGTCCACGGGGTTGCAAAGATTTGGACATGACTGAGTGACTGGACAACAAGTTTGGAGGGAAATGGCATGCCTTTCATAACTTTTTTAGAATTTAGAAGAGACTTCATTGCCTCTTCATTGCCTTCTTTGTCAAAACCCTCTGATCCACCTATCTCTTTTGTTAGATTAAATTGTTTTTTTAAAGAAAAACACTTGCAACACTTCCCACCAGTCACCTCGTGCTCCCTGTAAGCACTGAACACTTTCTCCTTTCTGATGAAAATAATTTCATTTCAAGGAGACAGCTGGAAAGATACAAGCTCAATCCTCAACAGATTGCGGGCCTTGTGGTTGAAGAGGTTGAGAGGTCTGTGGCTTCCATTTCTTTCCTCCCACAGCTCCATCAGTTGATGGTAATATATGTGATGTCACCAGTCTCTGGTGTCATCCCACGAGGCTATGGGAAATAGATTTGAAAGGGCAAGTTTGGGATTCAGAGGCCCAGCAGATCCATGCGTGGGGGTTGTTTTATATGGTTCTTTCCTATTATGCCTGGTTATTCTACTCTCTGATATCTCTTCCATGTTTTTGCTAATCCCAAGTTGTCCTTGAAAACTGTTTGGAAATTTGCAGTGAAGCAATATTACAGACATGGATCCCTTTCCTTCAATGGTGGCATTTATTTCTTTTTTATTATTTTCAAAATTATTCTTATGTGGCCATTTTTAGAATCTTTTATTGAATTTATTACAATATCACTTCTGTTTTATGTTTTGGTTTTTTGACGGGAAGCATGTAGGATCTTAGCTTCACCATCAGGGGTCGAACCCATTCCCCTTGCACTGGAAGGTGAAGTCTTAACCACTGGACCAGCAGAGATGTCCCCAGTGGTTGCATTTAAAATATCCATTGATGTATGATTCATATACCTATTTTAAATGTTTGTATATGTCATGTTTATAATAGAAAATCAGCACTGTATTTTCATACAGCTATAAATATCCCATATCTTTCAAACTGAAAATGAGTTAATAAAATCTAGGATTGGGCTTTTGACAAGAAATAGCAAGGGAGAGAAGAGAGAGTGAGATGTGGAATTGGTATGCTCCTTAATCTGAGCTGGTATTAGTTTCCTTAGAGTGACTCTCAAAATCGAGAGGCCAAGTCAAGTTACCTAAGTATCAGGGCTGCCCAGTGCAGACCAACCCAGGAGTACATGCTTTGTAAATGGGGATCATGCAACCTGGCAGCCAGCCAAGGATGGCTTTTCCGAGCAGTCCTCAGTTACACGTTGACTATTGTCTAACCAATCTGCTTACTATTCCAAAAGTGTTGCCCTAGTCTCTTTGGAAGCCTCCTGTTCTCTTGCATTTTCACAACCTTCTCCAGCCACTGCTTGTTTTAGATCTATTTTTCATGACAGGATGATAGCTTTTTCTCCTTGCTGTGGCTTCAGAAAGGCTGTGAAAAATGTTTCATAAGATTTTCTTTTTTTTCCCTCTTTTTAATTTTTTTTTGTTTGCCCTTTGAGAAAGCCCTGTAGATGCCTTTCACATGCAGCATGAGATTAGATTTTTCTTTCTTTCTTTTTTTTTTTTTAGAAATTACACTGCATTTCAGTTATGTATTAGAGCAATCTGTCATCTTCACATTAGAAGCCGTGGATGCGCTCCAGCAGCTGGTTCTCTAGGACTTATATTTCAGAAAGTGTGGCAAAGGGTGTTAGGAGAGCAGTGTCAGCAGGCCGTTATTCTTAATATGATGTTCTAAATTATAAATATTACCAGACGTCCCCGTGCAGCATGAGGAGATGATTCTGTGTTTACAACAGGAGAACCTTCACACAACGACCAGGCAGAAGCAAATGGAAAGAGTAAAAATATATTGCTTCTATTAGTTTTAAAAGCTGACTTGGATAGCAGCAGCAACTTGGTCGTATATAGCCATAGTTTAGGGCTCTGTTTAGTATTTTCTCCTTCCATTTGCCCCTCAAGGTGGGTCGGTGTTCAGCTTGCGCAGTTACCAGAATGGAAGTTGATAATTCTTGCTAGACCTTTGCTAAAGGTGGGAGCCCAGTGGTGGCTTTACAATAGTATCTATTATTAACGCACATCCATTTTGCAAGAAGGATCCATGCCAGGAAGCACTCCAAAAGACCCAGTCACATTTTATCTTAAGGAGGCTGGTGTTTAAAACGTCAAAATAAAATAGCTCACACAGCCACAGGGAAAAAATGGTAAAAAAGCAGGCGCTTGAGCAGTGCCAGCCAACTTCAGGTTTGCTAACCCAAGGGTTTCTTGCTCTTAGATGCTGGGTGCCATTCAGGAACCTGTTCTTTCTGCAGCAATCTGGATTGCGGGATAAGTGACTATGGAGTTATGAAGACGTCAGGTTGTAAAATTAGCCTCGTTCCTTTATTCTTCCCTGTTTCTTGCCCACAGATAATTACAGATGCAAATAGTAGAGGTCCTTCATTAGATACAGACACACGGTGCCATCATCTCATGGGGATCTGTTAGCACAGCTGGCATTCACACTGTGTTAAATATTCAAAACACTTCAGAGGATCACAAGTGAAGGCTACGGTTATCTTGCTCAGGTGGCCATATTCTTTTTTAATCCAGGAACGTTATTTAAAATAAACATATGTGCTGAAATTCTGTCATGACATACTTGATCATCAGTTAATAGATAATTGCATATGAAGGATTTTCTAAAACATACACCTCTCTCTATATATATACTTATTATAATATATTATGCATATATATATAAACAGATGCATATATATATATATATATATATATATAACTGAATCACTGTACTATACACCTGAAACCAACACAACATTGTAAATCAGCCATACTTCAATTAAAAAAAAAGAAAAACTGGTAATGACATGTGTCAATGGAAAGTCTTTAAAATCTGATGTTTTACAAGCATTGGGGTAAACATGAAAGTGGAATCCAACCCACATATGCCCAGGCAATACAAGATTCTTCTGTCCATAAAGTATATTTCTCTTACTATTAATTCACAATCTTAATATCTTCTCTTCCTTATTTTTTGATGTGACTTTTCTATGCTTTGAAATATTTGAACATATCTTTCCCTCACACTGTAGAGAAGCAAGCATACAAATTTGGGGCCTGTGATAAAAACTGTTTGAAAAACTGCCTCTTGTTTATACCATTCATTTGTTATCTTTCAGTAACAAAATTACAGAACTATGAAATTTTTTATTTCCTATATGCCTAGGTAGGTTTAGAAGACAATTGTGAATTTCAGGTATCTTCACGGTAAAATTTGAAAATGAACTACATGCCATTTGGCATTTATACAATATCTTGATTCTAACTTGAGCTCTTGGGCATTGATGTTCACAGAACTAGTTATGTTTTTTCCAGATATCTATTTGCAGAGCTATCAATGCATTGATAACACCATTTTCTACATCATGGAAGCAGTCAATCATTTCTTGGTATCCATCCATCAACCTTAATTGGTATTTACTTATTCTTACCATACTGGGAATAGAGAATCATGCTAAGTGTGTGGAATGGTTTAGCTTTAATTAAACAATTTGATTCACTAATATTGCATACATGTATACACACACATCAACCTAATGGAATCTGTATATAGTATGCTGCTAAGCTAAGTCATGTCAGTGGTGTCCGACTCTGTGTGACCCCATAGACGGCAGCCCACCAGGCTCCCCCGTCCCTGGGATTCTCCAGGCAAGAACACTGGAGTGGGTTGCCATTTCCTTCTCCAATGCATGAAAGTGAAAAGTGAAAGTCAAGTTGCTCAGTCGTGTCTGACTCTTAGCGACCCCATGGACTGCAGCCCACCAGGCTCCTCCATCCATGGGATTTTCCAGGCAAGAGTACTGGAGTGGGGTGCCATAGGCCTAATCTATTAGTTCAACAGTCACTGGGGTGCAGAGCGTCTTCTGTTTATCAGTGAACATGAAAAAATGGTATTTGGCAAGCACAGACACTTTTCTACCAATTTTACTATATTTTGGCATTTATGCCATTAAATCAGAAGGGTACAGGGATTGTTTAGCTGTTTATTTTCAGAGGTCATGAATCAGTTTCATATACTTTGCTAAATTTTTAGAATTCAGTAACTACAACCTCTTAAACCTCCAAAGGATTAAAATAGATTCTTTTTTTCTTATCTTAAAGCAGAATATAATTTTAATGTATTCACAAGATTTTGTAATTTGGGATATTAAGAATATTTATCAGTCCACCCTGGATGTCTCACAGAAGGTATGCTGCTTCTTCACGGAACTGTCAGTGACTATTTTTATTTATTCTTTCAGTGACTCCATCTGTTGGCATGAAAGACATTCCTATTAAATCTATATAGTTGTTTCCAGAATTTAAGAGGCAGAATACAGCGACCTATGGAAGAAAAAAGGAAATATTAAAGAATAATTGCCACATTGAAAATACTTCTTGGGCTTCCCTGGTGGCTCAGTGGTAAAGAATCTGCCTGCCAGTGTGGGGGGCACAGGTTCTATCCCTGGCCAGGGAAGATCCCACATGCCACAGAACAACTAAGCCCATGTGCCACGGCTACTGAAGCCCATGCTCTGCAACAGGAGAAACCACTGCAGTGAGAAGGCCATGCACCACAGTTAGAGCTTAGCCCTAGCTCACCACAAGTGCAGAAAGCGTGCGCAAAGCAGCAAAGATCCAGTGCAGCCATATGTAAATAAATAAATTAAATAAGTCAATCTTTAAAGAAGAAAAAGCAAATACTTCTCCTCCTCAGTCCCCATCCTTGTTTATATATAACCAAGAACCCGAGGAAGATTTAGATAAGTACATTTAGCTGTTAAACAGATGGATGTCTTTGAAATTCATTAGCAGTTGTCATGTGGTTAATAATTTATATTCCTGACCCTGTAGCCCAGCCCAGGCTTTAAATCTTCACCTTTGTGTTTAACCTTTTATATCAAGTTAAATGTAGTGATGAATAAGAAATAGGGGGAAAAAATCTAATAATTTGGAGTTGGGGAAGAGAGGAAGAAGAGGGGCATCCCAAGAGAGAATAATTGGAAATCAGAAAAGATGGTGTGGGGACTCCCCTGGCAGTCCAGTAGTTAAGGCTTCATCTTCCAATGCAGGGGGTGTGGGTTCAATGCCTGGTGGGGGACCTAAGATCCCGCTTACCTCATACCAGAACAAAAGCAACAGAAGCAATATTGTAATGAATTCAACAAAGACTTAAAAAATGGCCCAAGTTTAAAAAAAAAAAAAAAACTTTTTTAAAAAAAGAAAGAAAACAAATTGTGAGCAGATGACTCAGTTCTGATATTCATGTCCTTTTGCTTTTTTTATTAATGGTAAGTAACCTGAAGTATACTTTAGCTAAAAATTTATGCAGAACATATCTCCCTCGGGCCTAGGAATACTTTTGATTTACCTTTTCAAGCAGGAAAAAATTCCACTTTTGCTAGTTCATAGGTGTGCTGCATTTTTGTTCTCTTCAAATAAACCAAGAAACACAGATAAACAAATGTACAAAAAAAAAAAAAGCCTCCCTTTATAGAATGAAAAAAAATTTTTTTCCAGTTTGGACTTTAAAACTTGTTTTGTGATTCTGCCATTAAATCAAGATAATAAAAAATAGCTATGATTAATACATGAACTAAATGGAGTGGATTAACCTTGGCTTTAAGGTTAAAATCATGCATGGAAAATAGTTCTTGAAAGAACAAAACATAAAACAAGGCATTTTTGTGCTAAGGGACTGCTTGAGAACCTCTGAAATTGGTTCAACCTTGGAAAAAAAAAAAGTGGTAGGTGGTATTCCACTCTATGAAAGAAACAATATGATTCAGTAAATAGCATTTCTACCACCTCTGAATACCCGCTATGCAGGCCACTGTCTGTCTGCTCTGAACTCTTCGAAACAGAAGGGCTTTTTGTTTACTGATGTTTGTTTTACTGTTCCTGAGTTTCAGTGCAGTGATGGATTTTGAATCCATCAACCTATTACCAATCTTTCCCCAGTAATGCAGATGTTATCAAAGGAATAGCTGACCAGGGATAAATTCAGGAGGGGCTGCAGAAACTCCCGTCGGCCTGTTCACGCATTCTGGGAGAAGAGTCAACGCACATCTGCCAGCCTTCCCACCCCACACTACCCAACCACACAGCGAGGGAAGCTCTGGTCTCAGGCCTTCTGGAACCTGGGTGTCTTCCTTCCTTGTCATGTGGTGTCGTGGAGCCTTGCCAGGCCAGCTTTAAGTTGTCGGTACACACAGGAATGGCGACTCATTTCTGCGTTGTTTGCCTCCCCACCTTTCTTTTTCCCCCTTAGAACTAGCGCTTTGTCTCTGATTCTCCTTCAGCCCTCAGCCCTGGCCTTCATCTTTCTTGACTGACACCTTTGTCTTCCTCTGCCTGCTTCTCTCCCCTCGTTCTCCTCCAGCTTGGGGACTCAGTTTGGGTGGGATGGGGAGAAGAAGCACCAGAACCAAGACTCCATCTGCTCTCCCTCATGGACCCCAGAGAAGGGGGTAGGCAAAGGAGGTGACCCCCCAGTCCCCCCAAACTGAGGAAGAATGAGACTTCTAGGGCCTGAGCTCTGACCTCTCCTCTTCTCCCCTGTCCCCAGATCAGGGTCACTTCTTGGTGGGGTGGCAGGTTCTAGCTCGGCTCACACTGATAATGAAAGGACTACAAACAAAAAGTTTTGTGTCTTAAAAAAAAAAAACCCCTAAGATCACAGACTAGAAAGAGGACAAGAAACAAGGGCTGCTGATCACAAAGTTGAGCTTGTTTCAGATTAGGTTGGCAGGGAGAATGTGTGTGAGTGGCCTCCTGAAGGTCAAGTTCTTTCTGTCCGTGGCGAAGTGGTATGTTCAGAGCCAGAAGAAGGGATAAATAAACCAGAAGAACCAGCACTGAGCACGAAAACGTCACTGAGGCCACTGACACACGACTGAAAATGCTGGGAGTGGAGCAAATGGCCTTTTCCGAAACTCCTCACAGAGGGAACTGCAGATGACTGAAGAAAGGCCAGTGATAGCGAGCATGCTAACCCTTGGAGCCTCGGCCAAGCGGGTGCCTGAAACGAAGTAGGTGTTAAATAATATTCATGAAAGAACGTGCATGAACCAGAAATGATGGGAAGCATGACCTCCAGGAGGCGGGTTCAAGGAGGAAATGTTCACTTGATGGTCTCTAAAATGTTCTCTAAAAAGGGGTCCCACTAAGGAATATTTCTTTTCTTTTTTGTTCCTTGAGGGGGATACAAACTAAGTGACTCTAAGCATTCAAGTTGAGGCTAATTTCTGAACCGTTTTGCTCTTGCCCTCCCAGTGTTCCACCTGTCTCCTAACAGATGTTTGTATCCAAAGAATATCACTTTGAAGAAACATCAGCTTTTCAATTATCTCTGTGTGTCCACATGTCTCAGTTTAGCTCTGAAAGTGACACTATGGCTTTGAACTTGCTGGTAGTGATATTGCCTTGGAATTCTAGCCTTAGTTCTGTTAGTATATTCATCGTGTCTGAACAAAAAGCACTGTCCAGATTCATGACTCAGTGGCTCATTTTGTTCCAGGGAAAGCTCTCCCCGTTTTCCTCTCCTCCAACCCACACACAAGTATCTGCAAGGGGTTGGAGCTGGCTGCACCATTTCCAATGCAGCAATAGATAGAGGTTGTTTAAGGCAGTATGGAGGAAACTTTTATTTAAATTCATCAGAGATTAATGCAAACTGTAAAATGTCTGATTCATGAATTTATGTCAGGACATCAGATATTTTTAACCTGATGAGTAGAATGGTTGAACAGTATGTATACTTAGAAACAATATGTATGTTTGCATGATTTTATTGCAATGCTTTAAAACAAGTGGTACCCAGTAAAATATCCAGTTTACTTTAGCAAACCATAAATTACACACAGGATGACCAAGAGAGTGCTCAGTGGTGATCTATTAATATATACCCCTGCTTTGTGAAAGCATTCGGCCAACAGGACATCCAGTGGGGTGTACCATCACTATATATATCAGACTATAGAAACTTTCTCCACAATAATCCCAGAGATTAGATTTAACATTGAATAGTTTAAAAAACAAAACACGAGGAAATTCCCAGCTAGTCCTGTGTTTAGGAATCGGGACTTTCCTAGCTGAGGGCCCAGGTTCAGTCCTTGGTCAGGGAACCAGGATCCCACAAGTGTGCAGCCTGGCCAAAAATTAAAAATTAAAAATAAAGAAAATTCTACAAACTCTGATGCTTTAACATGGTTCTTTGGTTTGGAATATTTCTTCTGATGGAATTCCTGTGCAAATTATCTTCTATTGTATAATCAGAAACCATGATACAGGCATACCTCATTTTACTGAGTTTTACATTATTGCACTTGGCAGACACTGTATTTTTTACAAATCGAAGGTTTGTGGCAGTCTTGCATTAGCAAGCTTGTGTGTGCTCAGTCAGTCATGTCCAACTCTTTGTGGCCCCGTGGACAGGCTCCTCTGTCCATGATATTTTCCAGGCAAGAATACTAGAGTGGGTTGCCATTTCCTGCTCCAGAGCATCTTCTCAACCCGGAGATGAAACCCATGTCTCTTGAGTTTCCTGCATTAGCAGGTAGATTCTTTACCACTGCAACATTAGCAAGCCTACTGACACCATTTTTCCAAAACCATAGGCTCACTTCATGTCTCTGTGTCACATTTTGGTCATTCTTGCAATATTTCAAACTTTCTCATTATTATTATATTTGTTCTGCTGATCTGTAATCAGAGATCTTTGATGTTACTTTTTCAAAAACTTGCAATTTCCTGAAGGCTCAGATGATGGTTAGTACATTTTTACAATAAAATATTTTTTATTAAGGTATGTACATTGTTGTTTTAGACATAATACTATTGCACACTTAATAGACTACTCTATAGTGTAAATATGATTTTTTATGCACTGGAAAACCAAAAAAAAAAATGTTCATGTGACTCACTTTATTGCTCTGTTCAATTTATTTCCCTGGTCTGGAACTGAACATGCAATATCTCTGAGGTATTTATTAAGGAAACACCAAAGACTCAAATATAGCTAAACTCTAATTCATATAAAAATATCTTGGTGAAATTCGGCTCGCAGTGCTTTTTCCTTCAGTGCCAGAGTATCTAACATTTATGAAAAGGGATTAGTTAAACCCTTCATTGAAATGCTAGAGTGTCTGATTTCCTTGAATTTTCTTTCTGGATTACCAATTTTAAAAACCTCTGACAATTCAAGAAAGAATGGGAAGCAAAAAGCCTATTATACAACAAGTTGAGTCAGATAAGGACCAATTTTCAAACTTAATCAAATAAACAAACAGACAAAACCCTGAATATCTTTCTTTATTTAAATACAATGTATGTACATTGGGAATACTGAGACATTTTTCGTTGTTGTTAACTTTATTTTCTGGAGCATCCAAATTGCAAAAGCCCAATGCTATGGAAAGACACAAAGACATGATTCTGATGGTAAATGTATGAAAATTGTTTTTGTTGTTCCAGTGTTCAACTTGGAAAACAATAAAAAAAATTTACAGGAACCTCTGTTATTTTCTGTTTCCCCTTGAGAGTCAAGGTTTATTAACAGCATCATTTTGGATCAAGAAAAATCACAATACATAATATTATTGATATTCAGCAACGCATGGAAATGGCTTCCAAGCTTTTCCTCTACCTTCCTACTCTTTACCCCAGTGGCCCCCAACCATTCTGGCACCAGGGGCCACTTTCAGGGAAGATGGTTTTCCATGAACTGGAGGAGGGAGGTGGGGGATGGTTTGGGGGTGATTCAAGTGCTTTACATTTATTATGCTCTTGCTGATCTGACGGGAGGCAGAGCTCAAGGGGTAACATGAGTGATGGGGAGTGACTGTAAATACAGATGAACCTTCGCTCCCTCACCTGCTGCTCGCCTCCTGCTGTGCAGCCTGGTTCCTAACATGCCATGGACCACTACCTGTCCATAGCCCAGGGGTTGGGGACCCCTGGTTTACTCTATAAGCCTCGTTTCAGGAAAACACTTCCGCCAGAGAACTGTCTGATGGCAGTCACTACTGATGAACGTACTACTCAGCAGTTTGTAGTTAGCGATGGCGAATTCTAAGACTGAGTCAGGAGCTGTTAAGAGGTGAGAGAAGTACAGAGTCCGCAGCGTGGGGAGGCAACACCTCAACTCTGCTGCAGGAACTATGTGTCTCTTAGCTGGAGCAATTTTTAGCCTTTGACTCCTGATGCCATTTCCCCTGCACTGAATAGTCTGTTGGTCTGTTCTGTCAGCTCTCAAAGTTCACCTAGTTGTCTATGAGACTCTATAAAAAAACATTAAAATGTCTGACTATAGACATCACATATATACTTATGTGTTCATGTGGACCTACAATTTTTAATATTTTAAAACCCAGCTAAAGCAGGTAAAAGTCACCTCTATCACATACAGTAATCACTTTCAATATTTTTACATTTGTCTATTGGCAAGAATTTGTCTACGCATAGATGTAATTTTTGTTTTAATAGCCAAAATTCATTAAAGTATGTGTGAATATTTTCTCATGTCATTTTTAATGTCTTGTGTAATATTTCTTCCCACAAATGTACCATATTTTAACCAGTGCATATTGTTGGACATTTACATAGTTTTTAATTTCATTTTATAATAAACAATCATGCTACAGACATTTTAGGAAATCATCAAGTACATCCGCAACACTTTTCTAAGGATAAACGCTGGAAAGTAGACTTTTTAATCAGCATAGCAATACTTGATCTTGGTATTTCCATGACTTGGAGCTGTGTTACTCAGGATAAGCTCATTGCTCTAATAACACCAAACTCTCAGACTTTTAATGGAACAAGGAAGTTTTTGCTCACACAGTTTCATGAGGATGTCTCCAGTCAGTGGTTCTCCTGGGTGGCTCTCCTTCAAGCAGCAAATTCAAAATGCAGGCTCTTTCCACTATAACATTTCCACCATTAAGGAGTCAATGGGAACTGTCCAGAGATGACTCAAATGTTTCACGGCTGTATCTGAAACAGGATATGTCACTTCAGCTCACACTGAATTGCTTATAATAATTCAGAACCATAACTCAATCTATCTAGATCTTTCTAGCTGTAGATTGAGACTCCATTTATGTATTGGGTTGGCCAAACATTTCATTCAGGTTTTTCCATAACATCGTACAGAAAAACCCAAACAAAGTTTTAGGCCAACCCGATCTCTGAAAGCGTGTGTGTATGTGTGTTGGGGCTGATGATGATTGTAAAGAAGTCTTTTCTTTGTGCCCAAGAGGAAGATCAAATGTTGGTGGTGACCATAGAAAAGTTTCTGTGCCTGGATCATTTTTCTTAACTTGATTAGGATGTTTCTGTACCTAGAAACAGCATTAGTTTGTCTTTCTTCCCAATATGATTGTTAAGAACACCTCTCTCTTTCTCAAAAGTATTCTGGTCTATATGATAAATTATATGGTCACCCTAGCTATGACTCCCTAATACGTAAGACCCTGCAGTACCCTGAGTCCCTGTTCCTCAGATCTGGGTGTCCCTCTGCTCCCTGCACCATCTGCTGAGGTCTGCACTGCCTTCTCAATTCTGACCAGATGGGTTTCTCTGAATCAGGAGACTGAAAACAGTTCCTAGGTAAGAGAGACCAGTGCTGAGACTTTTGTTTTTCCCCCCAAAACACAAGCTACAAGAAGTTAACTTTTAATAAGATATAAAGAAGACATTTCTATAATTAACATCATCAAAAAAAATTTAACATGATACTTCCAAGGTAGCAAGGCTTTTGTCCTTGGAATAGTCCAAATGGAGGTGAGATTATCATTTACCAGAGTTTTTATATAATGGA
Source organism: Bos taurus (assembly GCF_002263795.3). Classification (NCBI taxonomy): domain Eukaryota; kingdom Metazoa; phylum Chordata; class Mammalia; order Artiodactyla; family Bovidae; genus Bos; species Bos taurus. Next base: position 8,861,249 of record NC_037344.1, on the reverse strand, counting down.
TTCTTGAATTGGGTAGAAAGTTGGAATGTGCATGCATGCTGAGTCACTTTCAGTCCTGTCCGACTCTCTGCCAATCTACGGACGATAGTCCGCCAGGCTCCTCTGTCCTTGGGATTTCCCAGGCAAGAATATTGGAGAGGGTAGCCGTGCCATCCTCCAGGATCTTCCCGACCCAGGGATTTCACCTGCATCTCTTATGCCTCCTGCATTTGCAGGCAGGGTTCTTTACCACTAGCACCCCCTGGGAAGCCTCAGAAAGTTGGAATAGATGAGTTTAAATCTGATAATTCTTTGATTCTCTGAATTTAAATCACTTGGTCCACTTGGAACAGGGCCATCTGGGTCTTTTCTAGGGACTACCCATTGCTGTCAAATGTATGACGTTGACACAGCTTAAGATAGTTATAACTTGGACTGGATTTTAGATGAAGGGCTCAACCATAATTTCTAAAATGGATTAATCCTGGAGCTATTTTCAATACTTAAAAAAGTGGAATTTCCTCTCTGCCTCTGGGAATTACAACTCTTCTTAGAGACAGTCTCTCTAAATGTGCTAGTCTCTCTACAATTCTGGTCGTGTTCGCTACTAGTGAAGGAAAGGAAACTCTGTGATGCGTTACACTCACATAAAGAGTGACTACTAGCTCTGTGTTTTTCTCTTGTGTTCTCTTGCAAAATAAGATAATTTTTTTGCTTCTAAAGCCATATAAATGTTTTTTATTTTCACTATAAAATTAAGACATAGAGTTCAGAGAGCTAGAGGGAGAGACAAGGAGAGAGAGCAGGAGAGGGAGGGAGAAATAGAGATATGGAAGGGGAGTAAAGACAGAAACAGAAAGTAACACAAAGGAGAGAAAGGTACAAAAGGATCTCAGGCAAAGTGATATAACTGCTTTGCTTTCAAATCACACATTGGAAGAATTGCCTAGTGAAGGAATAGTTAAAAATATGCTATAAAATATGTCTATTGTCAGACAAATTAGAGAAGAATAGTATAATTTCAGAAAACAAAACTATCATTAGGGACACTGAGAAATGTGAATAGAGAAAGTGAATAGAGAATATGGTTATGCTTCTATTTTGACTTCACTCAGTATGAAGAATAGTTTAAAACAGCATATTTTCAAATTTGAAAATGAGGAGTCTGATATGCTTACAATCATCTATTTTTTTTTCTTCTACTCCAATTTCTTTCCTTCTTTGAGGCACAGACTGAACTGAGACCCACAGACTTTAGCTTCTTGTTTAATGTGTTAGTCACTCAGTTGTGTCTGACTCTTTGTGACCCCACGGACTGTAGCCCATCAGGCTTCTCTGTCCATGAAATTCTCCAGACAAGAATACTGGAGGGGGTTGCCGTTTCCTTCTCCAGGGGATCTTCCCAACCCAAGGACTGAACCCAGGTCTCCCATATTGCAGGCAGACTCTACCGTCTGAGACACCAAGGAAGCTAGGGACTTCATTAAAGATAAACTAGACCACTTGAAGTTCTTGCACATCTCAATAATTAGCTTTTCATTATTATGTATTCCTTTTTCTCTTTAGTTTATTTTGCATAGTTTCTTTTGCTATGGCTTCAAGTTCACTAGTCTTTTTTTCTATAACGTCAAATCTGCCATTAATCCCATCCAGTGTAATTTTTATGTCTGACACAGTAGTTTTTAGCTCTAGAACTTTTATTCGAGTCCTTTTTAATTTTCTGTGTCTCTATAACTTTTAGAACATATGGGATACAGTTAAAATAACTGCTTTAATGCCTTTGTCTTGTAATTCTAACATCTGTGTCTATCTTGGTTGGTTTAGATTGATTGCTTTTTCTCCTCTTTATGGGTTATTGTAAATTTTAACTTGTTGGGTGCTGGATTTATTTTATTCTTGGGAGTATTCTGGAAATTTGCTCTGGGACAGTCACTTGAAAATAATTTGATCCTTTTGAAATCTGCTTTTAAGATGTGCTAAGTCTAGACCAATGCTCAGCCAAGGGCTTATTAATCCCAGCTAGTAGGGCAAGACCTTTCTGAGTAATCTACCTATGACCTATGAATCATGAGGGTTTTCTCAACCTGGTTACTGGAGGCACACACTTCTTTTGCCCTATGTGAGTTTCAAGTACGCTTCAAGTGGTTCTTTCCCCAGCCTTGGATAATTTCCTCACCTACATGTGCTGATCTGCACTTTGCTAAATACTTTAATGTTTGGTGTCAAGTGTCTTTAAAACAGTTGTTTCAGTTATTTTTCCAATGTGTTTTTTCTTTTAGATGAAAGGTAAATCCAGCCCTTGCTACTTCATCTTGCTTGGAATTAGAAGCCCTATATTTCCAACACTGACCTTTTTCTTGAACGCCAACTACTCACTCAAGGTTTGAATTTGAATATCTAACAAATGCATGTGTTCCAAATGTATCATGAATACAGATAAACTGTTTACTCCTTGCAAAAGCTGCTTTTAAATTCTTCTCTGTACTCTAGATCCTCAGTCTAGAATCATCCTTTGTCATTTCACTTATACCTCCCACAATCTGTTCTGTGCTTAGTTGCTCAGTCGTGTCCAACTCGTTGAGACCCCATGGTCTGCAGGCCGCCAGGCTCCTTGGTCCATGGGTTTCTCCAGGCAAGAATACTGGAATGGGTTGTTGTGCCCTCCTCTAGGGGATCTTCCCAACCCAGGTATCAAACCAGCATCTCCTGCATTGCAGGCAGATTCTTTACCATCTGAGCCAGCAGGGAAGCCCCTCCCACAATCTAGCCATCATCAAATACCACTAATTCTACTATGAAATTCTACATTTCAAATCCAGTTCTTTTTACCATAACTGAGACTACTCTACAACATCAGATTACTGTAATATTCCAGTATCTGGCAGAGGTCTGGCATGGATGAAAGATAGTATACTCAAACTTATTAATCAAGAGAGAATATAAATACAGAGATTATTCTAAAAGTCTGGGTTAGAGAACACAATGGAGATAAATTTATATTTATTTAATAATATTTATCTAGTATATTTAGCTAGAAATAATGGGGAATCATGTCCACTCAAAGGCCTGAATGGATAAAGGGAGGGAGCAACAACCAAAATCAGAGAAATTAGGGGCTGCTTGACAGTAGCTCTTGGTAAAGAGATGTGGTCAAACTTCAGATACTTTGCAAGGAGGAAGCTGATGAGTTACAGAAAATATTTCACTCTTCTCTCGGTTTTCTCTTGGTGGCTCCCACTGGCTGAACCCAACCGGAAGCCAGAGGTCAAAGCCATTTGTGATGCAGCAGAGAAGGTCAGATTCCACGGACTCAGGATCAAGACAGGTAGGGTGGGTCTGGAGGACAATCCCCTACGTGGTCTCCTCACTTCTGTGTGCCTCCTTCTACTTGCTAGTCAGAGCAGCCAAAGGGAGCCATTGAAAATATAAATCTGTTTATGTCATTCTAGTACTTAAAATGCTGAAGTGGCTTTCCGTGACACTTAGAATAAAATTTAAAATCCTGAATGTGATCTAAAGTTCCTACATGATCTCATCTTTGGCTACTTTTCCAATGCAATCTCTAATTACTCTTCTGATCTCTTATTCTGCTCCAGTCACCATGGCCTTCCTGCTTCTCCTTCGCACTCCAAATTCCTTCCTGCTATATATTTGCTGTCCTATCTGAAAGCTCTTTTACATTCCCTCACTGTATTGTCTTTGAGACATCTTCTCAGAATTTCTTCCTAAAACAGTAGCCTCTCTCTCTCCTTACCTTATTTTACTTTTTTATTAAAAATTTTTTTTGACGTGGACCTTTTTAATGTCTTTATTGAATTTGTCACAATATTGCTTCTGTTGTTTATGTTCTGAATTTTTTTTGGCCATGAGGCATGTGGGATCTTAGTTCCCCAACCAGAGATTGAATCCACACCCCTGCACTGGAAGGCAAAATCTTAACCACTGGACTACCAAGAAAGTCCTTTCCAGCCCTACTTTATGTTACATTTCTTCATAACAGTTATTTCCATCTATTAATTATCTCCCTCCATTATATTACTATAAGCTCCATGAAGGCCAGAGCTTTCATGGTACCCAATAGGCAGTTAGGCACCATGTCTCTGCAGTTAGAACAGAACCTGCCATATTATAAATAATCAATATAAATTAAACAAGTCCAAGAATAACAAATACTTCTCTCCCTCTTTTTCTAACCCAGGGGAAAATTTTAATGCCCCTTCCAATCATCTCACCTCACTGTGCAATACTCTAGTTTCCCCATTTTCTTTCCTTAAACATTTACAGAGAGTGTATTAGCTTGCTGGGGCTGCTGTAACAATAAACCAGACTCTAAGTGAATTTAACAACAAAAATGTATTTTCTCACAATTCTGGAGGCTAGAAGTCTGAGATCAACATGTTGACAGGGTTGGTTCTTTCTGAGGTCTGTGAGGAAGGATCTGTCCGATGCCTTCTGCTCCTCCTTTCTAATGGTTTGCTGGCAACCGTTGACTTTCCTTGGTTTATAGAAGCATGGCCTCAATCTGTATCCTTATCTTCACCTTGCATTCTCCCTGTGTGCATGTCTTTCTCCAGATTTCCTCTTTTTTACAGGGACTCTAACCATGTTGGATTAGAAGACCACCCTACTGCAGTACGGACTTCCCAGGTGGCACTACTGGTAAAGAATCTGCCTGCCAACGCAGGAGATGCAAGAGATGCGTGTTTGATCCCTGGGTCAGGAAGATTCCCCTGGAGGAGGGCATGGCAACCCACTCTAGTATTCTTGCCTGGAGAATCCCACAGACAGAGGAGATGGACAGGCTACAGTCCATGGTCACAAAGAGTTGGACACGACTGACCACACAGCATTACTGCAGTACCACCTCATCCTGACTCAAGTGATTGCATTTTCAAGGACCCTGTTTCCAAACAAGGCCACATTCAGAGGTACTGAGGATTGTGACCTCAATATGAGTTTTTTGGACACACAATTTAACCCACAACAGCAGATTGTTATATTAATCAAAAAGATAACATAGAGAAGCATCAGTTCAGTTCAGTCCAGTTCAGTCGCTCAGTCGTGTCTGACTCTTTGCGACCCCATGAATTGCAGCACGCCAGGCCTCCCTGTCCATCACAAACTCCTGGAGTTCGCTCAAACTCACGTCCATCGAGTCAGTGATGCCATCCAGCCATCTCATCCTCTGTCGTCCCCTTCTCCTCCTGCCCCTAATCCCTCCCAGCATCAGGGTCTTTTCCAATGAGTCAACTCTTTGCATGAGGTGGCCAAAGTACTGGAGTTTCAGCTTTAGCATCAGTCCTTCCAGAGAAATCCCAGGGCTGATCTCCTTCAGAATGGACTGGTTGGATCTCCTTGCAGTCCAAGGGACTCTTAAGAGTCTTCTCCAACACCACAGTTCAAAAGCATAAATTCTTCGGTGCTCAAGTAATTAAAATAATATTTTAAATGTTTTAACAATAATTTTAAGTAATTTTATGTTTCCGAAAAGTTATAACAATGGTACAAAGAACTGCTGTATCCCTTCAGTCAGACTCTTCAGCTAACACTCTATCATATTTGTCACCTTTTTTCTCTGCCTCCCTCTTTCTCACCCAGTCATTTGTTATTATGCTTTTCCTGAGCTATTTGAGAGCAAGTTACAGTCATAATACCTCTGATCCCCTAAATACTGTGGTGTATAAATCACCAAAACGTGGCTGTAGAGACCTGATGACACTTACATAACCACAGTGCAACCATCCAGATCAGCAAAGCAATATTGATGTAATTGACTCATTGAGTCAATGAAACACATTAAAATGTTTCTAAATTCTTCCAATGACATCTCTTTTTCCAAGATTCAGTAGAAAATCACATAGTACATTTACTTGTGACCTGTGTTTAGTCTCTTCTAATCTGGAATGTTCAGAGTTATTATCCTTTTACATTTTCTGATATAAAAAATAAAATACAGGAAACACATGGATGGTCTATAATATATATTCTTCCTTGAACTTTTTAGGAAACTTTCTAATTTTCCCAGTAGAAAATACTTATATAGTATCAATAGGCATTTATTGATAACCCCCAGATTTTTGTAGTTTTCCAATTTCCTGTGAAATATACATTCCATTTTTAAATTCAAATTTATGCTGAATCCTTATGATATGTGAGATGCTCATGTTATATTATTTTTAATCCTCATGACAGTTCTGTGTATTACGTATCATTATCCACATTTTATAGATAAGTAATTGCATTTGTTACTGCTGTGTATCAATTACCACCAAATGTAGTGGCTTGAAACAACACTTACTATCTCATAATCAAGACAAGACAAGATAAAATACATGGCTGCCCTGGTCTAGAAGTAGAGAATTCGAGATAAATTTTGTAGGTGGTCTTGGCAAGATGTGTTGAGGTATTAAATATGGGGTAAGTAAGGAAGTGGAAGGGCTCAAATGTGACTCCAAAATTTGCATTTAATAACTAGATACCTTTTACTAAAATGAAGAGGAGTAGAAATAGGTTGGTTGGAAAGAATAAGAGGTTTACTTTGGACATATTAAGTCTGAAGCACCCAGGAGACAGCCAAATAGAGATACCGAGGATGAGACAGGCCTTAGAGATACAAAGTTCAGAGGAGAGGTCTAGACTAGAGATTGCTCTTGGCCAAGAAATACTGGCTTTAGTAGCTAAAATTTGGGCACTAAATCTCAATGCAGTTTGATAATGAGCTAGTCTCGATACATCCTGGAGACTAGAAAAGAGGCAAGAGAAAGAGCAGGTCAGAAAGTTTCCTCTCTCAATGTCTAGTTCAGAGCTAGCTCAATCTCTTGCCTTGGACTTTATTATTATTATGTTATCATTATCACTGGGCTTCCCAGGTAGCACTAGTGGTAAAGAACTTGCCTGCCAATGCAGGAGACCTAAGAGACTTGGGTTCAATCCCTAGGTCAGGAAGATCCCCTAGAGGAGGGCATGGCAGCCCACTGCAGTATTCTTGCTGGGAGAATCCCATGGACAGGGAACCTGGTGGGTTACAGTCCATGGAGTTGCAGAGTTGGACATGACTGAAGCACAGGCACACACATTATCCACACCAATGTTTTGGGGGACTGATCAGGAGGCATGCATCTCTCGGATGCTGGCAAAGAAACAGAATACTTTGAGGGAGAGAGAACCCAGATTCCAAGAGCTGTCCCTGCAAGGACTCTGGAAATCATCAGGACATGGATTAGCCGAAACACAGTGCTGGGAGAGATGCCCAAGAGCTAACAGATCTGCAATCTTGCCTTATGTCTCTTGAAGCATGGGAGAAGTTCAAAGACAGAAAAGGAAAGAAATATTGACCCTCTTTCCAGCTCCCTGCTGTTGTGCTTTAAGGTATTATCTTCACATTGTAAAACTTTCTACCCACTGATACAGCCTCTGTAAAAAAAAAAAAAAAAAAAAAATATATATATATATATATATATATATATATATATATATTCTTTATTCTGAACAATTCAGAGCTGCATTTCTTGGGCCTGGGGAAAACTGGGAGATAAGCCTTCCAGATCTTTTTCCTGAATACCTCAGTGGTGGTCCATGGGCTGGCGGGGAGCATCCAGGTTGTCACAGACATACAGTGGTACTCGAGCTTTTTCTGATCAGGAGCCCTCAGAGAACGGAAAGACGGGGCTTATTACTAAGATCTCCAAGAGTCATCTCTCCATTACTATCCCTAACAAAATTCACCTGTTTTCCATTAAATATTTCATTCTCCATGAGCAGGGATCCTGGCTACTGGGTTTCTCTCACTCTCTTAGCCTGAAGTTCATATGCCCTTCTGAAACTACAGTATCAGTCATAGATAGAAAAATAAAGCCGTGTTGACAATGCATCTGTGGCTTGGTTCCCTTTAGATTGTGATCATGTATAGCTGTCTTTCCTCAGTGACTCTTGAGCTTACAATAAAGAGAAAGTAGAGAATGTGATTTTTATATATTACAAAGCAATGCAACTGTGAAACTACAAATGCAATTTTTATGTCAAGCTTACTCCCTTCAATTTTTTTTTTTTTAAATGAGGGTAGGTGTTAATTGAACTGTATTGGTGCTGATTACATCGTCTAAGAGCTGTCCCTGAGAGAGCTCTTCAGATGTACTGATTTGTTTTCTCTTTCTGCTTTGCAAGATATGAGTTCTCTCTTTTTATTGAAATACAGCTTCAGTGAAAACTAGTATACTGCCTATGAATTATTTCTACAAACATGGTCAACGAGACGTTCAGCCTGTTTGTCAAACTAAAAATCCAAGAAGCAGAGATCACACAGACATGTCCTCTGGTGGTGGTGGTGATTTAGTAGCTAAGTCTTATCTGACTCTTTGCAACCACATGGACTGTAGCCCGCCAGGCTCCTCTGTCCATGGGATTCTCCAGGCAAGAATACTTGAGTGGGTTGCCATTTCCTTCTCCAGGGAATCTTCCAGACCCAGACGTGAACCCATGTCTCCTGCATTGGCAGGCGGATTCTCTACCTCTGAGCCACCAGGGAAGTCCCAATTGTCCAGTATATATCAACAATTGCTCCAATTATCAGTGGATGACTGATAATGTTACTAAAGCCTATCCAACCTGGACTTTCTTTCTCAGTCTCTTCTGTCTTATCCACTTTTTTTTTTTTTAGCATAGTCAATGCTCTGATTGCATCGTTCCACCATCCCCTGGTATTTTGCATCCTTTTCCGCTCCTGGCCGCAGCACTAATCAAATTCAGTCTCAGAATTTTCCTGCTTTTGGCACACAGCTCATCCACAAATAAGTTCCTTACTTCCTTCACTTCATTTTGAAGTGACAATAGATGTCTATGTCACTGGTAAAGCTATTCGAAAATAATGGTAAAATATTTTTCTCTTGTGAATTCCTTTTCCCGGAGTTTGGTGTGTGTCTTTAACTTCCCTCAGAGGCCTTGTTGTTACAACACTTTTCTCCTGAAGAATGTCAAGATTCAGGCCATCTACATGGCTCGGAGTTTAAAAATCTCAATCTGGTCGTGTACTTTGATTTACTTCTTCCGTCTGGACTCCCACTCTGTTCTCAGCACATACCCTGAACAGTCTTTCAAATTCATCAACAGCTTGCCCCATTGAGTAGTTCTTTATATAGCCTCTTAGGGGCCCAGAGCTGTCAAAGTTTCTCTGCAATATTTGTTTTGTATTCAAAGCTTACCTGATGGATGTCCTTGAAGCCGTTTGCTGGTGATGGATAATAATGGCGGCAGCAGTCCAACCGCCATGTTGTCCTTCGTAATCCAAGCTGGCAGTGCAAATATGGGGCTGTCTGTTTTTCCACTTGTGAGAAACCTCTTACAGACAGGCTGTAAACAGCTTGGGTGGTATTGGCATGACACTGTCTAACTTTTCTGCCGACTCTTTTTAGATTTTCTGCTTGTTAATTTGCTCACGTGTAGGCATGTGCCTAAATATGTTACTGAGGCCCTGGAAGATAGTTTTAAATCAACGTCTACATCGTCAATTTAAAAAATTTAGGTAACATTTGCATACAGAGAAACGTGTGCATCCTATTATACAATTCAATGAATTCCAACAAATTAAACACTCCAGTCAAGATATAAAATATTTTCATCTCTCCAAAATGTTCCTTCTACTTTTAGCCAAGAATTCCACACACCTAAGTGACAACTGTTTTGATTTCCATCTTCACATTCTTGAGCTTTACATAAATTTAATCAAACAATACCTACTCTTTTGTGTCTGGCTTCTATCTGTTGTGACAATTTTGACATTCATCAATGTTATTTGGTATATTGGTGGCTTATTTTTTTTTATGGTTGAGAAGGATTTATTGTATGAATATATCATCATTTGTTTATCCATTCTCCTGTTGATGGACTTTTTGGGTTGTTTCCAGTTTGGGGCTATTATAAATAAACATTCGTATAGAAGTCTCTTCTGGACCTTTACTTTAAACTGTTTTGAGTAAATATATAAGGGCATAATTGCTAGGTCATGGCTAAGTGTATATTTAATTTCATAAGAAACCAGCAAAGAATTTTCCAAAAATTTAATATTCCTAATGGTAATGTAGTGAAAGCTCTAGTTTTCCCACATTCTCACTATCATTTGGTATAATCTCTCTTTAAGTCTCCCTTTTGGAGCAGGTGTGTAGAATGTGAATATCACAGGAGTGATACTTATTTGCATTTCCCATTTAATTCTGAGAACTTTTTTGTGTACATTTTCCAGCACTCAAATGTCTTCTTTTGAAAAATGTCTGAATCTTTGGTCCATCTTTTGATTCTGTTCTTTTTCTTTTGTATTTGTAAAAAGTCTTGGTATATTCTGGATAAAACTGCTTTCTCATCTCTCCATGTATTCCCAGTCAGTGGTTTGTCTCTTTGTGGTCCTGATGTTGTCTTTTGATGAGCAGAAGGTTTACATCTTCATAATCTAATTGATCGTTTTTCTCTTTTATGGTTATTAGTTTATTTCCGGTTCCCTACTTGTCTGTACCAATACTGTGAAGCTATTTGCCAGTGTTTTTTTTTTAAGAACTTTAAATTATGATCTTTAATCCTTCTTGACTTAATTTTTGGTTATTATGGGATTTAAAGTTTGTGTTTTATTGCTTTCTATATGCTTTCTCCACTTTAGAGCACTATTTGTTAAAAATATTTTTTTTAACCCCACAAAGCCTTTGACTGTGTGCATCACAATAAACTGTGGAAAATTCTGAAAGAGATGGGAATACCAGACCACCTGACCTGTTTCTTGAGAAACCTGTATGCAGGTCAGGAAGCAACAGTTAGAACTGGACATGGAACAACAGACTGGTTCCAAATAGGAAAAGGAGTACGTCAAGGCTGTACATTGTCACCCTGCTTATTTAACTTATATGCAGTGTAGATCATGAGAAACGCTGGGCTGAAAGAAGCACAAGCTGGAATCAAGATTGCCAGGAGAAATATCAATCACCTCAGATATGCAGATGACACCACCCTTATGGCAGAAAGTGAAGAGGAACTCAAAAGCCTCTTGATGAAAGTGAAAGTGGAGAGTGAAAAAGTTGGCTTAAAGCTCAACATTCAGAAAATGAAGATTATGACATCTGGTCCCATCGCTTCATGGCGAATAGAGGGACAAACAATGGAAACAGTGTCAGACTTTATTTTTCTGGGCTTCAAAATCACTGCAGATGGTGACTGCAACCATGAAATTAAAAGACGCTTACTCCTTGGAAGGAAAGTTGTGACCAAACTAGATAGCATATTGAAAAGCAGAGACATTACTTTGCCAACAAAGGTCCTTCTAGTTAAGGCTATGGTTTTTCCAGTGGTCATGTATGGATGTGACAGTTGGACTGTGAAGAAAGCTGAGCGCCGAAGAATTGATGCTTTTGAACTGTGGTGTTGGAGAAGACTCTTGAGAGTCCCTTGGACTGCAAGGAGATCCAACCAGTCCATTCTAAAGGAGATCAGTCCTGGGTGTTCATTGGAAGGACTGATGGTGAAGCTGAAACTCCAGTACTTTGGCCACCTCATGCGAAGAGTTGACTCATTGGAAAAGACCCTGATGCTGGGAGGGATTAGAGGCAGGAGGAGAAAGGGATGACAGAGGATGAGATGGCTGGATGGCATCACCAACTCGATGGACATGAGTTTGAGTGAACTCTGGGAGTTGGTGATGGACAGGGAGGCCTGGCGTCTTATGATTCATGGGGTTGCAAAGAGTCAGACACGACTGAGTGACTGAGCTGAACTGAGTACCCTGATACAGAAAAGATTTACTGCCCGGGTGTGAGTCTATCTTTGACCTTTCTTTTCAGTCCAATGATCCATTATCCTCCATATATATCAATATTACACTTTCTCGATTACTGTAACTTTAGAATAAATCTTGAAATCAGGTAGCATAAATCTTTCAGCTTTTTTTTCTCAAATTTGTCTTGGTTATTCAAGCATCTACATTTCCATATACATTTTCAGAACTTGCTTGTCAGTTTCCTTTCATTGAGAATAAGCCTGCTGGGATTTTGACTGATATTTTATTTTAATAAAAAGTAAGCTTCCCTGTTGGCTCAGATGGTAAAGAATCTGCCTGCAATGCAGGAGACCAGGGTTCAATCCATGGGTCATGAAGATCCCCTGGAGAAGGGAATGTCAACCCACTCCATTATTCTTGCCTGGAGAATTCCACGGACAGAAGCGCTTGGCAGGCTACAATTCACAGGGCTGCACAGAGTCGAACATAATGGAGCAACTAATCACTGAAACTTAAGGGTAGAGTTTTGTTAAATATTTTTCTGTATCTATCCAAGATGATCATATTTTTTTCCTTCTATTTTGTAAATTTGACAAACTACATTGTTTTTCAAATATTAAACCAATCTTGCATTTCTAGAATTAACCTTGTCTGATCATGATGTATAATCATCATCATATCTTTTTTGTATATTGCTGGAATTAATGGCTGATAATTTATTTATCAATACTTGAAAAGATACATTGACCTGTAATTTTCGTGTAATGTTTGTGTAAGGTTTTGGTATCACAGCTACATTGGCCTCATAAAACCAGTTCGGGAAATAATCACTGTCCATTTTCTGAAAGAATTTGTATAAGAATGGTATTGCTTTTTGCTAAAAGTTTTGATAAAACTTACTGATCAAACTATTTGTGTCTGGATTTGGGACACAGGAGGAAGGAAGATTTTTTTATTACTTTTTTTGTAAATGCAGGGATGTCTAAATCCTTGTTCACATATTTTGATCATTTGTATTTTCAGGAAATGTTTCTTTGTCTAAGTTGTATAGTGTGTTAGAATTAAGTTGCTCATCATATTTCCTTATTACATTTATCATTCTACTAAAAGCACCTAATTTCTATTATACTTTATTTTAAATTTTAAATTATTTGGAAGTTGTGGTTAATTTATAATAGTGGGCTTTCTAGAAATGTTAATGTTGCTGATACATAATTTAATTCTACTCTTGTCAGAAAACATATTCTTTAAAATTTTAATATTTTTAATTAATTAAGAGGGGTTTTATGGGCCAGCATATGGTCTATCTTGGTGAATTGCTCATGTTCACTTAAAAATAATGTGTGCTCTTCTGTTGTTGGATGGAGTGTTCTATGAATGTTAATTAAGTTGAGGTGGCTCATGCATGTGCGTGCTAAATCTCTTTAGTCGTGTTGGACTCTTTGCAAACATTTGTACTGTAGCCCATTAGGCTCCTCTGTCCATGGGATTATTCAGGCAAGAATACTGGAGTGGCTTGCACGCCCTCCTCCCTGGGATTTTCCTGACCCAGGGACCAGACCCATATCTCTTATGTCTCCTGCATGGACAGGCAGGTCCTTTACCACTAACACATACTGTTGTTCAAATCTTTTCTTTTCTTGCTAATTTATGCCTACCTGTTCTATCAGTTGTTAAGAGGAGGGCATTAAAATTCATGATGATAATTAGATATTTATCTATTTCTCCCTTTAGTTTTGTCAGCTTTTTGTTCATGTATTTTGAAACTCTTATATGTAGTGTGTACACATATATGATATTATATCTTCCTAAGGAGGTGGTTGGAGAAGGAAATGGCAACCTGCTCTAGTATTCTTGCCTGGAAAATTCCACAGACAGAGGAGCCTGGTGGCTACAGTCCTTGGGATCACAAAGAGTCAGACAGGACAGAGCGACTGAGCACACAGGGCACAATGAGATGGTCCTTTTCTCGTTTCTAAGTGTCTCTTTTTATTTCTGGTAACATAGTTTGTCTTGAGGTCTGTTTTAATCTACACACATCACCTTTCTTTTTCTTATAAAACTGTATACCTTTCTCAATTTTCTTAGTCTGTTCAAGCTTCCAAAACAAAATGCCATAGACTGGGGACTCAACAACAACAAAAAAATGTCCTGGGAACTGAAAGTCCAAGGTTAAGGTCCCGTAGTGTCGGTTTCTGCTGGTAACTTTCTTCCTGGTTTGTAAATACCATCTTGCTGTGACTTCCTGTGGCAGAGGGAGAGAGTCTGGTGTCTCTTCATTTTTTAATAAGGCCATAGTTATACTGGACTAACGCTCCATGCCTGAGTCCTTATTTAATCTCAACTACCTCTTTAAAGAAACTCCAATACAGTCACATGATGGCTTAGGGCTTTAACATATACATTTAGCAAAGGGATGGGAAACAATTCACAGCCTGAATGTTTTGCTTTCAAACTATTTATTTCTCTATAGGTAAAGCATGTTGCTTGTGTATAGCATGTAATTAGATTCTGATTTTTATTCAGTATGACAATATTTGCTTTTCAAATGGAGTGTTTAGTCTATTTGTATATAATGAAGCTGTCATTTTTGGCCAGATTTAATTCTACTGTATTTCTCTCTGTTTTCCTTTTTCCCCCCCCTCTATTTTCTTCCTATCTTGCCTTCTTAGCTATCAGACCACACAAAAACAGGCTGTGAGCTGGATTTTGCCCATGGGCTGTGGAATTTTCCTGCTTCTCCTCTAGTCAGTCGGTTGTCTTAAAAAATAACATAAGAATTAAGAAGATAAATTTTTTAAATTTATCACATTCAATGCTCTTTTTCCATTCCTACCAATATGAATTGAATTTGGCATTATTTGCTTTCAGCCTGAATAACTCCCTTTAACGTTTCTTGTAGTACAGGTCCTATGAATTCTTCCTGCTTTTAGTTATCTGAACAGGTTTTCTATTTTACCTTCTTTTCAAAGGATATATTGCTGAATAGGGAAATCTGGGTTACTTTTTTTTTCTTTTCTTCCTTTCTATGTTTAAAGTATTCTTTTATTGTCTACTGTCATACATTGTTCTGATAAGAAATCAGGCATAATTGTTCACCTTTATGTAAAGTTTCTTTTCTCTCTGCTCCTTGTGGTGTGGTAGAATGCTGCAGTACCACCTTCCCACCAAGACTTGCTACTCTGATTCTTGGGATTGTGAATATGATGAGATACTGTGCCATGATGATGTTGTGTGTACGTGTTCAGTTACTCAGTTGTGTCCAACTCTTTGAGACCCTATGGACTGTCATCCACCAGGCTCCTCTCTCCTCGGGATTTTCCAGGCAAGGATACTTGAGTGTGTTGCCGTGTCCTCCTCCAGGAGATATTCCTGACCTATGGGTTGAGCTTGCATCACTTATGTCTCCTGCATTGGTGCTCTGTTGCTTCAGTCATGTCTGACTCTTTGCAGCCCCATGGACTATAGCCTGCCAGGCTCCTCTCTCCATCAGTTCAGTTCAATTCAGCCGCTCAGTCGTGTCCATCTCTTTGCGACCCCATGAATCACAGCACACAAGGCCTCCCTGTCCATCACCAACTCCCGGAGTTCACTCAGACTCATGTCCATTGAGTCAGTGATGCCATCCAGCCATCTCATCCTCTGTCGTCCCCTTCTCCTCCTGCCCAATCCCTCCCAGCATCGGGTCTTTTCCAATGAGTCAACTCTTCGCAGGAGGTAGCCAAAGTATTGGAGTTTCAGCTTCAGCATCAGTCTTTCCAATGAACACCCAGGACCGATCTCCTTTAGAATGGACTGGTTGGATCTCCTTGCAGTCCAAGAGACTCTCAAGAGTCTTCTCCAACACCACAGTTCAAAAGCATCAGTTCTTTGGCACTCAGCTTTCTTCAGAGTCCAACTGTCACATCCATACATGACCACTGGAAAAACCATAGCCTTGACTAGACAGACATTTGTTGGCAAAGTAATATCTCTGCTTTTGAATATGCTACTTAGGTTGGTCACAACTTTCCTTCCAAGGAGTAAGCGTCTTTTAATTTCATGGTTGCAGTCACCATCTGCAATGATTTTGGAGGCCCCCAAAAATAAAGTCTGACACTGTTTCCACTGTTTGTCCATCTATTTGCCATGAAGTGATGGGACCAAATGTCATGATCTTAGTTTTCTGAATGTTGAGCTTTATGCCAACTTTTTCACTCTCCTCTTCTCCATGGACTATGTTGTATTACAAGGCAAAAGGGATTTTGCAGATATAATTAAGGTTACTGATCAGTTGACTTTAAGTTAATCAAAAAGGGGATGATCTAGGTGAACCTGATGTAAATATGTGAGACCTTAACAGCAGAGATTCTCCACCTGGGACTGAAGAGGAAGAGAGAGTCAATTGAGAAGGAGGTAATGTGTCATTGCTGGTACTGAAGGTGGAAAGGAACACATGAGAACAAGTGCAGGTGGCTTTTAGGAGCAGACAGTATCCTCAGCTTCACAGTTCTAAAGGAAGCAGACCTAAACCTGTTTCCTGTTAGGACCTCAGACCTAAACCACAAAGAACTGTACTTTGCCAACAATCTGAATAAACTTGGAGTGAATTCTTCCCCAGAGCTTTCAGATAGGAGCCCAGTCCAGCCAACACCTTGATTTCAAACCTGTCAGATCCAAAGAACACTGTGGGGAGCCCACCTGGATTTCTGACCCAAAGAACTGTGAGATAATAAACGGGTGTTGCTTTAAACCTCTATGTGGTGATTTGTTATACAGAATTGGAAACCTGATCCACTCCTATCGAGACGTTTTTCCTTATTTTCAGTATTCTGGTGTTGGACTGTGATATATTTAAGTATGGTTTTCATAGTATTTTCTTGTTTGACATCCACTGAAATTTTTGAATTTGTAGGTTTATGTTTTTCATAAAATTTGCGAAATTTTCAGCCATTGTTATTCGAAGGAACTTTTCCCCACACTCCTTTCTGCTTATTTAAGATTCCAGTTGGATGTGTACTAGACTGCTTGACGTCTCACAGACCTCTAAGGCTCTTTTTTTCTTTCTTTTTTCAATCTTTTTCCTGTTTTTCAAATGTGATTTTCTGTATTAATCTCCCTTCAAGTTCACTAACCATTTTTTCTGCCATCTATAATCTGGTAATCCCATTCAATGAAATTTTCATTTTAGATACTGTACTTTTAAGCTGTAGAATTTCCTTTTGGCATTTAAAAAATATGTTCCATTTTTCTGCTAAAATTACTTATCTATTCACACATTATGTCCATCATTTTTCTTTAAGTCCTTGCATTTTTCTTTAAGTCTCATTTATCAAAGGCCTTATTTGCTAATCTCTGGGTCATCTTGTTGTCTGTTTGCATTAACTACACTTTCTGATTGTGAGTCTGATTTTTCTCCTTTTTCATTTATATAGAACCTTTTCTTCTTTAAAGATTTATTGTTGTAACTGCTATATAAAAAGTTTCATGAATTTAATGTATACATTTGGATAAATTTGGACATACACAAGCAACCATGATATTATCACCACAATCAAGATACTAAATATTATATATTCATCACTTCCAAAAAATTCCTTGTATTATTTTGTGTTTGTGTGTCTATGGTGAGAGCACTTACCATGATATCTATCCTCTTAACATATCTTAAAGTGTGCAGGACTGTTTTCTTAACTAATGATACTGCAAGTCTCTAGAATATATTCATCTTGCAGAACTAAAATTTTATAGCTATCAAATAACAATTCCTCATTTTCCCCTTTCTCCATAACCTGAACTCAAATATTCATTGACAGATGAATGCATTTTAAAAATGTGTTATATACATACAATGAAATAATACTCAGCCTTAGAAAAGAATGAAACCTTGTCATTTGTGACAACAAATGAACCTGGAAGAGATTAGGGCATCTGGAGTAAGCCAGTCACAGAAGGACAAATACTGCATAAGTCCACTTTTATGAGATATCTAAAATGGTCAAATTCATAGAAGTGGAGAATATATAGTAATTTAAAATTTTTATCCTGGATATTATGAAAAATGCATTGGAGGAAGTCTGGATTATGCTGTCTTCTTAAAGAATGTTGAATTTGTTCTGGCAGGCGTTTAAATATAACAGTATGTGTATATGTAACTGTAACTATAATTAACAATACTGTATTGTATATTTGAAAGTTGCTAAGATGGTAGATCTTAGAAGTTCTCTTCACAAGAAAAAAATTAAACAATGTGAGGTGATGGATGTTAACTAAATTTGTTGTGGTAATTGTTTTGATTATTAGCTATGGCACCCCACTCCAGTACTCTTGCCTGGAAAATCCCATGAACGGAGGAGCCTGGTGGGCTGCAGTCCATGGGGTCGCGAAGAGTCGGACACGACTGAGCGACTTCACTTTCACTTTTCACTTTCATGCATTGGAGAAGGAAATGGCAACCCACTCCAGTGTTCTTGCCTGGAGAATCCCAGGGACAGGGGAGCCAGGTGGGCTGCCGTCTCTGGGGTCGCACAGAGTCGGACACTATTGAAGCTACTTAGCAGCAGTTAGCATTGTCTCTTCTAGCTTCATCCACATTGTCAGAAATGAAAACTGATTATATACTGTGATATACAGCAATTGTTTTGATATATATATCAAAATAATTACCACAACAAATTCAGTTAACATCCACCACCTCACATTGTTTTATATATATATATGGTCATTGCATTGTACACTTTACACTAATGTAAATGTTAAATGTCAATTACATTACAATTAAACTGGAAAAATATTTTTAAATGACTACTGTAGCATTTACATTCCCTCAGGCTTGGCTTTATTATTCGTTCAGGTGAGATACTTTAGGTTTTGTTCTTAGTCCAAGGGTGCATCTCTTTCTCAAGGGTGTAGTTTTTATTCTTAAGATATGCCATTTCAGATATAAAATTAATGACTGTGGAGCTCAGGATAGTTTCTGTTCTCTGATTGGGCTGCACTGTCCAATGTTTCCTAGACTTGCATTCCCTCTGCTATTTGTTCTACCTTTTATACTTCAGTGGTCTCTGTTTAGTTCTCAGCCTCAGAGCAACTACTCTCTCCTGAGTCTAAAGTATTTCCTGGACTTCTACATGCACAACCAAGCCTTTGGTCAAAGATTCACCTGTTGCAAAGAGCTGACTAATTGGAAAAGACCCTGATGTTGGGAAAGACTGAGACAGAAGGAGAAGGTGGCAACAGAGGATGAGATGGTTGGATGGCATCACTGAGTTAATGGACATGAATTTGAGCAAACTCTGGGAGATGGTGAAGGACAGGGAGGCCTGGCGTGCTGCAGTCCATGGGGTTGCAGATTCAGACACGTCTGAATGACAGAACAACTGCAAGGAGGCCCCATATGGATTTGAAACACCTTCCACATGGCTCCCCAAATCCTGGTGCCCTTTCCCACACACCTTTGATACCTTAGGAGCTATGAACTCTGACTTTTCTTCTTTAATTAGAGTATAATTGTTTCACAATGTTGCCTTAGTTTCTGCTGTAGAATAACATGAATCAGCCATATGTCTATGTATATCCCTCCCTTTCAAGCCTCTCTCCCACCCTGTCCCCCACTTTCCCACCTTCTAGGCCATCACAGAGCACCAAACTGAGCTCCCTGTTGCATACAGCAGCCTCCCAGTGGCTATCTATTTTACACGGGACGGTGTATATATGTCAGTCCTACTCTCTCAATTCGTCCTGCCCTCCCATTCCCCTTTTGTCTACATGTCCTCTGAACTCTGACTTTTGACCCACCCTTCTTGCTTTGGACTACTTCTCCAAATAGTAGACCCAGGCAAAAAGCCAAGACAACCATGAGATTTTGATTCCTTCCTTTTCTAAAGGATTACAGTCCCAGCTGCCTATTATCCAGTTCCCAAATAAAGCTTTTTTTTTTTTTTTTTTTTTCCATGCAATTTTTCCGGCTTTATAGCTGTTTGTGGCGAGAAAGCAAGTCTGGTACCAGTTATTCAATCATGGCTAGAAGCAAAAGTTGTTATACTTGTTTTAATAGTCTTTGAGGCCCTCTGAGAATATTGCCTATGGATTGGAGTACCCAAACTTCAGGTCAGGACTTGTGGATTTTCTAGTGACTGAATAAAGAAAATGTATTACCCTGTTTGCCAGCCTTCTCCACCCTGAAGTTATTCTTTCCCCCCTCTTCACACTGGGCTCTTTAGAAGGAAATCTTTAGGTTCAGCCAACACTTAAGGAGTGTAGAGTCACCTCGTTAGAAGCAATGTAACTACACAAAGTATTTGGAATTCTTCTGTGTGAGAGATTTGTCTTTCCCCGTTTATTGCTAAACCCAATCATTGATGATTAGGAACCCTTTTTTTCTCTTTGAAAGACACATGATGTAGACAAAGGGGCTTTAGGTATGTACTCATATGTTTGGTTTGAGCCCTAGCTTGCCCATGTGATTGTTCTGTGGCTTATGGGATTTCTTTCATGTTATTAATGCTCTATTTCTTCATATGTGAAGTGGGGATAATAATATTCACTGCATATAGTATCATAAATTTAAAGAATGAATGGGGAAAAGACCTTTAAAAATCTTACACTCTTGTCTTCCTGTGTCCCCTCTAGATAAAGAGGAAGTGCATGCATGCTTGCACAGTTGCTAAGTCATATCAGACTCTTGCAATTGCATGGACTATATAGTGCGCTGAGCTCCTCTGTCCATGTTATTCTCTGGGTAAGAATACGGGAGTGAGTTGCCATGCCCTTCTCTAGGGGACTCGACCCAAGGACCAAACCTGTGTCTTCCATGTCTCCTGCGTTGGCAGGCAGATTCTTTTCCACTGAGCACCTGGGAAGCCCAAAGAGGGTGGTTTAAAGAAATAACATCTGAAAAGCAATAGTGAAAGTTATGTCTGAGAAAATAGTCAGATATAAAATAAAGGAATAAATTATCGAAATGTGTGTATGTGTGTGTGTCTGTGGATGCGTGGGTGATATCTGTAACAAACATTTATACTGTTGGAAAAATCCAGATCATTTATTTAATTTTTACTTTTCAAAATTTTGGCACTACTCACAGTTGAAGCCAGAGAGATAATTAGTCCTCTTTGCTCATTTAGTATCAACCATAAACTTGAAGGTGATTATTAATTTATCTCTTAGTCCTGTCATTTCTAAGATAAAGCGAGTACAATTTTTTAAAAATATTTTACCATATCCTATATTGAAATTCTTTGGTAAATATTCTTAAAACACACCCAAACATTCAAATTTTATAAATCTCTCTAGTATTTGAAGTCTGACATTGACATGCTTTTCTCATAGGAGTCTAACAGAAAGAAAATGTGTTTACCGAGAATGGTATATATAACTTGGATTTACAAAGATTGTCAACAACCAAAATAAAATCTAGTCTGAGAAGAGCTGAAAGTGAAAGTTAGTCACTCAGTCTTGTCCAATTCTTTGTGACCCATTGTACTATAGCTCGCCAGGCCGCTCTGTCCATGGGATTCTCCAGGCAAGAATACTGGAGTAGGTAGCCATTCCCTTCTCCTGGGGATCTTCCCGACCCAGGAAGTGAGCCTGGGTCTCCTGCATTTCAGGCAAATTCTTTACTGTCTAAACCAGCAGGGAATCCCCTGAGAAGAGTTAGAGAACGATTATTATCCCAACACTGTTGATCTGCTCAGTTTTGATTAAAATACGAAATAGGATGAGAAATCAAGAGGTTGTAAAATTTCTTTTTGAAGGACAGTGAAATATTTTGAACAATTACATCCCAGAGGGTTGTTCTGGTAAAGAAAGAAAAACACAAAATTAAGCAGTAAGGACACTATCGTTTCCCTTAGAGGCACAAGAGAGGCCCCTGTTTTAGGTCTCCATATTCACCAGACCCCAACTCTGGTTGCCCTTTGTCTACACTGAACTATGCCAAGCAGTTTGAAGGGCCACTAGAATGTGCCCAGTCAGAAGCAACATGTGCCCCATGCACCAAGTTCTGCTTGGCTGGGATTCTGAAATGTGATGAGCAACAATTATAGGCCAGCTTCCTCCACTGGAGCAGACCTCTTGCCTAGGTCTGTGAGTCCAAAGGCAGATTCCGTCTCTGGGAAGTGCTCACCCAGACCTTAGAACTGGCCAAGGGTATATGAAGAGTGTAACAGGACTTGGACACGCCTGAACATGCAGACTGTATTGTCCAGCAGTATGCCTTGGAGGCCTGGCACGGTGTGGGATGGAGCTGGGAATGAAAAAATGGTGGTGGGCTGCAGAACAGGGGCAGCATGCTAGAGGCTAGGTCTTTGCATGTCCTCTGAGGAGCCTAAGAACTGAGAACTTCATTCAAACAGAATGTTTCAGGTTATGACGAAGTATGTTTGTCAGGGTAGAAGTAAACAACATATTTTAATCACGCTTGATTAATAACATTTAAGCGTATGTGTCATGTAGATTCCACTGTTATCCTTGCTTTGAATCCAGAATACATTAGAGACAGCCTGGAACTGACCCACACTTTTTTCTGGTCCTTCCACCAATTAGCATCTGCTTGAGCATATAACTTAAAATCTTAGGATCCCGTGTTTTATATTTGTAAAAGTAAGTGGCTGATTTAGTTTCAGTATTATTTCTATCACTTATTAACCATGTAACATTGAACACATTGCACTAAACTCTGCCTCTCAGTCTTTTCATCTGTCAGATTTAAGGTTTAGATCAGGCAACTATATGGTCTGTTTTAGTTCTACTCTAAGAAGACAATTTTTATTAGACATTTATTAGACATAAGGCAGTTTTTATGTAGATATTTTGTTAAAAGAAGGAAGCACATTAGAATAATAGCTAAAGTTGATAAAAGTTACCTTGCATTAAATCAGTTTTTTTCCTGCCTGCTGTGTCCTCTTCACTGGTTCATAGTTACCTGAGAGCTCAGTTTTGTTTCAAGTTAAAATCACAATTGAAAAATGCGGCTCAAGGTCAAAAATCAATTAAGTGGAAATTAGAGTTATTTGTTTTAAAAGTTCAGGTAATATTTTACATCATGAATCTGTTGGATGACAGTTGATGGGGATTAATCAGCAACCTGCTTTCTCTTTGATCATGATTCAAGTCTGCTCTGGACAGGAGTGATAATAAAGAACCAATTATGAACCATTTCCTTGGAGTAGTGCACTTGCAAAGCTTTGGATGAAAAGCCTCTGTAATGCAAAGTGGAGCCCTTGTTGTTATGTAGAAAAAGCAGATTAATTGTCTCAATTCATGTCCTAGAGCACACAGGGCAGCTCCTGGTCAGTCACATCAATTGTTCTCTGCCCTTTATTATACATCGATTGCCCGTGAGGCCAAGTTGATAAGTTACCTTTTGTTTTACAAGGGGAGAGGAGAGCCGGTGATATTTTATGGGCTAGGCAGTAGACTGCAGACTCTGGAGCTGTGCATTCTACCTCTAGTTTTCTCTTGAACCATTAGAAAGCCTGGGAAATCATAGAATTTAGTCTCAAAGGGTTAAGCAAATTGTGGCAGTAAATTCCTAGGGGAGAAACAGAAAGCGTATTCCCCCAGCAGCCACAGGGACCACAGGGAGGGATCAGGGTAAAATCTCATGTCCTCAGACTTTGTTTTTGAACTGTTGGCATCAACTTCAGATTTTTTCTATAGTATTTATTTCACCTATAAAATTAGCTTGTATTTTCTATTTCACTGAAATATTATAATGCATAAGAATGATTAAGAACACTTAAACCAGCTCGTAAAAGGCTCTCATGCAGACTCACTTGCCCCAGCATATGTCAGAAGATGGGCAGTTTGAAGGGTGCCTGGACCAAGTGTGAATGAGATTCACTTGCTATCCTGGAGCTTCTGTTCAAAAGCAGGGGTCAGCATGAACTCTCTGTAGGAATGGAGGCTCTGATGGGCACTATCTCTGAGTTCTCTCTCTGCCTTGCTTGTGCTGACGCTGACATGTGCCATTTTGGTCCTCTCCCTCTAACCTGCTCACGGCAGTGGGGCTTCCCCACCTCCTGACATCATAGCCATGGCCCTGCCATGGCAGACAGTCACACAGAACTCACACAGGCATGGCATAATAATAAAGAGGGCAATCCAAGAAGAGAATATAACATTTGTAAATATTTATGCACACAACATAGGATCACCTAAACACATAAAGCAGTTACTGACAGACCTATTGATTGAAATTAATGGCAATACAATGACAGAAGAGGACATCAATACCCTAACTACATGAGTAGATAGATCATCCAAACAGAAAAGCAGTTAGGAAAAATCGGCCTTAAAGACACCCTAGACCAGATACAGTTAGTAGATATTTATAGAACATTCTATCTTAAAGCAGTAGAACACATATTTTCCTCAACTGCATTTGGAACACTCTCCAGAACAAATCATATGTTGGGCCACAAAACAAGTCTCAACAAATTTTAAAAGATAGAATCATATCAAGCATGTTTTTAAACCACAAAGGTATAACCTAGATATCAGTTACAGGAAGAAAATTGGGGAAAAAAAAAAAAAACAACTTACAAATATGTGGAGATTAAGCAACATGCTACTGAATAACCAAAATGTCAACATAGAAATCAAAAGAGAACTCAGAAATATCTTGAGAGAAATGAAAATGGAAATACAGCATACTGAAATCAATGGGATGCAGCAAAAGCAGTTTTAAGAGGGAAGTTTGTAGTAATAAATATCTAAATCAAGGAACAGAAAAGGTATCAAATAAATAATCTAACATTACACCTAAAGGAACTGGAAGAAGGATAAGTCCAAAGTTAGAAGGAAGGAAATAATAAAGACAGAGCAGATATAAATGAAGTAGAGACTGAAAAGACAAAAAAGATCAATGAAACTCAAAGATGGTTCTTTAAAAAGATAAAGAAAATTGACAAATCTTTAGCTAGATTCACCAAAAAAAAAAAAAAAGTGAGGAGGCTCAAAAATACTAAATCAGATTTGAAAGGGGACAATTACAACTGATCCAACAGAAATGCAAAAGATTAAAGAGATTACTATCACAAAGGAGCAAGAATATACAATGGGAAAAAGACAGTATCTCCAACAAATGATGTGGGGGAAACTGGACAGCTACATGCAAAAGAAAGAAAATAGACCATTATCTTATACGCTACACAAAAAATTAACTGAAAATGGATTAAAAGATTATAGTTTAAAACCTGAAACTGTAAAACACCTGGACGAAAATATAAGTGGTAAGCTTCTTGACACTGAGCTTTGTGTTGAATTTTTGGATCTGACTCCAAAAGCAAAGTAAGTCTACATCAAACTAAAGAGATACTGCACAGCAAAGGAACCATCAACAAAACGAAAAGGCAGCCTGCCGAAAGGGGCAAAATATTTTCAACTTTTATATCCAATAAAGGGTTAATAATGTGTGTGTGTGTGTGTGTGTGTGTGTGCATGCATGCTAAGTCGCTTCAGTCATG
This sequence comes from Bos taurus, assembly GCF_002263795.3. Classification (NCBI taxonomy): domain Eukaryota; kingdom Metazoa; phylum Chordata; class Mammalia; order Artiodactyla; family Bovidae; genus Bos; species Bos taurus. The sequence goes on along the minus strand of NC_037344.1, from coordinate 8,836,073 downwards.
TCCAACTCTGCAACCCCATGGACTGCAGCCTACCAGGCTCCTCTGTCCATGGGATACTCCAGACAAGAATACTGGTTGCCATGCCCTCCTCCAGGGGATCTTCCTGACCCAGAGATTGAACATGTGTCTGTTACATCTCCTTCGTTGGCAGGCAGGTTCTTTACCACTAGCACCACCTGGGAAGCCCATAATATATACACTCAGAAAAGAAAGTGAAATTTTCTCGGTCTTGTCCAAATATTAGGGACCCCACGGACTATACAGTCCATGGAATGCTCCAGGCCAGAATGCTGGAGTGGGTAGCTGTTCCCTTCTACAGGGGATCTTCCCAACCCAAGGATCGAACCCAGATCTCCTGCATTGCAGGCAGATTCTTTACCAGCTAAGGTACTAGGGAAACCCTATATATACACTCAACTCAATAACGAAACCCCCAATAGTTCAAATAAAAAATGGGCAGAAGATCAAAATAGACATTTTTTTCCCCCCAAGAATACCTGAAAATATGTTCAGCATCACTTTTCATCATGGAAATGCAAATCAAAACCAACGGATATCACCTCACACCTATTAGAATGATTATTATCAAATAGACAAGAAATAACAGATGTTGGAGAGGATGTGAGCCCTCACACACTGTTGGTGAGAAAGCAAATTTAGTGCAGCCACTATGGAAAACAGTATGAAAATTCTCCCCCCAAAATTAAAGATAGATATATGTATGATCCAGCTATACCAACTCGGGGTATTTAAGCAAAGAAAAAAATTCAAATTCAAAAAGGTATATGCAACTCAATGGTCACTGCGGCATTAATTCCTATAGCCAAGATATGGAAACAACTGTCCATCAGTGGATAAATGCATAAAGAATATATGGTGTATACATATACAGCAGAATCCTTCTCAGCCATAAGAAAAGGAAATCTTGCCATTTGTGACAACATGTGCAGGGAAATAAGGCAGACAGTGAAAGACAAATACTGTTTGATTTTACTTTTATGCAGAATCCAAAAAAACAAGGCAAACAAAACAGAAGAACTCACAGATACAGAGAACTGATTGGTGGTTATCAGAGTTGGAGAATGAACAGAAGCGGTGAAGAGGGTTAATTTTATAATGATGGATAGTGACCAGATGTTGTTGTGATTATTTTGTTGTATGCACAAAGATCAAATCATTCTGTTGTATACAAGAAACTAATATAAGGTTATATACCAAGTTTACCTCAATATAAAGTCAATCAATTAACTAAAAAACAAAGATAATATTGTTCACCTTATTGCTTGTTTGGGAGTCATGGGGGAAGCAGTGAAGGGTGGGGTGAATTCAATAGTGTTCATTTGAATTCAATAGTACTCATTTGAAGGTGAATAGAAGGATTCTGCAGCCTACTCAAGTTTAATTAAAAATAAATGTGGAAATTGTTTTAAAAGATTGTACACAGTGATTATCTCAAATTGCCATGGGAAATACAGAAATGCCTCATTAAAAACACATTTAGACTTTTTTATATATAAACTCCATCATCTACATTCTAGCTTAGAAAACCCTTCTCACTTAAAAAAATAAAAACTGAATTATGTCATCATCATTTTTATGTATCCCAAAATCTTATGCATGTATGTTCCAGTGATTTTTAAATCCATCATCATCACAAAAATCATTTTAAAGGACAACAGCAAAGCTTTGTGAAAATGAATCAAAACCACCGGACATTTAAAGGATTGCTGAATTATTCACTGAAGTCAAGTCTGCAATAAAATTGAGTCCATTCTGGGTAACCTCCAAAAATTAGGCTGGGTGGGTATCATGACACTGCTCCCTTGCGCAGTTTCTTGGCATCAGGCAGAGGGTTTTACCTCTCCCCAATTCTATGCTGTGTTTTCATACTGCTTGAGGATCTTGATATTTTTAACTGAAAGAATTAGTTGAACAACAGGAAAAAGACAAATAATACTGATGCCTGTGTCCTTGAGTTGAAGAATCGTTTTGGGTTGTGTGATCATATCATGAAGCTACATAGTCAGGTTTTCTCCAAAGCCAAAAGCAAAATGCCTAGCTACTGTCTGTGTTTTCTGTTCTGATCCTAAAGAGACCAAACATTTCAAATGCACCGGGGTTGGGGGGGCAGGTGTTGAAGACGTGAACAAGAGTATGGAGTGGACATGATGTGGAAAATCAATCCATCGATCAAAACTTTTAAGCCTGCTGGAGTAATATGTTCCACATTTTAAAGAACTTAAGCTTAATTTCTGTGGTTTCAGGGAAAAAATAATATCAGTATTATTAGTAGGCATTAATAGCTTTAGAGCCAAGCATGAATGACAGTGCAGAGAAAATTAAGGCACTGTGACAACTAAATTATTATTCCTAATAACATATTGCTTCTTTTTAATTTTGTTTTCGTGATGATGACTTTTTATGAGCCAGATTATCTATGATATTATTTCTTCCTTGAGACACCCCAGATTGTCAGAGTATATGATGAACATAATATGCATTCACAATGAAATTAAAAAATATTAACTACTGAGAAAATTTCCTTCTTAGGTAGAATATGTATAGGCAACTTGATCACTAGCAGAGTGCCTTGGGAAGTAAAGTCTAAGCAATTACTATCTTTTATATCAACAACTGCTTTTTTATACACTAGATGGTTTAAAGAACTATAGAGATCAGTGTAGAACATTTCAGATATTATATTAGCAAAATACATTGTTTCTTTTTTTCACTCGTGGTAGTTCTATGGTAGGGATTATATTTGTCTGGGGCCATTATTTGCTTAGTCAACTCAGACTCCTCAGGCAAGTTGTCTGCTTCATGCAGTTTTTCGGAGGTTAATTTTGCTTTCAAGTATTTACAGAACACCTGCCAGGGCAAATTAACTGCTTGGTTAACATCTTACATCGCCTCTATGAATGCAGACTTTCTAAAGACTAAAGGTGGCTCAGACCAAAAAACCTGCCTGCAATGCAGGACACCCAGGTTTGATTCCTGGGCCGGGAAGATCCCCTGGAAAAGGAAATGACATCCCACTCCAGTATTCTTGCCTGGAGAATTCCATGGACAGAGGAGCCTGGCGGGCTACAGACCATGGGGTCCCAGAAGAGTCAGACACAACTGAGCAACTAACACTTTCACTTTTTGTCACAAAACCTAAGTGGTAGAATATGAAATGGAAGTACTTCCCTAGATTAGCTGTGGGGGAGGAAATCTCAGCGGGAAAGTCACACAGTGCGTTGGTGGCTGTGTGTGCTCAGTTGTATCAGACTCTTTGTGACCCCACCAGCAGGCTCCTCTGTCCATAGAATTTTCCAGGCAAGAATACTGGAGCAGACTGCCATTTCCTACTCCAGGAGATCTTCTCCATCCAAGGCTCAAACCCTCATCTCGTAACATCTCTTGCATTGGCAGGTTACCACTAGTGCCATCTGGGAAGCCTGCTTGGAAGGCTGCTTTGGACCAACATCATACCTTCCTTTGAGGCCACAGCTAGAGGCCAGGCATAGGGGAGGAATTGTGAATAACCAGGAACATGTCCGCCTCATCAAACTTTTGATTTTCTCCTTCAACCACTTCACCTGTAAAATATGCATTCACTAAAAGGAATACAAGCAAGAAGAAAATATTTAAAAGTGGAGCCCACTCAAAACAAGGCATGACAAAACTATGCAAGGAAGATCTGAATAAACATCCCCTCAGCAAGAGGTCTTTTTGAGAAAATATTCAAACCATCAGCAATGTAGAGACCTGTATGTACTTTCCTGCTCATCCTGAATCTAGTGTCATAGTATACTGTGTGACTATTTGGAAATGGTAAAAAAAAAAAAAAGAATCTGACACTAACATGTGCTGCTGAGGATGTGGATCAATGGATTTGTTGCATACTACTGGTAGGGCTGTAAAGACAGAACCACACTGGACAGGAGTTTGGCATTTTTTACCAAGCTGAAGGGACAAGGAACCTATGGCCAAACACTTCCACCCATAGGTAAATACCTAGTGGAAATCCACACCTAAACATTAAAAAAATGTACAACTTTCACTGCGACATTATTTGTACTAATCCCAAATGGAAGACAATCTAAATGTGCATCAGCGATAGAATAAATTGTGCTACTTTTAATAAGATGAAGTACTGTGAGCAGTAAGTTAAAAGTAAACTTATTTTTATATTTATTTATAACAATATATACACAAATTACATATGTATATATATTTATAATATATTTATATTATTTTATAGATTAATAAAATCTATTATTAATTAGATTAATTAACAATAGAGTGAAAAAGTTGGCTTAAAGTTCAACATTCAGAAAACTAAGATCATGGCATCTGGTCCCATGACTTCATGGAAAATAGATGGGGAAACAGTGGGAACAATGTCAGAATTTATTTTGGGGGGTTTCAAAATCACTGCAGATGGTGATTGCAGCCATGAAATTAAAAGATGCTTACTTCTTGGAAGGAAAGTTATGACCAACCTAGATAGCATATTCAAAAGCAGAGACATTACTTTGCCAACAAAGGTCCGTCTAGTCAAGGCTATGGTTTTTCTGGTAGTCATGTACGGATGTAAGAGTTGGACTATAAAGAAACCTGAGTGCTGAAGAATTGATGCTTTTGAACTGTGGTGTTGGAGAAGACTCTTGAGAGTCCCTTGGACTGCAAGGAGATCCAACCAGTCCATCCTAAAGGAGACCAGTTCTGGATGTTCATTGGAAGGACTGATGTTGAAGCTGAAGCTCCAATACTTTGTCCACCTCATGCAAAGAATTGACTCATTGGAAAAGACCCTGATGTTGGGAGGGATTGGGGGCAGGAGGAGAAGGGAATGACAGAGGATGAGATGGCTGGATGGCATCACTGACTTGATGGACATGAGTTTGAGTAAACTCTGGGAGTTGGTGATGGACAGGGTGGCCTGGTGTGCTGAGATTCATGGGGTCACAAAGAGTCGGACATGACTGAGTGACTGAACTGAACTGAACTGAATCTCTATTATATAAAATAATATAGATGAATCTTACGTACATAATATTGACTCCCCATATAAGACCCCAAATTATTTATCTATATATGACTTTACTCATAAAATTCAAAAGACTAAACAAAATTATATTATTTACTGAAGCAAGACAGGAGACAAACATAGGTATGTAACAAAGGTCAACGAGGTGTCTATTACCATAGCAGATGGTGTAGTACTAACCCTAAGTGTGGATTTGGGTAGTTTTTGCTGTGTTGGTAGTGATCCATTTCTTAATTTTTGTGATAAAATATGGGTATTCACTTTATAATTATTTGTTTAACTGTATGTTTATGTTTTATGCATTTTTTCTGAATGAATAGTTTTTTGTCAGTGAAAAAAAAAGTATCAAGGAAGACTTTATATATGATATAATGCTTTGGGGGGAGGAACTTTGTATTCCTGGAATTCAAAACACAGCTACAATCATACCTACATACATATAAGTATGTGTATATATCATTGAAACTGAAAGGATCCTGCAGCTAAGACCCTGATGAATATAATCATCATATTCTACTGGACTCAGTATAAATATTTATACACTAATAATAAGATATTAATAAACTTGAAAATGAACTTGAGATAATTTCGTTTGTGGAAGGTGAGCAGAATGACCATGGAGAGCTAAACCTTCATCCTCTACAGCAGAAAATCAATAGACAATAACTGAGAATGAACAAATCAAGAAATAATAGTATAAGCATGTCATTCAAAAATATGAGGAGAAGGAAAACAGTGAATGTTGCTTCCTCCTGAGAACTGCAAACAGGCTTTAGAAGTTTTGGGGGCAAAAAATTGCTGTTTCTCATTGTATGCCAGGCAGAGCTATTTGACTGTCATAGTATGTTCATGTATAATTTTGATGATAATAAAAACAATTTAAAAAGAAATGAAGTTGTAAATGAGAGTGATTAAATTCTATAGCTTTCTACAAGAATGCTGATTCTCCAGCAAATAGGATCATGATGGTTTCCTTAATTTAAGACAGAAAAATTAAAGAAATAAAAATAAATAGGAAAATAAATAATATAAATGATCAACTTGGGAAATATTCATCAACAAAATGACCACATCAGTTAGCATTTCGTGTAGCCCAGGATTTCCTCACAGGAGTATGATAAAGGAGATCAAGGGCCTTCTTCTCTTTGTCCAAAGACAGAGAGAGAGGTGCTCTTCTTTGGAGCCCAGAATAGTCGAGCAGACACCTGAGTCCATTTTGTAGGTAGAAATACCCTGCTTCAAAGCATACAGCGTGGAGCAATCAATCCCAAGGAAAGGTCAAAGAGTCTTCTAACAGATGTTGGCAGATATGAAGACACATAGCAAACATGGAGCATTTTACATTTTATAGAAGTAACAGTCATTTATCAGAAGTCTCTAGTGAAACCACTACAGCATTCTCTCACCTGGAAATATGAAGAGAGGATAAAGGTGCCGGGGAAGAACAATTTTTTTTCTTTTTTTTACAAAATGGATGCTGCATACATTCAAGCCTTAAGGCTCAACTCAGTCAAGAGCTCCCAAAGGAATACGAAACAGAAAGCTGGAGCTTCTCCAACTGCATGAGAAAAGGACAGAGGACTCACAGGAGAGAAGAGAAGGGGGAGGGGAGGAGAGTTCGGGGGATGATTTAAACCTGCAACGAGTCTCTTGGGATCCTTGAGAAAAATCTGGAAACTATGTAAAAATAATTTTCAGATCATCCTGGAGATCATCAGATATTATGTGAGGGAGCTGTGAGGGAGCAGAAACAGAATCTGATTTCAGAAGCTGCTCTCTAAGATGAACTAATGTTCATCAAGGGTTCTTCCTGGACATACAGATGACCATGAGATCTGAATTTTAAAGGAGACAACTCATTCTTCCATGACAAGTTTGTGCATTAAAGATGACAATCCTGGTTCTTTTTTTACTACAATAGGTCAAAGAGCTGAAGTGATAAAAGCAGTACTGAGAATGCCTCACTGAATGAATGGTAACATTGGAAAAAGAAAAAAAATCACTTCTAATATTTGTGCTTCCCAACAGTCTCTTACTACTTCCATCTCATCTTCTCCTTCCAGTATTAGAGCTGCTTCTGGAAAAGGCAGAATTGGTCCCTGCCACCCTTGATTTCTCCCAGCAATCTTGATTCCAGCTTGTGCTTCTTCAGGCCCAGCATTTCTCATGATGTACTCTGCATATAAGTTAAATAAGCAGGGTGACAATATACAGCCTTGACGTCCTCCTTTTCCTATTTGGAAGCAGTCTGTTGTTCCATGTCCAGTTCAAACTGTTGCTTCCTGACCTGAATACAGGTTTCTCAGGAGGCAGGTCAGGTGGTCTGGTATTCCCATCTCGTGAAGAATTTTCCACAGTTTATTGTGATCCACACAGTCAAAGGCTTTGGCATAGTCAATAAAGCAGAAATAGATGTTTTTCTGGAACCCTCTTGCTTTTTCCATGATCCAGCAGATGTTGGCAATTTGATCTCTGGTTTCTCTGCCTTTTCTAAAACCAGCCTGAACATCTGGAAGTTCATGGTTCATGTATTGCTGAAGCCTGGCTTGGAGAATTTTGAGCATTACTTTACTAGCGTGTGAGACGAGTGCAATTGTGCAGTAGTTTGAGCATTCTTTGGCATTGCCTTTCTTTGGGATTGGAATGAAAAATGACCTTTTCCAGTCCTGTGGCCACTGCTGAGTTTTCCAAATTTGCTGGCATATTGAGTGCAGCATTTTCACAGCATCATCTTTCAGGATTTGAAATAGCTCAACTGGAATTCCATCACCTCCACTAGCTTTGTTCGTAGTGATGCTTTCTAAGGCCCACTTGACTTCACATTCCAGGATGTCTGGCTCTAGGTGAGTGATCATACCATCGTGATCATCTGGGTCATGAAGATCTTTTTTGTACAGTTCTTCTGTGTATTCTTACCACCTCTTCTTAATATCTTCTGCTTCTATTAGGTCCATACCATTTCTGTCCTTAATCGAGCCCATCTTTGCATGTAATGTTCCCTTGGTATCTCTAATTTTCTTGAAGAGATCTCTAGTCCTTCCCATTCTGTTGTTTTCCTCTATTTCTTTACATTGATTGTTGAGGAAGGCTTTCGTATCTCTTCTTGCTATTCTTGGAACTCTGCATTCAGATGCTTATATCTTGCCTTTGCTCTTTTGCTTTTTGCTTCTCTTCTTTTCACAGCTATTTGTAAGGCCTCCCCAGGCAGCCATTTTGTTTTGTTGCATTTCTTTTCCATGGGGATGGTGTTGATCCCTGTCTCCTGTACAATGTCACAAACCTCAGTCCATAGTTCATCAGGCACTCTATCAGATCTAGTCCCTTAAATCTATTTCTCACTTCCACTGTATAATCATAAGGGATTTGATTTAGGTCATACCTGAGTGAAGAGGAACTAAAAAGCCTCTTGATGAAAGTGAAAGAGGAGAGTGAAAAAGTTGACTTAAAGCTCAACATTCAGAAAACGAAGATCATGGCATCTGGTCCCATCACTTCATGGCAGATAGATGGGGAAACAGTGGGAACAGTGTCAGACTTTATTTTTCGGGGCTCCAAAATCACTGCAGATGGTGATTACAGCCATGAAATTAAAAGATGCTTACTTCTTGGAAGGAAAGTTATGACCAAACTAGATAGAATATTGAAAAGCAGAGACATTACTTTGCCAACAAAGGTCCTTCTAGTCAAGGCTATGGTTTTTCTGGTAGTCATGTATGGATGTGAGAGTTAGACTGTGAAGAAAGCTGAGCACCAAAGAATTGATGGTGCTTTTGGACTGTGGTGTTGCAGAAGACTCTTGAGACTCCCTTGGACTGCAAGGAGATCCAACTAGTTCATTCTAAAGGAGATCAGTTCTGGATGTTCTTTGGAAGGAGTGATGCTAAAGCTGAAACTCCAGTACTTTGGCCACCTCCTGCAAAGAGTTGACTCATTGGAAAAGACTCTGATGCTGGGAGGGATTGGGGCAGAAGGAGAAGGGGACGACAGAGGATGAGATGGCTGGATGGCATCACTGACTCGATGGATGTGAGTCTCAGTGAACTCAGGGAGTTGGTGATGGACAGGGAGTCCTGGCATGCTACGATTCATGGGGCCACAAAGAGTCGGACACGACTGAGTGACTAAACTGAACTGAACCCTTTATTTTACAACAGAGTCACAATGCCTCCTCCACACTGCAGTGTTGTTTCATTTTTCTGTTTTCCTGGTATTGCTTCTCCCCATTTTCCTCACAGCCCCCTGGCTACCTGACCTCATCTCAGCACTCTGGGACCAGCACTATTTCTACCTGCAATATTATCCTCCCTTCCTTTTAAAGTCGAGTTCAATACCACCTCATTTCTGGTACTTTCCCTGACTTACTTGGGCAGAGTTCATTACTTCTGGTGCAATGGCCCTATATTGACCACAGTACCTTTGCATTTATATTTATAATTATATTGTGATTATGTATATTTTTTATATATATATATATCAGTTCAGTTCAGTTCAGTTGCTCAGCCATGTCCTACTCTTTGCGACCCCATGGACTACAGCATGCCTGGTTTCCCTGCCCATCACCAACTCCCAGAGCTTGCTCAAGCTTATGTCCATTGAGTCAGTGATGCAATCCAACCATCTCACCCTCTGTCATCCCCTTCTCCTCCTGCCTTCAATCCTTTCCAGCATCAGGGTCTTTTCCAATGAGTTAGTTCTTTGCCTCAGGTGACTGAAGTCTTGAAGCTTCAGCTTCAGTATCAGTCCTTTCAATGAGTATTCAGGACTGGTTTCCTTTAGGTTTGACTGGTTGGATCTGCTTGCAGTCCAAGGGACTCTCACGAGTCTTCTGAAACACCACAGTGATGACCAACCAAACTGATCACATGGACCACAGCCTTGTCTAACTCAGTGAAACCATGAGCCATCCTGTGTAGGGCCACCCAAGACAGACAGGTCATGGTGGAGAGTTCTGACAAAACCGGAGAAGGGAATGACAAACAATTCCAGTATTCTTGCCTTGAGAGCCCCATGAACAGTATGAAAAGGCAATATATATATATATATTTTTTTTTTTTCCTTTCACTAATTTGAGTTTCTCAAAGGTAGAAAGCATATCTTTCATATATCTATATTTAGCTAGCTAACTACCATCCATATTGTACCCAGTATATTCCACAGAGGGCTTTCCAAGTGGCACTGGTGGTAAAGAACCTGCCTGCCAATTCAGGAGACATAAGAGACACGGATTTGATCCCTGGGTTGGAAAGATCCCTTGGAGGAAGCCATGGCAACCCACTCGAGTATTCTTGCCTGGAGAATCCCCATTGACAGAGAAACCTGGCAGGCTACAGTCCATAAGGTCACAAAGAGTAGGGCAAGACTGGAACAACTTACCCTGCATGCATGTGTATTCCACAGATCCTGACACAAGCAAGGTGCTTCATAAAAGTCTGCAGAAGTTATTGAACACATGAGGAATTGAGATTTTTCATGTCGAAGAATTAGAAAGATACTAGAGGCATTCTGCGTCTTGACTGTAAATCTTAGTCAATATAAAACGGTCTCATTCTGTTCTTCTGTTCTTAGTTCCAATTCAAGAGAAATTTGTCTTTGTGTCTGTCCAAGTCATCCTTATGCCTGAAAGATCCTTTGTTTCTACTACAACCACAAGCAACAGGCAAATATTTCCAATGGCGCTCTTTAGAGAGGGGCAAATAAGCCCAACCCTGAAGGACAGAACAAAATAACAGAGAGTGGGAAAAGATAGAATTCAACCAAATACAAAGAAAATTGCCATTGTGAGCGTTTTCTATTAACCTTTTAAAAGGATGGATTATCCATTCTGGGCACAAACATATCAATCGGGGAAGTTATAGAGGCAGGAGATATGACAGCAGCTGTGTGGTTTGCCTAATGGTTCTGGAGTCCCAACATTTCTCAGTTTTGTAGGGTAGAGGATGAGGACCAGGAATTATGTGAGGCTGTGTGGAGAATACAAATATCTTGCACACCAAGGGAAAAGAGACCTCAAAGTTTAAGACTTCAGAACATGGCTAGTGAAATGGCTTCCTCTGGCTTAGTGCAAGGATTTTACCTTTCAAAATTCTAGGCTTTCAAAATTGGGAACTTTCTGACTCTTCTTCAAAAACACATGATAATTAGCTGCTCTTTGTTCTTAGATGACAGAATTGGAGGGGGAAAAACCAAATATACATTATACATATACATACACTATTGAAAACAAATACAAACATTTAAGGAGAGATCAAACACCAAAAGTCAACACCAAGGCGAACAGAGCATTACCTATGGTAAATGTTTAGAAAAATTCAGCCTGAGATTATATGAGCTCACTTCTGTCTAGCACAATGCTTGATGGATATCTGGTTTTCAGCAAATGCTAATTTGGTTTATGGAGTTTAAACAGGTAGATCTTGTGTAAAAGGTAGATCTTTTATGGTTCAATTCATATCTGGAGATTTTAGACCCTTTGGTTTGCTTTTCAACTTTTTGTTTCATTTTAACAGACCTAGAATATACTTGGTAAGAGAATTTCTAATTAAAAAAAAAAAAAAACTAAAGTAATTGGTTAAATTCAAGGCTGATGAAAAGAGTTAGGCAGAGTATGATTCCCATGAAGGAGCTGGAGTATGATCCAGCTGTGTGATCATATCAAAAAGGCCCTTCCAGATCCCTTTTGGCTTGCCTTAAAAGCAAAAATAGGAAAATTTTAAAGAACAGAGAGATAGAGAAAGAAGGTTGTTGCCCTACCTTAACAGACCATTGGTAAGTTGCACACAATACGTAGCTGAATTCTGATGTAAACGTGTATTTAGTCATCCAGTCCCTGAGCAATTTCTGAGCACCTATCATATACCAGGAACTACAGCTATAGGCACATGAGAGACGTCAGCAAATCAAACAGTTCCTGCCCTTGGAGACTGTACATTCTAGAGCAAAGATCGTGATTTCCACACTGGCAAGTCTTTGGGATGTGCAGACTGTGAAAAGTACTCTTTAAAAAATTATGTTGTAGTTTCTTTTCAATTACCAATCTACCTATCTTCCTGAAGGCCAGACTTCAGAAAGGTCAGAGGTTATGTGAAATGTACACCACATGAAGGTTAAAATATTTTTAAAGATTTTCAAACATGACAGCAACCTCTTATTCCAAAGGATGAAATCTGCTAGCTAGAGTTAAGTTTCTGTTGAATTCCAACTATTCTTTAAGGTGGGAGGATCAATGATAATTTACACATATTTTTTTATTGATGAAATAGTTTGTCATGGGAGGATTTTCCTTAATCTTATTGGCTGCAAAGCACAGGATAATTACAAGTCTACTCTTCTTCTGGAGAGATGAAAATGTCATGAACAATTATTTATGGCAAATATGATATGGACTTGTCCAAGGATCAGAAAAATAAAAACATCACAGTATAGCAACACAGAGGAATTGTCTGTTGCACTGTTGCTTTCCTGAGATATTTGGCTAGAAGATATGGGTTTTATAATACAAAAGGTTTGCATTCATCAGTTAGTAGAACCAATACAGAAAAGCAGCCTTTAAATATTTGATGTTTCTTCTTGATAACTGTCACTGAAAATTTTTCAAGGTCAAGAATTCTTGAAAATTTTAATGGCTTATTTGCCATCGCATTGCAGGGCTGAATTCGTGCAAACCAAAGAAGTGTACACAGGATTCAGAATGGATCCTTAGAGTAAAGTGAAAATATTAGAAATGACTACTATTGATTAAGGGTCTATTAAATAACAGTAGTGAGCTTGGAACTCTATACCAGTTACTTGGCTGTACTCACCACAGACTTCTGAGATGGATATTAGAATGTTCATTTTATAGATCAGGAACTCAAGATTATGTGAGCACCAAGACATGATTTGAACTTCAGTCTAACTCCAAACTTCATGCATTATCCACAGTGCAACAGGGCCTCTTCCAATAAGAACTGGAATGGATGACAAGGTAAAAAGTTACTTTCCTTTACTGACGCGTGCTTTTCTTAGAGCTTCTGTACTAATACTTCCTCCTTTCGTACTAAGACCAAAAACCGGTTGTCCAACTAAGAGCATCTATAAACTGCAAGAGTCTAGAAAGCCTGTTAGGTGTTTTCAATATGCTTCATAGAATAAGGTTTTTTTTTCTTTTTCATTAACATAGGTAATTAAATAGAATACTTATTTCAATATATTATTTCAAAATATTCTGGGTATCACATCATAAACAAGAGTCAAAGGATATAAAACTTCATGTGAGTATCTAATAAAGGGTTCTTTGTGAAGTGAATTCATTTTAGATCCACAGAAAGATAAAAGGCTTTAAAAGGGTACTTAAAATCAGGGGAAGGTAGGAGAAAGTTTGGCCAAAAATAATAATAATAAGGAAAAGCATGCCTTTCTGGACTGCATGATTCTGTACTTGATGGCTTAGGTTTCTACTGTACATTTCATTTAAAGCAAACTGTATTTTCTAACATAAAACCTCAGCAGGCATTCACTTGGCTAACAAGTGGAAAATTCTGTCCCAGTTTTCCATAATACATTCATGAAGGGATTTGAAGCAACCACCAGTTACTGCAGAAGGAAAATGAAAAAATGTTGTTCCCTGGCATTTTTTAAACAAACACAAAAGTTCAAGCTCTGCAGCTATTAGGCTGTTTGGAGGCAACATAAACACTGGCTTATTTCTAACCCACTATAATCCCTGAATCAAACCCAGCTCTCATTTTCTGTTTTAATTTTTCCTGCAATCTCCCAGAATGGAGGAGTTCGTGAGGCAGGTCACCAGTCAGGGGGCTGAGTTGGAGTCCTACAGTAACAACATCAGAGCCAAGGTCTTCATTTCCTCTGTCCTGGTTGAGAGATCTTACATAATAAGTACCTTCTTTGCTACTCTGCTTAGTCTACCGAGAAGCCCTTCTCTTTGGGGGGAAAAGTATCATTTCTTCTCCTGTTCTTTTTCTTCGGAAAAGGAAAAAGCATATTCAGGGAGGATGTGGTTGACATGTTTGTCTTTTGTATGAGCAGGAAGAAGGAAATTCTTTTCAGGACATGGTTCAATTTATGCAGAATCTCTTGGGATGCTATACTTGTCATGTGATCATTGCACTTAAGAAATCTTAAGCAAACAAGGTCCACCTCCTGCCTCTCAACAGGCTGCTGACAAACCACTGCATAACAAGAGAGCAGAAGAGCTACTTTTATAGTTCTGGGGATAAAGTTTCACCAACTTCTGTGGCTCTTCCAGTCAAGAGGTTTACCTGGTTTTGTCTGAAATCCTTTTGTCATCATCTAATAGCTTTTTAAAGATTCCCCTCTCAATAGCAAATGAGAACAGCTGGCCCCCATTGCCTGAGTAATCTCCCCTCTGGTGATTTTTCAATACCGTTTTTTAGCACAATGGACCTGATGCTACAGAGGCAATTTCCTAAATGGACACCGGAGCCCCTAAGAGGATGATATATGGGCAAAGGTTACTCCACTGAGTCTATTTACATAACTATATCCAAGCCCAATAATGACAGGTGAACGGTGCCAACTCCCAGCTAAATATAAGGCTAGAGGTCTCACCCCCGACCTATAGTCCCACACCAGTAGTGAAGTGCACACAATCCATGATCAACACCAACAAGGGCTACCAGCCCTGATGACACCAAGGCTCATTTACATAGAGATGAGTGTTGGTGTGATGAGTAGGGGAAGAAGGCAGAGTTAACCAGTAAGATCTATAAGCAAACTTCACTGAAGGGAGGGTAATTTTTTTTTTAATGTTTTGGATTTTCCTTGTGGGTGCTTAATACCTGCTAAGTCATGAAAATTGATCCTTATCCACAGCACAGCTGTGGTTTGCACTTCACTTGCAGACTTATACAGATAAAAGTGGCCCCAAGTGGCCCATGCAAGATATTTTTTAAAAATACAACTTAATTAGTTAAAATGTAAGGTTCACTTTCTGCTAAAATTCCTTTAGAGGGACTTTGAACAAGACACTGAATATTTGGTCTGGACCTTGATTTTCCCCTTTGAAATACAAAGAGGTTGAAATAGATGATCTCAAAGGTCCCCTTTTAACTCTAACATTTTGTGATTCTAATTAACTGTACAGATGGAGACTGATAAAATTTGGGATCTGGAAGACATTCTGAAGTGGATTATATAGAATTGTTCTTCTGACAATCATGGAGCTATTTTTTAAAGAGTTTATTGAATGTTGACTCTATACCAGGCAGTACAAATCATCTTCATATAATGCCTCCTATGCATCTCAGAAAAGTTCTGTGACTTATGTAGTTATGGTCTTCATCTAAGGAAACCAAGCCTCAGGAGGATTGACTAAATTGGGGCTGGTGCACTGGGACGGCCCAGAGGGATGGTATGGGGAGGGAGGAGGGAGGAGGGTTCGGGATGGGGAACACATGTATACCTGTGGTGGATTCATTTTGATATTTGGCAAAACTAATACAATTATGTAAAGTTTAAAAATAAAATAAAATTGGAAGAATAAAAAAAAAAAAAAAAAAGAATACAGACACAGAAAAAAGTGGGACAGAAACTTGCACCCAGCTCTCTTTGGCTCCAAAAATCTATGCTTTTAACCATGACTGAGCTGCTTTTGCCATGGCCTCCCCATAATCCTTAGGCCAAGTCTGAGCTTGCTCTCACTCACTTCTTAGCCACTCTGTAATCTTCCTGCTTTTCCTCAGCTTGGAACCAAGATTTCTTTTATCTCAGAGAAGTTAGCTTTCTATAAGCGTGAAAGAAGGGTCTCATTTCCTCTCTGCATTTGCATTCAAACATCTGTGCAGGCAGGATGGGACAGCTGACCATTCTGCCAGTCTTGAGTCCTAATGCAATAAGATTTTTCTTTAGAATTTTACCCAGGGTCATGTGAAATTCCAAATTTCCATTTCCTAGCAGAAGCCTGGTAGCTTTAAGCAACCTCCAGAAGTGTAGGTCATTCTCCTGCCCTGTGGGCTGACCAGCAAGGGTCCCTCTCATGGACCCTTGCCTCTCTTTGTTCCCTCCTTCTTTTGTTACTCTGCCCACTTGCACTAATTCAATTGCAATTAGTACAATCGAATCCTTAATGAGCCAATTTAGTCCAGCCCACATAGCTATTTTCCTCCAATTCAGCTCACATTGAAGAGATTGTACTGTTTACAACATCACACAGAGTATCTACACATTTCTCTAAGAAATAAGATGATCAGGAGTATTTTTAGAATAACATCTCATCTTTCTCTTTGTAGAGTAGGGGCTGGTGGTGCGGCTGCCATTGCTAGGATTTCCTTGTCTTAACCAGGGGCTTGAGAAGATGGCTTAATAGTCATTTACAGTATTTATTTCATGGAGGTGGAGTGAAGCAGACAGAAGTCCGTAGCACTGTTTATATTGGATGCAAGGGGCTTGAGTAAGGATGGAGCCACCGTTCTATGGCGACACTTCCCAATGCTCTGCCTTCCATCATCCCACTGGGGTAGATGGATCCTAGAAAAGAACATAATATTGAAAGTTTATCTTCAAATGACTTTTAGTTGGTAGGAATTATCACTACCTAGATTAGATTGCTTCAACCATGCTCAGTTCAGTTCAGTCGCTCAGTCGTGTCCGACTCTTTGCAACCCCATGAGTTGCAGCACGCCAGGCCTCCCTGTCCATCACCAACTCCCGGAGTTCACTGAGACTCACGTCCATCGAGTCAGTGATGCCATCCAGCCATCTCACCCTCTGTCGTCCCCTTCTCCTCCTGCCCCCAATCCCTTCCCAGCATCAGAGTCTTTTCCAAGGAGTCAGCTCTTCGCATGAGGTGGCCAAAGTACTGGAGTTTCAGCTTTAACATCAGTCCTCCCAAAGAACACCCAGGACCAACCATGCTAACAAGGTTATTAAATTAAAATTAGAAACTAAGGTCCCCAATATTCCTATAGCTCTACCCTAAAATGGAGAAGTTTTAAGAACCACACATATAAATTGGATTTAAGGAATTTCCTTAATAAGTAGCATGGATGAGCCCATAACATCTTATGATTGATTGTTCATATAAACCGCTAGTGAAATACCTAAAATGAGAGGTTCATGCTCATGGTTCTCATTTTCCCCATAATTTGGCTTAGTCCTGGGAGCCAGTATCCTGCTATTTGACTATTATTAGAACACTGTTTTAAGGCAAATAGTGCCAAACTTTAGCCTTTCCCAGTGTTCTTGCCTGGAGAATCCCAGGGACGGGGGAGCCTGGTAGGTTGCCGTCTATGGGGTCGCACAGAGTCGGACACGACTGAAGTGACTTAGCAGTAGTAGGGAGAGTCAAAATAGCAAGTGAATAAGAAGCTGACAAACAAGAAGTCATAGGAAGATATTAATGTATTTATTTATAAAAGGCAGGGAGTCCTGCCCTGAGAAAGGCCAAGTCACATTGGATAATGTTAAGTACTTACCTTGTTCCTGTGGAAGAGAGACCACACTTACTCAACAGGACTCTAGAGAAAGAACTCGTGTCTGTGACTGAGACAAGAGACAATCAGACCACAGTTACAGAGAATGAAACATGTGCTAATACAGCTCTGATGAGATGAGAGACATTAAGTTCCTCATCGCTAGGGAATACATAAGCAGAGACTGAGTGTCCAGGCTACCAGGGATGCTATAGTGTTAAGTTTGGAGGAAGAGAGTAGGAAATAACTCATAGTTAAACTTTTACTTCTATTTGTTGTTGATCAGTTGCTAGGTCACCTGTCTGACTCTTTATGACCCCATGGACTGCAGCACACCAGGATTCCCTGTCCATCACTATCTCCAGAGTTTGCTCAAATTCATGTCCACTGAGTTGGTGATGCCATCCAAACATGTCATCCTCTGTCACCCCCTTCTCCTGCCCTCAATCTTTCCCAGCATTAGGTTCTTTTCCAATGAGTCAGCTCTTTGCATCAAGTGGACAAAGTATTGGAGCTTTGGCTTCAGCATCAGTCCTTCCAATGAATATTCAGGGTTGATTTCCTTTAGGATGGACTGGTTTGATCTCCTTGCAGTCCAAGGGACTCTCAAGAGTCTTCTCCAACATCACAGTTCAAAAGCACCAACCAATTCCTCAGTGCTCTCAGCCTTCTTTATGGTCCAACTCTCACATTGGTACATGACTACTCAAAAAACCATAGCTTTGACTGTATGGACCTTTGTTGGTAAAGTAATGTCTCTGCTTTTTAATATACTGTCTAGGTTTGTCATAGCTTTTCTTCCAAGAAACAAATGTCTTTTAATTTCATGGCTCCAGTCACCATCTGAACAATTATCTAGTTTTTGTCTTCACTGAAAATATGATCAATTATATTTTTTATTTCCTTGAAAAACAGTTTTTGAACTTAATAGAGAGAGAGAGAAATCTGAGGATGGCTCAATGCCAAGTTTAGGTTTGACTGCAGGGGAAACATATTCTCCATGTTGGTTTCTCAATCACAGCAGTATAATTCCTTTCACTCTGCAAAAGAGCCTGAAAATTAAGGCCTCTACATCTTAACATAGTATCAAATATTAGACTACTAGTTATTTTCTAGAAACACATCAGCAAGTTTGCATTCAGGACGCCAAATTGAGTCAGGCAATAGATTTGAGCTTCCCGGGTGGCTTTGTGGTAAATTATCTGCCTGCCAATGCAGGAGATGAAGGTTCAATTCTTGGGTCAGAAAGATCCCCTGGAGAAGGAAATAGCAACCGACTCCAGTATTTGTGCCTGGGAAATCCCATGGACTGAGCAGCCAGAAGGGTTGCAAAAGAGATAGACACGAGTTAGCAACTAAGCAACAATTTGGGGTAACTTGTCTGAAATGTAATTCCTGTAGAAGTACAATGGAATAGCTATTTTTTCATAACTTTTCCAGCTGTTTCAAAAATCAGTGTAACCCTCTATTAGATCAAAAAAGTATGTGAAATTTCTTAGAGATGTAACATTTAAGGTACAAATTAATCTGAAAAAAAGAAACATACCTAACATTATGCATTCAGAATAACAAGAAGCTTTGTTCCTTTTGAAACTAGTCGTGATTTTATTTTGCCTTCCTTTAGTTTTTAATAATGATCCTTCTTGTCTAAAAAGCAAATTAAGTTGTCTCAGTGTTCAGCTCTTTGTTCACGCAAATAAATAAAATCACTTTGCGAATTCCATTGTTAACATAAAAATCTAATTTTGAATTCTTAGTTACATCTAATATCCTACCACAGATATCATCACAACTATCAATTAATTGTATTCCTTTTATACATGGTTGACATGGAGATAAACAATTTACAGATGATTGAAAGGAAATTTTGTAATCTTGGAAATATTAAGGTTTCCCAGGCAGTTAAATTCTGTTAGCATCTGTACATAGTCTTTGTACTGTAACCAGCGAGACATGATTGCAACCTAAATGTCTCTTTCTTTTCAGGTGGAGAAGATTTTCATCTCTTTGAGATAATGTGTATTAGTTCCCATGTGCTAAGTTGGGCTGCAGTAACAAATGACACCATGTGTCATTAAAAACAGTGAATGTTTACTGCCTGTTATCATTGCATATTCAGTGTGTGCTGGTCCAATTCAAGACCTCTCTGCTCCATTTCTTCCTTAGTCAATGACCCACATTGATTGAACAGCCCCAATCTGGGATTGCTCAGCTCATGGCAGATGGAAAAACAAAGTCACGTCATCACTTCTGCTCACATTTAATGGGCCAAATCAAGTCACAAGTATGATGTATGTCAAGAGAATAGAAGCTTATAGGAAGGAGCTGTGTAGCTACTGAATGCAGAGCTAGAAGTGTGAAAAGGATACATAAAATGAACCCAAAGTCATTAAGATCAAATGTGTCTTGGAAACATTTTACCTAATCTGCCTTTCTCCTTCTCAACTATTTGACTGATGTGATCAGTTGAAGGATTTTGACCAAGTCACCAATATTTCATCATTTGTTATGATGTCCTTAGGTTTTAATAACCACAGGTTATTTGCCCATAAAGTGGCAGGGCAGTAAATTTTCATTGTGAATAACCAGGGAATATGGTATTTTGTGTAAAGTTTTCTTTTTCTTTTTTCTAAAGTAAGAGAATATAGTACTTTATTCATGTATTATTCAGAATACATGAGGAAGCCACTTTATGTATTTTTCTCATTAACACGTCACAGTAAATGAATATTAATTCATGCTATGATAAATTATAATGGAGTGTTTGAGCAGCTATGAGATTCCACCTCATGCTACACAAATACCTGGAAAGTTGCTGGGGAGTAATATGATTATCACAAGCCGCACGAGGGAAATAATATAATCTGTTGCCCTCTATAAAACGCTATCCCATTTTTCTTAAAAGCTTAGCAGATTGAAACAAATCCTTTTGAAGTCAATTTATTAGATTTTTAAAAATCCCACTCCTTCCTCCTTGCCTTCCTCAGCTAGAGACCTTTAATAAGCAGGTATAAGGTGATACCTCATTGCAGTTTTGATTCACGTTCCTCTAATAATTAGTGATGTTGGAGCATCTTTTCATGTATCTCTTGGCCATCTGTATGTCTCCTTTGGATAAATGTCTTTTTAGCTCTTCCACTTTTAATTAGATTTTTTTCTTTCTTTCCTTTTTTTTTTATGTTGAGCTGCATGAGATGTTTGTATATTTTGGAGATTAATCCTTTGTCTGTTGCTTCATTTGCAATTATTTTCACACCGGGAGCTCAACTCGATGCTCTGTGATGACCTGAGGGGGTGGTGGTGAGAAAGAGGTCCAAGAGTACCAGGATATAGCTGATTCACTTCATTGTACAGAAGAAATGAACACAACATTGTACAGCAAATTATATTCCAATAAAAGCATAAAAGAAAAAAGCTAAAAAAGAAGCAGGTGTAAAAATCAGCAGGCAACTAACTGCAATTTAGGCCTTTCTTGGAGAGAGAGTTTATTGGGATTAGCTAAAACAGCTGTCTTCTGAAGATCATTGATAAGATCACTGCTCCAGTATTTGGGGTTAGATGTAACAGAGCAGCCTGGTGGTCTACAATCTGGAGGGTCACAAAGAACTGGATGTGACTGAGTGAGCACACATACACACACGTCTTGATGAACACTGTACACTTTTGAAGTTTAAATTATTACTAGACAGATAGAAACATGGAGGCAGGAAAGAAGGGAGAGAAAGTAAGAGCACACAAGAGCATGCCATCAGAGAACAATATTATTTTACCTGGTGGTGTAGATTTATCAAAGCGTGTGGGAGATTGTAGAGATGCTAGCTCTGATATGAAATGGATTTTTTTCTTCACCGGAAAGTACCATTGGTTGACTGTCACTTTAACAAAAGCATTTTCCACTAGAATCCCTCAACTGAGAAGGGTCTCTTCCCTCACCTTTGGTCACTGCACTAGCCTAATAACATTGGTGCTCTATATAACTGGGCACATGGGCCCTGGAGCTTAAGGCAGTTGCTGAAGAGGTCGCTTAGATTGTTCTCTGGATTAATATTAATCTAAGAAATTTAAGAGGTTGCTTAGATTGTACTCTGGATTAATATTCTCTGCCTGGATGCTCAGAATAGACAGATATCTTGTTCTCTTTGAAACTATGTGTCCAAATGTTTATCATCCCTCAGAATCCAGAACATTCATGTATTATTTTTTTTTCAATTTCCAAGGCACCCCTTTTCATTTTCTGCTATCTCTTTGCATATTACATTAACAAAACATACTCATTTGAATTAAAACATAATAACATGAAAACTAAGAAATGGCTCCATATGAAAAAGGAACATAATACATTCAAGGACTCATCACAGAATCACAATTTCACAATTAGAACTGTAATTTGTGATTTCTTTCCATATCCAATCACTGAAATACCCACAGGGATGAAGGGAACAGAGAAAATACATCTAGTTCATCATCATTCCTGTTTTTTTTTCCCCCCCAGTATTCAGGTGTCTCCTTGTAACTTCTCCTTTTCTGAAAGACCTCACATATTCTGCCTCTTGAAAGTGAAAATGTTACTTGCTCAGTCGTGTCTGACTCTTTCGACTCTTTGTGACCCTATGGTCTGTAGTCTGCCAGGCTCCTTTCTCCATGGGATTTCCCAGGCTAGAGTACTGGAGTGGGTTGCTGTAGGGAGACAGCAAATTAGCCAAGATAGTGTGGTCAGCCTCTCTCACCCCGTTTTGTAAATAACGACGATGTAACAGCTGAGATCACTATGCATGTGCATCAGGAGGTGCCCCCTCAGTCACGGGTTACTTTGCGTGGTGCACCTGTATGAGCTTCACCATGAAAGCCCTGGATGCTGCTGCATCAGGGCTGCACTGGAGCAACATCATGGTGATGTTATACGAGGTTCTGTTCTGGCTACATTATGGTTATGTTGTGGCTGCTGCTATGGCTGCTGCGTTAGCCAGGGGAGAGGCCCTGTGATGGCTGCCTTGACAACCAGGAGAGAATAAATGCATCTGCAGTTCCAATGGCTCCTTGCATCTTCTTCCAGCCTCTTAGCTTGAGCCTTGCCTATCTTGGGTCCGAGGAATGGTGCAGACAGTGTGAACAGCAATACATTTGGTGTCATGAACAAGATCAGTGATACAGTTGTCATTCCTTTCTCCAGGGGATCTTCCCAACCTAGGGACTGAACCCAGGTCTTCCACATTGCAAGTGGATTCTTTACCATCTGAGCCGCCAGGGAAACCTGTTTTGACTCCTAACTGCTAACAATTTTAAGTCTGGCACCATCTTGATCAGTTAATGTCCAGGCTAACAAGAAATCTTTTTATGATATGAACATTTTCCATATAAAATTTTTAGACAAAATGATTTACTTTTCTCCTTGGATGCACAAATAATCATTCTTCTTAATTATTTCATCTGTCATGTCAATAATAGTTTTCAATGATAAGAGAAACAACTAACTCTTCAGTCTCTTAAAAATAAAGTTGGAACACAACACCTGTGAGACATGTTTTCTGCTATTATAGGAGCATCAACAACAACACAACATCACCAACACCGCCTGAAGTATGATTTAAGTTGATCCTTTCTGTTTGCCATTCCTGCTTTAAAGGAAAGTTTCAGGGCTTTTTTTTTTTTCCCTTAGTAAAATTTATGACTTTAGTGTAAGAAAAGATGTAGCTGTCAAAGGAAACTGTTCATATTTTTAAAAGTAATTTTGTATGGAAAACACTGATTCTGTACTATGTGAATGATCATTTATGTTTGCTTTAATAAGGGTTAGAAAGGAAATACTACCTTTGCCAAAGCAATATTCAGAGATTTCAAACAAAACATTCCTACAGAAATAAAGAGTCAGACTTCTGGATTTTCTTATCCCTATGCTGTGGTTTAAAATGTACAATAAAATCAGCATTTATCTAAGAATGAAGTGGGAACTGGGGGACTTTAACTCTCTGAGTATAAGATTTTTATTATATCCCTTTTCCTGAAATATCATGGCCCAAAATAGTAAGTTTAGGATTGTTGCATTCATTGACTAATAATGGTGTACATATTAAATCCTTTTCATCTTTTTTCTTAAAAAAAAAAAATTCCACTGTTAGAATACACCTATTTTAAGTGATGGTGACTTTTTTTAACATGGAAAATATATTGTTTGAATTGTAAAATTAGAGCTTCTTAATGATAGAACAATAAGGATAGTGATATTATTATTTTCTACAGACCTCCTCAGATTGTATAGCAGAACACAGGCAACTCTGTTTGTTTTGTTATAGGAGGTAGCCACAAATAATTAGACGAAAATCCCATGGAGGGAGGAGCCTGGGAGGCTGCAGTCCATGGGATCCAGAAGAGTCAGACACGATTGAGCGATTTCACTTTCACTTTTCACTTTCATGTATTGGAGAAGGAAATGGCTACCCACTCCAGTGTTCTTGCCTGGAGAATCCCAGGGACGGGGGAGCCTGGTGGGCTGCCGACTATGGGGTCACACAGAGTCGGACACGACTGAAGTGACTTAGCAGCAGCAGCAGCAAGCTACTGTTAATAACGCTGTTATCAGCTTCATGTCTAATGATCCAATTTGAGGCATACCTTGAATGTAAAAAGGATAGAACTTGCTGATGAATTTGGACATAGGTTTTGAGAGAAAACAGAGTCAAGGATGACTCCAAACTTCCCTGCAGGTCTCGGTGAATGAACATGTCAAGGAGGAGGATCTGGGGTTGTGGAATGTACAGAATTCTGGTTTGTATCTGCTGAGTTTATGATGTTGAGTGAATAGTTGGGTATACAAGTTGGGAATTCAAAAAAGAGACTGGAGGTAGAGCTTTTTCAGAAGCATTACTTAAAATGATGAGATTGGATGGAGTCATATAAGGAAGAGAATGTAATATGAAGAGAGGATGTCTGAGGATTGAAGGGAGGAGAAATCAACTTATGGAAAAATGCATCCTGTAAGGTAGGATAGAAAGGAGAGACAGAAGGTCGACATTTCTTCCAAAAAGTTTTACCATAAGGTGCCTCAAAGAAGCGGGTAGAAGCTAGAAAACCTGGTGTCGACAGAGAAGCTACTTTTTAAAATGAGAAGCACTATATCCTGTCTGTCTACTAATGGAAATCATCCAATGGAAGAGAAGAAATGAAAGAAGAAAGCAGGATTCAATGCAAGAGCAAAGGTTTTGCGTTCCCAGGTGGCACTAGTGGTAAAGAATCTGCTTGCCGATACATATAGACATAAGAGACACAGATTAGGTCCCTGGATCTGGAATATCCCCCAAAGGGGGGCAAGGTAATCCACTTCAGTATTCTTGTCCAGAGAATCCCATGGACAGAGGAGCCTGGTGGGCTACGGTCCATAGGGTCTCAAAGGATGGGGCATGACTGAAGTGACTTAGCATGCATGCAGGAATACAGTGCACAGGTGAAGGAATTGATCCCAGAGGGAGCAGAAACACCTGGTTCGTTGTGATAGGGGTAGATTCTATGGTGACAGATGGAGAGAGAATGCTTCTTAAGGTGGGAAGCATTCACATAGGCTTCTGGTTGCTTCCAACTTCTGGATAAAATATCATACAAACTTTATCAGTTGAGAGTGAGGATTGGAGAAGAGGTGTTTGAGAAACACATGCAGAAGAGCGATGGGAAGCAAATGGACTAGAAAAATCAAGTAACATTTCTGGGCAATATTTCAGATTGTGGATATAATTTTGAAGCGTGATCAGTCATCACAGTTGTGGATACTTTTTAAGCCACTTTCTACACTGAGGATGCACTTGTAACTAAGGCTGATGTTTTCTTATGTGAACTGATGGGTGGAAAAATGGCAAAGTTGTTGAGGAATTGTCAAAGGAAAGACCATAGTGAAGGACTGTAATTGACCATATGGAACTGAAGCTTGGCAAGAAAGGATGGGAGTCATTGTGAGTGGTACTATGGATAAACATTCCCAAAATGGAAATCCTAAGCGTTCTTTCCAAACCTGATCCTTGTTTTTTATTCTCTCTTCAGTGATGGATCATCTAGTTCTCAGGGCCAAGAATCTGGAAATCATACTAAATCTCTGTTGCTTTTAAATCCTTGATCTAATTCTATGAAGTTGCTCTCTTATTTTTCAAGTCTATTTCCTTTTCTTCTTCACTTGATTTTCCCATGATTATTTGCCTATATACTATGCTCATGTATATTCGTGTCATTTACATGAATATTGCAAGAAATTCAAAATTAGTACCTTATTCCCTTCCAGCCTTTCACCTCATTGATATATGATCTGCAATTACCAGAATGACTAATCAAATTATACTACCTCTCTACTTAAAAAATATTCACTTTTTCCAAATATCCTGCAGAGTAGGTCCCAACCATTTATCATTTTAAAAACTTTTTTATATGATGGTGATTATCATTAATAATATTTTATTATATCCTTGAAAGTTGCTGAGAGTATAGATACTAAATATCCTCCCTACAAAAAAAGAAATGGTAATTATGTGAAGAGATAGCAGAACTAGTGAACACCATATTGGTAATAATTTTTTTTTAACTTCACAATATTGTATTGATTTTGCCATATATCAATATGAAACTGCCACAGGTATACACTTGTTCCCCATCCTGAACCCTCCTCCCTCCCCGTACCATCCCTCTGGGTCGTCCCAGTGCACCAGCCCCAAGCATCCAGTATCGTGCATCAAACCTGGACTGGCGACTCGTTTCATATATGATATTATATATGTTAAAAACTTTTTTTTAATGTGGACCATTTTTTAAAGTCTTTATCGAATTTGTTACATGATTGCTTCTGTTGTTTATGTTCTGGGTTTTTGGCTATGAGGCATGTGGGGTATTCGTTCCCTAACCAGGATTGAGCACACGCCCTGTGCACTGGAAGTAGTCTTAACCACAGACCACCAGGGAAGTCCCTCAAACATTTCAACGATAGAAGAATAATGGTAGTTAATGGGTCTTCGAAAGCTACATGTGCAAAACACTGAGCTCAGCACAAGTGATCCTGGTACAGCCTCAGGGATGATTGATTGATTGATTATTCTGTAGAACTACTGTTATAAAGTGTCCGACTCAGTCATGTCCGACTCTGCAACCCCGTGAACTGTAGCTCACCAGGCTCCTCTGTCCATGGGATTCTCTGGGCAAGAATACTGGAGTGGGTTGCCATTTCCTTCTCCAGGGGATCTATTCCCAACCCAGGCATTGAATTCAGGTCTCCTGCATTGCAGGCAGACACTTTAACCTCTGAGCCACCAGGGAGATTTTTATAGATAAAGAAATAGAAGGATGAAAACACTAAGTAATGTGAATGAGGCAACATTTGAATGAGGAAGAACCAGAGTTTGGATGTAGGTGTGACTAATTCCAGAATGTGCTGTCATGACTATAAGACATTATTGTCTGAGTATAAGGCTTGGGGTAATTTGACACTTGCTTATCATTCAAAATTTTCTCTTGTCCCCTCTGATGGACCTTCTTGTGTAAAATCCAGTTTCCTAACCCCATACCTGTATTTATACATCCTCTTGTGCTTACAAAGCTTTCCCCAAATGCCCTCCTTCTTCTCAACTCCACATACAGCCCACCTACCAACCACACCTTGCTTGGACAACCTTCATGGGTTGACTTAAAATTCACCTTCTTTTCTGAGGCCACTTGGTAGAACTGGCATTTGTTCCCAGTCCCCTTGTTTAGCTTTCTATTACTGAACCATTAATACTATGATTCACTTTTCTGTTTATCTCTCCAAGTATCTATAATGGGCAGAATTTTGTCACCATAAAAAATTCATATGCTGAGGTCCTAACTTTTATCTTCTTAGAATGTGAAGTATTGAGAGATAAGGTCCTAAAGATTAATCAAGTTAAAATGAGAACATGAGAGACTCTATTCCAATCTGTTTGATGTCTTCATAAGAAGAGGAAAATTTGGACACCCAGAGAAATTTGGACACCCACCCAAAATAGTATGTCCTTTTCATTATAGGGGACTATAATGCAAAAGTAGGAAGTCAAGAAATACCTGGAGTAACAGGCAAATTTGATCTTGGAGTAGAGAATGAAGCAGGGCAAAGGGTAACAGAGTTTTGCCAAGAGAACACACTGGTCATAGTAAACACTCTCTTCCAACCATACAAGAGAAGACTCTACACATGAACATCACCACATAGTCAATAAAGAAATCAGATTGATTATATTTGCAGCCAAAGATGGAGAAGGTCTACACTAGCAAAAACAAGACCATGACTTGGGACATGACTGTGGCTCAGATCATGAACTCCTTATTGTCAAATTTTGACTTAAATTGAAAAAAATAGGGGAAACCACTAGACCATTCAGGTATGACCTAAATCAAATCCCTTACAATTATACAGTGGAAGTGACAAATAGATTCAAGGAATTAGATCTGATAGACAGAGTGCCTGAAGAACTGTGGATGGAGGTTTGTGGCATTGTACAGGAGGTAGTGATCAAGAACATTCCCAAGAAAAAGAAATGCAGAAAGGCAAAGTGATAGTCTGAGGAGGCCTTAGAAATAGCTGAGAAAAAGAAGAGAAGCAAAAGGCAAAGGAGAAAAGGAAAGATATACCCATTTGTATGCAGAGTTCCAAAGAATAAAAAGGAGAGATAAGAAAACCTTCCTCAGTGATCAGTGCGGAGAAATCGAGGCAAACAATAAAATGGGAAAGACTAGAGATCTCTTCAAGAAAATTAGAGATACCAAGGGAACATTTCATGCAAAGATGGCCTCAATAAAGGACAAAAATGGTAGGGACCTAACAGAAGCAGAAGATATTAAGAAGAAGTGGCAAGAATACAAGAAGAACTGTACAAAAAAGATCTTCACAACCCAGATAATCATGATGGTGTGATCACTCACCTAGAGCCAGACATCCTGGAATGTGGTGTCAAGTGGGCCTTAGAAAGCATCACTATGAACAAAGCTAGTGGAGGTGATGGAATTCCAGTTGAGCTATTTCAAATCCTGAAAGATGATGCCATGAAAGTGCTGCACTCAATATGCCAGCAAATTTGGAAAACTCAGCAGTGGCCACAGGACTGGAAAAGGTCAGTTTTCATTCCAATCTCAAAGAAAGGCAATGCCAAAGAATGCTCAAACTACCACACAATTGCACTCATCTCACATGCTAGCAAAGTGATGCTCAAAATTCTCCAAGCCAGGCTTCAACAGTACATGAAACATGAACTTCCAGATGTTCAAACTGTATTTAGAAAAGGCAGAAGAACAACAGATCAAATTGCCAACATCCATTGGATCATCAAGAAAGCAAAGGAGTTCCAGAAAAACATCTACTTCTGCTTTATTGACTATGCCAAAGCCTTTGACTGTGTGGATCACAGAAAACTGTAGAAAATTCTTAAAGAGATGGGAATACCAGACCACCTGACCTGCCTCTTGAGAATCTGTACAGGTCAGGAAGCAACAGTTATAACTTGACATGGAACAACAGACTGGTTCCAAATTGGGAAAGGAGTACATCAAGGCTGTATATTGTCACCTTCCATATTTAACTTATATGTAGAGTACATCATGAGAAATGCTGGATTGGAAGAAGCCCAAGCTGGAATCAAGATTGCCAGGAGAAATATCAATAACCTCAGATATGCAGATGACACCACACTTCTGGCAGAAAGTGAAGAACTAAAGAGCCTCTTGATGAAAGTGAAAGAGGAGAGTAAAAAAGTTGGCTTAAAACTCAATATTCAGAAAACTAATATCATGGCATTTGATCCCATCACTTCATGGCAAATAGATGGGGAAACAGTGGAAACAGTGACAGACTTTACTTTTTTGGTCTCCAAAATTACTGAAGAAGGTGACTGCAGCCATGAAATTAAAAGACGCTTACTTCTTGGAAGAAAAGCTATGAGCAACCTAGACAGCATATTAAAAAGCAGAGATATTACTTTGCCAACAAAGGTCTGTTTAGTCAAAGCTGTGGTTTTTGCTTTCCAGTGGTCATATATGGATGTAAGTATTGGACCATAAAGAAAGCTGAGTGCCAAAGAATTGATGCTTTTGAACTGTGGTGTTGGAGAAGACTCTTGAGAGTCGCTTGGACAGCAAGAAGATCCAACCAGTCCATCCTAAAGGAGATCAGTCCTGAGTATTCATTGGCAGGACTAATGTTAAAGCTGAAACTGCGATATTTTGGCCACCTGATGCTAAGAAATGACTCATTTGAAAAGACCCTGATGCTGGGAAAGAATGAAGGCAGGAGGGAAAGGGAACAACAGAGGACGAGATGGCTGGATGGCATCTCTGACTCAATGGAGATGGGTTTGAGTAAACTCCAGGAGAGGTGATGGACAGGGAGGCCTGGCATGCTGCAATCCATGGGGCCACAAAGAGTCAGACACGACTGAGCAACTGAACTGAACTGAATCAGAAATGTGGTCACAAACAGAGCAAAGCTCATATAGACTATGTGAGGACACAATAAAGATGGTTATCCGTAAGCCAAGGAAAAGAGCCTCAAATGAAACCAAAGTTGCAACACTTCATCTCAGACTTCCAGCCTCCAGAACAGAGAGAAAATGAATTTCTATTGTTCAAGCCACCCAGCCCATGATCTTTTGTTATGGCAGCCCTAGCAAACTAATACAGAATCTCTACTGCTAGCCTTCAGTGAAAGTCAAAGTATTATTCCCTCAGTCATATCCAACTCTTTGTGACCCCCTGGATTGGGGCCCACCAGGCTCCTCTGTTCATGGAATTCTCCAGGCAAGGATACTGGAGTGGGTTGCCACGCCCTCCTCCAGGGGATCTTCCCAATCCCAGGGTCAAACTCAGGTCTCTTGCATTACAGGCAGATGCTTTACCACCTGAGCCACCAGGGAAGCACTAGCTTTCAGGTTAGGAGCTAATCTTATTTGCTTGTTCACCCTTAGGATTCTCATCCTGTAGCCTTCTCAACTCACTACACAAATTTTTTTATCTGACTAAGGTTTAGGATATTCGATACTTTTTACCAGATGCATGAAAAAATAGGTGGGAATAAATGTACTTGCACACAGGAATAAATCATGGGCCTCCTAAATGTGAGTCTGCATCCATCTAATTTTCCAAGGTCAAAGGCACGTTATCTTGTGCCCTTTATTCTTACACCACATCTTCCATGTTATTGAGGATACTTGTTGAATAGGAAGACATACAGACAAATGGGCTGTATTTGTAGTACATAAACACAACTCATGATTTATTTGGTAAAAATAAAAATTGAGGTCCATGACCTCTTGATTTTGATCTTCAGCAGTCATCACATTCAAACATGGCCCTTTCAGAGGTACGAAGGCATCATAATTGCAAGTGTAATCAGTCATTGGAACTTGAGTTTCTTAGTGTGGCAAGCATCAGGGTTACATTTCCCCTCTCAAACCCTCCTTTTCTTAATGAAGAGAGAAGTGTTTACCTGCCAGACATTTTCAAGTTTTCACAGTTCTAGTTAGAAATATTCTGACTTAATGCTGTCATACTTTAGCAAATAACAGATAGCTAGTTAGGAGCCCATGAATGAAGTTACCCAAATATCTGGTGTACACAACATATAAAACCAGCATCACATGTGTTAGAGGGATTTAATTCCTTATTCAGAACTTTAATTTCAGTTGACTTGATTTCATGGGGAAGAAAATAGCTTCTTACCAAACATTTATTTCATCTTCTACAATAGCCACAATTCTGGTTGAAGTGAGAAGAAAAATAAAATCTTGATTTTTGCATTTTGTGAGGCTGCACCATCTTGATAAACCCGGAGGACCTTTATAAAACTTGACATGGATTTTGAACCACATTTATCACCACATCTTCATTTTTATTAAATTGTATACCAGAGTCACAGGACTTTGTTTCTTCACTAGGAAATTTCAGATGCAGTATGGTAACTTTGGTCTAAGTCATCTCACTGAACACAGCTTTTTAATAACTTACAAAACTATTGATGCTGGAAAAGACTGAAGACAAAAGAAGAAGGGGGCAGCAGAGGATGAGATGGTTAGATGGCAATGCCAACTCAACGGACATGAATCTGAGTAAACTCCAGGAGATGGTGAAAGACAGGGGAGCCTGGCATCTGCAGTCCATGATGAGGTAGTCAGACACAACTTAGAGGCTAACAACAATAACAGAGAGCTAATTTTGATTTTTTTTCCAGACATTGAGTTGAGACTAGCAAAAAGAGTATGAACTGAAACAGCAAAACCTTTGTTGTTCAAACAAGCCATTAGTCTAACTTTCCAACCTCCCATGGAACTGTGGATGAATTCTTTTTGTCAAACTCCTCTACCCTCTACAACTCTTATTTTCGAGTCTTCTATTAAAGATCTCTAGAAGAACCCTTACACTGCAATTTTATTTCCAACTTAATTTTTTTTTTTAGAGTCTCACAATCCTATATCCATCATTACTGGATTCTCCATCCCACCATAGACACTTCCTTTCTGTTTCTGCTAAGTCACCTCAGTTGTGTCCGACTCTTTGAGCCTGAACCCCCCAGGTTTCTCTGTCCACGGGATTTTCGAGGCAAGAATACTGGAGCAGATTGCCACGTACTGTTTCCAGGGGATCTTCCAGACCCAGGGGTCGAACCGTGACTCTTATATCTCTTGCATCGGTAAGCGGGTTCTTTACCACTAGCACCACCCGGGAAGCCCCTCCTTTCTGCTGGTTTTGTGCAGTTTGCTCTTTTCAACTATTCCACCTCCCTCTCTGTACTTACCCTTTCCTCTCTCTTGTTCCCTGAAAGAGTAAGAGGAACTGTATGAGAGAAGGATTCAAAAGGTCCAGAGATGAATGAGTCTCAGGACAGAAAGTTAAGTGACATCACGCTTCCATCAGTGTTTCAATCTTCAAATAACCTGGAATGTATTACCCTGATTTATAATACACTATATTTTGGGTTGGGCTTCCCAGGTGGCTCAGACAGTAAAGAATCTATCTGCAATGCAGGAGACCCAGGTTCAATCTCTGGGTCAGGAAGATCCCTTGGAGAAGGGAATGGGAATACCTACTCCAGTATTCTTGCCTGAAGAATTGCAAGGACAGAGAAGCCTGGTGGCTTCTCCATGGAGTCACAGAGTTGGACACAGACTGAATAATTCATGCTTTGAATGAAGGTTTTTAGAAACTGTGCAAACCAGAAATTCTATTTACAAATAATTTGTAAATAGAGACATCTTTGCCTTTCTTTCTTATCTTTGTACAGAATCTCCATAAATTTTGCTGCTGAGTTGGTACTGCCTCTTTACTTATTTAAATACTAGGATTCAAAAGGGGACAAAGAGAGTCAGTACCTTATTTCCTGTTACCCAAGACCTATGCTAGGACCATGATGAGAATATTTCTGAAAATACTTGGCTTAATACTTAATTAATATTTCTGAAAAAAACAATTTTTGTGATGGAAATTTTGGATCTAGGGAGAGGAAATTACCAAAAAGAAGCAAGTCACTTAATATATGTCACATTTTGTACATACTTTTCTGAAAATTCCCAGCTCTTCTTAAAACAAACCCATTTTGTAAGAACAGGAGGCTTTTTCAGATTTGGATAGTTTGAACTCTTCGATTAAAATGGAGCAAAATCTAAATATTTCCCTCTTCACACAGGCCCCTAGATTCAAAAAAGTGTAAAGCCTCACCCAGCAAAGAAACACTTCTCCCCTGTGAGAATCAGAAATGTCTGGAGAGCAAAACAAAACCACAACGACTGCGGCTACGAATCCACGTGCATTCAAGTCTGGTCTATATTACAAAGGCCGAGGGAGCCTTAAACTCCTTCCAGCACTCCTCCCCATCCTCGAGCCCACTGTCCTTGACTTACAGCCAGGCTCTTGCTATACATTTTGTAGCATAATCCAAACAGTGTCCCCGGCTCTTGCCTATAAAAAAGTCTGTCTTGAGTAACACATCTCTGAAAGGATCCACCGTTAAGTATAATCCAATCCAAGAAAGCTATGTCATTGTGCATCTCCACAGCTCTGATCAAAAGAGCAAAACCATGGTGTGTGCCGCATTCTCCCACTGGGCAAAGGTGCAGGAACATTCCATGTGGGAAGATGCGGTCCTGCTGCTGTGGACCTGGCTCCAGGACCGGACGCGGGGATATGAGAACCTGAGAGGAGACCTCCAGAGGCCCGGGCAGTGATGTGGGAAGCCTTGGCTCCGTTTTGAGCACAGCTGTGTTATAAATGGGATGAACTCGTATTTCTTGGATCATGCTCAGCCTGGGTCACAGGACAGCTAAGGTAGGAATACAAATAATGTTACCTTCGGCCTGCTCTCCTCCAGGGTGTATATTGCTAAGAGTTGGAAGTTGTTGAGATCTGTCCTCACAGCTGCATGGGCTCAGCACTTTGGGAATGACGTGCATTCTGTGACACCTGCTTCCTCACTGCCCATCCTCCTCTGTCTGTCTCCTTTGATCTCTGTTTCTCTCTCCATCATCTGTCTCAGGATGGGTTTCTGGAGAAAGTCCACAGGCTGCCTCAAATTTCCTCCTGAGCTCAGACTTAGACTGAAACCATTAATTCCTTCATTCCCCCATTCATCAAGAATTGACCTAATATTTTTGTGAATGGCTGAGCAAGGGTGGGCCAACAGTTTTCTGGACTGCAAGATGGCTTATGGGCACTTGTATTCCACTGGAAAACCATGCCTGATATTAACAAAGTATGTAGGCATCTTCTCAGAAGTCTGCTTACCTTGTTGCTGATGTTCAGTTGTTAAGTCATGTCCAACTCTTTGTGACCCCATGGACTACAGCATGCCAGGCTTCCCTGTCCTTCACTATCTCCTGGAGCTTACTCAAACTCATGTCTAGTGAGTCAGTGATGCCATTCAACCATCTCATCCTCTGTCTCCCCCTTCTCCTCCTGCCCTCAGTCTTCCCTGATATAATTCTTTATGTGGTGCTTACCTTCATAGATTAGAACTTCACAGATATTATTTTGTGTTTCATCTTAGGAATTATGGTTTATAGAGATGGAGGCCAAATCATGCATGGATAAACTGAGGGCTATAAAAGAGGTGTTAGCTGTCAGATCCTCCCCACAAAGCAAGGGTGGGAGCAAAGAGAGAACTTTGTTCACACATCTCACGGGGCCGCCTTCCCCCTGAGAAAAACAGCACATCCTCTATTGATTTCCATGTCTTAATCAAGCAGATGTAATTATAAAGAGGAGGGTGGGAAAGACAGAGGGAAATTGACTTTGAAAAGAAACAGATAGCTTTTTTGAGTCAGAAGCAAGTTTCCCTCAGTGAAGGCTGAGAAGGCAGGGCATGGGGTAAACTTCCCATGTTTCTTGTCCACTGCAAATAAGAACATTCTCTAAGTAGAATTTGGTTTAAATTTTACGTCAGCTGATGCTTGTTTGAGCTTTAATGTTGAGGCTAAGAGAAAAGACTCACTCCAGGGATTATGTAAAAATGTTCAAGAAAAACATGATGAACTTCTAACTTCCTTGAACTCAGATAATGAGTGAATTGGCTTAGAAATCACACTCTCACCAGAAACCCACCCTTTAAATAAGCTTTTGGTCTTAATGTGCAAATCCATAGAAAACATTTTTGTGGATTTAAGCCTAATATATATGATATGATATGATCAAAAGTAAGCACACAAAATTCTTGGCAACCTAATCCAAAGCAGCAAATATTCTAATAACCTCCTCAGTCCTTGAGACTGACAGAACACCAACCTGACTTAATTCAAGTGCCATTCCTTTAGAGAGGGGACTCTACAAGAGGGCAAGGCAAGTTGCTGGCTCATGCAGATCCCAAGAGAGAGTTCTAAGAAAGCTGGCTTGGGGGCTATCTGTGTCATTTTTGTATAGAATCCTAGACTAGGATACCAGTAACTGTTCCTGTTGAGAGTCCCTTGGACTGCAAGGAGATCCAACCAGTCCATTCTGAAGGAGATCAGCCCTGGGATTTCACTGGAAGGAATGATGCTAAAGCTGAAACTCCAGTACTTTGGCCACCTTATGCAAAGAGTTGACTCATTGGAAAAGACTCTGATGCTGGGAGGTATTGGGGGCAGGAGGAGAAGGGGACGACAGAGGATGAAATGGCTGGATGGCATCACTGACTAGATGGACGTGAGTCTGAGTGAACTCCGGGAGTTGGTAATGGACAAGGAGGCCTGTTGTGCTGCGATTCATGGGGTCGCAAAGAGTTGGACACGACTGAGTTGGACTGTTCCTGAGTCATGTAGAAAAATACATCCAGTTGTATTTGTTTTTTCTAGGAGAAGTAATTAAAATTTCCCCTCCCAGCTGATATACTCCAATGTACTTGATCCATTTCATGTGCATTACAAAATACATAAAATTATATTAAAGCATTGTGGGAGACTGATACACTCTCAAAGTAACAGCCACTCTGCAGGGCCAGCACCCAGAAGGACTCATGGAAAAACCAATGAAATTGACCCCAAAGAACTAATTGAAAATTTTTTAATGGATCTAAGTACAGTTTAATATGTCCTCTGTTATATTTTCTTTCTCTTTGAACTTGAAAATCCCTCTGACAGAGAAGTCTGTGTGTGTGTATGTGTGTGTGTGTTTGTGTGTGTGCACACACGTGCATGTTAACAGAAGACTTTTGTTGGTGGTGCTGTTGTTGTTCAGTCAATAAGTCCTGTCCAACTCTTTGTGACCCCATGGATGGCAGCACACCAGGCCTCATTGTCCTTCATTATCTCCACAGAGTTTTCTCAGACTCATGTCCACTGAGTCGGTGTTGCTATCCAACTATCTCATTCTCTGCTGCCCCCTTCTCCTCCTGCCCTCAATCTTTCCCAGCATCAGAGTCTTTCCTAATGAGTTGATTCTTCACATCAGGTGGCCAAAGTATTGGAGCTTTGGCTCCGGCATCAGTCCTTTCAATGAATGTTTAGGATTGATTTCCTTTAGGATTGACAGGTTTGATCTCCTGGTTGTCCAAGGGACTCTCAGGAGTCTTCTCCAGCACCAGAGTTCGAAGGCATCAATTCTTCGGCACTCAGCCTTCTTTATGGCCCAACTCTCACATCTGTACATGACTATTGGAAAACCTATAGCTTGGTCTATACAGACTTTTGTAGGCAAAGTGATGTTCCTGCTTTTTAGTATGTCTAGGTTCATCATAGCTTTCCTTCCAAGGAGCGAGTGCATTTTAATTTCATGGCTGCAGTCACAGTCTGCAGTGATTTTGGAGTCCAAGAAAAGAAAATTTGTCACTGTTTACCTTTTATCCCTTCTACTTGCCATAAAGTGATGGGATAAGATGCCATGATCTTAATTTTTTGAATGTTGAATTTTAAGCCAGATTTTTCATGCTCCTCTTCCACCTTCATCAAAAGGTTCTTTAGTTATTCTTCACTTTCTGCCATTAGAGTGGTATCTGCACATCTGAGGTTGTTGATATTTCTCCTGGCAATTTTGATTCCAGCTTGTGAGTCTTCCAGCCTGGCATTTTGCATCATGTATTCTGCATATAAATTAAATAAACAGGGTGACAATAATACACGCTTGATGTACTCCTTTCCCAATTTTGAAGCAGTCCATTTTTCCATGTCCGATTCTAATTGTTGCTTCTTGACCTGCATACAGGTTTCACAGGAGGCAGGTAAGGTGGTCTGGTATTCCCCTCTTTAAGAATTTTCCACAGTTTGTTGTGACCCACACAGTCAAAGGCTTTAGCATAGTCCATGAAGCAGAAGTAAATGTTTTTCTGGAATTCCCTTGCTTTCTCTATGATCCAACTAATGTTAGCAATTTGATCCCTGGTTCTTTTAATTCCAAAAATTTAGGAAAGAATAAAAGAAAGCAAGGTTTAGGAAAACAAAGTAAAACTGTGAAATGTAGATTGTGTACCAAAGTAAAACACGCCGCAGGTACATTTTCACAGTTGATGGTTTGTAAAGTGGAGTTTGCATTCCTTTAACCTAAAAATTAAGATCCCACACAAATAGAAAGTTAATCACTTTTTAAATAGTGACCCAACATTAACTGAATGAGTTCGTTTAAAAGCACACAGTCTTTTCAGAGCCTTCTCAAACCCAGAATTACCCTCTCTTTTTTCATAAAG
Organism: Bos taurus; assembly: GCF_002263795.3. Classification (NCBI taxonomy): domain Eukaryota; kingdom Metazoa; phylum Chordata; class Mammalia; order Artiodactyla; family Bovidae; genus Bos; species Bos taurus. The sequence goes on along the minus strand of NC_037344.1, from coordinate 8,798,500 downwards.
AAGTTGGAAGTGAACTTCATTTTGACTCGTTTCCCCTGAAACAATTCAACTTTCAAAATCTACTGAGACCCAGGTTCTTCTGACCACAGCACGCCCCGCCTCCCCAAGGCTTTCTTGCCCTTCTTATTGTCTTTTATTCTATAAGCACTGTGACTGCTAGTTTTTTTATTACCTAGTTAAAAAAATTATTTCCTCAAATACTTTTGCATAAAAAGGGCAGTAAAAACTTATTTCTTTTAAACTTTGATTACCTTAGTTTCTTCCATTCCTATAAGATGTCTTTAAGTCTGTAAGAATCAATAGGTCCCGAATTAATTTGTGTTCAAGCCCCATCCTTTGTTATGCTACGTAATTCAAGACACTTTGAAAACTTCGGTGGGCATTGTTTTTTGTTTTCGTTTTGTTTTGTTCCGCAGTCCTCTCCCCGCTCCCCATATCATGCCTTCCTTGTGATCCTATTTCACCTCCATAATTTCTTTCCCATGACCTAATTTTCTGTTTCTCTCTTTCCTCTTTTCTTTTTTAGTCTACATGGCTGGGATCCATTCTAAGCATTTCCAAAATCATTTCCACCCATAGTTCTTTTCACAGAGTCTTAGCCTTCGAGAGAAGGGGGAGTTTCACTGTGGGGTATAAACAAGGGTTCATGCACAGTAAGGAGCAGTGTGTCAGTCTCTCTGGGGTGAGCGGGCTACTGACTTCTTTAAAGACCGGTTTAAATACTGCAATTGTTAATTAACTCTCTTGATAAGAAATAATTCAAAGCAAAGCATGACTAAATAAAGAAGCAGTATAACCAACCCTCAACAATACAGTATTCATTTCCAGTTTTTTGCCCTCATTGGCAAACTCCTTGTAAGAACTGAATTATTAAAATTTCAACTTGTTTTCCTGTTTGATAATTTCCTCCCTCAGAATGTAGAAATTACCAATGACTCCAGAGGAAAAAGGCTAATAAACTGAGAAAGAAAGGGTTTTTTTTTGTTTGTTTTCTTGTTTGCTTTTGTTGTCCTGAATTGTTTTCATTTATTTGTTTATTTAGGAGTTTAATTTCTTTACATTTTTGTGTGTTATTTTCTGCTGTACAGCAAAAGTGAATCAGCTATATGTATACATATACGCCCTCAATCTTGGACCTTCGTGAGGAAAAGTTTTAGTATCAAAGTATTTGAATAAGCAGAGTAACTTTTCTTTCAGTCTCTGACTTACACCAATACTAAGATTCTATAAAAATGAGAAATGTTTCTTAGACTTATTTCTTTACTATTAGCTTATGAAATAAACAATGTAGAATACTAAAGGTATCTTTAATTTTCTTTTGTAGTTCCTATCTGATTCCAAGAGAAAGAAAGGAAATACAAGGAATATAACATTTAGAGATGGAGGGTAAATACCTCTAAATATAAAAAGAAAGAAGGGCCCACAGTTTACACATTTTTGGTTTGGCCTACCTGGTCTGATGCCCATGATATTGTAGGTGCTCAGTAAGTCTGTTTTGAATAAATGAGAGTGACTATAAGCATTAAACATTTTAAATGGACACAATCCTAGATGGAAAAATTGGAAAGATATCTGTGACTTACTTACATTATATCCAAATTACCAATTGGTACTTGTATATTCTTGGTGTTCAAGACATGACTGACAAAAATAATTGTTGTAGAGAAATCATTCAATCAGCTTCCACCTTTCCCTGATGTATGTGCTGAAAATCCTCTCCCTTCTTATTTCCCAATGAACTGCCTAAGAAAAACTGGGTTAGTATCAGATCTCATAAGGAATATTTTACAATCAAAGAAATATGAGAGCCTTGTAATTAAGTGACAAGCCCTGCAGACAATCAGAGGCAAAATAAGAGAATATGCTAGCTTTCTAATTCTAGGGCATTTCTTTGTAATCCAAATAAATCCTGCATTAATGACTTAAAATCTGTGTTGAGTCTCAAAGATCTCAGTGTAGCAGGTACACATCCAGGTTTGCTTTAAGCCCATACATATTTTGCCAAGAGATTAGTCTTCAGCGAGAGCAAAATCACCCTGAAAGTTCTAATGCAATTTGAGACATTGAAGTCATCTCGTTTAATTTTTAAGAATTATAGGATCTCCAGGAAGCCCTTTGAGATGTATTTTGCCAAGAGCAAACCCATTTAAACACCCCAAAACTCATTTTTTTTTCTGTTTAAAACTACAGAACACATAAGGGTGGGATGACTTCTAAATCTGGCAAAGTTCCCTCTCCTGGCACTCCAGAAGTGAGCATCAATCACCCCAAACAAGCAGTCTGCTACTAATCAGCAACCACCTAATGAGTCTCATTGAAAATACTTTAAGCTATTTCTTGCGTCAAGTTGGAAAAAGCTGGGGGAAAACATTCCCCTTTTGATTAAGAATTACAAATGAGAATTTCATTTAAGCAAATGCTTTCTGCTAACTAATTTGGAAAATGCACAGGAGACTACATTTTTAGTGAGGATATAGGGGGAAACACGGAAAGAAACATGAATATATTTATGGATGGGCTATCTTAGGATAAGTGAATATCGATCACAGCTAAAGAAGACAGTTAATATTTACAAAAGGGATATATATATATATATAATTAATAATCCAAACATCAATTCTCCAGGAGAAAATGAAAAACGGTGATTTGGCAGGCTCAAAACCCCCTATTTTGATGCATTAAACCCTCTCCAGAGAGGTGCCAACTCACTCACCCTGAAGAGTTGTTAGAATTCAAGGGTGTTGCAGATTTAGATGGAAAAAAGTACATTTTTATTTTTATTAAACTGTAATTCAAATTTCAGCAGTTTCTTCTGAGTGTAGGCAACCAACCACATCATTCTCAGCAACATCAATAACTCTGTCTCCATTAAAAATTACAGATATTTTCATAATGTCATATTTACATTAATTGTATATATCCAGAAATTTTATTCTCATCAGTATTTTGAAATTATGGTGGTTAGAAGATTAATTGCTAGATCTTGTTTGTTATTTAGTGTTTAAATAAAGATATTTTATTTGTCACAAACATTTCCTTAATAATTTTGACACTATGTCAATATAATTGATTTCCTATATGATTCTATGCTTTATTTTATGCATTAAAAACATTATTCGAAATCAGTATCTTTTGATTTTTCCAGTCTACAACAGGCAAACATTTCTGGTACGAACCAATGATTAGAATTTGGAATAGTCATCAACATATTTTTGTCCATAATTGTGATGAACATTGATCTTGACAGAAGGACACTTCAGAGCATTCTCTACAGCTTTTACACAGCTATGTATTATAGAATGAGTTTAATGGCCATACACGGATAATATCTCCTTGTAAGCTAATGTACTAATGAATACTAGCTAGATATATTATTAAAGCAATGTATACAGTGCACATTTTGGAAAGACACTTTGTATTAGCTATTCAATAAATCTGAAAAAAGAATTGTATTTATTTGGAGCAGTTTACCCAGATAAGCCTTCAAAGCAAAAGACCTCAGGAGGTAATAGTAAAGAACTTGATTTCCTGGGTTAAGGGTTAGAAGTTGAATTATTCCATTTTTACATCAATTTTCTGTATTGTTAAATGGTGACTACATTTTTATTTAAATATTGACATTAATGAATTTTAAATTCCACATTTCTTTTTTTATTCATCTGTCTTATTCTTTGAACCCCCTTGTACATGCAAAGCTTTGGTTTTGTTAAGAACTGGTTCTTTGCTCATCCTATCGAATTATGGATTCCATTTCTTGCTCCCTTTTCAACATGCAATGAAAAGATTTCAGCACTTTCAACATCAGGGGTAATTTTAAAATGTACTTTTTAAAACCACAACTTTATAGAAGTTTTAGAACTAAAACATGACATTTGAGGCTTATTATAGGGGTTATTGCCAGTGGGGCTTGTCTTTGCCGCAAAAAGCAATCAGGGTGTTTACTACATCATCCATTTCTCATTCCTCCTGCTCCGTTTTCCATGCTGTACTTCTTCTCATTCTCCAACATCTGTCACTGGATATTTTGAGAGATGATGGTGACATAGAGATGAAAAACAAATGAAAGAAAAACAAAAGGAGGGAAGTAGAGAAACAAAATGAAATGTAATTGTCATTTTAAAACTGCATGTGCATTCCCATAAAGAGGAAAGTGAAGAAAAGTCCTCCCAAAATTAAAATTAAAATGTCATTTCCCCAGAGTAGACTACTTTTCTAGTACTGATGAAAAAAAAGTTAACTCTTTCTTTCTTTCTCTCTTCTTTCCTTTCTTTCTTTTTGTTCTTTCTGCATCTTTTCATTTTATTCTAAGAACTATTTTGGGTGCTGGGGATAAACAAAAGAGAAGGAGAGAGAGACAGAGAGAAATCTTTGTTTTCATGTTACTTACATTCTGGTGACAAGGATAGTCAGCAAATACGTTAAAAGTAAAGTTAATCATAAAATATGTTAGACAGTGATAAGGGCTGAAGAGAAAAGTCTAAAAGAGAAGGAAGACATAAAATTTCTAGGCAGCAAGATGGAACTGAAATAACTTGGTAAGAAGACACCCCACTGGGAATGTGACTTTTGAGAGGACATCTGGGCGAAAGCTTGAAAGAAAGAAGGGGACTGGCTTCCATATGTCTGAAAGACCAGCATTCCAAATGTGAAGAATATTTCTTAGGAACATCAGCAGGCCAGTGAGTGTGGAAGAACTGGAAAGGTAATGAGGTGAGAGAAAATAATGTAAGGGGTTGGGACTATGGCTCTTATTTTGACAGAGAAGTGACTGGAAGGTTTTGAACCTCAGAGTGACATGATTTAATTTATGTTTTATATGATTACTGTGATGAGACCAGACTGCACTGAGGGATGAGGTGGGAAGCAGAGATCAGTGGGACCAAATGGCAAGTAAAAGTGGATGCACTTTTTATGTATTTTAGGGTAAACTAATGAGATTTGCTGATGAATTGATATGGGTTGTAAGAGACAGAAAGGAATTTGGGAGTACTATGAGGTTTGAGGCAGAACAACCAGAAAAATGAAATTGCCAATGACTCAGATGGGAAAGCAAGTTTGGAAACTGGTGGCTGGACATAATTGACATTGTAAGTTTGAACCACTTCTTACACATCCAAGAGGAGATGTCAAGTAGGTGGCTGGTTCCATGAATTTAAATTTAAAGAAAGAGGTCCACACCTCTGAGATAAGAGTCATCAGTTTATAGAAGATGGTTAAAGACATGAGTCTGGATGAGGTTGTCTAGGGAGTGGATGTAAATACGAAAGACCATAGAAGAGAAGAGGTCCAAGATAAGGACTTTGGGACACTCAGTCAATTAGAGATGGGGGAGATGAGAAAGAAGCTGCAAAAACGACTGAGAAAGAGTCTACAGAAAGTTAGGAAGAGTACACAGATGTGGTCCTCTAGGCGACTTAACATATCCTAGTTAAGACACACTATAAATGTGAGCAGTTACAGTTTAGTCCTGGAAATGCTGTAAGGACGATGTTATTTAGTTCAAGTATGTTTAAAGATGCTATGAAGTGTACCATACACAGTCCATTGATATTTTTCTTCGGTTTGAATTAAGACTTGCTGGCTGCAGAAAACTAAAAATACCTCATGCTGAAAAATGGACGCACAGAACACTGTGTGTGTGTGTGTGTGTGTGTGTGTGTTTCACAGCTTCCCATGACATTTTAACTAAGCTTGAGGGATATTGTTCCCCTTCCCTTACACTTGGTATGGCTCATGCTGAATGTGTGGGGATTACACCCCTGCTATGTGACAGATTGCAGTGTCAGACACAGGACTCTGCCTCCACTGCCGGGGTGAACAGAAGGAATTTGTGGCCAGGAGAGAGAAACTATTTATTCAGCTGCAAATAGCTTCAGAAAGTAGCAATGAAAATTAAGAATGTTACCAGCTTCCTTCATGGTGTTCCCACTTCTGCATTACCTAGAAGTATGCTTCCCCCTACCCCTGAATTTGTGCTACCTTCATCATATTGGAACAGTCAGTTACATTTGCCAAAATACCCTACTTATGTTGTGTTAAAGGAATATTCAACAAAGACGAACTCTTACTTTGGAAAAACTGGCTTGCCTGGGCCATCAAGTAATGATGCCTGAAAGGAGAAAAGAAGTATAAGGGAAAGAGATAGAGCACATACATTGCTTATATTAAACTGTATTTCCAATTTAGAAGTCAGACACATTTGGTTGGGAAAAAGACCCAACATCATTTTAAGATGGTAATAATCTAGGGAGTGGCATTGCGCTTATTCTTTGTGGGGTTTTGAGCTCCTTTCTCTGACCAATAGCACCTCCCTTGGAAACAGATCAAGAAAGGCAAAGAAGGCAGATGTTACATGTCTTGGTTCTTTGAATGCACAAGTATCACGAGTCTTAAGAAGAAGAAAAGAGACGTTCCTGGTGGTCCAGTGGTTAAGACTCCTTACTTCCATTGCAGGGGGTGAGGGTTTGATCTCTAGTCCAGGGACAAAGATCCCACATGAGGTGTGGCAAATAAATAGATAAGAAGAAGAAGAAAAATTTTAATTAAAGAAGGGCTAAATTCTTACTGAGATGGACTTCTGGATATTTTGTGAAGTTAATCCGTTCATGCTTTCTCTGTTTCCCATTCTGGAATTTGTGTCTTAGAGACACAAGCCAGGGGAGCAGATGACTTTCCTTAGATGTAGGGGGACAATGCGCCTCCATTGCTTCCCACCCCTTCTCCTGTATGGTGTTTTTGTCTGTCTGTCTGTCTCCGTTTCAGCTGTTTCTCTGACATCCAGAATCTCTCCTCATCTCTCCCCTGCAGTAATACTGTTAACTTGAGAATTAACAGATCTTTTTTCTAGAGAAGAATTTTGAGAGAATTTTATGGTATTTTAGTATGTTTATAATTTAACATTAAAAAATTATATTATTTTTTCCTTGGGCTACTTAAAGAAACCATTTTTGGGCCTCATTTCATCCTCAGTCATGGGAGAAAAATTCCCATCCTAGCTGAATTTCTGTTTTGAGCCATAATCATTTGCTTGAGGTAGTGAGTGGGGGATAACACTTGAATTCTAAGGTTCAAGGATAACAATCTGTCAGGTAAAAGCTGAAAGCTGGAATTGTTAACTTTTATGTTCAAAATTCATTTACATGAATTTGTGAAGAATAACATCACTCATTTTATTCTTACTCTTGCTCTTAATAAATATTAAATAAAATACTAAGAAAAAGTGAGCTCAACTATTTACAGCTTTCCTCTTCTTATGGAAATAATATATTATAAAATAAAACCAGAATTTATGTAGCTTTCTGTACCCTTCTGAACAACACAGATGTATTAATAGCAATTTATAGGAATTAGCAGGGATATCAGATTGACCTCACGGAACAAATCTTTTATTTTTAAAGTATTGCTTTACTCCTTTGGACTCCATAATAAAATTAGGTCAATGAAGGTGATAGAGTTTAATGATGTGGTCAAAAGCACCCTGAGGAAATATAAAGTTAACAATAATTCAACCTGTGTTTAAGATTTATAGCCACCAACTTTGTGGCATTGAAGAAAATCCCATTAAGCATTTACTGCTTCTCTTTTTCTCCCTGGAGGAAAACAAAGTATTTATCTCCCTTTACCATGATTAGAGAATTGTAACTTAAACACACACACACACACACACACACACACATTTTTCTTTGTCCCCAAAGCAGAAACATAGCAAGAAAATCACAAAGCATTTCTTATGACCTTCTTGGGAATTGCATTTGATTATCTCACCTTTACGGGTCTTCCCCAGTAGCCCAGCAACAAAGAATCTGCCTGCAAAGCAGGAACCACAGGAGACATGGGTTCCATCCCTGGGTCAGGAAGATCCCCTGGAGAAGGGTTTGGAAACCCACTCCATTATTCTTGCCTGCAGAATCCCATGGACAGAGGAGCCTGGCGGGCTACAGTCCATAGGGTCACAAAGAGTCAGACAGGACTGAAGCAACTTACCACATCTCATCTTTACTGAGGCATTTCGGTGTGTAAGTGTGCTTTACTGACAGTGACTAGGTATCAGACACTGAACTTTGCACTTCTATTACTTCAAGCATTTCAGCAACCTCAGTAGGTGTGTTTTATTACCTTCATTTTCCAGATGAGAGCACCAAGTTTCAGAAAATTTAAATGACTTGTTGGATGCTCTGGTTGAAGTGCTAGAGCCTGGATTTGAATCTAGAGCCAAAGGTGAAAATCTATACGCCTCGATGAATTATTTCATTTTGTAAATTACATTTATGCACTTGTATGCATGGGGTAGGAGGGCAGAGGGCAGCCTGTGCAAGCCAGCCAACAGAGCAGATGACATTATGGTTCTTTTGGCCTAGATTTGGAAATGAAATATAAATGAATGTAAGTGTTGTTATGATTTGGGGCTGGAATGCTGCTGCACCATTGAGTGATCAGTTCCCTCAGGATAGGAGACAAGCAAAATGGAAGGAATTCAGGTCCCAAAGGTTTTAAGTAATCACCAGAAGCCTGGTCTCCTTTTCAAAATATTTCTGAAAATGTGCTTTGGATTCTCTTATTAGCCTAGAGCATATCCTAACTAATATGGAATTGAACATATTAAACTCTAATTAACAGATTAAACATTAATGATCTGAATTACAATCAAGGACTTAGAAAAATAATAGAGTAAAACTGAAGAAAGTAGGAAAACTCTAATAGGAAAAGTGAATATCAAGGAAGGAAACAATAAAAAAATAGAGAGAAAAATGTAAACACTCAGTGCAACAAAAATACTATTAATGTAGACAAAACTCTGCAAAAGTTGACGAAGGGAAAAAAAGAAGAGAGAAAAGCACTAGAAGAATGAATGGATGAATAGGTAGTTATTGAAAAGATGACCACAACTATACATTTCTATTTTTAATACTTGTTAAAAAAAAAGAGCTTTATGATAATAAATTTTAAAACACAAAATGTGAATTATCTAGAAATATGTAAGCTAATAAAATCTATTCATTGTAAATTTAAAAATCTAAATAAGTGTCCGACTCATTGTGACCACATGAGCTGTAGAGTCCATGGAATTCTCCAGGCCAGAATACTGGAGTGGGTAGCCTTTCCCTTCTCCAGGGGATCTTCCCAACCCAGGGATCGAACCCAGGTCTCCTGCACTGCAAGTGTATTGTTTACCAGATAGGCCACAAGGGAAGCCCAAGACCACTGGAGCGGTTAGCCTATCCCTTCTCCAGCAGAGCTTCCTGACCCAGGAATCAAACCAGGGTCTCCTGTACTGCAGGCAATTCATTACCAACTGAGCTATCAAAAAAGCCGTTATAAATAGACCTATACCAATTTAAAACATAACCATTACATAAAAATCTACACACAAGAAAAGCAACATATGCAGATGTTTTATTTAGTATGTTTTACCAAGTTATCAAGAAACAGATTACTTTCTTCCTATAACACTCTTTTAGAGTTTAGAAAAATAAAATGTTTCCTCAACTAACTTTATGCCACTAGTAAAAGATTTATAATGAATCTGCAAATAAAAATGTCAGAAAAATTATGAAATGTCATCATTTATTAAATATAGACAAAAATATTATGTGAAATAGTAACCTGTTTCTCATTTCTGTGTGTGTTTGTGCATGTATATACACAGGTAAAGCAAATTCATGACTAAATATGTTTTGTTCTGAGAAAGTTAAGGTATTTTAAATTTAGAAAATACATTGATGTAATACATTCACAATGTAAAGAAAAAATTTATATTATTCAATGCAGCAGGCATTTAATAAAACTCAAAACCAACTTATGAAACAATGAACAAAGTGGTAATTGAGATAAATTGAAAGCAGAAAGATAAGGTCACAGAGGATGAGATGGTGAGATAGCATCACTGACTAATGGACACGAACTTGAACAAACTCTGGGAAATAGTGGAGGACAGGGAAGCCTGGTGAGCTACAGTCCGTGGGGTCGCAAAGAGCTGGACACAAATTGGGGACTATACAACAGAGGTAAGTTTCCTAATCTGATGGTTCATATCTATGAAAAATCAGGCAAATTCAATGACAGTGAAATGTTAGAAGCATTCCCAATGTTTATCTCTAAGTTTACACTAATGGGATATGAGTTCAGTTTATGTGGCACCTTCCAAGAGACTTCCTTAAGAGATACCTGGCCCATGACTATACAGTGGAAGTGAGAAATAGATTCAAGGGATTAAATCTGATAGACAGAGTACCTGAAGAACTATGGGTGGAGGTTCATGACATTGTACAGGAGACAGGGATCAAGGCGATCCCCAAGAAAAAGAAATGCAAAAAAGCAAAATGGCTGTCTGAGGAGGCCTTAAAAATAGCTGAGAAAAGAAGAAAAGCAAAAAGCAAAGGAGAAAAGGAAAAATATACCCATTTGAATGCAGAGTTCCAAAGAATAGCAAGGAGAGATAAGAAAGCCTTCCTCAGTGATCAGTGCAAAGAAATCAAGGAAAACAATAAAATAGGAAAGACTAGAGATCTCTTCAAGAAAATTAGATACCAAGGGAACATCTCATGCAAAGATAGGCTCAATAAAAGACAGAAATGGTAAGGACCTAACAGAAGCAGAAGATATTAAGAAGAGGTGGCAGGAATACAAGAACTATACAAAAAAAGATCTTCATGACCCAGATAACCATGATGCTTTGATCACTCATCTAGAGCCAGACATCCTGGAATGTGAAGTCAAGTGGGCCTTAGGAAGCATCACTACGAACAAAGGTAGGGGAGGTGATGGAACTATAGTTGAGCTATTTCAAATCCTGAAAGATGATGCTGTGAAAGTGTTGCATTCAATATGCCAGCAAATTGGGAAAACTCAGCAGTGGCCCCAGGACTGGAAAAGGTCAATTTTCATTCCAGTCCCAAAGAATGACAATGCCAAAGAATGGTCAAAATACCACACATTTGCACTCATGTCACACACTAGCAAAGTGATGCTCAGAATTCTCCAAGCCAGGCTTCAGCAATATGTGAACCGTGAACTTCCAGATGTTCAAGCTGGATTTAGAAAAGGCAGAGGAACCAGAGATCAAATTGCCAAAATCTGCTGGATCATGGAAAAACCAAGAGAGTTCCAGAAAAAATCTATTTCTGCTTTATTGACTATGCCAAAACCTTTGACTGTGTGGATCACAATAAACTGTGGAAAATTCTGAAGAAGATGGGAATACCAGAACACCTGATCTGCCTCCTGAGAAGCCTGTATGCAGGTCAGGAAGCAACAGTTAGAACTGGACATGGAACAACAGACTGGTTCCAAATAGGAAAAGGAGTACGTCAAGGCTGTATATTGTGCCCTTCCTTATTTAACTTATATGTAGAGTACATCATGAGAAAAGCTGGGCTGGATGAAACACAAGCTGGAATCAAGATTGCTGGGAGAAATATCAATAACCTCAGATATGCAGCTGATACCACCCTTGTGGCAGAAAGTGAAGAACAAAAGAGCCTCTTGATCAAAGTGAAAGAGGAGAGTGAAAAACTTGGCTTAAAGCTCAACATTCAGAAAAATAAGATCATGGCCTCTGATCCCATCACTTCATGGCAAATAGATTTGGAAACAGTGGAAACAGTACAGACTTTATTTTTCTGGGCTCCAAAATCCCTGCAGATGGTGACTGCAGCCATGAAATTAAAGGACGCTTACTCCTTGGAAGAAAAGTTATGACCAACCTAGACAGCATATTAAAATGCAAAGACATTACTTTCCAGCAAAGGTCTGTCTAATCAAAACTATGGTTTTTCCAGTAGTCATGTATGGATGTGAGAGTTGGACTATAAAGAAAGCTGAGCACCGAAGAACTGATGCTTAATTCAACACCACAGTTCAATGGTGTTGGTGAAGACTCTTGAGAGTCCCTTGGACTGCAAGAGATCCAACCAGTCAATCCTAAAGGTAATCAGTCCTGAGTATTCTTTGGAAGGTCTGATGTTGAGGCTGAAAGTCCAACACTTTGGCCACTTGATGTGAAGAGCTGACTCATTTGAAAAGACTCTGATGCTGGGAAGGATTTAAGGTAGGAGGAGAAGGGGATGACAGAGAATGAGATGGTTATATGGCATCACCAGACTCAATGAGCATGAGTTTGAGAAAACTCCGGGAGTTGGTGATGGACAGGAAATCCTGGTGTGCTGCAGTCCATGGGGTCGCAAAGAGTCAGATATGACTGAGCCACTGAACTGAACTGAACTGGCCCATGATTTCTGTATTTTTCTCTTTCTCTTCCTCCTTCCTGTCACCACAGACATGGAGACTACTGCGAACCAAGGGTATTGAAAGGGGGAACTGGAGCACAACAGCACCCCCAAACTGATAGCTTCCAGTCTTCTTGAAGTCTAAAAAAAATAAAAACTATTTTGTTTTGCCATTGTGACCATGATTGCCTCTTTTAAGCACTCTACTGAGAAAACAGAAACACAAGCAGATATAGAAAACAAACTAGTGGTTACCAAAGGGGAGAAGGAGGAGGAGGAAAATTCGGAGTTTGGGATTAACAAATACAAACTGGTGTGTATAAGATTGATAAGCAACAGGGATATTCTATACAGCACAGAGAGTTATAGCCATTATTTTATAACAACTTTTAATGAAGTATAATTTGTAAAAATACCGAATCACTATGCTATCAGTTCAGTCGCTCAGTCGTGTCCAACTCTTTGCGACCCCATGAACTGCAGCACGCCAGGCCTCCCTGTCCATCACCAACTCCCAGGCCTCCCATGTCCATCGAGTTGGTGATGCCATCCAGCCATCTCATCCTCTGTCGTCCCCTTCTCCTCCTGCCCCCAATCCCTCCCAGCATCAGGGTCTTTTCCAATGAGTCAACTCTTTGCATGAGGTGGCCAAAGTATTGGAGTTTCAGCTTCAACATCAGTCCTTCCAAAGAACACCCAGGACTGATCTCCTTTAGGATGGACTGGTTGGATCTCCTTGCAGTCCAAGGGACTCTCAAGAGTCTTCTCCAACACCACAGTTCAAAAGCATCAATTCTTCGGCATTCAGCTTTCTTCACAGTCCAACTCTCACATCCATACATAACTACTGGAAAAATCATAGTTTTGACTTGACAGACCTTTATCGGCAAAGTAATATCTCTGCTTTTTAATATACTGTCTAAGTTGCTCATAGCTTTTCTTCCAAGAAGCAAGTGCCTTTTAATTCCATGGCTGCAGTCACCATCTGCAGGGATTTTGGAGCCCGAGAAAATAAAGCATCACTCTTTCCATTGCTTCCCCATAAATTTGCCAAGAAGTGATGGGACTGGCTGCCATGATATTCATTTTTGGAATGTTGAATTTTAAGCCAGGTTTTCCACTCTTCTCTTTCACATTATAAGAATATAGATGATTTAAGATGTACTGAGGATGTGTGTAGGTTACATGCAAATACCATATCATTTTATATTATGGACTTGAGCATCCAGAGTTTGGTATCTCCTGAGATTCCTGAAACCAATTCACCATGGATCCTGAAAGTGACTGTAGTTACAATTCTTTTGACTTATCTCAAATTGGCTTAATTAATGTGAACATCTTCTATCACCTGAGTCCAGAATCTAGATGAAAACCAGGCTTATGATGGTTTAACAAGTCTTTAAGAATTCAGTTCTTTCCAATTCTCCTTCTGCCATTCTTAATATATCATTCTTGTATCACAGACTGGCTCTTTCTTGTTAGCTAGAAGATTTAGCTAATCCATGGATCTGTTCCAGATTGACTACGTCCAGAAGAAAAAGAAGACCCCTATATTCCTGTGACATTTTTAGGAGTGAGGAAATCATTTCCAGAATGCACATGTCTTTGGTCAGCACTGGTCACGTACTCATTCTCAAACCAATTATTGACAAAGAGGATGGAAAAACACTGGAGCAAGTTTTTCAGTAGCAAAAGGTTAGAGATTAAATACTCATTGATACACAAGTGGATACAATTTTATACTATAGTATTACAATAGAATACAAATAGGTGACATTTATTGAGGTGTTACTATGTGCTAGGCACTCTTATAAACATTTTGTCAATAGGTATTCATTTTTCTATCACAAAATGGAATGTGTTGGACATTTAAATTGAGACGGCAATTTCATGCTATTTCATACCTGTAAGACTGACCAAAATTGAAAGGTCTGGTAATAATCAGTGTTATAAAGATATATGTCGTGTTTATGTACATATTATAAGTACATACATATATAAAGATATATGAAACAGAGCCCTCATATGCTACTATAAAAGTTTAAATTTTCAGATTAAAACATTTGAAGAATGAAGAAATTAGATATCTTACCCAAAGTCAGAAAGCTACTAAGTGACAGGGGCATGATTTGAATTCAGACAATCTTTAAGTTGCAGTTAAAATAAATAAAGTAGATTCCCACATATCTCTGTGGAAATAGTGAAAACATAATCTTGAGTAGATGGCAGCCCTTCCATGTAAAAGGAAATATAAAAATAGACTCTTTGTGCAGGGGAAAGGAGTCTTTGTGAGTTCAGTCAGGAGTAGGCTGTACTGAAGATAAAGAACAAGAATGATGCCCCATCGTTGTATACACAACTCCAGGAGGCAATTAGATACAAAGAGTTCAAAAACTGTGTTTGGATCTAGAGACTTGTGAGTTACAGAGCTCACAATAGAAATCATGCAAATAGATTTAATGTGACAAGAGGGAAGTTAGGAAGAAAAGAGTCCTGAGAGAAGGAACAAAGGATCCAGAAAAGAAGACTGAGATAATATCAGATTGCTTGTAGATGAATGAAGACTGTCTTAGATGTGAATAAGGTGAGAGCCTCAAGGACACTGTGGACAGTAATGTCCAATGCTACAGAGAGTAGTCAAAATAGTTGGTGTATCCTGGAAGGCACTGATGAAACCAGGTTCCAGTCCAGTTATAATTAGAAACTTGTATCCATGCTTTGAAAAACTCATGAGAGTAGGGGGACAGGTGAAGGGCATCCTCTTTTTCAGAGGAACTTGGTTGGTGGAGGGAAAGTGACAGTTAGAGCATCAGCCAGAAAGAATGAAGGGTTTTTCGATGGAAAAGATACGCAACATTTTTGCTTGTACAAAAAGAGTCAGTGGAGGAAGAGATCTAAAGTACTGGAAAGATAGGGAAGAGTAGGAGTTACTGTGGGAGCGACATCTGGAAGAAGACGGGCAAGCAGTGGATCAAGAGGCCAGGTGGAGAATTCAGCCTTGAATGTGGGAAGTAATGGGGAATGGAACAAGAGATCTCCCAGATGAGGAGAGAGACAGATGGAACAGAGAAAGGGGAGAAATGAGTTTTATCCTGCTGTGTTTCCAATCAGCTTTTCCCAGAAGGGCTACTTGGCGAGGAAAGCAGGAAGCAGCCAGGTGGTCCAAGGTCTGCTGGGTAAAGTTAATGTATAGTTGCTTGATTATTCAGGTCTGAGTTTTAGGACCAAAAAAGTACCAGATTAAAAGCAATTCCTGCAAATTTATGAATCACATCCAGTTGCCCAGACACCAGTCTCCTGACCTAAATTTCTCCCTCCCTTAGTGAGCGGAACTGGAGTGGTGCCATGGTGGGGCCATCCTGATTTGAAACCAGAAAACAATCTGAAACCAGAAACGAGTTAAGAAAAGTCTCACCGGATGTCAGCATCAAAAGCCAAAGTCCACCTAGAAATCATCTGTATGAACTCTCTTTCATGGAGGAGAAAACTAAATTTCAAAAAGGTACATGATGGGCCCAGGGTCATCAACGTATTGATTGGTGATGGTCTCACACTTCCTCTTCATGGAACACATTGAAATGGTTTACTTCTTTAATTCATTTATGATTCACCTCCCCCACCCCCGTCACGAGAATGTTCTCTTCCTGAGAGAAGGGGTTTTTGTGGCATTTGCTCACTGCTAGAGCCTCCACCCTCAAAGTGTGTCTGGAATTTAGAAGGCACTTGATTATTATTTGCTGAGTTAATAAGTAGCATCTAATCCAGTGCACTCTCTACTTTCATGGAGAGACCTTCACAGTGAGAGTGGCACAGCCAACTCCATGCAAGTAACCTTTTTCATTAGCCACTTCTTCACTGGGTAGAGAAGGCTCTAGGGCAGAACAGAATTCAAATCCAAGACTGCCTGGTCTCAGAGTCCCATGCTGGATAAATACAACTCATTCAGTTAGTTCTCTCTGAAAAAGACTGAAGGGATTTTTGTGGCAATAGACAAAACGATAGCATAAATGAAAGCCAAGTCAATGTTATGTGACGAACGACATGGAGTTTGTACAACAAACTTCATGGTTTATCTGCATTTATATCTTTATCCGTAGTTTTATATCCATGTTTGCACCACACAAGAGAAATATGGTGGTAAGATTTAGTGGATCCATTGCTAGGAGGGTGTTAGGAAAATTGCAACTTCTTATGACCCTTCCTCTGCCTTTTTGTTTGTTTGTTTGTTTTTGTGTGAAAAAAAAAATGAGAAAGAGGCCTTATGAAATTGGCAGTTCTAGAATAGAGAATTTGTAGATCGTGGGTGATTCTCAGAGAGACATTTTCTACTCTCTGTAAAGTGCAATCTTCATCTCCAGGGATAGGAAGGTGAAACACAAAAGACGTTGAGTGAAGATGTGCCCATCTCAGGGGGAATATTGGAAACCATGGAAGCAGCTTACATGACAGAGCATTTGTTCATGAAATTAGGTAAGAGAGTTGTGCTTTACCACTGTGAGAGATGCAGTTGAATGTTTAAAGATCCACGTTACCTGAGGCTTTCTAGTACCTTTCTGTAGCCCAAATTCTTAATAGAAAATGCATAGATGCATAGAATCCATGTATTAAACTTTATAATGAATTTAATGGGATGTCAAGTAGGATTTTCAGAAATTTTGCTAAGATGCAAAGCCAAGAGCAAATATATCTCATGTTCTGTGTTCAGGAAGCCGCAGCACCTTCTTACCAGGGATTAGTGAAAAGAGCCACCAACTCTCCCCACTCCCCAGCATTATCCTGATCAAAGAAGAGGGTTGAGTAGGGAGAGAGGGAGCAAGCCTTGTGGAGAGAGCAGAGTTAGGGTAAGAAATGAAAACACTGCTTTTCCTTTTCTAAGACTCAACAGGGAAACTCCAAGAAGATAATGTAAAGATTGACAGCACTTGGAAGGAAAGCCTGGCAACTCATACTTCATCAAGATGTGTGCCAGGCTGCAGAGCACAAATTTCCCCTTCTGTACCACCTTTAATGCTTAACGTGGAGAGAGTGGATTCTGGAAGAGCATCTGGACATCTGAAAGCATAGAGCTTTATCCTTTTTCATTCTCCTCTTCCCCTGCGAGGAAGAATAAATGTGTTCCTGAAGCTTGGAAATATACATGGATCTGAGGTGTAGCCTTGAAATTTCTGTGCAGAAACACCCACAACAGCAAGCCTTAAAGGATGGTTGTCTAGTGTACTTGGGAGGAAGACGGTATTTTGTTTTATTTGTGTTTGTTGGATCTCAGTGGTGTCTGACTCTTTGTGACCCCATGTACTGCAGACCATTACACTCCTCTGTCCATGGGATTTTCCAGACAAGAATACTGGAGTAGGTTGCCATTCCTTATCCAGGGGCTCTTTCCACCCCAGGGATTGAACCCAGGTCTCTGACATTGCAGGCAGATTCTTTACTGACTGAGCTACCAGGGAAGGCCCTAATCCATGGTGGTGACCCTAATCTATCCCAGTTTTCCGTGAGCCTCCAAAGTGTGACAAGGCCTCCAGTAGTTGCTATAACTACATGGAAAGGATGGTGTAAGTAGTGGGAGAGGATAGGCCTTGGCACAGCTAGATGGCTGCTGGGCTCATCTCTTAAGAGTTAATTTAGAGAAGAATTGTGGTACCCAATCTGCCAAAGGAAATAAAGGAAAACTGCCCCGTGAGGGTGTTTGTCTGAGTAAGAGAGTTTCACAGACAACATCATGTCACCCACATTTCTGCCCAATTAAGGGAAACATTTATTTTCTTCTCAAGCGCCTGTCAGCAAATAATCTAATATCTTTGCTTTGTTTTTCCATCAAACCAGGAGAAAGATTTCCTTATTGCTATAATAGGCGAGAAAATACAGAACCCAGAAGCAGGTAGCCAAAGTACACAAATGCCTAAAGAAGGAAAAGTTCAAGTAAAACTTTAGTGTCACCAAAAAGAAAAAAGCAATTCTCTGAGTGGTAATTAAGTAATGGAAGAGATCTTGCCAGTTATTTATAGAAAATAAACTTCTGAGGAACTGTGGATAAAGGCTTAGTGCATAAGCAGAAAAGGATTGTCTGTAACTAATAATAAGGGCTGAGACACAAGTAGCAACTCAGCACAGCCAAAAAAGAATGGCCTGGACTCCCAAATCGAGTTCGGAGAACTTGGATAAATCCAGAAGAAACATTAGGACAGGTCCTAAGGTGGGCTGCACTTTCCAGAGATGAACCTCACCAAAAGAGTATGCCCCATGCTCCATTTACAACGACACTGACACCCCCTCCATCAAGTGGTAGGAAATCTGTCTCCTTCCCTTGGACCCAGGCAGGACTTCTGCCCACCCTGCTCAATAGACTACAGAGGCAGTATCGGAGAAGGCAATGGCACCCACTCCAGTACTTTTGCCTGGAAAATCCCATGGACGGAGGAGCCTGGTTGGCTGCAGTTCATGGGGTCGCTAAGAGTCAGACAGGACTGAGCGACTTCACTTTCACTTTTGACTTTCATGCATTGGAGAAGGAAATGGCAACCCGCTCCAGTGTTCTTGCCTGGAGAATCCCAGGGACGGTGGAGCCTGATGGGCTGCCATCTATGGGGTCGCACAGAGTCGGACACGACTGAAGCGACTTAGCAGCAGCAGCAAGGCTAGGGAACTCTCAAGTCTAGGTGATAAAAATGCTTTGTTCTTCCTTCCTGTTCTCTTGGGACACTTGCTCTGTAAACCAAGGTAACTTGACATGAGGAAACCAAGAAGAAAACTCTGGAAAGGCCCACAAGAGGGAACCCAAACAGAGAGAAACTGAACCCCTGGGCCATAAGCCCTTCCTGAGCACCAGCTGGTGGCCAGCATCAAAGCTTCAGCCATGTGAGGAAGTCATTCTGGGAGCAAACCATCTGATGTCCAGTCAAGCTGATGCCACATGGGACAGAGACAAGTCTTTACTACTGAGTTCTGCCCAAATTGGTCTTCCCTAATAGCTCAGTTGGTAAAGAATTCGCCTGCAATGTGGGAGATCTGGGTTCAATCCCTGGTTTGGGAAGATCCCCTGAGAGAGAAGGGAAAGACTACCCACTCCAGGATTCTGGCCTGGAGAATTCCATGGACTCTATAGTCCATGAGGTTGTAAACAGCCGGACATGACTGAATGACTTTCACTTTCACTTTCTGCCCAATTTGCAGATTATGTACTAAATGGTGGCTGTTTGTCGGAGGCGGTAGTGGGAGGGAGTCACGAAGTAATAGATACCCAGAACAGGACCAGGAAGGTATTATTTACCTAACCAGAGCTGACTTAAGTTTCTGCAGTTTCTTTGCAAGAGGGAATTGAAAGTTTTTATTAGTTCTCCATTTTGTATTATTGATGGTTTTCTATAATTTATTAACTCCTTAATAAAGTATGTGTAGGTTTAGGTATTCTCAACAATTCTCTTGGCAGTACTTATTCAATTTTGAATTAAAAGACCCTTGAAGTATGAATAGAATTTTAGTTCTGTATGTGAAATGTTTAACTTTAAATAAAACATGTGGTTATTGAGAACCTGTTGCCCCAAAGAGGGTACAACCCACAAACCATTGTTTTTACAAAAGTCTGATTTGCCTGGGCTACTTTTTGATTAGATGAGTAGCATGCTATAAGGATCAGCATGTGGGAAAAAGGACTACTGCCTGAAACCTTTTCCCCAAGCAAAGTATTTGTTTGTAAGAAGTAAAATCTGGGCCTCGATGTCACAATACAGTTGATCCTTGAACAACATGAGTTTGAACTGTGTATGTCCACTTACCCATGAACTTTTTTTCAGTGAAGTACTACATACAGTACCGTGTGTTTTGAGGTTGGTTGAATGAAGAGATACAGAACAGCAGGTATGAAGGACCAGATATAAAGTTATACAGGGGTTTTCGACTGCTCAGGTGGTCTGTGGCCCTAACTCCTGTGTTGTTCAAGAGTCAACTGTAGTTAGTTAAATATACATAGCACATGATTTATTCATTTAAAATACTTTAGCAGTTATTTGGAGAAGGCAATGGCAACCCACTCCAGTACTCTTGCCTGGAAAATCCCATGGGTGGGGGAGCCTGGTGGGCTACAGTCCATAGGGTCGCTAAGAGTCGGACACAACTGAGCAACTTCACTTTCACTTTTCACTTTCATGCATTGGAGAAGGAAATGGCAACCCACTCCAGTGTTCTTGCCTGGAGAGTCCCAGGGATGGGGGAGCCTGGTGGGCTGCCATCTTTGGGGTTGCACAGAGTTGGACACGACTGAAGCGACTTAGCAGCAGCAGCAGCAGCAGCAGTTATTTATTGAGTGCCACAATGTGCTAATATAGGAATAGATATAGGGGACAGAGAGGTGGACAGACATATTGGTCCCTAATGAGACATTGGAAAAGGCAATGGCACCCCACTCCAGTACTCTTGCCTGGAGAATCCATGGGCGGAGGAGCCTGGTAGACTGTAGTCCATGGGGTCCCCAAGAGTTGGACATGACTGAGCGACTTCACTTTCACTTTTCACTTTCATGCATTGGAGGAGGAAATGGCAACCCACTCCAGTGTTCTTGCCTGGAGAATCCCAGGGACGGGGGAGCCTGGTGGGCTGCCGTCTATGGGGTCGCACAGAGTTGGACACGACTGAAGCGACTTAGCAGCAGCAGCAACAGCAGCAACGAAACATTAAGATAATCAGCAAATGTCTCTGTTGAACAATAGAGAAAAATGTGAGGTAGGTAAGGGGGATACCCTGCCAAAGTAGGCTGAGGATGGGCAGGAGAGCTTGCTAGTATAGTCAAGATGCTCAGGAAAACCCCTCTGATGCTGTAATATTTGAGCAGAGATGTTCGGGAAGCAAGAGTGAATCGGGTAGCTACCTGGGAGGACAATTCAGGTTAGAGGAGGAGCCAAGTGTAAACACTGTGAGATGAGAACTCTCTTAGTGTGTTCAGAGGCTCAAAGACATTATCATGGCTGCAACGGAGCAGCCAAGGTGTTGAGTGGGAAGACAAGAAGTTTGGGGAATGGGAAGCAGACTGTGTAGAAATGTAGGGTATCATAAAGAACTTTAGTTTGTTTAAAAAATTGATTATATATTTTATTTTAATTTTTGGATATCCTGGGTTTTCGTTACAGTGCATGGGCTTCTCTTGTTGTGGAACACTGGCTTATTTGCCCCATGGTATGGGAGATCATTGTAGAAGGCAATGGCACCCCACTCCAGTACTCTTGCCTGGAAAATCCCATGGATGGAGGAGCCTGGTAGGCTGCAGACCATGGGGTCACGACAAGTTGGACACGACTGAGCAACTTCACTTTCACTTTTCCCTTTCATGCATTGGAGAAAGAAATGGCAACCCACTCCAGTGTTCTTGCCTGGAGAATCCCAGGGACAGGGGAGCTTGGTGGGCCGCCGTCTATGGGGTTGCACAGAGTTGGACACGACTGAAGCAAGTTAGCAGCATGGGAGATCATAGTTCCCTGACCAGGGATTGAACCCACATCCCTTGTACTGGAAGGCCGGTTCTTAACCACTGAATCACCAGGGAAGTTCCAAAAGGGTTTTAACTTTTATTGAGTGATTATAGATATACATATATGTTATGAACTGAATGTTTATAGCCCCTGAAATTAATATGTTAAACTCCTGACCTCCAATATGATGATGTTTGGAGATGAACACTTTGGTAATTACGGTTAGATTAGGTCAAGGGAGTAGGGCCTTCATAATGGAATTTCTGTTCGTGTAAGAAGAGGAAGAAAGAGGGTCTTGCTCCTTCTGTACTCACACACCAAGGAGAGGCCATGTCACGACACAGTAAGAAGGTGGTGTCTGTAAGCCAGGAAGACAGCCCTCACCAGAACCATATTCTGAGACCCCGCTCCAGAACTGTGATAGAATAAATCTCTGATGTGTACGCACACCAGTCTGTGGTATGTCATTCTGGAAACCTGGGCTAGAATAATGCAGCTATAGGCATAGTGATATGCAATGTCAGTAGTTTTAATTCAACATTTAAATACAATTTTCTTTCAAAATATCCTATTTTTATTCTCTCAGGTCCACTTCTACTAGCTTTCTGGTAACAAAGGTGCTAATACATACCTCATTGTCTGAGATTGTTTAATAATCAGTTTCAAGAGCAACTTTTCCAGTTGTATTTTTAATATTCTATTTTGTGAAATATGAGCAAAAGCATGAGTCTTGGGAAATGTGTCCTTTCCCTAATTGGAGTGTATTCATTTAAATTTTTTTGCAAACTCTGTCAAAAGTTAAAAGTCTTCTCTGATATGCATATTATGATTTTATTGGTAGAGATTTTATAGATTGCTTTGGCTTTAAGAGAAAAACATTGTTTTCTTGTTTGAATGGGAGATTTTTGCCCACTATATCAGAATTCTTCTATCTATAGTTATTTGTTTGTTTGCTTATTGACTAATTATTTATCTTATTATCATATTTTCATTGGTTAAAACAAGTGGGGTCTCTGATTGCTCTCTTTCAGGAGCTTAGTGATCTGATTCCATACATAAATGATTATAAACTGTTAGCGGCTCAGTCATGTCCAACTCTTTGCAACTCCATGGACTGTATCCCACCAGGCTCCTCTGGCCATGGAATTCTCCAGGCAAGAATACTGGAGTGGGTTGTCATTCTCTTCTCCAAGGGATCTTCCCAACCCAGGGATCAAGCCTAGGTCTCCTGCATTGCAGGTGGATTCTTTACCAGTCTGAGCCACTAGGGAAGCCCTACATGATTATAAGGCAGAGTTAAATTTTGCCTGACAACTCAGGCTCACATGAATGAGCTGCTTGTAGCTGCTCTTGGCTACAATTAGTGTTCAACTAGTTTCTCCTGAGCTCTTTAGAAGTCCCATGCCACTTTTGTGATTCCTACAGTGCCCGTGTTCTCTATGCCTGTCCTTGCTTTTTGCACAGGTGCTCATGCCCCACACAATGGTAGGTCTTTTAAGGATATCAAGAATCACTTTCCTTCTTGACCCTCCTCATACGTATCCTCATTTCCTTCATCATTTTCATGTGTCACTTCTTCCTTTCTTAGGGCTTCCTCCTCCCCTTCCTCCTTCCCTTCCTCTCCTCCTCCTCCCTCTCTCCTCCGCCTCCTTCTCCTCTTCTTCCTCCCCCTCCTCCTCCTCCTGCTTCTTCTTGTCTTGTCTAGAGTTTGTATTTGGGCTCCCTGGCTTAAGCATTTTCTAGATCTCTACAGGATTTCCACCAAATTTCCCTACACTGTGAGACATGTTTATCATTTCTTAGCTAAGACTGTTTTGAAGAAGGGAAATAATTGACTTCTTGGCATTTATCTCCAGTAAGCAAACACACAAGTAAGCAAACCAACAAACCCCAGGGTCTTCCTTCTCCCTGCCTTTAAGACTCATCTAGAGGCCTTGGGCCAGACATTGCAAGTGTAAAATCATGGCAGAAATGGTGCTTTGGAACTCAGCTCTTTACATCTTAACTATCATAGCATAAGCTATGTAAGAAATCTTTAATGTCTTCAATCTTAAAGAGAAGTGAGACTATGAATTATCATCTGGTCCCAAAACAGAATTCTAAGAATGAGATAATTTGTCATTTGAGAGAAAAATGAACTTCCTTTGTAAAGAACATGGCTCACCTTCTGCAGTACCCCCCACTGAGACATAAATGTGATATTTATGTTTTAGGGAAATCAAGGCCACAAAAATAAAGTGAATAGACAGTTTTGTTGAGATTCAAAAATACATTCCCCCCCCCCAACTTGTTTAGATTTCCCATCATTCTTTCATGGTTTTGGTTTTTATGCTTATGAGTCATCGTAAGAAAATTTCAAAACAGAGTTGACAAGATTTATGGAAATTTCGTTCCATATTTTTAAAAGAAACACTTTTATTGGAAGAAGGTAGGCATTCATCTGTCTCATATGTCATTGTCTCAGTTGCATTGGGCACCATAACAAAAATCTTCATCTAGTTGTTTGCAGAGAAACAAGTAATCCTGTTAAGTTTATACTAGATAATTTTTAAGAGCTACATAATTCTGAACTCTGGAGTCAAAGTGTTCTGGCTTTACCCCCTGTTTCCTGTGCATCATTACATAACTTACTCTGCCTTATTGAGCCTCAGTTTCCCCATTTGAAAAATAATACCAGTGCCCACCTCTTAGATTTCTTGTAGGAATTAAATGATGAAATTATACATAAAGCACATTTAACAGAACATCTGCACAGAGTAAATGTCCAGTAAATACTAATTGTATTGCTATGACTACTGTACATTTCCAATTTTGTGACTTCTGAATGTCAATATATTGAGGTAGTTTCCTCCATAACCAACTGGAAATCTGTGACAAATGACCTAGCCTTCCTTCTCCTTTACATATGTCCCTCCATAGGAGCTTTCTTTTACATATAGTGGGTCATAATATTGAACCCTCAATCAGATATTTTTAGATCAGCATTTTGTTGTTCAAATGGTAATATTCAATAACTGAAACTGAGCAGGACCCTGTGGGGCTCCTGGGCATGGAAGCCTATCTGTGTCCTCCGTTTCTTATTTGTAGGATATAGATTTCATTTAGCCTTTGTGGCCTTCCCTGAGTCCCAAGAGCAGGTTGAAACCGTTGCTAATCAGGGACAGGAGTGGCCACAGAGACAAAGGAGAAGCAGCCAAGAAAGAATAGTACAGCCATGCCTGGGATCCTGGTTTTGCCCCAAGGGATACATATAACAATACCGTTGACCTCTCCGGCAGAGCTGAAACCCACAGCAAATGGAAGATGTTAACTCCTTGAAGCATTCTTCATTCCAGAGAAAAGGTCATGGCGTAACCTCAAGAACCACAGACACTCATCAGAAGACCCCTGAGGCCAGATTAAAGGAGCGTAGACCCTTGTTGTTCAGTCACTAAGTCGGCTGGACTCTTTGCGACCCCGTGAACTGCAGCACACCAGGGTTCCTCTTCCTTCACTGTCCTGGACTCAACCCGGTCCTTATCAGCAATACCGCTTGGACCATCGCTATAAAACTCCTCACTAAATCTCTCCCAGCTTGGGATGCGCAGTTTTTGAGCTGACGCACCTCGGTGGCCCTCTTTGCCTGGCAAAGCTATAATGCTATTCTTCTCTAATTCACCCAAAACTCCGCTTCCAAGATTTGATTCAGCCCCAGTGCACAGAGGCTGTATTTCGGCATTGTAACTGAAGTTCTACAGTCTGAAGTCTGAATTAGAGAACAAACTTCCAGGTGCCACATATCTGCTTCTTTTCTCTCATCATCACGCAACCGTATTCTCCATTATTACTGTTGATGATATCCAGAATCTATATTAAATTAAAACATAATGACAATGAGCAGTTATAACATACAATCAATCATGGAGTCACACAGTTTTGACCTCAGTAATTGCCACATAAAAATAATTTCCTTTTTAGTCCTGTCCTTTCTATCAAATAATTAAGAACTTCATACCTGTTAAATAATAATAGATTCCAGCTATTAGGACTCTGCTAGCTAAAAATCAATTACCTACATATTGTTTTCCTTATTCTTCAGGTAATAAAACTGAGACTTAGTTTAACTCTGTTTAAAATGTCTTGACCAAAATAATAATAATAATTTAAAAAACCCCAGCAAATAGTCAAAGGTGACTCCAGGATTAAACTCTTGGTCTGTTAAGCATGAAGGAAGTAGCCTCAACCATCTCACATGACCATGTAGCATGCAAACCTGCTAAGGAAGCATTTTCAGTCAGTCATTAGAGGAAAAGCTATTTCCCAAAATGAACAATACCAAACTGGTTTATATGGTATTGCTTTCCTTTCCCCATGCATAATTCACAGGATTGTTGACCCACAGGGGCTACACCTGTTACTCCACAGACAGACTATAAATTTTACAGTATAAATAATAGATTCTTGTAAATTTACACACCCTGCCAACTTTCCAACAACCTAGCTCAACCAGTTCCTGTGTTAGTTGACACAGGGCAGAATATTTACATGGCTGATTTCTAGAAGCGGTCATAAGCACTGTGTGGGAATAAAGGGTCATTGAGCTCCTTTAGTGGTTAAACTTTTTATTAAAAAAAAAAGTCATCTAGATGCATTCTTAACAACTAAACTTTAAATCACTGAGCTGCACTTAATCTATGAAGAAGTCACGGCAGGAAGTATTGATATATGTTCTGGTGACCACAGATGTTGCTGGGGGTGTGTTTTGCACGTGTGTGCAAAGCTCTAGAGCAAAGGCAGTTTATCTTCCAAAAATGACATTATACAGCTTTATAAAAATTTCGTCCTTAGCAGGAACTAAGACATCTTTTGTGCTTCATGTTTAGTATGTAGGTAGAGAAATTAATCATGAAGGATATAATGTATTTACTTATAAATGACTGTTTTGCTAAAATAGCTTGTGTTGCACCCAGGAATCACTGTCGTTTCTAAATTTTGTCAGGTTTTTCACTGTCTTCGGAGTAAGTTCAGTGGCTTATCTACACACACACACACACACGCACACCAGCGTCCTTGATTAGGAGGTGGAGGCTAGTGGCTTGGCTCTTCTGTAGTAGAATTTCTTGGCTGATCATCTCAGGTCCTGGTCTTGGGTGTGCCGTGCTTGGAATTCCTTCTCAGAGCAGTTCAATCTTCTTGACCTGGTGCTAGTTGGCATGACTTCTGAGGGAATGTGCCTTACTTGCTAAGACAACTAAAATGAGGCTGTCCAAACCTGCTATTGTCAGTTACTGGAAATAGCATCAAGGCGAGACTTTATCTGGAACTCTGCAATTTTTACTTGATGTATCAAAATGACTTCACAGAACTGTGATAAACTTTTCTCTATTACTTCATTAAATAATAGTCACATGCTATATTTGTATTTTAAAGATTTATTCCTGAATTTTACATGAATGTATCTACTTACATCAGAAAAATGTCAATGGTCTTCCCCACTTAGATTTGCCAATAAAAAAGCCCCATCCAAAATCATCTCTTTCCATTACTTTCTATCTCAACTCATTTTTTTTTTACTGTTTCTGTGTAGCATATGCTCATCACTAATTACCTTTATTTGTTTATATCACCTCCATTGAGCATGGACTTTGCCTATTTTATTCACCAGTGGATTAAGAATTCTTGGTGGCAAAGTAAAAGTTCTTGATAAATACTTGTTCAATGGATGAGTGATGGGATGAACCAAAAGGTATCAACAGCTTAAGTAACCACCTTTCTTAGTTCTACAAACACTATTTGAGAAGGCAAATGTGAGGCAATCTCTAGAATATTTTAAAATATTTTAAATATTCAACCAAGCTGAGGATGGTTGCTTTAGGTTGAAGTACTGGGGGAAGGAAGTAAGAGAGTGTGTGTAAGTATGGAAATTATAATTGCTTCAATTTAGCCCACATACAGTAAGTTCAAATTCCATACTGAGTTGGAGACTGATAGCCTTAATATCTTTAAAAAATCAGTTTTGCCATCTTTAGATCATACTCTAGAACAAGTGTGGGCAATAGCAAAATCCTTGATCCAGAAATTAGCCTCAAGGAAGTTGAATCCAGTCCTCTCATAGAAAACATTTTCAGGTTCCAAGCAGGTCTCAGTCGTCTATATAAATACTAATGTTTGAATCAAAATGGTTTTTGCTGATTGCCAAGTCTATGCCATTGAATTCAGAGTCAATAACTAATTAAAAAAATGAAAATAAAGCTACTGGACAAAGTGAACTACACTTATCTTCCTGTGGGCAAATGTGAACTTGCTCACTGTGCAAGTAAATATCCATCTTACACGTACTTATGTGAAAGGACAATTAGGTTTCTTTCTGTTCTTCTTGTTGCTGCATTTTTGCAAACATAGATTTATAAATAGATGAACTGATAGGTAGATACATAGATAATACATAGATCGGGAGAGACAAATACAAAATGCTTGAAAATTACAAATGTATATCAATATCATTTATGCTCAAAACTAGGCACACTGATTTTCTGAGAATCTGAACATGGCTCAGTGACTTATGATATATCCTTCTGATTGAATATTATTGTAGAGGGAAACTCCTTTCCCCCAATCTCCAAACTCCCACTCTCACCTCCACAAAAGACAACTCTCCATAATTTCTACCTTTTTGCTCCTAAGGAACCTCTGCTCTGCTCGCTGTGTATTATTCCTCAAGGATAAAGGATTTGCTAAACCTATTGGCAAAAGACTGATCTTCACTGGGGTGGAAGTACTTTACCTTACAAGTGGGGACACAGTTTGGGGCCTTTGTTTCATTTTTACCTCTTTCCTTGGGCTGTCTGCTTTGGGAAAATGAAAGTTAATGGAATTCTTACCTGGGTCTTTTCCCATGTAAAAGTATACCCCGTTTAGGATCTGGCATCTGTCTTTTAGAATATGTCTTAAAAACTGGTATGGTAAGTTCTCCTTGTTTATTTTTCATTTGTAAGGCTGTTGATGTTTGTGGACTTCTATTTGCCAGATAACTTTTTAAATAGTTTTATTGAATTCCTCAATGATCTTAACAGATATTGAGTTTGCATTCAATTTGTAGAAGAATACAGAAAGGATTGACTGATTAACTGAATTCACATGTCAACTGTCAGGTACAGTGTGAGTGCCTCTGACCTGAGAGCTCTCCATTGTTATTGTTCAGTCGTTCATTTGCCCCCGACTCTTTGTGACCCTATGAACTGTGGCCTACCAGAGTCCTCTGTCCATGGGGTTCTCCAGGCAAGAATACTGGAATGGGTTGCCATTCCCTTTCTCCAGGGGATCTTCTCAGCCCAGGAATTGAACCCATGTCTCCTACTTTGGCAGGCAGATTCTTTACCTGGAAAGCCTCCCAATAGAAAGTATTATCTTCTGTAAAATATAAGGAACTTCTAGCCAGGACACTCAGATGTCTCTTCATTTGTCTTTTATTGAAGTATAAAGTTGCCCCCCTCCCCACCAAGAGAGTATTCAATAAGTGTAGTAAACTGGTAGAAACGTAGCAAGGCGTGTTTTTTACATTCCTCTTGGAATCCCTTTCTTTGGACATAAGGACGCTTCTTTTCTCAGGTTTGGGGCGGGTAGCTCTCACATGGAGGATTTCTTGCCTGTTTTAAGGGAGAAGGGTGGAGTAAAATGAAAGTGCTCTTTTGCTTCGGCTGTTTTGTCAAACGCCCACAGCTTAAAGTGTTCGGTATGCTAAGGTGTCATATTTTGGGTTAGCAGGTCTTGTACCTCATCACATACAAAAGAAAATTCTCAAAGGTTAACTAAATATAAGCCTGAAGAATTCTATAAGTCAGGGCACTTCCCTGGTGGTCCAGTGGCTAAGACTCTGTGCTCCCAATACAGGGGTCCTTGGTTCAAACACTGGTCAGGGAACTGTTAGGGGAAGCACACTGATTGAAACTGCCCACCTTGGCCAGGCACCATAGTAACCATTGGCACGAGTTGTTTTATGACAGGAGGTCCTGGTAAGGAACATGGAATTAATAAGCCTCCACCCACCAGAAGAGTTCGGCAAAGGTCAAAAGGAGACACCACGTTTCTGACCACCTCCCAGAATCCTCTCTCTGGCATCCGTCTTGGATGGACAAGGCGTGCACCATCAGGAAGGAGTCTGAGTCAGAATGACTGGCTAAGGACAACCTGCAAGCCACGCAGCAGAGCTGTTCTCCTGGGTTCCCTTACCCTCCTGCTCTCCACCCGGGTGCCCTTTCCCAATAAAATCTCTTGCTTTGTCAGCACATGTGTCTCCTGGGACAATTCATTTCCAAGTGTTAGACAAGAACCCAGTTTCGAGCCCTGGAAGGGGTCCCCCTTCCTGCAACGGAACTAGATTCCGCATTCCACACCTAAAGGTCCTGTATGCTGCAACTAAGACCCACAGAAGAAAACAAATAAGTTCTTTTTTTAAAAAGGAATGGTACAGGTCAGTTCTGAAAGTTTTTTAAAATGAAGAGAAATACAGTAATCTCTGCAAATAATTTCTATTTTGTGGTTCATATCTAATGACTTTAAAAAATCATTTAGTTAAGAGTTGTAGCGGTAGAAAATCAAATAAAAATGAAGTATTGGTAATGACAAAAATTTATTAGTATAATTTAATTGACCTGTAAAATGACTATTTCTAAGGAAAAGAAAGCAATCTGTTTCAGACTAATCACAAAGAGTAAATCCCAATGTTTCATGCTTAATTGCTTAATTTAGGACCTAAATTTTATTATGGAAGAATCTTATAGAAAAGTTATTTGATGAGAGAGACATACAGAGAGAGACTTTCCTATTCACTATCTTTCCAAATATTACGTGATAGCTAAGGCTTGCCAGTATAATTCTACTTAATCATTTTTATGAGAATTAAGTTGCCAAACTTTTCATCAAATTTCACCTAAAAATTGGAAAAATACAGACTTTGTGGTCACATTTAATTTAATGTTATACAAAAAAAAAAAAAAGCAAAGGTTATGTAAAGACTGCATTCACACATGCAAAGCAAATAGAAGAAATGGGACTATTTTCCTGGTAGTCTGTACTGACATCAAACTTAACCTTGTGATACCTGGAATGAAATGTATTATGAAAGAAAGCAGTTAAGAAATTAGCCCTATTTCTCACTTCATTCAGAGTAAATACATATTTGATTTACACTTCAATGAAAATTGTTTGGGTCTTATGCTACATTAAAAAAAAAAAAAAGCAACCCTACAGAAGGGAAAAGTTAAATGCATGAAGAGTTAAGGAACCTCTTAATTATGATATTTAGAGAGGATTTGCTGGAAATCACTTATACATTTCTTCTTCCCTGGTGGCCCATTGGTAAGGCTCCCTGCCCTCACTGCAGGGTACATGAGTTCAATCCCTCATTAAAGTTCTGCGTGTCATGTCGTACAGTGCAGCCAATGGGGAAAAAAAGGGCCCAAATGTGGATCACAATTTACGTTGAGAAACATATTTCTGCAGCTAGATTATTTTTCTCTGTGATTCTAATCTAGGATAATCTGGCAGTTTGTGGTTTAAGAGATCTCTTTTGTTGAATAAATGGTGTTTTGCTAACCGGCTGCCTTTTTGAGGTAGGAAATGGAATTTTTAAATATGAATAACACCCTGGGAAGATAGCAACAGTCAAAACAGTGTAAAAGGGCTCAATCTAATTTTTATCTTCCTGTCATCCTGGGTGGGTTCCCCGAGAGACAATAATGAAGACTTGCAGAGGGAAAACTCTCCCAGGATGTTTTACTCTTACAATCAACAGTAAATATTTTTTTTTTTTGACAGCTAGCTTAGGGATCTGCCCCTCCTCTTCCCCTGAATCATGCAAAGAATGTATGAGCCTAAGAGGATAAAGCAGTACTGTTCTTAAAAAGATAATGAACACAGAGCCACAAAGGAAACCCAAGGTCACAGATAATGGAAAATACACCATAGACACTTTCATTGCCTTTATGTTTTTAATGATGTCTTCATTGTCTTTCACTGAGTTTTTCTTGTGTTTTCTTTTTACAGTTGCTTATGTTTCCAGCTCTTTGCCACTTGCTTTTAGGCTGGCAAGAGCACTGTCATAAAATACCTTAATGGCCCCCTGCAGGGCTGCTGTAGTGAAGGGTCTGCTAATGTTTCTATTATGACCCTGGTCTCAGAGATCTTTATATCACAGTGATCGTAATTTGCATTAGACCTTGGGGAACATGTCACATAGGTCAGTCTTGGGAGCAATATTTTTTGATACATTTGAAAAAAATTATAGCTTAAACTCCTTAGCAGCTGTGTAGCTCTATAGCACTGAATCTAGTTCCAGTAGCATGTGCTGAGGTTTTACCTGAGTAATTTCCATAGAAGTTAATTGAAATTACCTGAATAAAGCCTCAGGTGATAATTTGAAAATACAGACTAACCTTGTAATTGCCTGATTCTCCTTTCACCCTCTTCTCTTGTGGATTAGCTGGAATGTCATCTTATAGATGAAGGTGGAAGGACAGAATAATTAAAAACAAATTGTACCTTAGTTTAATAAAGGATCCCAATATAAATACAAGACAAAACATTTGTTTTGAAATATCAAGGTGACCAAGGGTAGTGAAAATTAGAGATGTAAATGTTCCTAGGAAAAGAAACTGTCCCAGCATGGTATTCTTACCCTGGATTTGGAATCCAAGGAAATTAGACACTACTTTGAAAAATGTTTGCAATCTATCTCCTTTTTGTAAAGTGTGATCTCAGTATTTCAAAAGTTTTATTTAAATATTGAACTATCAAGAAATGACTAGAGAAATATAAGAAAAAGATCCCAGTAATACTGAATATATGGTGTGGTGGTTTAGTCACTAAGTCCTGTCTGACTCTTGTGACCCCATGGACTGTAGCCTGCCAGGCTCCTCTGTCCATGGGATTCTCCAGGCAAGAGTACTGGAGTGGGTTGCCATTTCCTTCTCCAGGGGATATAGATTTTTTAAAATAAAAATTTTAAATAAATTTTAACAAATATTTTGCAATTATTGTAAATCTTAAAAAAATACATAGCATTTTAAATTTTAAAAATATTTAGCATTCAATTATTCTTTGAGTCTTCCCAGCAATCTTTTGAACCATGGAAAATAGTTCCATTTCCTTTCAATTTTTAATTGCAGATAATTGCTCTACAATGTTGTGTTAGCTTCTGCTGTACAATGAAAAGGATCAGCTATATGTTTACATTTATTCCCCCACTCTTGAATTTCCTTTCCGCCACCCCCAACCCACCCCCAGATCACAGAGCACTGAACTAAGGAGCATCTTGTGCTTTATAAAAGCTTCCCACCAGCTATCTATTTCACATATGGTATTATATATATCCCCTTCATGGATCACAGCCTTGTTGTGGTGAAGGGCCTTGCATAATTCAATGAAGCTACGAGCTATGCCATGCAGGGCCACCCACGATGGACTGGTCATAGTGTAGAGTTCTGACAAAACACGGTCCACAGAAGGAAGAAATGGCAACCAACTCCAGTATTCTTGCCATGAGAACCCCATGAACATTATGGAGGCAAAAAGATATGACACTGGTAGATGAGCCCCTCAGGTGAGAAGGTGTACAATATGCTGCTGGGGAAAAGCAGAGAGCAATTACTAATAGCTCCAGAAAGAATGAAGAGGCTGGGCCAAAGCGGAAACGACACTCTGCTGTGGATATGTCTAGTGGTGAAGGTATAGTCCGATGCATAGGGACCTGGAACGTTAGATCCATTTATTGTTGTTCAGTCACTAAGTCATGTCTGACTCTTTGCGACCCATGGACTGCAAATTGCCAGACTTCCCTGTCCTTCACTGTCTCCCTGAGTTTGCTCAAACTCATGTCCATTGAATTGGTGATGCCATCCAACCATCTCATTCTCTGTCATCCGCTTCTCCTCCTGCCCTCAAAATTTCCCAGCATCAAATCTTTTCCAATGAGTTGGCTCTTGGCATTGGGTGGCCAAAGTATAGGCTCTTCAGCTTAAGCTTCAGCATCAGTCCTTCCAATGAATATTCAAGGTTGATTTCTTTTAAGATTGACTACTTTGATATCCTTAGGTCCATTAATCAAGGTGAATTGGATGGAGTCAAGCAGGAGATGGCAAGATTGAACATCAACATCCTAGGAATTAGTGAACTAAAATGGATGCTAATGCTGCTAAGTCACTTCAGTCGTGTCCGACTCTGTGTGACCCCATAGATGGCAGCCCACCAGGCTCCCCCGTCCCTCAGATTCTCCAGGCAAGAACACTGGAGTGGGTTGCCATTTCCTTCTCCACTAAAATGGATGAGAATGGGTATATTTAATTCAGATAACCTTTATATCTACCACTGTGGGCAAGAATCCCATAGAAGAAATGGAGTAGCCCTCATAGTCAACAAAAGATTCTGAAATGCAGTACTTGGGTGCAGCCTCAAAAATGACAGAATGATCTCAATTTATTTCCAAGGAAAACCATTCAATACTACAGTAATCCAAGTCTCTGCCCCAACCACTAATGCCAAAGAAGCTGAAGTTGAATGGTTCGATGAAGACCTACAACACCTCCTAAAACTAACCCCCAAAAGATGTCCTTTTCATCATAGGGGATTGGAATGCAAAAGTAGAAAGTCAAGAGGTACCTGGAGTAACAGGCAAGCTTGGCCTTGGAGCACAGAAAGAAGCAGGGCAAAGGCTAACAGTCTTTCAAGAGAATATGCTGTTCTTAGCAAACACCCTCCTCCAGCAACACAAGAGATGACTCTACACATGGACATGACCACATGGTGAATACCAGAGTCAGATTGATTATATTCTTTCTGTATCTAAAGACAGAGAAGCTCTATACAGTCAGCAAAAATAAGACCTGGTGCAAATCATGAGCTCCTTATTGTAAAATTCAGGCTTAAATTGAACAAAGTGGGGAAAACCACTAGGCCATTCAGGTATAATCTAAATCAAATCCCTTATGATTATACACTGAGAAGACAATGGCACCCCACTCCAGTACTCTTGCCTGGAAAATCCCATGGACGGAAGGGCCTGGTGGGCTGCAGTTCGTGGGGTTGCTAGGAGTCAGACACGACTGAGCGACTTCACTTTCCCTTTTCATTTTCATGCATTGGAGAAGGAAATGGCAACCCACTCCAGTGTTCTTGCCTGGAGAATCCCAGGGACGGGGGAGCCTGGTGGGCTGCCGTCTATGGGGTTGTGCAGAGTGGGACGCAACTGAAGTGACTTAGCAGCAGCAGCAGCATGATTATACAGCAGAGGTGAGGAACAGATTCAAGGGTTTAAATCTGGTAGACAGAGTACCTGAAGAACTGTGGACAGAGGTTCATAACATTGTACAGGAGGCAGTGACCAAAACCATCCCAAAGAAAAAGAAATGCAAGAAGGCTCTGTGGAGGCTTTACAAATAGATGAAGAAAGAAGAGAAGTGACAGGCAAGGGAAAAAGGGAAAGATATATCCAACCGAATACAGAGTTTCAGAGAACAGCAAGGAAAGATAAGAAGACCTTCTTAAATAAACAATGCAAAGAAATAGAGGAAAACAATAGAATGAGAAAGACTAGAGATCTCTTCAAGAAAATTGGAGATACCAAGGGAACATTTCAAGCAAGGATGGACACAATAAAGGACAAAAGTGTTAAGGATGTAACAGAAACAGAAGAAATTAAGAAGAGGTGGCAAAAATACACAGAAGAATACAAAAAAGGTCATAATGACCCAGATAAACACAACAGTGTGGTCACTCACCTAGAACTGGAAATCCTAGAGTGTGAAGTCAAGTGGGCCTTAAGAAGCATTTCTATGAACAAAGCTAGTGGAAGTGACAAAATTCCAGCTGAGCTATTTCAAATCTTAAAAGATGACTCTGTGAAAGTGCTGTACTCAATATGCCAGCAAATTTGGAAAACTCAGCAGTGGCCACAAGATTGGAAAAGGTCAGTTTTCATTCCAATCCCAAAGAAAGGCAATGCCAAAGAATGTTCAAACTACCACACAGTTGCACTCATTTCACATGCTAACAAGGTTATGCTCAAAATCCTTTAAGCTATGTTTCACAGTGAACCAAGAACTTCCAGATGTCCATGCTGGGTTTAGAAAAGGCAAAGGAACAAGAAATCAAATTGCCAACATCTGTTGTATTATAAAAAAGCAAGGGAATTCCAGAAAAACATCTACTTCTGCTTCATTGACAATGCAAAAACCTTTGACTGTGTGGATCACAACAAACTGGAACATTCTCGAAGAAATGTGATTACTAGACCACCTGACTTGTTTTCTCTGAAACTTGTATGAAGGTAAAGAAGCAACAATTAGAACTGGACATAGAACAACAAACTGCTTCAAAATTGGGAAAGGAGTACACCAGAATATATATTGTCACTGTATTTACTTAAATTATATGCAGAGTACATCATGTTAAATGCTGGGCTGAATGAATCACAAACCGGAATCAAGATTGCCAGGTGAAATATCATCAACCTCAGATGATACCACTCTAATGGCAGAGAGTGAAGAGGAACTACAGAGTCTCTTGATGAGGGTAAAAGAGGAGCGTGAAAACGCTGGTTGAAACTCAACATTCAAAAAACTGAGATCATAGAACCTGACAAATAGAAAGGGGAAAACTGGAAGAAGTAATAGATTTTATTTTCTTGGGCTCCAAAATCACTGTGGGTGGTGACTACAGCCATGAAGTTAAAAGATGCTTGATCCTTGGAAGGAAAGATATGATAAATTTAGGCAACATATTAAAAGGAGAGACATCACTATGTTGACAAAGGTCTGTTTAGTCAAAGCAATGCTTTTTCCAGTAGTCGTGTACAGATATGAGAGCTAGGCCATGAGAAAGGCTGAGTGCTGAAGAATTGATGCTTTCAAATTGTTGTGCTGGAGAAAACTTTTGAGAGTCCCTTGGACTGCAAGGAGATCAAACCAGTCAACCCTAAAGGGAAGGACTGAAGTTGAACCTGGAGCTCTAATACTTTGGCCACCTGCTGGAAAGAGCCGATTCATTGGAAAAGACCCTCATGGTAGGAAGAACTGAAGGCAAAAGTGGGCAGCAGAGGATGAGATGGTTAGAGAGTATCACTGATTCAATGGACATGAATTTTAGCAAACTCCGGGAGATAGTGGAGGACACAGGAGCCTAGCAGGCTGCAGTCCATGAGATCGTGAAGAGTTGGACAGGACTTAGCGAATGAACAGCAACAACAAAAAGTGTACATATGTCAATCTCAGTCTCCCGGTTCATCCCATCTTCCTCTCCCCTGCCCGTGCCCACTTGTCTGTTCTCTACACCTGTGTCTCTATTCCTGCCCAGCAGATAGGTTCATCGGTACCATTTCCACTTTCAAGATAAATAATTGAAAATGCTTAGCTGGCAGCAGGGCCTTCGAAGACGGACCTGGATTTGAATCTTGTTCTACAGCCCACTAGGTGAGAGTTTGGGGCAAGTTACTCAGTGTCTTAGTGCCTCTGTTTTGAACTTACAAGTGGGAAATGTAGAGTGATTTTTACAGGATTATCGTAGGGCATTAATGAGGTTTATGCTGTGCTTCACACAGTACTAGTACAGAGAAGGTACTTAAAATTCTCTTCTAGCTTGTTTCTTTGAGGATATGGGGTTTACTGAATAGGAAAGATAAGCTTAAAATATGAGTGTTTTGACTTCTGACTTGAATTTGTTACACTTCATACCTTGCTTCCTATGATTCAAGATATTTCACCAAATATTCTCACATAATTTTACTTTCATTTATTCACTCACTAATCAAAGCAGAAAGAATTGTAGTTGAGGAAGCATGATCTTAGAACAAAATATTATGTGAGTAGTAGAACAAAATGTGATCTCAGGAAAGGCAATTTCTTTCCTTCCAAATGAATTTGGAAAATATAAGGAAAATTTGAAAAATTAGTACTAGCTGCCAGAAGTCATGGGACAGAATTTGTAGAATCTACCCGCAAAGTTTCACAGGAAACAATGATGTAGAATGTGAAAACTGAAGACTGAATTATCTTATATAGCAAATAACACACTGTGATCTTTCATTCTTGATATTGAAATCACTCTCTGGTGACTTTGTTATTTGACATTATTACTCTTTTAATACACAGAGCATCTAACAGGATGGGTTCTGAGGAAATGCTCAAATTATAGTGTACCTATAAGTCTCTATATGCCTGAGATAATCTCTTTTTAGGTTTGTTATATGACACCATCCTAATGGCAGAACGCAAAGAAGAACTCAAGAGCCCCTTGATGAAGGTGAAAGAGGACAGTGAAAAAAGCTGGCTTAAAGCTCAACATCCAAAACTAAGATCATGGCATACCATCCATCATTTCATGGCAAATAGATGGGGGGAAAATGGAAACAGTGACAAGTTTTATTTTCTTGGGCTTCAAAATCACCGTAGACAGTGACTGCAGCCATGAAATTAAAAGACACATGATCCTTGGGGAAAAGGCTACAACAAAACTAGGCAGCATACTAAAAAGGTGAGATATCACTTTGCCTACAAAAGTCCACATAGGCAAAGGTATGGTTTTTCCAGTAGTCATGTACAGATGTAAGAGCTGGACTACGGAGAAAACTGAGTGCCAAAGAACTGATGCTTTAGAACTGCGGTGCTGGAGAAGGCTCTTGAGAGTCCCTTGGACAAGCAGGGAGATCCAACCAGTCAATCCTAAAGGAAATCAACCCTGAATATTTCATTGGAAAGATTGATGCTGAAGCTGAAACTCCGATACTTTTGGTTACCTGATGCAAAGAGCCAACTCGTTAGAAAAGATCCTAATGCTGGGAAAGATTGAAGGCATCTTTCTTTTGAGGAGAAAGGGGCAACAGAGGATAAGATCGTTGGATGGCATCACTGACTAATGGACATGAATTTGAGCAAGTTCTTGGAGATAATGAAGGACAGGGAAGCCTGGTGTGCTACAGTCCACAGGTCACAAAGAGTTAGACACTGCTGACGAACTGAACAACAACAAATCCTAGTGTAATTATTAATAGCTCATCTTTCACTCTCAAAAATGATCTGTATTTGGATGATAAATTACATGGTTACCTACGAGAGTAGGAAAGGCTTTTCCATAGTTCTTAACCCAATGCCAGGCATCAGAATCACTTCAATTACCTAAATTCTTTGCTCACTCCTTAACACAATTCAACCCCCGGAGGTTAGGGCTCTTTGTGAAAGAGAGTGTGAAACTAAGAATGAATATCAGTTTGTCGAGGAGGGGGCAAGTGGTCTGTAGGAGCAGGAGTAGAGCCACAGTGGGATTCATCCACTAATCAAATCTAAGGCGTGTGCCTTTTAAGCCATTTTTAGAAAGGAAAGATAAACAGCGGGAAGCAGAGCATCTGGATGCTAGAGATCAGCTTCTAGTGTCGGACCCAGTTACATACTCAAAGCCCCAGATCTGGAGTCTATGTAGCACTTGTTCATTGGGCCCTTTGGTTAGGATTCCAAAGAAGGTTTCCTGTTAGAATGTTCCTGAGATAACTTACCATGTGCTGTGTCACTTCAATGTAATCAGTTTTTGGTCTTAAACTCTTGGATCAAATAGATTAACTCCTGTCTATACTAGTTGAATTGTTAGGTTGAACCATTTGAAATCATTGCTTTTTAACCATTTAGACTTAAAACCTGGATTCCATCCAGTTTAATCTAATATAGTCCTAATATGATAGGAAAAGGGAGATAAGGAGCTTGATTTGGCCTGGTAATGACCCTGAAGTACAACAGAGTGACAGTGAGAGACAGGAGGAAACAGGGAGAATTCACTTAAATATTTTATTTATTTACTTGTTTATTTTTAATTGAAGTATAGTTGATTTACAATGCTTTGTCAGTTTTCAACAAACACTACTGAGTGCCTGTGTCTTCTACGTGTCAAGGAGTGGTGCCAGGTGTTTGGGGTCACACTGGACTGAAATAAGCATTTGCTCTCCCCTCATGGTCTGTGAGGAACACAGGTATGTTCTGAGGTATGGTCTGTGGGGAGCATAGGGCCTCCCAGGTGGCACTAGGAGTAAGGAACTTGCCTGCCAATGCAGGAGACATAAGCGATGAGGGTTCAACCCCTGGGTCAGGAAGATCCCTGGCGGAGGAAATGGCAGTCTCCCTTATTCCATTATTTCCACTCCAGTATTCTCACCTGGAGAATCCCATGGACAGAGGAGCCTGGCGGGCTACAGTTCATGTGGTTGCAAAGAGTCAGATAAGACTTCTCTACTAAATCACCACCACCACCACCACAGGGCAAGACTGTGTGATCTCTGCTTCTTGGATTTTTAGTCTGACGAAGGGGCTGAACCCGTCCATGGGATTCTCCAAGAATAACAACCTGAGTTCTAGTAACAAGTTCTATTTTGGCTCCTGGAAAACATTATAAACAGATCTTTATTTAGAGCAGCGATAGGGTAATTCTAAAGTGGTTTCTCTCCCCCTGTACCACACGCTCACAGAGGCCAGCAGAACCTGTGTGTCTTGTCTGCTTTGTGTCTCTGGGCACCAGGCCAGGACGTGGCCCAAAGTGTGTTACTAGTGATTGATTGTGAGTTTAATTTACCTCCATGTGGAAAACAAGTCAATCTTAATTTTCATTATAATCTTGAATTAGCTTTCCATCTCCTTGAAGGAGAGAAAGATGATAAATGGAGCAAAAGAAGAGTAATGTGAGAGGAAAAAAGATAATCAGGTTTATAATTATTACAGTCTGGTCTAATAATTGCAAAGTGTTTATTAATAGTCCAGACAATTTCCTAGACAGGTAGGTACCCTTATTTATCTAATTTGACAGATGAGGAAACCGAGGCATGGAAAGCTTAAGTGATTTGCCTCAAGTTACAGTGCTAGTAAGTGGAAGAGTTAGGATTGGATTCAGGTAATCTAACCACAGAGGACACCACCCTTATGGCAGAAAGTGAAGAGGAACTAAAAAGCCTCTTGATGAAGGTGAAAGAGGAGAGTGAAAAAGTTGGCTTAAAACTCAACATTCAGAAAATAAAGATCATGGCATCTGGTCCCATCACTTCATGGGAAATAGATGGGGAAACAGTGGAAACAGTGTCAGACTTTATTTTTGGGGGCTCCAGAATCACTGCAGATGGTGACTGCAACCATGAAATTAAAAGACACTTACTCCTTGGAAGAAAAGTTAAGACCAACCTAGATAGCATATTGAAAAGCAGAGACATTACTTTGCCAACAAAGGTCCGTCTAGTCAAAGCTATGGTTTTTCCAGTGGTCATGTATGGATGTGAGAGTTGGACTGTGAAGAAGGCTGAGCACCGAAGAATTGATGCTTTTGGACTGCGGTGTTGGAGAAGATTCTTGAGAGTCCCTTGGACTGCAAAGAGATCCAACTAGTCCATCCTAAAGGAGATCAGTCCTGGGTGTTCTTTGGAAGGAATGATGCTAAAGCTGAAACTCCAGTACTTTGGCCACCTGATGTGAAGAGTTGACTCATTGGAAAAGACTTTGATGCTGGGAAGGATTGGGGGCAGGAGGAGAAGGGGACGACAGAGGGTGAGATGGCCGGATGACATCACTGACTCGATGGACATGAGTCTGAGTGAACTCCGGGAGCTGGTGATGGACAGGGAGGCCTGGCACGCTGCGATTCATGGGGTCTCAAAGAGTCAGACACGACTGAGTGACTGAACTGAACTGAATCACAGAGGGCTTCCCCTGTGGCTCAATGGTAAAAAATCTGCCTGTAATGCAAGAGATGCAGGTTTGATCCCTGGGTAGGGAAGATGCCCTGGAGGAGGGCATGGCAACCCACGCCAGTATTGTTGCCTGGAGAATCTCATGGACGGGGAATCCTGATGGGCTACAGTCCATAAAGTCTCAAAGAGTCAGATGCCACTGAAGCGACTGAGCACGCACACATGCAATCTAATTACTGAACCTGCACTCAACCCAAGACTCAGCTCCCTTTGGAATACTTTTATCAAACTAAGTTGTCAAAGTCACTAAGTTAAAGGGGGAAATTTTCAAAGAATATTCACAAATTTTGCAAATGTGTATAATACTGAAAACAAAACAAAAATAATCTAGGATTTGATGATAGCAACTCTGTTTAAATGCTTTATACTGGAGTTAATCAAGTATAACAAATTTAGTACTACAGTGAACTACATATCAGCTAGCACTTATATGAGCACTGGAGTGTATTCATTCAACAAATATTGACCAGCAGCCCTGTACAAGGCAACGTGCTGGTGATGTGGCCAGGGCACACTATGGCAATCAAACCACCAACAGACCTGCAGGGCAGGGAGAGGTGAATGAATGGCTCCCTCATAACTGACCGACACAGACTGTGTGATGTGACTTGGGGAAAGGGCACAGTTGTTTGGATAGAGCTTGGGAGGCAACTGGCACCAAGAATGCAAGGCAACTGGAGGGGAACCAAGAGTAGCGTGGTTCAACTGGTGCATGAAGTGCATGAAACCGATGAAGGATTTACAAGCTACTGGCCCTGTGCATGAAAGCCTTGAATACCAAGATAAACAAAGAAGGTGTGTGTGTTTATATGCATGTGTGTATATGAGAGAGAGAAAGAGAGACACCACCTTATATCCTATGCTTATCCTTCCATTATCCAGTCTTCTATCTATTTATTGTGGTTTAGTTGCCAGGTCATGTCTGACTCTTGCAACACCATGGACTGTAGCCCGTCAGGCTCCTCTGTCCATTGGATTTCCCAGGCAAGAATACTGGAGTGGGTCACCATGGTGTGTGTGTAAAGACAAACACATCTGTTTGTGATAGAAAGTACAAAGAATTTGGCATTAGTTGGACCTCAGTATCAAACCAGGCTCCATCTCTCTCTATCCCTGAAATCTCAGGAAAATCATCTGATATCTCTGGATCTAGATTTTTTAGGATGAACTAACCTGCAGAATTATTATGAGGACTGCATTAGTTCCAACCTCAGTACTTTGATCCATAAATATTAAATCAATATATATTATTTATCTAAGAGTATCAATATCATCCTTCAAGCAATGCAAAGTTACTGCAGATTTCTAGGTAAGGGAGAAGCATAGTTCATATTATATCTTGGTTCTGATTTCTGTAAAGAACAGAATAGAGACATGAATTTTTTTTACTTAACTAAAGAATTCATCAGTAGCTAGTGATATGTATTATTTAGTGTTCTATTTCTATGCTGCTGCTCAAATTTGAGAAACACAGGCCACTCTCAGCTCACAGTTAGGGTTTAAGAAGATCTGGTATGATCCATTCCTTCCCCTGAACATAGGGCCAGCTGGACTTCAGAGAGTTTCAGTGGATTGAGGGCTCACTAACAAATTTTGCCCTGTTACTCAGGCACTCTCTTCTACTTTTTTTTTTTTTTCCTGCTGTTTCTTATTAACAAAGATGCCCATAAAAACTGTGGGAAATGATGAGTGAAATACCCTCAGGCCACCTCGGTGGAGCCTTTTTGCTGTTGTTCTGTGCACACTCACACACAAACACACACATATATTCAGGATGGATGGATGTTCACTATCTATCCTGAATAACACTCTCCAGAATATCTAAGGAAAAACACAGAGACAGTCTCATCATTAGGCATCGATTGCAGGTAGGTGGTCAAAGGAGAAAAAAAGTGGCAGGGATGAAAAATTAGGACATATGAATATTATCACAGAAGTAGAATTTTCTGTGATCCTGATATAATTTCCATACACTGAATGCCTACTTTTCTATTCCCTCCTTATATTTTTACTTCTAAGCATAGCTTGAAAGATTTACCTCAATGTATTTCTTTCAGAGCTTAATCCTCAGGAGATTTTTGGGAGTATATATTCCTCCTTTTTTTTTTTTTTTTTATTATGGCTTTAAGTTCCTGGAATTTTTCCTTCAGAATTGAATTGAGTAAGCCACTTATCACTCCATGCTTTTAGCCTGTCCAAGTCAGTCTAAGCATTCTTTTGTGACTGCCCCTTCAACACCCCAACTATCCCTATGTCAGCAGATTTTATTCTCTTAATGCATATGCCCTCTTTCAGGTCACTGATGTATAAAGTGAGCAAAACTCTATTCTAATATTTATCCCTGTGGCAGCAGTCCATTAGTTAGCCCTGACCAGTTACCAGTCTCAATTACCTTCCTTCTTAGTTATTCAAGCTCTCTCTTCCCTTCATTCAAATATCTCACTGCTTCACACCGTAATTGCTGACCTTATGAGTCTGCTTTTCTGTAGTCTATTATATTAAGAAATGTCTTAAATTTTAGAGAAAGTATCTGTTCATTGCTCTTATTCCAAGACTTTATACCCCTTGTTCAAAACATTTTTATCAGTCTTATAATGCATTGCCTCTTTTAGCTAATCAACCGTATCTTTCCATTTTAATTTGCCAATTTTGTACATACTTTTAGTCTCTCCACTCTCATTTCCCTTTTATAAAAAAGTACTGATTTTTTATTTTATTGTATCTGATTTGCTATACATAAACTTTGTAATTTAAAACCTAAGCATATATTTTATATATTTTAAATATATATTGATTTCTTATTTCAAATGAAAGTTAATTTTACATTAATGATACTTGTTTGAATTGGCTAACGGGTCATGGAAATTAAACTGCTTTCTGAGAATCAAAACTCATGAACCATATGAGTGCTTTTATCAGTGAG
Source organism: Bos taurus (assembly GCF_002263795.3). NCBI lineage: Eukaryota > Metazoa > Chordata > Mammalia > Artiodactyla > Bovidae > Bos > Bos taurus. The sequence goes on along the minus strand of NC_037344.1, from coordinate 8,754,151 downwards.
CTTTTGCCAAAAGTTAATGTATAATTTAACATTTTCAAATTGTTTGAATAGCTAAGAAACATTTTAAAAATTATATTGGTGACAAGTTTGAAGTGTTAACTTAGTTTTAAAAGATTATACTTTACCAAGTGCCAAGTGACTGATCTAAGCCTAGAAATTGTTGGTCAATTTTTTTTTTTTTTAATTTGAATACAGCAGACTGCTACCAGTTGCAATTCTCTTGAATCCCAGGACCCACTATTGACATCTTGAGGGTCAAAATAACAGTCTGTGCCACAAAACTTGGGGCTTACCAGGTGGCTTGGAGGCAAAGAATCCAATTACAATGCAGGAAATGAGGGTTTGATTCCTGGGTCAGGAATAGCCCTTGGAGAAGGAAATGGAAATCCACTCCAGTATTCCTCCTTGGAAAATCCTATGGATATAGGAGCCAGTCCACGGAGTTACAAAAGTGTCAGACATGACTTGGTGACTAAGCAACAACAATGTCACAAAACTTACTTTTGACCATTAATTACAATTAATAAGAACTCTGCAAAGATTGCTTGTATGCATTATATAAGATGATGCCATCATTATCATGTAATTGAATCAAATTGAATTTAACCACAATGATTCTAGTTGTAAAGAAATACAAATTGCAGCCATTGCTAGAAGACAAGTATATTTAAATTTCAGGTTAACAATCAGTGAATGCCTACTGCTAGAAACTCATAATATTATTGACAGAGGGGTGAGTTTTTAAATTATGATTGGATTTTTAAAAAATAATCAGAATAAGTTAATTCATTTTCAGGGTACAATGTCATTTTAAAACTTTAGGATCAGATGCCCAGAAAGCCTGAAACCTTGGGCTGCTAGGGATAGTGTGAAAATGGCCTTTCAGTTGCTCATCATGCAGGAGCTGGTAACATGCCATTGCTGTCAGTTGCTTACATCTCATGGATAGACTGGTCCACAATCAGGTTTTCCAATGTGGGTGAAAGGGCCTAGCAATGGATTTAAATGAAAAAACCAAGAAGAATCTTGAAGGACTGAATGGGATCCCATTCCTGATCAGAGAGGGTTATTAGTCTAAAGACTTACATTCCAGGGAAACACAAATCCAGGTCAGGAGTACTGCTAGTGTTCCTTGCATTGCAGGGCTAACTTCAATGTGATGAGGTCTATGTATCCGTACAGATTGCTGTTGTTCAGTCACTCAGTCATGCCTGACACTTTGCTTTCCCATGGACTGCAGGACACCAGGCCTCTCTGTCCTTCACTATCTCCTGGAGTTTGCTCAAACTCACGGTCATTGAGTAGGTGATGCCATCCAACCATCTCATCCTCTGTTGCCCCCTTCTCCTCCTGCCCTCAATCTTTCCCAGCATTAGGGCCTTTTCCAATGATTCAGATCTTTGTATCAGTGGGCCAAACAATTGGAACTTCAACTTCAGCCTTAGTCCTTCCACTGAATATTCAGGGTTGATTTCCTTTAGGACTGACTGGTTTGATCTCCTTGATGTCCAAGGGACTCTCAAGAGTCTTCTTCAGTGCCACAGTTTGAAAGCATCAATTCTTTGGTGCTCAGCCTTCTTTATGGTCCAACTCTCACATCCATATATGACCACTGGAAAAACCATACCTTCAACTATACAGACCTTTGTCAACAAAGTGATGTCTCTGCTCTTTAATATGCTGCCTAAGTTTGTCATAGCTTTTCTTCCAAGGATCAAGTGTCTTTTAATTTCATGGCTGCAATCACTACCCACAGTGATTTTAGAACCCAAGAAAATAAAATCTGTCACTGTTTTCATTTTTACCCCCATCTATTGGCCATGAAAATATGGGACCAGATGCTACAATCTTATTTTTTTTAATGTTGTGTTTTAAGTCAGCATTTTCATTCTCCTCTTTCACCTTCATCAAGAGGCTCTTTAGTTCCTTTTTGCTTTCTTCCATAAGGGTGGTGTCATTGCATATCTGAGTTTATTGATACTTCTCCTGGTAGAAAGAGATGGGAATACCAGGCCACCTGACCTGCTTCTTGAGAAATCTGTATGCAGGTCAGGAAGCAACAGTTAGAACTGGACATGGAACAACAGACTGGTTCTAAATAGGAAAAGGAGTATGTCAAGGCTGTATATTGTCACCCTGCTTATTTAACTTATATGCAGAGTACATCATGTGAAACGCTGGGATGGATGAAGCACAAGCTGGAATCAAGATTGCCGGGAGAAATATCAATAACCTCAGATATGCAGATGACACCACCCTTATGGCAGAAAGCAAAGAAGAACCAAAGAGCCTCTTGATAAAAGTGAAAGAAGAGAGTGAAAAAGTTGGTCTAAAGCTCAACATTCAGAAAACTAAGATCATGGCATCCGGTCCCATCACTTCATGGCAAATAGATGGAGAAACAGCGGAAACAGTGGCTGACTTTATTATTGGGGGCTTTTGGGGCTCCAAAATCACTGAATATTGTGATTGCAGCTATGAAATTAAGACACTTGCTCCTTGGAAGAAAACTATGACCAACCTAGACAGCATATTAAAAAGCAGAGACATTACTTTGCCAACAAAGGTCCATCTAGTCAAGGCTATGGTTTTTCCAGTAGTCATGTATGGATGTGAGAGTTGGACTATAAAGAAAGCTGAGCACTGAAGAATTGATGCTTTTGAACTGTGGTGTTGGAGAAGACTCTTGAGAGTCCCTTGGACTGCAAGGAGATCCAACTTGTCCATCCTAAAGGAGATCAGTCCTGAGTATTCATTGGAAGGACTGACGTTGCAGCTGAAACTCCAATACTTTGGCCACCTAATGAGAAGAACTGACTTATTGGAAAAGACCCTGATGCTGGAAAAGATTGAAGGTGAGAGGAGAAGGGGACAACAGCGGATGAGATGGTTGGATGGCATCATCGACTCAATGGAGATGGGTTTGAGTCAACTCCAGGAGTTCGTGATGGACAGGGAGGCCTGGTGTGCTGCAGTCCATGGGGTTGCAAAGAGTCAGACATGACTGAGCATCTGAGCTGAAATGACTGGGAATAAGTTATATATTATTATCCATTCCCACTGACTTCTTTCTGTCAATCACATTGCTACTTCCTTCAAGACAAACTTGCAAGTAGTTTTCCTCCTTTTCAGCAAAGGCATGGAGGCATGGGTGTCTTTGGCATCACATTGAAACCAAAATTATCTGTGACCAGTGAAGACAACTAGCCATTCTCCATGCCACGCCTTAGGGAATATCCTAATCTAAAGCTTCCTACATAGTCCACTTGTTCTTGAACAGTATCCTTAGTGAATTCTAGAGCTAAATAGATACTAAATGGCTAAACCTGAGTTGATGGCATATAATCTCTTTCCGTTCAATGGCTGCAAAAGTCTCTAACTGCTGAATAATTCATTTGTGCTTGAAATCAGCCATTCTCCATCAGCTACACCCTATTTATTTACCATCCACACCTTTCCCTTCCTTTAGACACCATTCCTAAGAGAGAAGCTCATGAATATCACAACAATGGATGTTTAACAGTGGCTGATTCACCTTTTGATATAAATGTTAATCTATTATATGAATTTGTATATTTTTGATGCTAGAGAATTTAATTTTTCACTCTAATGAAATTTTATACTATTCTAACTCTGTAAATGTGGGATAAAATTATAATTAGAATATCAATTGTAATAGAAATGATCTCACTGTAATACTGGCCTTCGTATTAAACAGAACTATGGAATCATAGGTGGTTTCCCTGGTAGCTCAGTAGTAGAGAATCTGCCTGCCAACACAGGAGATGTGGGTTCGATCCCTGGGTCAGGAAGATCCCCTGATAAGGAAATGGCAATTCACTCCAATATTCTTGCCTGGGAAACCCCATGGACAGAGGAGCCTGGCAGGCTGTAGTCCACGGGGTTGCAAAGAGTTGGGTATGACTTAGCAACCGAGCATGTGCACATGGAATCATAGACCTTATATCATAGTGCCACTAGGTCTAAAGATTTGTTTAAAATCTTTTCTTTTCATTCATTAACCAAATATTTATTTGTATATATGAACTATGTGTTCAGGAACTGTTCTAGACACAAGGATACAACAAATGAGGTACCTGGCCCCACAGAGCTTAGAGTCTAGTGTGAGGGTGAGAGATGCGACAATAAATAGGCCATTTGATACTGTCATTTCATATTCAGAAGAAAATAAAGATAGGATGAAAGGAGAGAGATTCACTGGGGGCCATATCACTGGGGACATGACATTTAAGCAGAGATTTTAAGGATTAGAAACAGCCAATTATGTGAATTTTCAGGCAAAGATATTTGTGGGTAAAGTCATAGCCAATGCAAAGACCTTGAGTTATGACATAGTCAAGGGGTTCTGAGGCATAGTCAAGGGGTTTCCAGTAATTGAGTTGATGGGGAATGTTTTAAACAAAGGGGAAATGTAGGCCATGAGGCAGACAAGGGGACAGGGGTCGAGTGTTGTAAGGTCTTCTAGCCTCTGCCAGGAGTTCATATATTATTCTAAGAGGAAGCCACTGGAAAATTATACATATGAGAAAGGTCTGATCTTATTTATGCTTTCAAAAATATTATTCCACAGATATTATTTGTGCCCATTCTCCAAAACTCTTAGAGAGTTAAGACTCCCTATATTCAGGATAGTCTGAGATTCATTGAAATAGCAGATATAAGCTATATCTGTTTATAACTAAATAGATATAAACTGTATTTCAGAAGTGTAATACAATAAAGATTTACTTCTCCCTTAGAGAAAGTCACTGAAGTCAGGAATCTCTCTTTCATCCTGGAGCTGGGTGACTTAGAACATGCACTCCCAAGCATGCCATGACAAGGAAAGAAAGAAGACTGCAGGATCCTGTAATGCATATTGAAGGGTTAGACCTAGACATGGCTTATATTGCGTCAGCAAACATCCTGTGGATGTGAACGGTCAGATAACATCAAAGGTCCAACAAGGGATGTTAGGAAATTTTGTCTTCCTGTGCGTCTGAGAAGAGAAAACAAATGTTTCTACCAAACTTCTTGAGCCATGGTAACTCTGACTTACTGCTTTCTAGAAGCATAAGAAGATGATAGATTGTCTCCTCCTCTTTAGGAGTAATGAAGCAAGAACTCCAGGGTCTTGGCATCCATTAGCGACCAGGAACTTCTTTAATCTGGCATAGTTCTAAACCCCACAGACCCACAGACTTAATTGATCTAGGCTCTTCAAAAAGTGATGGTAGTTCGCTGGCCGTTCTGGATAAGACTTGACTTACTGCTCTAAACTGGAATCACCTAGGTCAAAAACCTTCTCCAGGACCAGGACTCAGAATGGTATACATTTCATACAACTCAGAACTCACAGAATGAGGTGCCTGACATGGCTGGAATAAGCTGTGAGCAACTGAATCTTTGCCATTTTTAAGTGGGAGGACTGGTCTAGTAAGTACTACCAAGGGAAATCATTGCTCTAACTTTTCTTAGTAAAGTTGACTTTACCATATTTTATTTACACCTCTCCTCTTTCTCTGTGAGAGTGGAAAATTTCTTATATCAAGACCAAAAGGGAAAGTTATAATTATTTGACTTATGAGACCTTTGCTTCTAAGCCATATGAATACTGGGGATATGTGAAGTATTTATTAATTTTCCTTTTTTCGGCCAGTCCTTGTGATTAATTCTTTCGAATCCTTTTTAAACCTCACTACAAATGGATGAAGCTGGAACTATTAAAAGTTGGTGAAACTGAGCAGTAGAAAGAGTACGCCCTCTTTCTGGTAGTGTAGCTAATAAACAGTGAGCTGAATCCAAACTCATGACTTTCTAACTCCTAACCCTATGCTTGTAAAACAAGAGAAGGTTAAAATTGACCCTCTGCTTATTCTGAGTCATTAAGATACAAATGTTCAGTTTAAAAATTTCATGGCCATTTACTAATTTCCCTAATACCTAGAATTATAGAATCTATAGTTTGTTCTTTTATGATATGCAAACATATATTGAACATATATTAATCTTTTTCACTACTGCTGCTGCTGCTAAGTCGCTTCAGTCGTGTCTGACTCTGTGGGACTCCATAGATGGCAGCCCACCAGGCTCCCTCATCCCTGGGATTCTCCAGGAAAGAACACTGGAGTGTGTTGTCATTTCCTCCTCCAATGCATGAAAGTTAAAAGTGAAAGGAAAGTCGCTTAGTTGTGTCCGACTCTTAGCGACCCCATGGACTGCAGCCTACCAGGCTCTGCCGTCCATGGGATTTTTCAGGCAAGAGTACTGGAGAACCTTTTCACTATATAGATATTAAAGATAGATGTTCTATAAAATTATAAGTTCTATGGAAGCATGAGGATATGCAGTTTCTCCAATAGCATCCCCTCCTCTAGATGGTCACCACCCCGTTATCAGCCCTCCTAGGCTGTGTTTGTGTTTCAATCTCTCATATTGCTTTGGAAATAGTATGCTTTCAACAAATATTTGTTAAATGAGTAAATTCATATTTCCATAAGTACCTACATGGTTGAAAATATTTGTAGGAACAGCAAATATTGATATTTTTTGAAATTATAACATGATGTGTGCTTTTGTATTGAGAGTAATTTTTGTTTTTATTTTCTTGTTACATATTAATATATAATGCATGACAATTGTGTTACTGAATTGGTCAGCCAGACCTGAACTGGGGTCCTAGCTTGGATGCCTTATTTTTCCAATCAGATTCAAGCTGTCAAGACATACTGAGACTGGAACAGCACCAGCTTTATTCAATGGCCAAAGAATGAAATGGGAAACTAGTTTACAAAACAATTTCTCAAACAAATTCAGGCAGAGAGAGATATCAAATATATAGGAGGGTCACGGTAAAAGGGGCTTCCCGGGTGGCTCAGACAGTAGAGTCTGACTGCAGTCCAGGAGATCCAGGTTTGAGGCCTGGGTCAGGAAGATCCCCGGAGAAGGAAATGACAACCTATTCCAGTATTCTTGCCTGGAGAATTCTATGGACAGAGGAGCCTGGCAGGCTACAGTCATGGGGTCGCAAAGAGTTGGATGAGACTGAGCGACTAACACTTTCACTTTCAAGGTAAACAGGAGGGAATTGAAAAGAGTGGGAGGAATATTCATGACTTATCTGAGAAAAGGCCTGTAGCTTGAACCCAGAACCCAATGCAACTTTCCTTTTCAATCCTTGCATCTTGCATTGGCTTTTTCAGCTGTTGTCAAGGCAATCAGCAACTGTCATGGGGTTGATGGGTGTGTCATTTAGTATGCTAATGTATTACAATGAGCATATTATGAGGCTAAAGATCTATTAGAGAATCCCTGGTGGCTCAGGAGTACAGAATCTGCCTTCAGTGCAGGAGTCTTGGGTTCAGTCCCTGGGTTGGGAGGATCCCCTGGAGGAGGAAATGGCAAACCACTCCAGTTTTCTTGCCTGGAAAATCCCATAGACAGAGGAGCTTGGCAGGCTACAGTCCATGGGGTAGCAAGGGATCTACTAAAAGTCAAATCCTCTGCCATCTTGGGTCTCTTAGGTTTTAATCAGTTCTCATTTTCCTTTCTGTAGCTTCCTCCTGAAACTTGCACAAAAGCAACTGATTTCCGTTTGAGGGAGAGGCAGGGGTGTGATTCTGGGGCAACAGCTTCATTAGTAGCTAAAAAGAAAGAAAATACTGATATGTTTCGGATAGAATATATATGTATATATGTGTAAAATGGGCTTATGCTAGTGCACTATTTTTTAACTCTTTAAATTTTTCATTTGGTTACCTATCAGCTACTGTTCAACCAAGAAAACTTTCCAGGGCTTCCCAAGGGGCTCAGTGGTGAAGAGTCCACCTGCCAATGCAGGAGAGAAGGATTCAATCCCCAGTCCAGGAAGATCCCACATGCTGTGGAGCAACTAAGACCGTGCACCACAACCACTGAGCTTGTGCTCTGGAGCCCAGGAGCTGCAACTTCCGAGCCCACGCGCGGAAACTACCAAAGTTCAAGTACCCGAGAGTCTGTGCTCCGGGATAGAAGCCACCGCAAAGAGAAGCCCATAGGGCACAACGCGAGAGACGCCCCTGCTCGCCACAACCAGAGAAGAGCCCACGCAGTGATGAAGAACCAGCACAGTCAACAATAAATAAATAACGTTATTTTTACAGACTTTTTCAACCATGTTGAGTACTGTATGACTACCCTGTAAACTTTTCATAGTCCTTTCTTGCTGCAGTTTGCTGGAGAGGAATATGTGACACTGGATCTCAACCATGCTGAGAAATAGCATAATAAGTTTTACTGCTGTGCCAGTAAAATATTCTTGCCTCAAAAATCAACAAGGCAGCTCAAAAGTGAGATTCTTTCTTCACAGTAATCCGTACATAGTAGATTTATGCAAAATTTGTATTGGTAAATAGCCAAACAAAACAAGGTCCCTTCATTATGAATGCAGACAAAACTAAGAAAAATAATTAAACAATCATTTAAAAACCCATAAACGCAGTGCTCATGCACACACACACACACTCACACACATACACACACACACACAGAACAGTCTCATTAACTGCAAACCATAAGAAATTAATTACAGATTCACTGCTAATGAACATATGGGCCAAGTGCTGACACTCAACTGGCTTCAGTTGTGAGCACAGAGACAAAGCAGCACTCACAGACGGATGGTGGGGGCGCGTCAGGGAGCGGGGGCCAGGAAGCGAGGTTCCTTCTGAACTATGGAAAGCAGTTCCAAAATACTCAGACAGAGAAAAACGGGCTCCAAAATCCATCCCATCCTGAGTAGGAACAGACCTTCTCCCTCACCACCACCTGCCGTCTCTACCTCTAGAGAAGCTGAAAGGTCTGATGGGGAGAGGTTAGAGCAGAGGGGAGGGTCAGGGCAGAGAGGCACCAGCAGTAAAAGAGATGTAGGTATGCATGCTAAGTTGCTTCAGTCATAGCAGACCCTTTGCCACACTATATACTGTGGCCCACCTGGCTCCTCTGTCCATGGGATTCTCCAGGCAAGAATACTGGAGTGGGTTGCCATTTCCTTCTCCAGGGGATCTTTCCGACCCAGGGGTTGAACCCGCATCTCCTGCATTGGTAGGAGGGTTCTTTAACACTAGCACTACCTGGGAAGCCCCCCAAAAGAGATACCTACTCCCCTAGAATAAATAAAAAGGAAATGAAGTAAAAAAGAAAAGACCATGTCTAAACAGTCATAAGTCAGAATCAGACAGCTATCTATTCCCACAGGTCAGAGAGTAAATCACTCAGTGATTGCGGAGAAGTTAAGATGGTGACACTGTGTCCTTTTCCATTTAAATATGCTGATGATTTGAAACACCATCCTTAAAGATGCAGATCATGGAGCCATTTGCCTTTTCATACACAGAGTTACAATGTGGAGCTCAAAAGAAACCACAGTAACAGAATTGGCATGGCTTTATCATCAGGATTCTTACCTCACTGAAAACAGAAGTCGGCTATGTGGGACTTCGTCCCCATCAGCAGGATGTAAGAGCAAGTGGTACCACCTGGAGTTATAAAAGGGTGATTGCCATCTCATTCCTCGGGATGAACAAATTTCTCTATTTCTGTTCGTGTCCAGAGTCATCAGTTCATTATTCATCACCTGTGATGTATGTATTATTCATGATTAAGTAGTTATCAATTCATGTTGGTGTTTCTTCCTGTTGAATCACTTTCTTATTCGTACTCATCTGTGTTTAGATCCATTGAAAATGTCTTAATTTGTCTATGAGACGGGAAAATCCTAAACATTTTGTGTCTTTGTGCATTGCCTATCTTCTTACTTATAAATAATTATTCTCCAGATGTTTTAACTTCCTTTGGAGTTAGGCCACTTAAATATTCTTCTTCTTAGTTCTAGGATCAAAACCATCAGTTTATGTGATCTCCAATTCTATACTGATGAAGATATCCAGTATAATGTGGATACAAATGAATTCATTTAGTTTCTAGTTAGGAATTTTTCCTTCCTGTCTGTAGAAACTGTACCAACATTGAAAAACAAATCAATTATAAAGTTAGGCAATAATAATAGAGAATATAATTTATCAAAAAATTCTATCATTTTTGCCAGAATTTATTAATACCAAAAGCAAGCCTAGCAAACCATAATTTCAATAATGTAAAAAAAAATGTAATGATGTAAAATTGTAAGATTCAATAATGTAAATGGACAGTAAGACAGCATGATAAATTCCACACTACCCTTTAATGCTCAGTTTGAACCTTTGTTTATTTTTCTGGATGTACAAAAGAAATCCATCTCTAGCTAATGCACTTCCCCAGTAAATCTCCAGCCCATGAAAGAGTATAATTCTACACAGATAACTATTATACTAGATAGATACATTTTTTATAAATTGCAGTGACCAGTTCTGATTGAAAGGCTGTTTAATCATTACTTTGAGGACATTGAGAAATTGTAGTGAGTTGATGAAGGGCATAGTCTTTAAAGGTGAACTGCTTGAACCTGTTGATCCTTTCTGTGCTGCTGCTGCTAAGTCGCTTCAGTCGTGTCCGACTCTGTGCGACCCCACAGACGGCAGCCCACCAGGCTCCACTGTCCCTGGGATTCTCCAGGCAAGAACACTGGAGTGGGTTGCCATTTTGATCCTTTCTGTAGTTGTGGCTTTAACATCTGAAGAACTTGCTGAGGCCATCAGGGCCTGGTTTTGTTTCTAGGGACCAGACCATGCCAGGCCATGAGAGGGGTCCTGAAACCTCCAAGGTCACTGGTACAGTCTGACTCTGACCCATCTAAACATCACTTGCGTGTCTCTCCTCTCTGGAACTTCACATAGCAGCCTGACACTGGGGTCAACTTGCCCTTATTTTCTATGATAAACACTTGGAAAAACTGTGACAAATCTTTCGACTCTAATATTTTTTATTATTGGAGTCTTGTTGATTCTCTATGAATAATTTCCATTTGACTGTACTGTGTAGAGTTAATACCTACTAGTAATATGTTAATAAAACTATAAATGCCTAGTGTAATATAGAATAACAATCTTTTTTGTGAGCAATTTATATAGAAAAGTAAGTTGTTTTTTAAGTATTAGGCACATTTCTTTTAGGAACTTAAAATGCTATGAGTTTTTTAAACATTCAATATTTTTAATTATAAGAAACATTTGTTACTATGGCCAATTATTTCAGGTAATATTCTAATTGGAATATAGATTTTATTACCTCATATACCCCTAGATTGCCATGTTCTGTTGGAGAAAAAATTGCACAATAAATGTTGTCTCTCTTAAGTGTTAAAAATAAAAATAATAAAGCTGAGCTGCTTGCATTCAAATCCCAGCTTCTCCACTTGCCAACTACGTAACCATGTCTGGTGCTGTGTGCTCCGACTCTTTGTGACCCCATGGGCTGTAGCCCACCAGGCTCCTCTGTCCATGGGATTCTCCAGGCAAGAACACTGGAGTGGGTTGCCATGCCCTCCTCCAGGGGATCTTCCTAACCCAGGGATTGAACCCAGGTCTCCCACAGTGCAGGCAGATTCTTTACCATCTGAGCCACCAGGGAAGTTCAACCATGTCTTGGTTTCCTTTTATGTAGAATGGGGAATAAATATACCTATATCTATGATGCTATATCTACATGAATGATAAAGAGGTATTTCAGATTTTTGAAAGCTCACTTTACGCTATTTGGCTTTTATGAAAGACATACTTTAGTACCTGTTTTTGCTAAGTGAAAGAAATCAGAATTGGACTTTAGCTTTTACCAAAGAAGTCTTCTTTTACCAAAAGAAGTCTTAAATCAAGGATACAGTTCTGTTTGTTTCATAAGGAATCTTGATAGGGGCAGCTGACATACCTTGGCATCACCAAGCTTCCTTTCAAGGAACTACGCTCAGTGTCTCAGCATCAAGCTAATAAAACTTCTGAACAGTGTCTGTGAGCAGCTGCACTTTATCTTGATTGATATTGTGTGTATGTCTGCAGAATGGGCCCTAAGATAGTTACCTCTTAGCTTTACACTGCTTAGGCTTAGGCAAGGTTTCATAGGAATACTCTCCTTTTGGAGAGTGAAGGAAACCTGTATCTACAGATGTATCCATTTTGTGATACAAATATTCATGCATGTATTATATATACATGAATAGATATGTACATATACACATATATGACAGTCATAAGACCATCAGTACTGCTAAAGACATATATCTATGATGTATTATATATACATGGACAGATATGTACACATACACATATGTCATAGACATATAAGACCATCAACACTGCAAAAGATTTCAATTACAATTTGGGAAAGCATTAAAAGTACTCTCATCTTATTTGCATATTCATTCACTCATCCATTCAGCACCTATTCCTTTAGTGTCTCTTCAATGCCTTCATGATAAAGTTCAAGCTCATTAGTATTGTCTACAAGTGCCTTCCTGAACTTATCTCTGCCTCTTTCTATAGCTATATTTTCTGCTACTCACTCACACAGCTTCTATATTCCAATCACAAGTTTTGCATGCACTATAATCTTGTCTCCTACTTGAAATTTGGTTTTTCTCTCCTTGCTACCAGGAATGTCCTTTCCTGCCCTACCCGGGGAAACTGGAACTCACTTATTCAGAGTAATTTGTTTTGACCCACCTGACCTTTCAGATTGTTAGAGACCCCTCATCTCACATAAATCTATACCATCAGCTGTCCAATTGTATGATAATTGCTTATCTTCTGATCTCCACTGGGAACTCCCTAACACATCACCATCATAGTCAGTTTCTTACACAATGGCTGGCACATAGTAGCAATTCATGAATGTCTTTTGAGTGAGTAAATGGCAGAACGAATAAGTAAACCACCCCACAAACACTTGGGTCACATGTTGCAGAAATATTCAGGACTTTGTTAACCAAAATACTTTTATTTCTTCTTTTCTTCTAGAGAGTTCTGGAATGGCAGCTTAAAGAGACTATGAAAGCTTTCCTAAATTGAGATTCAATTTAGCAGCAAAACCACCTAAATTCCAACTAAATCTCGATCTTTAGGTGTATCTAAAGATCTACATGACAAAAAATACCAAAAACAGTTGGAGATAACCAAGTATTTTTCTTAGATGTTTTGAGCACAACTTTTTGTTGTAAATAATGACACCTACACCTTTTGAAATCTCTTCAGTTTACTCCAAGGGCAGTGTGTCTCAAGAAATTCACCTTTATTTCATCTGCCTGCATGAAAGTTGACAGTTCTGAGAAATAAAAAAATCTCTTTATGTATACTTTCCCTCAGTCATTTCTTTAAAATGGGAGGTTCCTGAAAGCACCAAACACTGACAACAGATATAGCTATTGAGACTGTCTCCTCTGTCCATTCATTGTGAAAACCGTGAATGATACAGTCAGGGTGCGTGTGGTGCAACGTTAACGGCTGCCTGCTCACTGTGCTGGAGCCTCTGCTGCTGCTGCTAAGTCGCTTCAGTCGTGTCCGACTCTGTGAGACCCCATAGACAGCAGCCCACCCGGCTCCCCCGTCCCTGGGATTCTCCAGGCAAGAACACTGGAGTGGGCTGCCATTTCCTTCTCCAATGCATGAAAGTGAAAAGGGAAAGTGAAGTTGCTCAGTCGTGTCCGACTCTTAGCGACCCCATGGACTGCAGCCCACCAGGCTCCTCCGTCCCTGGGATTTTCCAGGCAAGAGTACTGGAGTGGGGCGCCATTGGTCCTTCCAACTCCAGCTCTGAAAACATCCCAAGGCTCTTTCTAGAAATAGAATACACCCAGCTTGCTTTCTTTGACAATTTTTCCAAAAATCTAACTTAAAAAAAATCGGGATTCTTCAAATAAAGGGTCATTGAGCATCACCAGCTTCTCAAAGCCTGATTCTATTGCAAATTACAAATAAAGCCTAGCACAATGAATGTGCTTGAGAAAGATGCTTTGTCATAAGTCAATAAATACATGAATCTTAGAATAAAAATTATAGCTTCATGCAGGAAATGGAAGATTTTATGCATGCATTCATATATAATTTCATGTATAAGATATTTTATATGTATCTATTTAAAGCCAGATGACCAAATAGCATAAATAATGTATGGATTAAAATTCAATTTGACTTTAAGCAATTATGTAATGTTCTGAAATCTTCTGAAGCTGTAGGGAAGTTAAATTTCCATTAGCAAGGCTATTGTACAATATTGCATTGTTCATTAATTGTTGCTTGAAGACTGAGTATGAAGTAATGGAGTCTGTGGCACTTACATAATATTTTATATTTGCAAAGTGCTTTGCAATTGTGTGCCAGTTAAATGTTAACTGGCCTTATATCCATTATGAATGAGAATTTAAAAAATCCTATATGCAGGACAGATTATTGGAACTTTAAAAATGAGACCAGAAACCTTTTCATTAACTACATATGTCCTGTAAATTATTGACCTGTCTACATCTTCCATTTTATGAAGAGTATTTGAAGTTGAAAGTTTAAAATACAACTAGTCATACCTCAATAATTTTCATTCAGATTTTGGAACAGAAACGGCACTAATTCCAACAGCCACATATTTCTCTCTGATCAATATCCATCCTAAATTGCCAATCTACCCTGGATTTTGGTGCATTTTGGCATGAATATTTCTTTTCTTCAACTCTCTACACTATAGAAAATCTTTAACAATTAAAAGAAATATAACAAATTTCTCCTATTTTATTGATCTTTGTATTTTTTATGTCAAAGTCTTTCAGGATCCTGCTTATTATTTAAATAAGCTCATCCTTCAATAGGACTAACCAATATTTTTAAAAATATATCTTCTACCTTCATATCATATCTTATAAAAATAGAATCTTTTCACAAATTGCATTATTTATTCTTATTAGAGATAATGTTTCTTAAAATCTTAGAATGATTTTTTAATTGGGTTTAATTTTGCTTTAAATGAAATCAGTAAAGTGAAATGAAAGTGAAAGTGAAGGTCACTTAGTCCTGTCTGACTCATTGTGACCCCATGGACTGTAGAGTCCATGGAATTCTCCAGGCCAGAATACTGGAGTGGGTAGCCATTCCCTTCTCCAGGGTATCTTCCCAACCCAGGTATAGGGCATGCCAAATTTACCAAGTGGAAGAAACGCTTTAAGAACCGACATAAATCACACCTTGAAACTTCCTAACTCAAAGTAGTTATTTGTTGATAAATAATTGTAAATAGAATCTATGCTGAGCAACTATATGCCAATAAAAATTAATTTTAAAAAATCTATGCTGGCATCTGCTTAAAAAACAGTGATTATAAAATGCACATACAGTTTAATTATATAGTAATGTTCCTGATTCTTTAGTCAAACAAACCAGGACGTTCACATCCCTCATCTGAGTCAGGAGGATTGAATAGGACGCACTGGGATAGTTCAAGGACCTGAAATGGGGTGGGGGTGATGTGGCTGAGAAAGTGAAGGCAAGATAAGGGGGAGGTTGCTGTAGAACCATCACAGTGAGGCAGCACACAGCGGAGAAGTAGCCGAGGAGAGGGCCAAAGCATTGCAGCAAAAGCAGGCAACAGAGGAAAGATGCAAGCTCAATCTGAGACATTTCGGAATCGGGAAGAGGTGTCTGAGTGGGTTTATGGATCGGAGAAGGAAATGGCAACCCACTCCAGTGTTCTTGCCTGGAGAATCCCAGGGACGGGGGTGCCTGGTGGGCTGCCGTCTATGGGGTCGCACAGAATCGGACACGACTGAAGTGACTTAGCAGCAACAGCAGAACTAGACTTTGAGGGAGTGACACGGTGTGGCTGAGGCAGTGCATATGGATTTTGCAGCCATCTGGACAGTCATTTCTGTGGGGCTGATTTTAAACAGAGATTTGCGTTTGCAGACTCAAGATGCAAATTCTGCATATTTCTTTCTGCATCCTTTACTAAGCTTAGGTAAAGATAATCTATCAATTATATTATATGATTGTATTTCTAATAGAGAAAGATTGAAAGAAATAAAATCAAGTACAGAAGAGCCGTTTTCATTAATCTTTAACTGTCATCACCTGTTATATATGTAACTTAAACTTTTCCACATAAAATGTCTCAAATACAATCATTTTTAGGTGTCAAACCACTCTCTCTGGGGCGGGGGTGGGGGAAAGGAATTTAGGGTTGAGGTTAGCCTCAGAGTCCAGAGTATCCTGGCTCTGGAAAAGTGAGTTTTAAAATTTCTTCTTTTTTCTCATTGAGCCCTATCTATAAGACTTCATCTGGTACCTCAGATGGTAAAGAATCTGCCTGCCATGAAGGCGCCCAGGTTCGATCCCTGGGTCAGGAAGATTCCCTAGAGACAGGAATGTGAACCCACTCCAATATTCTTGCCTGGAAAATTCCATGGACAGAGGAGCCTGGCGGGCTACAGTTCATAGAGTCACAAAGAGTCAGACACAACTGAGCAGCTAACATCTTAACTTTCCTAAAAAATAAGGTTTTTTTAGATTGTGTGCCTGCTCAGCTGTGCCCAACTTTTTGCAACCCCCTGGGCTGTATAGCCTGCCAAGGCTACTCTGTCCATGGAATTTTCAAGGCAAGAATACTGGGTTGGGTTGACATTGCCTCTTCCAGGGGATCATCCCTACCCAGGGATCAAACCCACATCTCTTGTATCACCTGCATTGGCAGGCAGATTCCTTACCAACTGCACCAACTGGAAAGCCCCGAGGTTATTTTAACTACCCATCTAAACCCACCATAGGAGAAGTGTTGTTTTGGTTTTATTATTAGTATTCTCTCTCTCTGTTCCAAGGGTTCTGTCTTGGGCTCACTTCCTAGAGCTTCTTACATTTTTTTAGACTTGGGATAAAGAAGAAATACAAAAATAAAAAGTTAAAACTCAAAACATGATCTACATTTTTGTGACCGTAAGACCATAGAACTCTTCCTAATTAGACAAAATTGTTGTTTCTTTTCAACTTCTACTTTTTAACCTTTGCAGCCATATCTAGGTACCCCTGATGGTTCAGTGGTAAAGAATCTTCCTGCCTGCCAAAGCAAGAGACCTGGGTTCATTTCTCCAGTCCAGAAGATCCCCTAGAGAAAGGAATAGCTACCTCCTCCAGTATTCTTGCCTGAGAAATCCCACAGACAGAGGATCTTGGTGGGCTACAGTCCATGGGGTCACAGTCCGACACGACTTAGTGACTAAACACCGCGCCAGCCATATCTAACTATTGCTCATTCGCCCTGGATAGTTCATCCTCAGCCAACTGTGACACATAATTGATTTCAGTTATAAAGTAGCTCTCTGAATATTAATATTTATCAATTTTCCTAAAGTGTTTTATGTATTTAAATTACATTTAAACAGAGCCTTACATTTTAAATATAAAACTCAAGAGAAAAAGAAGTTTAACACAGGTAATAAATAAGGTATGCTGAATGTCCATTGGTAGTATATATATTTTTCTAAGTAAAATACTTAGAAATGAGAGTTTTAAAGTAAATAACTTGATTCTTTTCTGTTAGCAGACAAGTGAAAAGGTTTCAACTTAATTTGTAGGAATGAACTCTAATGAGAAATGCCAGTCTTAAAATCTGAGAAAACAAAAGTAGTCACGGATACATTTGGGGCAGCCTGACATATAAGAAATGAATAAATTCACATAAAATTAAAAGATTCCTTAAAATTAGATAAAATTGTATTTGAACATTAAAGAGATCCATCGAGGCTATATTCCAAGTCATAGTAAACAGCCAAATATACATGCACTTTTCACTATAAAATAACTAGTCTCTCTTTGAATGTATTTAGAAAGAAAGTTTATTGGCAGATTTGCTAGCAGACTTGTGATATATTTGTCTCACCACTTGGAAGATGTTGCTTCCAACCTACAAAGTAATGTTTCTTATTTTTCTAGGATGTGGGAAGTTTCAATATCTGTCTTATAGTTTGTATTTCCAGGTGTGTTCTGTGTTCCATATATGATCTGTGGAGTCAGGATGAAAATGTAACACTTGCTGTGTGAGCAAGAACTTTTGTATTTCATGCAAGTTATTTATATAATTCACTGAGTCTAAAACAGATATGATACATTGCCAATTGAAATCTTTACATAAGAAAGAAAATATGTGCAATGTGTAAGATAGTGCTTGAAAGCTGTTACATCTGACACATTTCCATGGCTTCATCAATCAATTGTGGAGTCTTTGGTGCAAGAGCTGTTTTACACTTCCTCAATGAGTACACAGCAATACATAAGGCTTAATATCTTTTTTCTTCTTATAGTTCTCTCATTAAACCGGTTTATTTGAAAACATTTTTTTCCACAGTGAATATGTGAGAGCAGCAACACAGTAATGTTTTCCTCTTTATCCCAAGAATCTACTTAATATCCCAAGCATTCATATGCAATCATTTGTGAGCCAAAGCAAGTGGCTGATTTAACAGGGGTGTTTACCAAAGGTTCTACTGGAGAACAAAAAGCCTGGAGGCTGAACCTAACAACCTCTGCCACCAAGCAGAAGTGTCCCCCATGGATGGTGAAGAGCCCTCACCTGGGACAGTTCTCCAGTAAGCAATGTTCCCACCCCATCCAGCATTTAACACAAATCATTAACTTCAGGGGAAATCAACTGGTGCTGGAGCAGGAGGCTAGGGTTGGGATGAACAGAAAGCCCTGAACAGAAAGGCACGTGGCAACTGTTTCATCAGTGAAAAGGGGCCTGTAAATAGCCAGAAGTACCAAGGCCAACCATTTCATTTGGCCATGTTTTCCTTGGCCACTACTATTAATTACAATCGTTTCCTCTGTTCTTTGCTGTTAGATTCCAGTGGGATGGACTGGATGGAACACAGATAGGGTTGCCAGGCTTAATAAGTAAAAGTGCAGGGTGCTCGGTTAAATTTGAATCTCAAATATACAATGTATGTATTTTTCCCATGAATTTTAAGAAACAAAAATAGACTATTATTTGTTGTATATCTGAAATACAAATTTAATTGGCCATTCTGTATTTGATGAGGCAACCTTAGATCTGGGGAGAAATTATGGAAGGAAACAAGCATATGGAAAAGAAGGGAAGAGAGGATGCAGGAGAGCCCAGGTCATATTAGAAGAGCCTCTCATTAATCCTAATCCTCTGGGGTCCTCTCTCTGTCTCTACTAGAGGCCCATGCTGAGTTTTCCTTGTGAGTTCTTCTCTACTTTCAGAAATTTGAAAGTCTGCTTTGAGATAAGAGCCACAAATATATTTTACTACATTTATTTTTCTGGCTACTTCTTTGTGAGCCTCCGCAAACCTCCTCCTGAGGACCACACATTTGAATTCTTCATTTGACTCTTGGAAGCATACAGTTTGCCTCCTAAAAACCTACAAATAATTGGAGCCAATGAGAATGGAAGCCTCCAAAGCACCTTGGGATCCATGATTTCACATTCCCAAATGCTTTTATAAAAAATCTCAAGGAAATTTTACCTCTCCTCCTGAACCAACAGCTCAATTCAACTTCTCACCTAAAAATTGCTTGTCACTATCATGGACAATAAACACGTTTGGGACAACTCACTCAGGGCGGATGCCACGTATGAGGCAGGACCTTGTGATTCTATGACATTCTAAAACTGGTGGAGGGCAGCCAAACTATAAAACTGGAAACCTTCAATCATAGTGGCTGATAAGAAGATGGTGCTAAAAAGAAGAAGAAAATGTCTGCCATTTCAGCTCTATAGGGATCAAGCCATGAGCCATTGCAGTGCATCCTAAGAGGAATTTAGGACAGAGAAAAATAGGGAACATTCTGTGTTTTGGCTATTCTGGTCCCTAGATAATTAAGTTGCATAGCTAAGGGAAATTTTCAATGACTCTGAGTTCTTACATCTTTCCCTACATAGAAAAGCACCCAAATCATTAACTTAAGGTAGCTATTCTTTGTGATCTGTTTAATCTTTGGATGTTCAACTACATGTTTTTTTCCTAGCAAAAAAAAATTATGTATACATATATATCCTGGTTCTCCCTTCTTCAGTGCAGTTTCTCAGAGCTGTCTGAAGGCTGTTCCCATCTATATTCCTCCCTGGATAAAATTTCACTTCCACCTTTTAAGTGTGCATTTTCCTTTCAGCCAGTAGAGCACTCAGGAATTTTAGTCCAATCCCTAATCCAAGTTTGATTTGTACTGTATTCTCCATGTGTCTGTTTTACTGTCTATCATTACTATGTGATGCAGCATGACACCCAGGGGTATCTGAGGTAGAATCCATGGTCATTTGGATCTGCACCTTCCAGAGGGTTGAACCTCTGGAAGCTAGAGGGTTAAGGAGAAGCACTTCACCATTCCTTCAATGAACTCATGCCTTGGCTGTCCCCCATGCATACAGAATGAAGCTCACACAGAGAATGAGCGCATGATGCTGTGATCTCATCCTGTAGAGGGACATTACTTTGCTGGCTCCCACACTTGAAGCAATTTGAATTTCTCAGCAGCCATACATCACCCATTTTGACAGAATTTGCAGGTTTATTCTTTATTCCAAGTCTAATGGATGAAATTAAACTTGGTGAGCTCCCAGAATTGGACAACCTTCAGGATGCTGAGACAGACCAAATGAAAGAAGAAAGTCCTTGTTTGTGTTCTCCAAAACACAGCACTCCCAGAACCTGCGGTGGGATCCTATTGTTTCAGTGAAAACCCAAGACAGTTGTAAACCAGCAAGTGGTCCCGATAATGACAAAAGTTCTGAGATTCCAGAAACTTTGGTTCAGCCTTCTTGTTCCTCTGGCCAAAGAAGATGGCATTTAAAGGACAAACAATACCTGACCCTCACCATCTAGCAAAATGACTTGCACACGCAAAGCAGATTCTCAATACAGTTGGCTCATGCCTGACTATCTCCAAGAGAAAAGGTGCATTATAAAGTCAGTTCAAATTGTTAGGGTTAGGTTTCTTTGTTTTGAGGTTTGTTTTCTACTTGTTTAACTTAAAAATCATCTCAATTTTCTTTGATTAAGATTGTATTTAGGATTGATAGCCCTAAATTTAGTACTGTTGTTCTTGTTTCTTTAGAATAACATTGAATAACGGTTTTTAATGAATGGATCTTCAGATGCATCTATTCTATTAAATGCACAATTTCAGGTTCTTTTTTTTTTCTAAACCTGCCTGAAATATATGAATTTCTTATGTAAAGTTATAAGCATATTCTATTTCTTAGCAGGCCATAAATAGGATGAAAACATCTCATATATGTTTTATGCATTATAATTCTGACATTGCTTCTGATAATGATTGATGTGTGAAAATAGATAAAAGAGTTTGACCTAGAAAAAACAACTTTTTAAAGGCTGAGTTAGATTTTTAGATCGGAGTCTGTCTTTTGCTTCCTCAAATAAAAATCATATTCAATAGGAAATCTCATAAACATCTGAATGGGGTGAAGACATTGTTTCTCTTAACTGAACTTTGCTTTCTTTACTTATTAGTTAATCTCAACAAGGATGGAGGGCAGGACCGGCGTGGAATTGATGTGTATCGATGTATTATGAAGCATTACAGCTGAGCTCTATGGCCCCTGGGTTGAGGTCAAGTGAAGGTGGGAGAGATGACTTCATTCAGGTTCCTGCCAGGAGCTTGATATCGATGTTGACTGCTGACAACAAGCCAAGTGAGTTCACTAACATTTGGACACTGTACTATAAGTTTGGTGCCTCCTGTGGCTGCCTAATTGCTCTATACACTCCAGATTAAACTACTTGTGAAAGCTAAGGAGTCGTCAGGAGGATTCAAATTTTACTACAAAGGAAAAGTGCTTAGTTTTATTCACAGACAATCTTGTTGACCTGACTCAGGTGTATGTCTGAATAGTAACAAATATAATGGACCCTTGCACTTTATGTGAAGATAAACTTTAGGGCTAAAGTTCTTTTAGATAAAATGATCAGTTCTGTCCACATTTGCTTGTTTATTTGCATGTTGCCCACCCCCTCCTATATTTGAATAAAGGTCCCTAAGCACAGGAATGGTTGTTTTGTTTACAACTGTGTGTATTCCCCATATGTAGAAGAGTCCAAGGCTCATAAGGGGCACTTAATAACTATTTACTAAATGAATTATAAATGATGGAAATAAGAAACATTAAACTCAGGTTCCTGGGGACCACTAGGTAGAAAAAGGTTAAAAATAAACTGTGAAGGGTTACAGAATAGTATCACCTTTAAGTGGGATATCACCTTCAGAAAAGATCTGATATAAATATGCCAAAATGCTCAGCTCTAAAAAAAAAAACAAACAACAATTTAAAAAAAAACCAAAACAGAAAAAAGCCTTCAGCCACCGTTAAACAGTTGTGGGATATGATATAATAAATATTTTTCACAACTTGTTAGAGCGCACACCATGCAATTAAAAATTATAAATGACTTTGATTCACATAAAGAAAAATATGAAATCGTTTTCCTTCTTGTTTTGCCTTTTAGGTGAGTTCTTTTAAAGCTAACTCTTTGCTGTCTTACCAATTAAGTCTGTGTCTCCTTTTAATCAGAAATGGTCCTAAGAACCACTTTGTGTTGCTGTTGCTTAATTCATATCGCATTCAAAGCTATAAATGACAGTTTCAGATTATACAATGCACATAGGCAAAGCTTTAATATATAAAGATATATTTGACTAATTTATTCAAGCCCATCCTGATTTTAGAGAGAGTCCAAATTATTTAGACGAAAACGCTTTATTGATTAAATTGACCAAACAATTCTAATTCTTTATTTTATTTAGCTTCTTTTTATAGACTACATCCTTTGCAGACTATATAGAAAGTGTCCTGACACATATTATATTCTAGATCTTATTCACTGACAAAAATATATTTTCTGTCTCTTGTACTATAAATTAAAAATTCAAAAGTTGAACTTCCATTGATTTTTTGGAATACATAAATGGCAATGCCAAGCAAATGATAAACAGACAAAATATCAACCCATAATCTCATATGTTGACACTGACGCCGTTAGAGCTAAGTTATTTCATTGGCAACTATTTGGCAGGTGGAGATGTTTTTTGTTGTTGTTCTCTATCCTAGACTCAACATGCTTCAAGCTACCACTGAATCCATGGCCTCTACAGGAAGTAGTATAACAGAGCAATGAATACCCAAAAGCATTTTTTAGTTTTTATTTTATAACAGAGTATAGTTCAGATGGTTAAGAACCTGCCTTCAAGGCAGGAGACACGGGTTTGATCCCTGGGTTAGAAATATCCCCTGGAGAAGGGAATGGCAACCAACTCCCATAGGAGACTTTGGGCTACAGTCCATGGAGTCACAAAGAGTTGGACATGAGTGAGCACACATACACACAAGCACGCATAGTTGATTTATAATTTTGTGTCAGTTGCAAGTCTACAGCAAAGTATTTAGTTATACATAAACATTCTTTTTCAGATTATTTTCCCATAGAAGTTATTACAGAGTACTGAGGAGTGTTCTTGAAGAGATTTTGCAGTGTAAGAATCTAGGATATTTTATAACCCATTTCTAAAATCTTTTCCCTAAACTTCCCTTACACCATAAACAAGGTCTGTTGGTCTCCTCTCCATTCACTTATTAATCCACTTATTACAGATAATTATGTGGACATTGTCCTTGGACAGAAACGTTCTTCTCTCTACATAAAGTCATAAGGCAAGTCTAAATATAACTCTTTGGAGCTCTGAGGGTTCTGTTTTCCTCCAGTGGGATGATAAGTGAGGAGAAAGAGGTCTCCCAAAAATCATACAGAAAAAGAGTACAAAGATTCTCAGAAGGCTGTCCAACTCAGATGTTATTTGAAATACCTAGGGAATTTATAAAAGAAAAAAAAATCCTATCTAAGGCTTTTCTCTAATGTTTTTGGATAAAACTATTCTTCCCCAAACAGGCTTGGTGTGCTTTCTCATTCCATGCCTTTGTCCTAAAGTGTCCTCTTTCTAGGCTGCCTTTGTATCCTCTGCCTGATGGAATGAGGTCCCTCATCGTCCAAGGCTCAGTGCAAAAGGGACCAACTCTCTCTCCAAAGCTTTCTCTAATCCTTCTGATTCGAGCCATTTCTCCCTCCTCTGAGTTTCCTCGGCATCTTATTTGGCGATCTAATGACCTTTAAACATTTCCAACGTATTTAACAGCTTTCTATGTACTTTAGACAATAAACATTTGGAACACTGTGGGTATTATCTAGTTGAATCCTCCACCTTAGCCAGATGAATGTTTCATATGCAATCGGCTGTCAATACATGCATGGTGAATACAAACTGAGCTGGATCACTCTCTTTTCCAAGGAAGGAAGAGCTAAAAAATCACAGTTTAGCAGAGTATCTTTTTTCATATCTAGCCAGTCTGTCTCCTTTACAAAGTAAAAGTCTGGAGAGTCAGCCTATCTATAACTGAAAAGAAAAAAGAAATTGAGAAAAAAAAAAAAAACTGATAATGGCAGCTATAAACCAGCTGTTATGCCTTTTAAGCTCCAAGAATTCAACACAATCTGACTTCCCAGGAATCTCAGAGCTGTTGAATGTATGATTCCACAATATAATTCTGAACATCAGCATTGAGGCTGGTTAGTTAATGATCATTCAGACTCTACTTCTCTTCATATTCTGTTTGGCTCTTAGCTAAGAAACAGCAACAAAAAAGCCGAAACAAAAGCTCTAGCCGAAGAAAATAAAGGAAAGGGGTGTTTAAAGATGAGATTATCACTTGAAAGTATTTGTATCTTTCAATTGTAAAGCCATATAACAAATATCCCAATCAGATTTTTCCCTTAAGTAATCTGAATTTACCTAAAATTTCTTATTTTCTTGTTTCTCTGGTCATCTTTATCTGAACCTGGTATAATTTCTCTGTCTAATATACCTCACTAGCCATTACATGGGCTTTCCAGGGTGGAGCGAGTGGTAAAGAACTCGTCTGCCAGTATAGGAGGCGTAAGAGATGCTGGTTTGATCCCTAGACTGGGAAGATCCCCTGCAGGAGGATATGGCAACCCAGTCCAGTATTCTTGCCGGGAGAATCCCATGGACAAAGGAGCCTGGCACGCTATGGTCCACAGGGTCGCACAGAGTCCAACGTGACTGAAGTGACTTAGCATGCACTGCAGGCAGCCATTACATATTATGCTAGATAATGTGTTTTAAGAGAAAGTTCCTTCTTTCTTATGGGTTAATAGTCATATCCAGGTCACAGTGAGTTAATGTTAAAGCTCAGCTTTGGAATCCAGGTTTTCTGCTTCTTAATTTAGAGTTTTGTGTAAGTGAAAGTGTTAACCACTCGTCATGTCTGACTCTTTGTGACCCCATGAACTGTAGCCCACCAGGCTCCTCTGTCCATGGAGTTTTCCAGGCAATGATACTGGAGTGGGTTGCCATGCCATAAGTTTTAAAAATCCAGGTACCATAAAATATCAAGCTTCCTTTGTAAAATATGATTCCATTAACAAATAATTCAACCCAAATGGAATTTTTCCAGGAAACATCTATCAGCCAAAGTAAGAGATGGAATAATAAGACAAATGTAATAAAATTTAAAATAAAGCTAAGGAAAACAGTTTGGCAATTCATCAAAAGGTTAAAAATAGAGTTACCATATGACAATTCTAAGTTAAGTGTCGCTCAGTTTTGTTTGACTCTTTGCTACCCCATGAACTGTGTAGCCTGTCAGGCCCCTCTTTCCATGGAATTCTCCAGGCAAGAATACTGGAGTGAGTAGCCATTCCCTTCTCCAGGGGATCTTCCCAACCCAGGGTTAAACCCTTGGCTCCTTCATTGCAGGTGGATTCTTTGCCATCTAAACCACCGGGGATACTCCCAATATATTTGAAAGAGAAGAAAACATATTTTCACACAAAAATTTACACACAAATGTTCATTGAAGCATTATTTAAATAGCAAAAAAGTGGGAATAACTCAATGTTCATCAACTGATAGACACATAAAGTACAGTATATCCATACAACTGGATACTATTCAGCTATAAAAAGGAATGAAGTATTGATACCTGTCCCAGCATGGATAAATCTTGGAAACTCTCTATCAAGAAAGAAGTCCCTCTCTGAAGATCAATGTTATATGGTTCCAATTACATGATGTATCCGGAATTCTACAAATTTAGAAAGCAATTAGTGCCTGTATGTGGCTGGTGGGGGTGGCATAAACAAATTCCAGGGAAATGTGGAGTGACTGCTAATAGGGATGCATTTCTTTTGGGAGTGTCAAAAATGTTCAAAAATTGATTGTGGTGAAGGTTGTCCAACTCCATGAATACATTTAAAGCCCTTAAATCACACCCTTTAAATAGGTGAATTGTATGGTATATAAAGTCTTTATCAATAAAGCTATTATATATGTACATAAATATATATTATATACCTATAAAAGATAAGCCTTAGGGGCTTAAAACCCAGCTGATCCGTTTATCATTACTATTCTTTCATTCACGTATATTATATTCACATCCCTAGACTAGCCTTTCCCGACATTGCTACCTCTACTTTTCTGTCAGTGTCTAGACTGACGACATCTTCATAGCACTCCTGAATTTTCCTTCAGGGCACAATTCACATTTGTAGGTAGTCTTTGTTTTCAAGTTTATTTATATTTAATTAGAGGATAGTTGCTTTACAGTATTGCGTTAGTTTCTGCCCTAAATGAACTGGAATCGGCCCTAGGTGTACTTACGTCCCTCCCTCTGGAGCCTCCCTCCCGCCTCCCACCTCATCCCACTCTAGTTGGCCCAGAGCACCGAGGCTGAGCTCCCTGACTCATACAGCACATTCCCACTGGCTGTCTACTCTGCATATGGTAACGTACAGGTTTCCATGCTACTCTTTCCTTTCCTCCCGCCCTCTCCTTTTCCCACTGTGTCCACAAGTCCCTTCTCTATGTCTGTGTCTCCATTGCCGCCTGGCAAATAGCTTTATCAGCAACATCTTTCTATATTCCATATATATGTGTTCACATACAGTATTTATTTTTCTCTTCTGACTTACTTCACTCTGTATAGTAGACTCTAGGTTCATCCACCTCATTAGAACTGACTCAAATGTGTTCATTTTATGGCTGAGTAATATTCCATTGTATATACGTACCACAACTTCTTCATCCATGCATCTGTCAATGTCCTAGCTATTATAAATAGTGCTGTAACCAACCTTGGGGTACATGATAATTTTCAGTTATGGTTTATTCAAGTTATATGCTCAGTATGTTCAACATTGCTCATTATCAGAGACATGGAAATCAAAACTACAATGAAGTATTACTTACACCAGTCAGAATGGCCACTGTCAAAAATCCTACAAATAAATGCTAGAAAGAGTGTGTAGAAAAGGGAATTCTCTTGTACTGCTGGTAGGAATGTAAATTGATATAGCTACTATGGATAATAGCACGGAGATTCCTTGAAAAACTAGGAATAAAACTACCATGTGTGTGCCTAGTCGTTCAGTCCTGTCTGACTCCTTATGACCCCATGGACCGTAGCCCGCCAGGCTCCTCTGTCCATGGAATTCTGCAGGCAAGAATACTGGAGTGGATAGCCATTCCTTTTTCCAGGGAGTCTTCCCAACCCAGGAATTGAACCTGGGTCTCCTACACTGCAGGTAGATTCTTTACCATATGAGACTTCAGGGAAGCCAAAAACTACATTGTGACCCAACAATCATGCAGTCTTTATAACTAAGGCATAACGCCTGTTTGGGTTATAGATGGTTTTCAGGAGGACCATGATGTTCCTGATGTTACATGCAAAGTTTCTTTGTGTCCATATAGATTTTCTTGGAGACTATCTATAGCTGTTATCGTAATATTTTAAGGCAGTCCATGAGCCTCCGAATGACCATTATTAGCCTTTGATCATAAAGCCCCCAAATGCTAGTGAAATTTAAAACTGGGACTGTTAACTTTTTCACTATCCCCATCTAACCCAACCTCAACTCCTATTGATAATAATCCTTAAACATTAACTGAATGTGCCCTCATGTCTCTAATTCCATTTCTATTGCTTTGGATACTGCATTTGTAATATACTACCTGTACCAATATAATAGCAGACAAACTACTCTTCCCACCACCAGCAGAGAGGTGCTTACAATCTTACTCAGCAAATTAGTCATTTGCAGATGTTATGCAAATAACCTGGGTTGACTATCATATGCATATCTGCAATTATTAGTTTTACTTTCTTCCTTTTCAGTTAGTACAGGCAAAAGAAGCAATCAGATTCCTACGAACAAAGACCATGGTTAATCATCTGTATACCCATGTCTGGAATATTTTAGATGTTAAATAGTTTTTGTTTAATTGAATAAAACTGTAACCCTAAAATACCAAATATGTGTTTGCATAAGGGAGAGATTTAATAATGTAGAACAAATACATAGCATATTTTTGTATGCTATGTATTCATGTGTATTCTATTTGTTCATTATTTAGGATTTCTTTAAAGCTCTCCTGGGGGCGGAGGAAAGGCAAAAGCCTTGAAAACAGCAGGGGTTTACTTCTACATATGTTGGTTTAAGAAACTGATGTGTCTTAAAACCCAAACCAATTCTCTTAGCACAAAACAACCCCAACTACACATAGTGCAGAGTGGATGAAATTTAATGCAGTGCTGGAAGAAGCTACCCTGAAATTGCCATCTTGTTCCTTGGAGATTTCTAAATTATTTTAATATTTTATGTAAATTTACAATATCTTGAATGTTAAAAGTAGTTTTAACAAGAATTTTTCCACTATGTAGCCCATTGAGTTTATTCCATTTTGCTTTTTTTTTAAAATCTTTAACATATATTTAGTTATGACCTAATAAAGACCTTGTACAACAGCTCAGTAGCTGCTCTATTGTGGTGCCACAAGCAGCATGAAGGGCTTATTTTGTTTTTGCTTCAGGTTTCACATTGACTAATTTCCGGAGGTGTTTAGTTCAGATAGCTAGATTTACTGTGTATCCTTTGGTACACAATACATTTGCAAACCAGGAGGTAAATGCTTAGATTTGAAAAAGTCCAACATATTATTTTAACTAAATATGGGAATAAAAAGACATTTTATATCTTTAAAGAGCAAATCAGTGTTAGATGATCAGTGTCCAGTCACTTTACATTATATAAATATTATACACAATAAACCATGGTGCAACTACAACTTCCCAAACCACGTTTTACAAAATGAATCCCAAGCCATCCATCATCCCTGGAAGTGTGTTCAGCCTATTTTCCAGATGGAATTTTCCTTCCTGACACCTGGTACTTTCCATCCAACCTTTCACTAGCTATTGGTTTTGGGCAAATCTTTGAGGCCTGATTACATTATCTGTGAAGAGCTTAATGTCTTGTGTCAAATCATGGAGGCTGAAGTAGATCAAGAATTGAGGCTCTTTGAGGTTTCAGGGTTTAGAAATCCAGAATTTATTCAACATTCTCAGGTTTAGTACAATGAAGCAGATTTCACTAAGACAAAGAATAAAATGGAAAAATTAGTGGAAGGAGCTGGTAACCACTGGGAACTGAACATCCTCAAAACAAAATCTAAAGTCTGTCCCTTTCCCTCCAATGCAACTGCCATTGACTTAGTTGTCTAAAGTTGCTGGGGAAACATATCACTAAACTCTGGTTGACATCCCCCCAAAAGATTACCTGGCTTCTCAGCTTGTTCCTGGTAATCACTTGGATGAAGTCCACTCTTCTGCCATTTTTGACCCTTGATACTCACACAGATCTCTAACTCCTAAGTTTCTCAAAGATAATATTCTCTCTTAGAGACCATCCCAGGGGAACCCCCACTACTCTCCACCTGCCGTCATCATCAACACATACTTTATGAAAATTCAACCACTTTCACTGTCTTTTCTCAAGGCTTGGAGGAGGAGGAAGACAACTTCTTTTCTCATTTCAAGGATTGTAAGCTGTGCTTAGTTATGAACCTAATTTGGTCTGCCTCCTTTAAATATATGCCTTTCTATGGATAAAGATGAAGTGGTATATATGTATATATACACATACACCATGGAATACTACTCAGCCATGAAAAAGGATGAAATAATGCCATATGTAGCTACATGGATGGACTTAGAGATTATCATACTAAATGAAGTAAGTCAGACAGAGACAAATACCATATAATACCACTTATATGTGGAATCTAAGATAGAACACAAATGACTTATTTACAAAACAGAAAGTGTTGTGTGTGCTAAGTCACTTCAGTTGTGTCTGACTCTGTGACCCTATGGACTGTAGCCCACCAGGCCCCTCTGTCCATGGGATTCCTCAGGCAAGAATACTGGAGTGGATTGCCATGCCTTCCTCCAGGGAACCTCCCCAATCCAGGGATCGAACCTGTATCTCCTATGTCTCCTGCATTGGTAGGCAGGTTCTTGATTCACAGGCATGAAGAACAGATTTGTGGTTGCCAAGGGGGAGGGAGGGGGAAGAAGTTATGGATTGAAAATTTGGAGTTAGCAGATGCAAAATATTATATATAGGATGGACAAGTCCTACTGTATAGCACAGGGAACCATACTCAATATCTTATTATAAGCCAAAATGGAAAAGAAAAAATATATACTTTTCTAAGTACTCCCTTTCTTTTATCTATGTATGTATTAATATTATTCCTTGCATTCTATAAATATGGTCAGATCTCTTATATCTTAAAAAAAGCAAATCAAAAGCCTCTTCAAACTTAACTCCCCTTTTAGTTACTATTGGGGTTCCCTGGTGACTCAGATGGTAAAGAATCTGCCTGCCATTCAGGAGACCCTGGTTTGATCCCTTGGTCAGAAAAATCCCCTGGAGAAGGGAATGCCTACTCACTCCAGTATTCTTGCCTAGAGAATCCCATGGACAGGGGCGCCTGGCGGGCTACAGTCCATGGTGATGGTGGTTTACTCGCTAAATCGTATCCGACTCTTGTGACCCTGTGGACTGTAGCCCGCCAGGCTCCTCTGTCCATTGGATTCTCCAGGCAAGAATACTGGAATGGGTTGCCATTTCCTACTCCAGGGGATCTTCCTCACCGAGGGATTGAACCCAGGTCTCCTGCATTGCAGGCAGATTCTTTACTAACAGTCCATAGGGTAAAAAAAAAAGTAGGACAAGACTGAGCAACGAACACTTTCACTTCCACTTAGTTACTATCCCAGTGTTCTCATCCTCTCTCAGTGGGCTCCTGGGAGGAAGAGTCTATGTTGTGTTCTCTCTGCTTTATTTTGCACTCATGTCCACGACTTCTAAAATTTGACCATAAGCAATTTGTGTAAGGTCACCAAGAGTCTCGTTTCTTAAAGTCTAGTGGAAATTATCCATGTTTAATTAACCTCCACTTGTTCCAGGATTTTTGAATATTCGAGCTTGTTTTACACTTCTTTCTCAGGATTCCAGGATATTTCACATTCCTGGTTTTCTTCCTTTATTTCAACCTCTCATTTTAAGCCTTGTTGTTTGTTTCTGTCCCTCCCTCTGCTATTTGTGTAGCAAAGGCATCAAACCAGTCAATCCTAAAAGAATTCAACACTGAATATTCTTTGGGAGGACTGATGCTGAAGTTCGAATACTTTGACCACCTGATATGAAGAGCTGACTCATTGGAAAAGACTGATGCTGGGAAAGATTGAATGCAGGAGGGGAAGCAGGCAACAGAAGATGAGATGGTTGGATGGCATAAGCAACTCCATGGACGTGAATTTGAGCAAACTCCCTGGGAGATGGTGAAGGAAAGGGGAGCCTGGCATGCTGTAATCCATGGGATCACAAAGAGTCAGACATGACCTAGCGACTGAATGACAACAAACAACCAGACCAGGACCTTGGCTTTTTCTCTCCTCATTTCAGACGTGATTCCTTTGGGATGATATTCATTTCCATAGTTGACTTGAACAAACCTCAAGCAGTATTGCATAGATAGTTTCAAGTTAACATGTACAAAATTAGATGAACCCTTTCTCCCACACATGGACCTATTAAGAGGGAGAATGTTCAGAATAAATGAAAAGAAAAGATCTTTTGTGTACTCCAAAAAAAGGTCTTTTGTGTTACTTCAAAAAGTAACATAGCTAAACAATTTTGAAAACTTGGAAAGGATTTACAAATGAAAGAGCTAAAAATGGCTGCTTTCAGAAATTTGAGTATACCTAAGCTGATATTGAGAGAAACTGTGTCATTGTCCTTCAGTGGGACAATCTTAAAACCACTGTTTCCAGAACACTAGATGGGTGAATCTTTTAGGTTTGATTCAAGGTTGAAATTCTTGGACTCGTAAAAATGGGGAGAAAATATTTTACGTAGTATGGAGCAGTGAGGGCTTCCCTGGTGGCTTAGACAGTAAAGAATCTGCCTGCCAGGCAAGAGACCCTGGTTTGATCCCTGGGTAGGGAAGATCCTCTGCAGGAGGAAACAGCAACCCATTCCAGTGTTCTTGCCTGGGAAATCCCATGGAAAAGGGAATCTGGTGGGCTACTGTCCATGGGGTTGCAAAGAGTTAGATGTGACTGAGTGACTAACATGTGCGTGCATATGAACACACAGACACACATACGGAGCTGTTGAATTTTCAACCCAGGATCCTGGGAAAGATACCATTCCTAGGTACAACATACTAGATTCTTGTAGCTGAAATAGAAATAAAGAGGGAGGCACTTGGGTCTCTGGCTCTAGCTTGAAAAAATGCTTCAAATATTATGATATATTATCAATGAAAAACAAATATATTTATTTTGCAATTTCAAATAGCATTAAATGAATACTTCAGATTTTGTATTTAACAAATTGGGCATGGATTTCAAAGGTTTGAGAAATATCTATCTTTTCTAACATGTAGACACATTTTCAAAAAGGAATTTCATTGTTAAACTAATTTTTATTGCTATACCAATAAACAGGCAATTTTTGAAAATTGGTTTAACCTAAGATTTTTTATTTAAAAAGAGAAATATAAGTATTTTTAGTTATTCAATGAAGCAATGTTAATTCCTATTAGAATTTGAGATTGGAAAACAATCTCATATAGAACTGACTTCCATAATATTATTTGTTAAAACAAAATTTCTTCTTAAAGGGATCTTGATAAGAGACTTTCAGGTTCACATGGAACCTGAAAAATGTGTTATAATCCCTGACCTAGAATATTCATGGAGTTCTCATGATGTAATTTTTCAGGAAGCTCTGTAATTGTATCTAATCTTATGTTTTCATACCTGGTGTCCACAGGCGATAGCATATTTTGATATTTACAGGATTGTTGTGATTTAAAGTGTTTTACTTTTAAGCAGCTCTAATGTGACCTTAATTTAGATCATTTTTAAAGCAACTACAAGAAAAGCATTCCAACAAGACATTTTGGTGAGCAGATAAAGAAGAAGGTTAAAGTAGAGAACCAAGTGCAGGAAAGTGTAAGCATATATGGAAAATATTTATAAAGCATTTTTAATTGGGTTAAGAATTTATAGTGGGCAGCAGTGAAACTCAGATCCTAATTGTTACAATATTATTTCCCAAGATGAGTCAATCTGCATTTTTGTTCTTAAAGATATTGTGCTTGAATTTAATTTTTTTGGCATTGAAACTGCTTTCTTGAAAGCTTTCTTAATCAGCAGGACTTCAAAATAGAATTAATTCTCAATTACCTGTACCAATAAAGAGAATAAGAATAGAAAACAAAAATTATACCAGCAAAAGTAAGTAGCATTATATAAAAAGGAGTTAGTAACTCAAAATGGATTACAGTGAACCTAAATGAAAGAGCTAAAGCCATAAAACTTCAAGAAAGAAACATAGGTATAAATCTTCATGACTTTGAATTAGGCAATGATTTTGTAAATATGATGCCAAAAGAACAAGAAACAAAAGTAAATATAGATTAACTTGACTTTAATCAAAATAAAAAATTTATGCATCTATCAAGAAGGTGAAAAGACAACTGATAAAATGGGAGAAAATCTTTGCAAATCATTCATCTGACAAGAAATTAAGTACTTGGAATATAAAAAGTACTTGGCATATATAAAGAATTCTTATGATTCAATCACAAACAATCAACTGAAAAATAGGTCAAGTATTTGAATAAACATTTCTCTAAAGATGAAATACAAATAGCCGATAAGTACATGAAAATATGTTTAGCATTGTTAGTTATTAGGGCAATGCAAATCAAAACCATAATGGGATACCACTTAACACTTGC
This sequence comes from Bos taurus, assembly GCF_002263795.3. Taxonomy (NCBI): domain Eukaryota; kingdom Metazoa; phylum Chordata; class Mammalia; order Artiodactyla; family Bovidae; genus Bos; species Bos taurus. The sequence goes on along the minus strand of NC_037344.1, from coordinate 8,719,998 downwards.
TATGATAGCTGCTATTTTTACAAAGGAAAATAGCAAGCATTGGTGAGGATGTGGAGAAATTGGAAATCTCATACATTGCTGGTGGGATTATAAAATGGTGCAGCTACAGTGGAAAACAGTTTGACAATTTCTCCAAGAGTTAAGTGTAAATTTACCAGATGACCTAGTAATTCCACTCCCAGATCTATACCCAAGAGAACCAAAAACATATGTACATGTAAAAATTTGTACACAAATATTCACAGCGGTATTATTTAGGGTAGCCAAAATGTGGAGACAATCCAAATGTCCATCAAATGATGAGTGGATAAACAGAGTGTGTTATAGCCATATGATGGAATATGATTCACCCATAAAAGGAATGAAGCTCTGATACATGCTCCAATATAGATGAATCTTGAAAACATTATGCTAATGAAAGAAGCCAGTCACGAAAGGCCACATATGGTATATTTCCATTTATAGGAACTGTCCAGAATTGGCAAATCCACAGAGAAACAAATTAGCTTAGAGACTGCCAAGGGATAGTGGGGTATGGGGGAGTGGAATATGTGTGGGTTTTTTTGGGGGTGGTGATGAAAATATTCTGGAATTGGATAGTGGTGATGGTTGTGAAACACTGTGAATATATTAAGAGTCATTGCATGCCTTAAAAAGGTTAAACTGGTGAATTTAGGTTATGTGTTTTATATCAATAAAATTTTTTTAAAGTGATTAGAATGTTGTCTTGATTCATCTTTATGAAGGCAAGAAGAAACACACCTTTAAATGGTCATTACTTTGTAATTAGTACTCTGAAATTCCTAGTTAGGCCTCTGATAAAACGATTCGTTTAAGACTTTGCCCTCCAGCAATAGAGGTGTAGGTTTGATCTCTGGTCAGAGGGCTAAGATCCCACATGCCTCATAGCCAAAAGAAAGAAAAAAAAAAAAAAAAAGAACATAAAGCAGAAATGATATTGTAAAAAAAAAAAAAATTGAATGAAGACATTAAAAGTGGTCCACATAAAAAAAATCTTTTTAAAAAGTCATTGTTGATAGATCATAGTGTCTTCAAGTCATAAGGACTATTTTTTAGTCAAGAGTTCCATCAGGAGAATAGACACATTTTAGATATTAGAAGTAGAGAAGACATTAATATAAAGAACTTTATGAGTTTAAAAAAATGAAATATTGAAAATACTAGGGTGGGGATACAAGAAAGCCATAACTGTGTCTCTAGAATGCCACTGGTTTCTATTGAATCAGGACTTCTCTGGTGGCTCAGACAGTAAAAGACTCTGCCGGCAATGCAGGAGACCTAGGTTCGATCCCTGGGTTGAGAAAATCCCCTGGAGAAAGGAATGGCAACCCACTCCAGTATTCTTGCCTGGAGAATCCCATGTAGCCTGGTGGGCTACAGTCCATGGGGTCTCAAAGAATGAGGCATGACTGAGCGACTTTCACTTTCTATTGAATCAGGGAGTTTCTTGGGACACCCAGGTCAGGAACTGGCAAATTTCAACCACATGTCCCAGTTCTCTGGAGTCCTTGGGCAGGCAATGTCTGGGGGCTGCTACAAACCTCCTGGTTCCCATGGCGCAAGCTTCTGCCCAGAGCTCAGCATCTTTCTTTAGCAGAACGTAAACTGCAAGTAGAATCCTGGTGGCAAGAGAATCTGAGAGATACAGTTTATAACCTGCAAGTCTTGTAAATAGAGAGAAGAAGAAAGAAGTAAGGTTATATTGTAATCTCCCAAAAAAAAAAAAATCTAGTACATTTTCCTAGAGTTAACTGTAGTTAAAACATTTAAATCCTCACGAATGTGATTACTGAATTGTCGGATATTAACCTCAATCAATATGGATGCTAATTTCTCACAGAGCTATGGAATTAATATAACCATTTAAGTCCATTTGGGAGCAAGTTTTCCTTTCACCAGTTCTTATTCTTCTAAAGGAAATACCATTTTCCCCATAGCAGTGGACCAACAAGTTATCAAGAAGGTAGATGTTTATAGAAGAAAAAACTGAAATGAAAGCTAGATTTCTTTAGATCATTTCAAGCTTACTATGCCGCTGGGCTCTTTATTTTGTTCTGTTGTTTTGTCTTGATGATGATTGTTCTCAGTCTAAATTTCTGGAACAGCCTGACTAATCTGAATTATGTAGGAATCTGATACCTGAAAGAAAAACAAATATATATGGAAGAGATAGGGTTTGAGTCAATATTCAAATATAAAAATTGTTAGATGAATTCCCTAAAATGAATTTTGGTTTGGAAAGATTCACTTCCAGAATAGCTTAAGAGTTACTATTTTTATGATTTTCTTGAGATATATGTTACATGAAATCAATTTACAATATATTAAATTAAAAACTAAAAAATCAATCTCTTCACAACAGATATTGGAAGGCAGAATTATACTATTAATGGATTTTAGACAAAATCGGGACATTCTTTTAAGTTACAAACTGTAAAGATAATTTCTGCATGGGTTCTCTTGACAATATAACCTAGTTATAGTTGCAGTATTTCCCTTATGTTTGGAATAGAATGTTTCCAAATTATTTTGGACAAACTTTTAAAGCATGAGTTGGTTCCAATTTACTTAGGCCATAAATAATAGAATCAAGAAAACTTATCTCCTTTGAACCATGGATCCTTAAATCAGCATGAGCGCTAACTAATATTTAGAATTTTATTTTAGTCTCTTTGAAGAACCTAGGATAATATTTTGGCTTTTTTCCTCTACAGAATGACCTCACTGCTGGCTCATGAAGTAGGTGAAATAATGCTAATAATTCATTGAGGCTATTTTAATATAAATTTATTTGGATTGGAAAACATTTCAGGTAGATGAATTTCTTGTCACTAAACATGTAAGAGAAGTTTTGTGACATAGAGTAATGTTACTGATGTAGTATTTGTTTTTATCTTATACTCTCAAGACTTGCTACCACAGAGTAAATTAAAAAAAAAAAAAAGACCAAAAGAAAAGAACAATTTAAAAAAATATATCATGTGAAAATTACCTCAAAATGGATCATTAATTAATTAGAACATTTCACAAATAATTACCCACCTTGAAAATAAAAGCATTTTAAAGTCTATGTCAAAGTTGAAAACTTAGATAGCTAATTATTTATATAATTAAAGAGTGTCTAAAGACTGTCATAGGAGTTTCTACACAGCAAGGATCTGAAACATTTGTTCACTGTATTCCAATACTAGTCTAGGATGTTCAATAAGAAATGTGTTAACCAATTGTAAAGTATAGATATTGTTAGTGGGTGCATTGTCAAGGAAAATATATCACTCAAGATCAAAATGATGTTTCTTGTAAAAATTTAAATTTCTAGAAAATTATATGTCAGCCTTCCAACAAATGGTAATCTTGCCTACTTTTACTTTACATTTAACATAACATTTCTTTCTAAAGCATAGACTCTGTCTTATTAAGGATTATGGATTATTATATCTTTGGATAATTATGTACTATTTTCTCTTCTATGGCATTTATTATTTCTTTATGTAGTCTTTATTACGGGGAGAAACAGATTAGTGCACAAGCAAAGACACATATAACAAGTGTGAAAAAGAAGGAGAACTTCTGTATCCTCTTTCAGCATGAATGAATCACCAAGATTTATCATAAGTACCAATTCTTTTCAAAGTTCTCGCTCAGAAGCTCAGAAGCTCCTTGAGGATTGTGTGAGACTCTGCCCTGCTGGTAAGGAATTTCTTCCAGGAATATTCTTATCTTTTGTCAACCCCTACTGTCAAAAGGAAACAATTTTAAAATTCAAAGTCTTGAGAATTTAGTCAAACTTATTCCTGACAATTTAGAAACTGTCATTAAATTCGACTACCTAGCTAGCACACAAACAAAAATAATGTGACAAGACAAGAATAGACAGTGGAATTATTAAACATCAATCTGTCTTTTAGAAGATGGCTTGGAAATTACGTTTTGTCAGGTTTTAGAGCTAAATGAAATAAATCTTTTTCTACTTGAAATTGTTACTACTCCCCCTGCATACCTCACAGGACTTTGATGAGACTCAGTCATGAACCAGACTCAAGATGGAGTAAAATAGCATGACTCTTTATTTAGAAATAAATGTAGAGAGACTGGGGGTCACAGAAATATTAGGGAGAAGTTTTAAAGAAAGAATTCAACAGCGCTGGTAGCTGCTGAGATGCCAAAGAAAGAAAGAGCAAGCTGAAGATTCCCTTTTGCTTTGGTGACGTGAGGACTGCTGATGACGAGGGAAAGAGTGGTTTCCATTGCAACTGAGGATTAATGGAAACCAGATTATTAAATGAAAGAGTAAGGAAGCGATGAAGAGGTGGAGAAAGCAAAAATCAAAAATGGTTTGTGAATGCTTGACACATGAGAGGAAGACAGATAGGAACATAATTACAGTCCCTAATTCCTTTGACTTTTCTCCATTGAGAGCTGGGGTCTACATCCCATCCCTACAACTGTTCATTCTAAGAATGCTTGACAAAAAAAATATGCTGTGCCAGTTTCTGGAACTGAGCACAATTCTGTGAGAAAACCACAGCCATCCTGTCAGGTGGTATAGTGAGAGGTGATCTCTGTACTGAGCGCTGCCCAAGTGGCAGATTTGTGAACAAGATAAATGGTTACAGTTCAAGCCATTAAGTTCAGGGATGGTTTGTTATGCAGTGATACGTAGCAGGTGTTTGTGCTGGAAGCAAAATGCTGCAGTAACAAAGACCCCTGCTCCCCCCAAACCATTGAGTTTAGAATTGGATGGTTATCAGAAGCTGGGAGGACATTGAGAAGCTTGTCTGGAGAAACCTAGAAAATTCAAGAAGATCAAAAAGTAGTGGTTTCTTAAAGTTTAGTTGTAATATGGAATCCATAACTACACTGATAACTTTTGTACTCCATAACATTAAAATGTACTGATTTGGGAACTTTCCTGGTGGCCTATTGGTTAAAATCCACCTTCCAGTGCAGGGGACACAGGTTCAATCCCTGGTTGGGGAACTAAGACCTCATATGCTGTAGGGCAACCAAGCTTACACAGCACAATGGCTATGTGCCACGGCTACGGAGCTGCTGCACTCTGAAGCCTGTACACCACAACTGCAGAGGAACGCATGAACCACAAGAAAGAGGCCAAGTGCTGCAATGAAGACCCTATGCAGCCAAGTAAATAAACAAATGTTTAAAAAAATAAAATTTACTTATTTATCTTAAAAAAAGAAAAGTCAAGGAGAATGCTAATGCAAACCTCAAGGGATAAGGAGAACGTTAGTAGAAGTCTTAAGGGCTTCACAATACTGTTGGTAATGTTTTAAAATAAGTAAAATATTGAAAACTAGAAGAAAAAGAACCCTTTTATAGTGGCAGAAATTTGCTGTCACCTGTACAAATGTGTAAATAGGAGCACACTCACTGTATTCAATTACGTACTAGCTCAGGGGATTTTCCAGTGTTGAAAGTCCAGCCTGGCTTCCTCACATTATTTTTCATAAAATTAAGGAGGAGAAAGATGAGCTAAAAAGGGAACTGCTAGATTTTGGAGAAAATTTGGAGGAAATATAAATGATTCAGGATATGCTAGTCTCAGAAATAAAAGTGTCTTATTCTCAGGGTCATTAGATGACAAAATATTCTTAAGTTAAAATATGGCTTCCACAAAAAGGTCAGATCCTTGAAGAGCCTCTAAACCCCTTCCTTAAGACATTATGAAGATTTAGGACAATGCCTTACAGAAACTTTCCAACAGACAAAATATTTTCTAAAAATGTTAAAGGCACGCTTCACAGACCCTGCTTATGGAACAATAGGGCCTCTAAGAATACTTAAGATATGGCTCATCAGTAGTGCATGATAGAGCAGGGTTTATCTCAAATACATTTTGGGTTGAATTTTTTTTCTGGTGGAGTGAACTGCAGTAACATTTATAGAAAATCTGGAATGCAAAGTCAAGTGGGCCTTAGAAAGCATCACTATGAACAAAGCTAGTGGAGGTGATGGAATTCCAGCTAAGCTATTTCAAATCCTGAAAGATGATGCTGTGAAAGTGCTGCACTCAATATGCCAGCAAACTTGGAAAATTCAGCAGTGGCCACAGGACTGGAAAAGGTCAGTTTTCATTCCAATCCCAAAGAAAAGCAATGCCAAAGAATGTTCAAACCACCACACAATTGCACTCATTTCATACGCTAATAAAGTTATGCTCAGAATTCTCCAAGCCAGGCTTCAACAGTACATGAACCATGAACTTCCAGATGTTCAAGCTGGTTTTAGAAAAGGCAAAGGAACCAGAGTTCAAATTGCCAACATCTGTGATATCATCAAAAAAGCAAGAGAGTTCCAGAAAAACATCTATTTCTGCTTTATTGACTATGCCAAAGCCTTTGACTGTGTGCATCACAATAAACTGTGGAAAGTTCTGAAAGAGATGGGAATATCAGACCACCTGACCTGCCTCTTGAGAAATCTGTATGCAGGTCAGGAAGCAACAGTTAGAACTGGACATGGAACAACAGACTGGCTCCAAATAGGAAAAGGAGTACATCAAGGCTGTATATTGTCACCCTGCTTATTTAACTTATATGCAGAGTACACTATGCGAAATGCCGGGCTGGGTGAAGCACAAGCTGGAATCAAGATTGCTGGGAGAAATATCAATAACCTCAGATATACAGATGACACCACCCTTATGGCAGAAAGCAAGGAAGAACTAAAGAGCCTCTTTTTTTTAAATTTAATTTTATTTAACTTTGCAATATTGTATTGGTTTTGCCATATATCAAAATGAATCTGCCACAGAACATGGAAGCAACCTAGATGTCCATCAGCAGATGAATGGATAAGAAAGCTGTGGTACATATACACTATGGAATATTACTCAGACATTAAAAAGAATACATTTGAATCAGTTCTAATGAGGTGGATGAAACTGGAGCCTATTATACAGAGTGAAGTAAGCCAGAAAGAAAAAAAACACTAAAGAGCCTCTTGATGAAAGTGAAAGAGGAGAGTGAACATGTTGGCTTAAAACTCAACATTCTGAAAACTAAGATAATGGCATCTGGTCCCATCTCTTCATGGCAAATAAATGGGGGAAACAATGGAAACAGTAACAGACTTTATTTTTTTGGGCTCCAAAATCACTGCAAGATGGTGATTGCAGCCATGAAATTAAAAGACACTTGCTACTTGAAAAAAGAGTTATGACCAACCTAGACAGCATATTAAAAAGCAGAGACATTACTTTGCCAACAAAGGTCCATCTAGTCAAAGCTATAGTTTTTCCAGTAGTCGTATATGGATGTGAGAGTTGGACTCTAAAGAAAGCTGAGGACCAAAGAATTGATGCTTTTGAACTGTGGTGTTGGAGAAGACTCTTGAGAGTCCCTTGGACTGCAGGGAGATCAAACCAGTCAATCCTAAAGGACATAGACCTGAATATTCATTGAAAGGATTGATGCTAAAGCTGAAACTCCAATACTTTGGCCACTTGGTGCGAAGAACTGACTCATTTGAAAAGACCCTGATGCTGGGGAAGGTTGAAGGTGGGAGGAGAAGGGGATGACAGAGGATGAGATGGTTGGATGGCTTCACCAACTCAGTGCACTTGAGCTTAAGTAAACTCTGGGAGTTGTGGACGGATTGGGAGGCCTGGCATGCTGCAGTCCATGGGATCACAAAGAGTCGGACACAAGTGAGCGACTGAACTGAACTGAACACACATTTAAGGGCAATGGTTCTGGAAGAAGTGCTATTATTAAAAGTGATAGAGGTAGTACAAAATAAAAAGAAGAGTGGAGAACCTCAACCTATGCCTTCTTATGGGCAAGAAGCAGCTGAGGAAACAATTCAGTTGCAAACTCTATGAAAAGAGAAGAATGATTCAATGATCGGGACCAAGAGCTAGGAGGATAGAGCTAGGTGCAACAAGGAATCATTCCCAGGATTGGGAGAAGGACTGACTCTAATCCGGGACCTGGCTTACTTCATCCTGTGTAACACTTTCGTCGTATATCAACCCATACATGTGGAATCTATGAAAACGGTATGAAAGGGTTAGTCACTGAGTTGTATCTGACTCTGCAATCCCATGGACTGTAGCCCACCAGACTCCTCTCTCAATGGGATTCTCCAGGCATCACTGACTCAATGGACATGAGTTTGGGTAAACTCTGAAAGTTGATGATGGACAAGAAGGCCTGGCATGCTGCAGTCCATGGGGTCATAAAGATTTGGGCACAACTGAGCAACTGATCTGATTTATTTATTTAGCATATATGTGCTATATCTTTGTTTAATCATTCTCATTGTTTTATGTGTGCCTCTCTTAAAGAGATTACAGCAGAATTTTTCTATAAATTAATATTATCTGGATTATATAGATCAATTTATTTCTGTATGATTATTGCAGTTATTCATATGTTTTATACTATTTACTAAAAAATAGTTCACATTTTTATGAACTATTATGAACTATTAATAGTTTTATAAACTATTAAGAAATAGTTCATTTCAATATTTCATAACCAGTTGTTACCTGGTATCATTTTTCAGTCACTCAGTCATGTCCAGCTCTTTGTGACCCCATGGACTGCACCACGCCAGGCTTCCCTGTCCAGACTCCTCCCGGAGTCCACTCAAATTCATGTCCATTGAGTTGGTCATGCCTCCAACTATCTCGTCCTCTTTTGTTAACCTGGTATAGTTATGCCAAAATTTATTTATTCTACCATTTATGGACTCTCGGGTTGTTTCCTGTTTTTACAGTTTCAAGCTAGTATATGGTTCTTATACATGTTTTCTTGATTTGTGCTTTTGGGAGTACAGACACGAGGTGACGGAATAGGTGCATGTTTAATTTTACAAAATTAGCCTCATATTTTTGTGAAATGGCACCAAATTATGTTTCTATTAAATAGCATATTAGAGTCAATGCTTCTTCTCCTCCTCCTCACCAATGTCAGACTTTTTTTATTTTGATATTGCAAAAGGGTTTGATAAAATTTTAAAAAACACTATTGTGGTTTTTAATGTAGAATTCTTGGCTACTAAGGAGACAGAGCAACTTCTGGACCATTCTGGTCTCCCCTCAAGGAAAATGTCTTTTAACTGTCTTTTAACATCTTTTATTCATTTATTTTCCTATCTGTATGTTGTCTTTTTATTGATTCATGGGAATTCTTCATATAATATATATATATATATATAATATATATAGACAATTTGTTATTAGTTATATAGGCTTACTATCTTCTAGTTTTTCTTTTTATTTGATTTTTAAATTTTTTAAAAACAATTATTTTTAACTGGAGGAGAATTGCTTTATAATATTGTGTTGGTTCAGAGAAGGCAATGGCACCCCAGTCCAGTACTTTTGCCTAGAAAATCCCATGGATGGAGGAGCCTGGTGGGCTGCAGTCCATGGGGTCGCTAAGAGTCGGACACAACTGAGCGACTTCACTTTCACTTTTCACTTTCACGCATTGGAGAAGGAAATGGCAACCCACTCCAGTGTTCTTGCCTGGAGAATCCCAGGGACGGGGGAGCCTGGTGGGCTGCCGTCTATGGGGTCGCACAGAGTCGGACACGACTGAAGCGACTTAGCAGCAGCAACTGTGTTGGTTTCTGCTATACATCAACGTGAATCAGCCATAGGTGTGCATGCGTGCCCCCTCTCTCTTGAATCTCCCTCCCGCCTGCCTCGCCATCCCACCCCTAGGCTGTCACAGAGCGCTGGATTTGAGGCGCCGGCATCACAGAGCAAATTCCCACTCGTGGTTCACTGCACGGATGATGATGTGGACGCGTGTTTCCATGCTACTCTTCCAGTCGTACCACACTCTCCTTCCCAGTCTGTGTCCACAGGCCTGTCCTCAATGTTTGCTCTTGAAACAGATTCATTAGTACCATCTTTTTAGATTCTATATATATGTGTTAATATACAATATATGCTTTCCTATTTCTGACTTATTTCTCTCTGTATAATAGGCTGATGTACATCCGTTCATCAGAACTGACTCAAATGCCTTCCTTTTAGAGTTGAGTAATAGTCCATTGTATATATGTACCACAGTTTCTTAATCCATTCATTGGTCAGTGGACATCTAGGTTGCTTCCATGTCCCAGATATTGTAAATAGTGTCAAAGTGAACATTGGAGTTCATGTGTCTTTTTAAATTATGGTTTCCTCAGGGTATATGCCCAGTAGAGGGACTGTTGGGTCATGGAATTTTGGGCCATGCCACACGCATGCAGGATCTCAGTTCCCCAACCAGGGATCAAACCCTCACCCTCTGTATTGGAAGCACAGAGACTAAAACACTGGACTACTAGGGAATTCCCTTCCAAGTTTATTCTCATATTTTTATTCTCATATAGTGTCTTATAATGATTTTAGTGTCTTATAATGATCTAAGGTCTATGGTCTAAGGTCTATAGATCTAAGATCTAATGATCTACTTACATTAATGTATTTTAGTGTTTCTTTTAGTGTCTTTTGCATTTTGTTTAAGAAATCTTATATCACTATAAAAATATAAAGAACACTTCTCTATTTTAAGAACTTATATAAATTGGTTTATATAATGGCCTTCATGCTCTCAGAATTTATTTTTGTATAGTGTAATATAAGAATGAAAATTCATGTTTCCAATGAGCATAATTAATGTTTTATTACCATTTATTTAGTAATCCAAATCTTCCACATAGATACTCAATTCATCCTTTCGTTGAAAAATCTTTATGTCAACTTTATTACAAATTAAATTTTCACAGGTGCATGAATGTCATCTTGGATTTTACTTTGCTTCGTTGCTTCATTGACTAACTGTGTACTAATATCAAACTGTCTTAATAACATAACTCTATGAAATCTTATTTCATAGAGAAAGCCTCATCCCCAATTCTACCTTGTTAAAAAATGCCTTGGTTATTATTGGCCCATTGTCCTTCAGTGTATGTTTTGGAAATGTCTTTACAGAATGTCTTTACAGAATATGTAAAATAATCTTGTTGAAAATTCTTTTCAAAGCTTAATTACTGTATAGAAACTTTTGGTAGAATTTATATATTTCTACATATATGAATGCCCTATCTCTTGATCTATTTACGTAGTCTCTCATCTTTTAATAATATATTATAATATCCTCTACAAAAAGCTTACCCTTTTTTGTGTACTACTTTTGAAGTATTGCATGTATTTATTGATAATGTAAATGTTACCTTTCTTATTTATGAAATTTGAACTTCAGAATAACATAAATACATAAAATTCACAATCATGTACATAAAACAATGAATTATGGAATTGAGAACCCATACATTTAACTAACAAACAGATATAAAAATTGAACATTATCAAAACCACAGAAAATTAATGCAAGATGCATCTCAAAACTTTCCCATTGTAGAAGTACCACTACCCTCTCTGATTCATACATTTATATACTTGTTTTTTTTTTAATTTTAATTCAATAAAATCATATAATATATGTCTAGTTTCTTTAGCTCCATATTATATTTGTGAGATCCATCAACATCAAAATGTAGCATTAGCTGGTTTGTTTTCATTGCCATTTGGTATTACATTGTAGTGATGTTCCACCACTTAATTTACTATTCTAACACTAATGTGTCATTTTTGGCTATTAGTAACAGTATGGTTATGAAATTTTTGGTATGCATACTAGTAAACATATGTTTACATTTCTAATTAGTATATACCTGTTAGATCTATTCTACCCCCTTTCAAAACTAGTAAGTTAGCCTATGACTCTTTACTGGATGCTGCTGCTGCTAAGTCACTTCAGTCGTGTCCAACTCTGTGTGACCCCATAGACGGCAGCCCACCAGGCTCCTCTGTCCCTGGGATTCTCCAGGCAAGAACACTGGAGTGGGTTGCCATTTCCTTCTCCAATGCGTGAAAGTGAAAAGTGAAAGTGAAGTCTCTCAGTTGTATCTGACTCTTAGTGACCCCATGGACTGCAGCCTACTGGGCTTCTCCATCCATGGGATTTTCCAGGCAAGAGTACTGGAGTGGGGTGCCATTGCCTTCGCTAGCAGAAAACAAATAACTGAATCAGAGGCAAACAGTTTGTTTCTCATGACACAGCAAGCAATTTGCATATTACTAAGTCTGTGTCACTTTTCCTTCCTCCCCAGCAACACTAGTCCCCAAATCTCATGGGAATGAGGCAGAAGCCCAAGCTGGATGCCTGTACACGTGAGTGCATGTTAAGTAGCTGTGGCAATAGCAAGCATCTTTTTCTTCTAGATCAAGTAGCAAGCTTTCAAAACTTTATCATTAAATGCAATGTCTGCTCTATGTTATTACCATTTCTAATATTATTATTGTTAGAAAGCGAAAGTGAAGTTGCTCAGTCACGTCCAACTCTTTGGGACCCCATGGACTGTAGCCTATCAGGCTCCTCTGTCCATGGAATTTTCCTGGCAAGAGTACTAGAGTGGGTTGCCATTTCCTTCTACAGGGAATCTTGCTGACCCAGGGAGTGAACCCAGGTCTCCTGCATTGCAGGCAGACACTTTACTGTCTGAGCCACCAGGGAAGCCACCATTATTATTATTGTTGTTGTTGTTGAAACATAAGTTAAATATGATATAGATGTTTTCACAAATGTACACAGACTTCAGTAAGTCCCTGTGGTAGACACAATTCCAAGGTCGCCCCCAAGTTTTCCATTCTCTAGGACACACACCTTCTATTATTCCCTCCCCCTGAGACAGAGTGAGTCCTATGAATATATTAGGATATCACTCCCTTGATTATGTTATATTTCTATAGCCAAAGAGATTTAACAGATTTAATTAATGTCCCTTACCAGCTTGCTCCCATCATAAGGGAGATTATCCTGAGACAACTTTACCTAGTCAGATAACCATAAAGAAAGAAGCAGCAGCAGTAGACACTCTTGTTCTGGTCCATAAAAAGGTAATTAGTCATATTGTGAACTGCCTTTTGAGGGAGTCGTGAAGCTAGAACTTGAGGCTGACCCTGAGATATTAATGATGATTCCTGGCTGAAAGTCAGTGAGACACAGGAACCTTAGTTCTATGGGTGCAAAGAACTTAACTCTTTGAACATCCCAGGAACTTAGAAAAGGGCTTGGGACTTCAGATGAGATGTCAGCTCCAGCTAACACCTTGACTGCAGCCTCCTGTGACCCAGAGTAGAGCACCCGTGATGCCAAGCCCACACATCTGACTTACAGAAACTGTGAGATAATAAATGGATGTTGTTTAAGCCACAAACTTTATCGTAACTTGGTATGTAGCACTAGACAACTACTACATTTCCTTCTGCTGTTTTTCCAGGTAATTTTCATATCCTAGAGGGTGTTTTGACTTCAATCACTATATCTTAGTCATCTTTTCTAGAATTCCATAAAATTGCTATGTATGTATAGTGTGTGTGTGTGTGTGTGTGTGTGTGTGTGTATATAATATTATGTGTCTTTTTGCTTCATATTTTAGTGTATATCAGTAGTTTGTTCTTTTTACTGCTAAATATTTTTTATTGTGTGAATACACTACAATTTGATGATTCATTCACCTAATTTTGATGTTTGGGTTGTTTTCAGCTTGGGGATAATATGAATAAAGCTGCTATTTTGAACATTCTTGCCCATAAATCTGGATGTATGCTTCATTTCTCTGAACTAATTGTCTACTGTAAAATTGTTGAGTCATAAGGCAGGTGGATGTGTATATGATATCTCCAAATTGTTTTCCAGAGGATTACATTTTTTTTCACTCCCGCCAGCAAAGTACAATCATGCCAATTCCTCTACATCTTGCCAATACTTATTATTGCCAGTCTTTTTAATAGACTCTGGAGTAAGACTACCAGAATTTGACTCCTGGTGTCAAACACTTAGTGTATGACTTTGAACAGATTATTTTCTGTACCTCAGTCTTCTTTTTTTGTTGTTATTTTCAATCAGAGGATAATTGCTTTACACTGTTGCATTAGTTTCTGCCATGAATGAACTGGAATCAGCCATAGGTATACATATGTCTCCTCCCTCTTGAGTCTCCCTCCCACCCTTTTCCCCATCCCATCCCTCTAGATTGTCACAGAGCTCTGGGTTTGAGCTCCCTGCGTCCTGTAGCAAGCTCCCACTGGCTAACTGTTTTACATAAGGTGATGTATATGTTTCCATGCTGTTCTCTTGGTTCCTCCCACCCTTTCCTTCCTCCACTGTGTCCACAAGTCTGTTCTCCTAGTCTGTGTCTCCATCACTGCCCTGCAGATAAGTTCATTGGTAAAATGTTTCTAGATTCCATTTACATGCATTAATAAACAGCTTTTGTTTTTCTCTTTCTGACATGCTTCACTCATATAATTGGCTCTAGGTTCATCCACCTCACATTAGAACTAATTCAAATGTGTTCCTTTTAATGGCTGAGTAATATTCCATTGTGTATATGTACCACAACTTCCTTATCCATTCATCTGTTGTGGACATCTAGGTTGCTTCCATGTCCTAGCTGTTGTAAATAGTACTGCAATGAACATTGGGGTACATGTGTCTTTTTCAATTATGGTTTACTTAGGGTATATGCCCAGTAGTGGGATTGTTGGGTCACATGATATTAGATGTTAAGCTCTAGGTTTCATCCCTAGTTTTTATAACAAATCGTACTATCCTCCATAGTGGCTGTATCAATTTACATTCCCACCAATAAGGCAAGAGGATTCCCTTTTTTCCACACCCTCTCCAGTATTTATTGTTTGTAGATTTTTTTGATGATGGCCATTCTGACTGGTATGAGTAATACCTCATTGTAGTTTTGATTTACATTTATCTAATAATGAGTGATGTTGATCATCTTTTCTTGTGTTTATTAATCATCTGTACGTCTTCTTTGAAGAAATGTCTGGTTAGGTCTTCTGTCCATTTTTTGATTGGATGTTTGATTGGTTGTTTTTTCTGATATTGACCTGCATGAGCTGCTTGCATATTTTGGAGATTAACCCTTTGTCAGTTGTTCCATTTGCTGTCATTTTCTCCATTCTGAGGGAGAATGTCTTTTCAACCTTGTTTATAGTTTCCTTTGCTGTGCAAAAGCTTTTAAGTATAACCAGGTTCCATTTGTTTATTTTTGGTTTTATTTCCCTTACTCTAGGAGGTGGGTCATAAAGGACTGTGATTTGTGTCCAAGAGGGTTCTGCCTATGTTTTCCTCTAAGAGTTTAATAGTTTCTGGTCTGACATTTAAATCATTAATCCCTTTTGAGTTTGTCTTTGTGTATGATGTTAGGAAGCATTCTAATTTCATTCTTTTACACAGAGCTGTCCGGTTTTCCCAAACTGGGAATGTTAGTATCTGATCCATAGTCCAGAACATCTGATCCCCTTGGGTTTTGCCGGTGGCTCAGTGGTAAAGAATCTGCCTGGGTTCAATCCCTGGGTGAGGAATATCCCATGGAGAAGGGAATGGCAAATCACTCCATATTCTTGCCTGGAGAATTCCATGGACAGATGAGCCTAGCAGGCTACAGTTAGACATGAGTTAGACATGACTGAATGACTAACACACACACACACACTCACACTCACTCACACGCACTCACACAGTAGTAAAGAATCCACCGTAATGCAGAAGACACAGAAGGCACAGGTTCAGTCTCTAGGTCAGGAAGATCCCTTGGAGGAGGGCATGCAACCCACACCAGTATTCTTGCATGGAGAATCCCATGGATAGAGGAGCCTGGTGGGCTACAGCATATAGGGTTGCAAAGAGTTCAACAATAGTGAAGCAAATGAGCATGCACTGATCCACAAAGTTGTTTTAATGACTAAAAGAGTTTATATATGCAACATCCTGAGGATTGTGCTTGACATCTAATACCATATAAATTAAAATTATTGTTACTTATAATTTTTCACTTGTATTCATAATGAAGATTGTTCTATAATTATCCTTTCTTGTACTCACTTTTTAAAAGCTTTGCTGACAATAAATTAGTAGTAACATTATGTTCTTACTTTTTCTATTCTCTAGCAAATTTTATAAAATGTTAGAGCTATCTAAATTTTATTTGGTAAAGCTCAGCCATAGAGTTGTGTGAGAACTGTGTTTCATTTTGAGAAGAATTTTAACTCCTAATTCTATTTAATTGTCATGAGAAAATTCTAAGTTTCCATTTCTGTTGGTATAAGATTGATAAATTATATTTTTTCCAGAAATCTATCAATTGTATCTAATTACTCATGTTCATTGGTTAATTTTTTCAATGGTCTTTAAAATTTTCATTGCATCTATAAGTATGAACTCAATTGTTTCCTAATATTGCTTGCTTTTCTTTTTTAAATTTTTTGGTCTTGCCATCATTTTGTCTGATCTTTCAAACTCAGCTGTTAACTGTGTTGATCTGCCCCACTGTATCTTTATTTTCCCTGCCATTCATTTATGTTTTTATCATTTGTTTTTTCCTATTCTTAGCAGAAATAGGAAATTCTTTTCTTTCTTAACTTCTTTAATTTGATGTTTAATTCTTTAATTCTCAGCCCTTCTTTTAAATGTGTCAGCATTTAAATCTAAATTAACATTCCCTCTATGCACACTTGGAGAAGGAAATGGCAATCCATGTGAGGATTCTTGCCTGGAGAATTCCACGGATGGAGGAACTATGGGGTTGCAAAGAGTCGGACACAACTGAGTGATTAACACACTGTGCACACTGGGTCACCCTTGCAGCTCAGCCGGCAAAGAATCCACCTGCAAGACAGGAGACCCTGGTGTGATTCCTGGGTCAGGAAGATCTGATGGGGAAGGGATAGGCTACCCACTCCAGTATTTTGGAGTTTCCCTAATGGCTCAACCAGTAAAGAATCTGCCTGCAATGCAGGAGACCTGGGCTCAATCCCTGGGTTGGGAAGATCCCCTGGAGAAGGGAATGGCTATAACCCCAGTATTCTGGCCTGGAGATTTCCATGGACTGTATAGTTCATGGGATCACAAAGAGTTGGATGACTGATTGACTTTCACTTCACTGTCCACACTATTAGCTGCACACCAAAAGGTTTGGTATGAATTGTTTTCATTACAACTTAATGCTAAATTTTGACCATTTTTCACTATTGTTTTTTTTTTTAAAGGTTTAAAGTCTGTTTATTATTATTATTATTTTTTAATTTTATTTTATTTTTAAACTTTACATAATTTTATTAGTTTTGCCAAATATCAAAATGAATCCGCCTCAGGTATACATGTGTTCCCCATCCTGAACCCTCCTCCCTCCTCCCTCCCCATACCATCCCTCTGGGTCATCCCAGTGCACTAGCCCCAAGCATCCAGTATCATGTATCATATGTGGCACATACATATGTTTTTCTAAATTCCAATATGACATCTTTTCTCATCATCTTTTTTGTTATTGAATTTTATCAAATGATTTTCTGCATTTTTGAGAATATATTATGTATTTCTATTTTGACAATAAGGTGAATTTTATAGTTGCTTGTCACATGGTGGAACAGTTATTGAAACAGATTTTTTACCTAGGTTATGGTTAAGCTTCCAAAGTATGTTTCCTACATATGTTGAAAAAGTATATTTTTATTTGTGGAATATAGTATTTTGTATTTTATATATGTATTGATTGATTTTGCTAATCAAACTTTTCAAAATCATGATCCTACTGATTTTTTCCTGTCTGCCTGATCTATTCATTATTGAACATTAATTCTTTTATTCACTTGTGAACGTGTGAGTGTTAGTCTCTCAGCCATTTCCAACTCTTTATGACCTCATGGATTGCAGCCTCTGTCCATGGAATTCTTACCTGTGGTCAATTATAATTGGAATTCAGAAATAAACAATTATTATGGAAACTGTAGCTTTGTAAAATTGAAATTCTTATTTGTAATTTTTTAACCTGTTTTGCCATGAAATTAAAAGACGCTTACTCCTTGGAAGAAAAGTTATGACCAACCTAGATAGCATATTGAAAAGCAGAGACATTACTTTGCCAACAAAGGTCCATCTAGTCAAGGCTATGGTTTTTCCAGTGGTCATGTATGGATGTGAGAGTTGGACTGTCAAGAAAGCTGAGCGCTGAAGAATTGATGCTTTTTAACTGTGGTCTTGGAGAAGACTCTTGAGAGTTCCTTGGACTGCAAGGAGATCCAACCAGTCCATCCTGAAGGAGATAAGCCCTGGGTGTTCTTTGGAAGGAATGATGCTAAAGCTGAAACTCCAGTACTTTGACCAACTCAGGTGAAGAGTTGACTCATTGGAAAAGACTCTGATGCTGGGAGGGATTGAGGGCAGGAGGAGAAGGGGACGACAGAGGACGAAATGGCTGGATGGCATCACTGACTCGATGGATGTAAGTTTGAGTGAACTCCGGGAGTTGGTGATGGACAGGGAGGCCTGGCGTGCTGCGATTCATGTGGTCGCAGAGAGTAGGACATGACTGAGCGACTGAACTGAACTGAGACTATATCACTAGTCTCATACAATTGTACCTTTCTGGTATTGATCTTATCAATATATGGTGATCTTTTTTGTCATTCGTAATCTTTTTATAATTGTTTCTTTTTTTTTGTTACTTATAAAACTACATTAGCTTCTTTTGGTTAGTATTTATCTCTTGTACCTTTTTTATATTTCATCTTCAACAATTGCATATTTCTATTTTGTAGGAGCTCTTAACTAAAAAGTCTAATCTGATAGTCTTTGTCCTTAAAACTTAAGAATGTAGTCCATTTATGTTATTGTTAATACTTTTCAATGTGTTTATTTCTACCCTGTTATTTTGTGCTTTTCATTTTGTTTTTCTATAACTGAGGAAGATTTTCTTTGAATAATATAATTTTCCTCCTCTTGCTAGTATCTACTTATAGACAATAAATAAATCTTTCTAGGCTACTTTTTGAATAACTTCTAACTTCTCACTCAATTTTTCAATTCCCTTTTTAACTGAGTTTAATATATAACTTAACCTATCCATTAAGTTTAAAATTATAATTGCTGCTTTTGTGAATAGAAGCTCTTTCTGATTGTTTTCCAAACTTCCTCAAAAATTTTCATATGCCCTTTTTCTTTGTTTATATACTTAATCTCTTTTATTATTTCAAATTTATTAATGATATTTAGTTTTTTCTGTCTTGCAATTTAAAATTATCATGGATAATTTTATATGATTGTTTGTTTTCATGACTTTTAACTCTGAACTTGTGTTCCTTGGAACATTTTGTTTATAGAATTCTTTGAGGCCTAGTCTGAGGTGCATTTTCTAGAGAGGAATTCAGTTTGTTTCTGCTTATTCCTAGGAGTGCCACTAATCTGGATTCACTTTTTTTTTTTTTTTTAAACTTTACATAATTGTATTAGTTTTGCCAAATATCAAAATGAATCCGCCACAGGTATACATGTGTTCCCCATCCTGAACCCTCCTCCCTCCTCCCTCCCCATACCATCCCTCTGGGTCGTCCCAGTGCACTAGCCCCAAGCATCCAGTATTGTGCATCGAACCGGGACTGGCATCTCGTTTCATACATGATATTTTACATGTTTCAATGTCATTCTCCCAAATCTTCCCACCCTCTCCCTCTCCCACAGAGTCCATAAGACTGTTCTATACATCAGTGTCTCTTTTGCTGTCTCGTACACAGGGTTATTGTTACCATCTTTCTAAATTCCATATATATGCGTTAGTATACTGTATTGGTGTTCTTCCTTCTGGCTTACTTCACTCTGTATAATTTCATCAGCCTCATTAGAACTGCTTCAAATGTATTCTTTTTAATGGCTGAGTAATACTCCATTGTGTATATGTACCACTGCTTTCTTATCCATTCATCTGCTGTTGGACATCTAGGTTGCTTCCATGTCCTGGCTATTATAAACAATGCTGCGATGAACATTGGGGTACATGTGTCTCTTTCCCTTCTGGTTTCCTCAGTGTATATGCCCAGCAGTGGGATTGCTGGATCATAAGGCAGTTCTATTTCCAGTTTTTTAAGGAATCTCCACACTGTTCTCCATAGTGGCTGTACTAGTTTGCATTCCCACCAACAGTGTAAGAGGGTTCCCTTTTCTCCACACCCCCTCCAGCATTTATTATTTGTAGACTTTTGGATCGCAGCCATTCTGACTGGTGTGAAATGGTACCTCATAGTGGTTTTGATTTGCATTTCTCTGATAATGAGTGATGTTTAGCATCTTTTCATGTGTTTGTTAGCCATGTGTATGTCTTCTTTGGAGAAATGTCTATTTAGTTCTTTGGCCCATTTTTTGATTGGGTCATTTATTTTTCTGGAGTTTAGCTGGAGGAGTTGCTTGTATATTTTTGAGATTAGTTGTTTGTCAGTTGCTTCATTTGCTATTATTTTCTCCCATTCTGAAGGCTATCTTTTCACCTTGCTAATACTTTCCTTTGATGTGCAGAAGCTTTTAAGGTTAATTAGGTCCCATTTGTTTATTTTTGCTTTTATTTCCAATATTCTGGGAGGTGGGTCATAGAGGATCCTGCTGTGATGTATGTCAGAGAGTGTTTTGCCTATGTTCTGCTCTAGGAGTTTTATAGTTTCTGGTCTTACGTTGAGATCTTTAATCCATTTTGAGTTTATTTTTGTGTAGGTGTTAGAAAGTGTTATAGTTTCATTCTTCTACAAGTGGTTGACCAGATTTCCCAGCACCACTTATTAAAGAGATTGTCTTTAATCCATTGTATATTCTTGCCTCCTTTGTCAAAGATAAGGTGTCCATATGTGCGTGGATTTATCTCTGGGCTTTCTATTTTGTTCCATTGATCTATATTTCTGTCTTTGTGCCAGTACCATACTGTCTTGATAACTGTGGCTTTGTAGTAGAGCCTGAAGTCAGGTAGGTTGATTCCTCCAGTTCCATTCTTCTTTCTCAAGATCGCTTTGGCTATTTAAGGTTTTTTGTATTTCCATACAAATTGTGAAATTATTTGTTCTAGCTCTGTGAAGAATACTGTTGGTAGCTTGATAGGGATTGCATTGAATCTATAAATTGCTTTGGGTAGTATACTCATTTTCACTATATTGATTCTTCCAATCCATGAACATGGTATATTTCTCCATCTATTAGTGTCCTCTTTGATTTCTTTCACCAGTGTTTTATAGTTTTCTATATATAGGTCTTTAGTTTCTTTAGGTAGATATATTCCTAAGTATTTTATTCTTTCCGTTGCAATGGTGAATGGAATTGTTTCCTTAATTTCTCTTTCTGTTTTCTCATTATTAGTGTATAGGAATGCAAGGGATTTCTGTGTGTTGATTTTATATCCTGCAACTTTACTATAGTCATTGATTAGTTGTAGTAATTTTCTGGTGGAGTCTTTAGGGTTTTCTATGTAGAAGATCATGTCATCTGCAAATAGTGAGAGTTTTACTTCTTCTTTTCCAATTTGGATTCCTTTTATTTATTTTTCTGCTCTGATTGCTGTGGCCAAAACTTCCAAAATGATGTTGAATAGTAATGGTGAAAGTGGGCACCCTTGTCTTGTTCCTGACTTTAGAGGAAATGCTTTCAATTTTTCACCATTGAGGATAATGTTTGCTGTGGGTTTGTCATAAATAGCTTTTATTATGTTGAGGTATGTTCCTTCTATTCCTGCTTTCTGGAGAGTTTTTATCATAAATGGGTGTTGAATTTTGTCAAAGGCTTTCTCTGCATCTATTGAGATAATCATATGGTTTTTATTTTTCAATTTGTTAATGTGGTGTATTACATTGATTGCTTTGCGGATATTGAAGAATCCTTGCATCCCTGGGATAAAGCCCACTTGGTCATGGTGTATGATCTTTTTAATGTGTTGTTGGATTCTGATTGCTAGAATTTTGTTAAGGATTTTTGCATCTATGTTCATCAGTGATATTGGCCTGTAGTTTTCTTTTTTGTTGGATCTTTGTCAGGTTTTGGTATTAGGGTGATGGTGGCCTCATAGAATGGATTCACTTTGCATGAGTTGGCATGAATTTGTGCTATAGACTCACAGGATAGGAGTATTGTGTTGTGATATCTCCCAAGGAGAATTTTTCATGTTCTTCTGATAATATAATCAATAGAATGATTCTTGTATCCACTTCCGCTAGACAACCTAACACTGCCTACATAACCTTTGGGACTCAGGTTTCTGTAAGACAGTTGTATTAGACTCCATACTAGTGTGCAGCCATAGGCTGCATGTTGAGTTTCTCCCATATGCTGTAACCAATGGAATTAAAACTCAAGGTCACCAGGGTTTGGCAAGCATCATCAGAGTGGCTTAGGCACTGGCTTACCTCCCAGAGTTCCATGTTTCACTTCATTTTTTGACCTCTTTTGATTCCAACCTTTTTTGTTTTTCCTACCTCTGTTGTGTACTAAAATTTTATATTTAAAAAAGTTTTAATTTTGCCCAGTTTATTAGTAACCTGGTTATTCTGCAGTATTTTTTTTTCAGAGTATCCAGTCTACTTTACTAGTAGAAATAGAAAATAGCTATATCTTTTAAAATATTTATAGAATCTGCCCCTTTCCCCTGTCCCACCTGAAGTATCTTAAGTTCAGCCCTCAGCTGGGTTCTTACCTAGGTCTTAGCATCACTTTCCTTCACAGTGTGGTACTGTCAAATTTTTATGGAGTATTTTTCGGACTTGGTATAAGATCCAAATTCCTTGGCGAAAACAGAAAAGGAATGATAAATAAGATATGACTTAAACTGAAGAGTGTGCTTTTAGCAAACAGAGCCAGTTAAAAATTGGGTTAATCGATAGTGTATCTTGCAGGATATAAGGCCACAGAGTTATTTCACTTTACGTTTTAGTATAAAATCATAGATGTCTACTTTGCAATGAAGAAAATAATCAGAGTCCCCAAGTTCATCACTTGTATTTCAAAGCACATAAAATTATTGGCTTAATCTAAAAAGCTCTTTGACAGCAAGTTTCAAGTACTTAAGAATGCATGGAGCTTCTTGGCCATGAACAGAATGAACAGAAAGATGGATATATGCCTCAATATGGAAGTCTTCCAGCATGAATAATTCTATTGCAGATGGATAATGATATGTTGTCTCTCTTTGTTGTTATTGAGCATTAGAATGTTATTAACACTTTGTTTCTTTTTCTGTTACCTACAAAGTAGAGATGGAGGGAGAACCAGGTTCTTTTCAAAATGAATTCACAGCTTATTTTTATTAGAGTCTAAGATACTGTGATTTTTAAATCATGTGATCAGTTCCTCTACTCAGTTAATTGAATACTAATTTTAAAGCTTAAAATCTTTAATGACAAGGGAGTTCAAGGAAATACTGAATCAGATAATGCTCTATTTTATTTTTGATTCTCCTGTGCAGTATACAAGGTACACATTCTGTTTCTCATACACACACACACACACTTTATCAGTAATCCAGTGAAAAAGTTCCTGGCACTTTAAGTTCTTGGACAGAAGGGGGAAGTTTTGTTGATAATATATCAATACATCTAATATATTGGCAAAATGTCATTTAGTAAAAATCTTTAGATAGTGAAAAGCAAATTTCATGAAGAATATTACCATGGTTATAAACAGAATAAGAAACACAGCTGTTCAATAACAGTGTTGCTGTAGATGTTTCAGGGAAACAATATGCAATCAATAATTCCTTGCCAAAGACCTGAAATGGAAAGCACACACTTAGCTACGTAAGCACTAGACTTGGGTGGGATGAGAACTATTTTCAGTGTAAGGGGTTTGCTGAGATGGATAACTGACTTCATAAAACTTAATCCTTTTGGCCTACATGTCTTCATACCTTTTGCCTGTTCTTCCCTTGTAACTGATGTACAGTTAAAACTGGGCCACTCTGTCTCAAGATATCAGGGTCTTGCTGATTTCATTGTCTTCCTAATAATCATTCCCTGCATCACAGTAATCAAACGCAACAGAAACCTTACAATTCTGTTCACTGCAGCCCAGCACTGGCCAATAGAAACATAGGACAAGCCAAAAGTGTAACATGAATTTTTTCTACCATATTTATAACAAAGGAGAAGAAACAGAGGAAATATTTTAACAATCTATTTTATTTAATCCAATGTCCAAAATAGTATCATTTCAAATACAATCAAATTTAAAATTATTAATCAGATAGTACACGTTCTTTTTTTTCAAACTAAGCCTCCAAAATCCTTTATGTATTTTAGACTTCCTGCACATTTCAATTTGGACTAGTCACCTTTCAATATTTAGTATCCAAATGTGACTAGTGGTTACTGCATTGACAGCATGTGTGAGCTCAGTCACTTTAGTCGTGTCCAACTCTTTGCAACCCCATGGACTGTAGCCTATCAGGCTCCTCTGTCCACAGAATTCTCCAGACAAGAATACTAGAGTGGGTTGCCATGTCCTCCTCCAGCGGATCTTCTCAACCCAGGGATAAAACCTGAATCTCCTGCATTGCAGGCAGATTCCTTACCGCTGAGCTGCCCATACAGTAATAGACAAAATTTTTTTAAGCACAAGAAACAGGTTTTATGAGCATGAACTCATCCACCTCAGTGATAATGGAAGTTTGAGAATACACTTAACTCTCATTTTTAATTCCCTAAGATTGAAATACGCATCTGTTTATTTAACAAATATTTCTTCTTTGTTGATTGCATTTTATGATGGACTTAGTGGTAGCGTTGTAATTGTAAATCATCCCCACTCCTGGGGATCTTACATTATCATAAGAAGGGACTGACAAACAATTATTGAATATATATTTTGTGCCCAAAACTCCTCTAAGTGTTCTTTATTTAGTATCTCTGGCATGTTATCAGGAAGGTACTAACTATCATTCTTTCCAGTTTACAGATGAGGAAATTATAGTCATTTAGCTCCTTGCAATAAATAATGTCCTGTTCTCCATAGTATTGAAATTCCCCAAATGAAGTAACTGATTCCCACCTAAAGAGTCCTAGGGCATTTGTGTTCAACCTTGGCAGCACATTGGAACCAACTGGTAAGCTTCTTAAAATTACCAAAGCCTGAGAACCTCCCTCAGAAATTCTGATTTAGTTGGTTTGAACTTCAAAAGTAAAAAAAAAAAAAAAAGACCCAAGTGATTCTAATATGCTGCCCAGGTTGTTTAGGGAAATTCAAGGAGATTTAATCCCATGGTCATGGGAAATTGCTGCCAGTGACCAATAATAGTGGTCTCTTTCTAATTTTTGCTCAGCACAGTATAATTAAGCTTTGGCTTTGTCATTGATACCAAGTTTCAAAGCTTTTACCCAAGTTCCTTTTGTTAATAGCATCTTCTGCTCACTTAAGAGACAACAAATATTTAGCTCTTGCTAAACTTTCTGTTGAGTCTGGAGTCCTTCTCTAAACCTCTACCTCAAGGCAGGACTAAGTTTGCATTTCTAACAATACCCAAAAGTCTCTGATGGTGTTTATCCAGGAGCTATACTTGGAGAACTACTGCTCTATGGAATGCTGAACTAGATTCTGCAAATTGCTTGTAACTGAATCTGTCTCTTCCCACAAACAGCATGGTACTTGCCTCTCTCTAGTGAATATGCCCACTAATTTCCAATATCTGCTGTTCTACTCTGTCTTATGTGCTTTGCATTTCTGTATCTAGCTCTGGGATGAGATATACTTATACCCTTACAAGTATGATATAGTCTCAGCTTTGATCAATGATGCCTTTGTAGATTTCCAGACAAACCTCATTCATCTATGAGTGCTGCCTGTGAATCATGTTCAAATCTGAACTTACTATACCAGAAATTTTGTAATCTTTCACAGAGAACTCAAGGTAAGATGCTACATATTTAGGATGGCATATGATTATAACAACAGAAAACAAACAAGCAGAAATAATTTAACAAGGGGAGACTGTATCGAAATTAAAAAAAAGAAAATATGAATTGAGACCTGCTTAGGTCATGTTCATATATACCGCTACAGATTATTATTACGGTACAATATGTATGTTTCACAAAGTATCTGCTTTAGGTAAATCGAGATCATTAAGTCTTCTTGGGATTAACCAGTTTTTATTTTGTCTTAACTTGGTCCCCTCTTATCATTATAGGTGGCTTTTGATGCTCTATGCTTGATAGTCTCAGTTTGGTCTCTCCCTCTCTATTTTGTGGCCAGCTCATTTAGCAATCACTGCAACCCTTTGATTGTTCATCTTCCTCTATAATGTATATGATAGATATTAACTAAATACCTGAATTTTCAGCTTTCCTTCCCAACAGAGGTGGCATAATTCTGTGAAATAATCCTGATCAGGGAGGTAGAAGCACGAGCCCCTAAGAAGGGCTTTCTTTCTCAAACAGAAATGCAGAGCTTCACAAAAAGAAGACTTTCATCCTTTATTCTTTTGCCTTTGTCTATCCTCCTTCTTCCTGCTGGGACAAAAACACAATGTCTCATAGGTTCAATAGCCATCTTGCACCAAAAAGAAATAGGAAGTTAGAAGGAGCCCAGGTCTTTGATAAGAACTTTGAACAATCACACCAGCCCTGAAATGCCTAACACTGAACTTTCTGTTACATGAAAATGATAGTCTATTTTATTCATCAAGTTTTTATGACAGTTTTTATAAATTTATAAAAATTGATAAATTTTATAAATTCAAACATGCGTGATACATATATTGAACTCAACATACCCTTTAAATTGTTAAACCCAAATACCCTTTACATTATTAAACCATTTCTTTAAATAACACTTTGTTGTTACTGAGTCCAAGATTCCTCTGCTCATTGCAGGACAGACCAATAAATCAGAGAACAGGTGTTGAGGCAAGGAATACTTTGTTGGGAAAGCTGGCTGACTGAGAAGATGCAGAATAATGTCTCAAAATAACCATCTTATCGGGATCTACATGCCAGATTCTTTTAGTGAACAAAGACAGGGCAGAGGTGAGGAAGTAAAGCAAAAAGCCCATTACTCTTGCAAATATGTCCTAGAACGGCAAGCCTTGGGGAGGAGATATGTTAAATTCTTCCTTCCTGTAGCCATCCACAGGTGATCAGTGCACGTGTGCATGCTAGGTCACTTCAGTCGTGTCCAACTCTGTGAGACCCTAAGGACTGTAGCCCACCAGGATCCTCTGTCCATGGAATTTTCCAGGAAAGAATGCTAGAGTGGGTGCCCATGCCCTCCTCCAGGGGATCTTCCCAACCCAGGAGTCGAACCTGCATCTCTTATGTCCCCTGCATTGGCAGGCCAGTTCTTGACCACTAGCACCCCCTGGGAAGCCCAAAGAGACGCATGGAACCACATAAACTTGCTCGCTAAGTTATTGTTAACCAAAAAGAACTTAATGTACGAGGGAGGGAAGTGCTGCCTCCAACAGTTTAAACCCTTTTAGTCTCTGTAATAGCAGGTTGTATAGTGTTTTAGGTTGAGATTAGTTGCTCATAAAGTTGTCAAGATAAAGAACCTTTGCCCAAAGTCTGTTTCTCAGCTGCTTTATGATTAGCAATACAACAGCTGGAGAACCACATCCTGTGGTCTCCTACCTGTTAAACAGCTTCACAACACCAGATTTTTACATCAAATGAAAAGGGCTATTAAAATGGATTTTAGTTTCTGGTGACTGAGGCTTTTGCGGTCTGACATGCAGAGCAACTCTGAAATATCTGATGACTTATTCTTATTATAATTTTGGTATGGTATGTTAGCATTCTGAGCTTGAAAACACAAAATTTTAGCATTCATAGCATCCCTTTCTTAACAAAGAGAAATGCATTTCTTCTAAAAGGAAAAAAGTATTACAAAATTACCTAGACGCAACTATATTTCAAGTGGTTATCCAGGCCCTATACAAAAACATTCCAATGGAAGCAAATCATTCTTGGTAGCATTCTTTGCATTTTTAATTCCTTGCATTATTCCTGCAACTTCAATGGTTTCATTATTAAGTCAAAATGAAGGTCTTGGCAGCAATGTCCTTTGAATGGTGAACAAAGCAGGTTAATTAGAAGCATTCTAATTTTTCTTATGTTACAAATTGTCTTGAGTAAAAGAAATGGATTAGAAGTCTCATAAGGCAAGAAGAAAAATGACATTGTATGCTTTCTGTTGAATAAGCCACTCTAAGAAAAAATATTGTTTATGGAAAGTCTGTAACAATAGTGGATTTTTTTCTTTTAAAGAAGATTGGCCCCTTGCCATCTTTTTCACTAAGCATCTATTCCCTGTGGTGACCACAACATCAACATTTTATGTAATAATCTATTCTGTCTTCTTTTTCCCTATAGTCGTGAACTCCTTTCTTCTAGTCCTTCTTGCCCTGCGTTTGGACAGAAAGAGGATCTTTTTGTGATCACAGCGATCTATGGTTGCCTTTCAATTATCATCGCAGGCATTTTCCATTTCCCAGATTCCCTGGGGCACCCTGAGCCAGCTTCTCCCACTGTGCAGCATGCTCCCAGGATAAATTCCCTGCCATCAGTTGCTGTGTGGGCAGGAAATGCAAACTAATTTTAACCTTAGCTTCACCAAACCATTATTAGAATCTTTAAACCAGAGAAAATAAATCCTACAGTATAGGCAAAAGGCAAGCAAGAATGGTATTTGGAGAAAATCTGGGGCTATTAGGCAAGATGGTTTATTGTAATCTCTGATTCTCTCCATGAATACCAATCCTTGAGAGCAGAGTCTATAGATTTGCATATTTATTATTCTCAAGCACATGTCAGACAGACAATATTTATCTGGGTCAGTGAGCTCAGTTGGTGTGGAGCTAATAAGGCCAAAAGCATGGACTCTTTCCCCTTAGAAACCAGGAAAATGGACTCAGAGAAAAACCAACCTACTCTACATTCACAAGTTGTATCTCTAAACCTGGCCAGACATCCTGCAAGTGCATGCTGTGGGTAACAAGCAGCATGGGTGAGGAAACATGTGCTGACTCGGAATGAGTCCAAAGTAAGCATGCTAGAGTTGACTCAAAGTTGAGGTCCTTCAGGAAGCAAAGCCGGATGGCGACCAATTAGGAGGATTGGAACACATATGCTAGACGAAATAGGCATATAGAGGCAGGTCACTGATCCTTTTTATAGCAAACTCTTTGGAATATAGTGTTATCTCCGCTGATGCGCACACGGTTTGTTCTAAGGTACTGATCGTGCGTTTTGCTGGCTTCCACTATTTTCAGTGTTCACCCTTTTTCATGTGACTCTGCCTCTTGGCCGCACAGGAAGACACTGTGCAGAAGTGTCATCTACTTTGGAGTCAAAGACCTGACATCACTTCCATCGTTTGCATCACTTACTTCTTGCATAGTGCAAAGATACTTGCACTCTCTAAATAGTTTCCTCATATGCAAGAGAGCTGTTGGGAGGATTCAGAAAGATAAGGTATGTAAAGCTATTAACTTGGTGCCTGGGACATAGCAAGCTCTCCACTAATGATGATGGGTGTTATTAGTATATCAGCAGACGGCATTTGAACAATGAGTGGCGTAGTATCAGGTTTATGATAAGAAATAATTAAAAATTAGTTTCCATCCTTCTTCCCCAGTTTCTGTTGTCTTTCTGTAGGTATCTCCCTTTCTCCATTGTGTTGCATTTCTTTTATCTTTGTGGGGCAATCTCTCTCCCTGCCCAGAGCTTTCCTGCTCCATGAGTTCACAGAAGAGGTACTTAAGGGTCTTGCTGCGACTGTCTCAGGAGTGCTGCATCCTGCATCTCTTCATCTCTGCAATGATTATGTCTCAAAGTCCACCTTAGAGCAGCCATCTTTCTATTTAATATTCTGTAAGGCTTACTCATGGGGCTTCCCTGGTGGCTTAGATGGCAAAGCGTCTGCCTGCAACGCAGAAGACCCAGGTTCGATCCCTGGGTTGGGAAGATCCCCTGGAAAAGGAAATGGCAACCCACCCCAGTACTCTTGCCTGGAAAATCCTATGGACTGAGGAGCCTGGTAGGCTACAGTCCATGGGGTCCCAAAGAGTCGGACATGACCGAATGACTTCACTTCTTCACTTTAAGGCTTACTCATGGGAAGATTTTTTGATGCATCCAAAAAATGTATCTAAGTGATATCATTTAGGAAGCCAGGTATGGTGTATTTGGAAGGTATAGGCCACTTCATTTATAGAACGTTAAAAATTTGCCTCTCTATAGACCATTTCTTTGCCCAAAAGCTGGAGTCTATTTGGTTGGTGCAAAACTAATTGCGGTTTAGCATATTGACATTTGCCATTTGATATTGGAACACATTCTTATATAAATGTGGTAAGGTTATACATTATTTTAATGCACATTTCTCTGTTTATGTTATTTTGGTTAATGACATTACTTGCTGTTTATTTTATATTTATTTTAGACTATGGAAATGATGTTAGATAAAAAGCAAATTCAAGCGATTTTCTTAGTTGAGTTCATAATGGGTTGTAAAGCAGTGGAGACAACTTGCAACATCAACAATGCATTTGGCTCAGGAACTGCTAACTGCTAAATGTAGAGTGCAGTGGTGGTTTGAGAAGTTTTGCAAAGGAGATAAGAGCCTTGAAGATGAGGAGTGTAGGGGTCGGCCATCGGAAGTTGACAAAGACCAATTGAGAGGATCATCGAAGCTGGATCCTCTTACAATTACATGAGAAGTTGATGAAGGACTCAGTGTTGACCATTCAATGGTCATTCAGCATTTGAAGAAAATTGAAAAGATGGAAAAGCTTGATAAGTGGGTACCTCAGGAGCTGACCAAAAATCAAAAAATCATCATTTGGAAGTCATCTTCTCTTATTCTGCACAACAACAGCAATCAATTTCTCAATCAGATTGTCATGTGTGACAAAGAGTGGGTTTTATACAAATGGCAATGATCAGCTTAATGGTTGGGCTAAGAAAAACTCCAAAGCATGTCCCAAAGCCAAACTTGTACTGAAGAAAGTTCATGATCATTATTTGGTGGTCTGCAGCCTGTCTGATCTGCTACAGCTTTTTGAATCCCTATGAAATCATCACACCTGAGAAGTATGCTCAACAAAGCAATGAGAAGCACCAAAAATTGCAATGCCTGAAACCAGCATTGGTTAACAGATTGGACCCAATTCTTCTCCATGACAAGGTCCAACTTCACTTTGCACAGCCAGTGCTTCAAAAGTTGACCAAATTGGGCCACGAAGTTTTGCCTCATCCATCATATTCACCTGACCTCTCGCCAGCTACCTACCACTTCTTCAAGCATCTCGACAACATTTTGCAGGGAAAGTGCTTCCACAAACAGCAGGAGACAAAAAATGCTTTCCAAAAGTTTGATTTCCAAATCATAAACAAAAATAAGTTTGTTTATCAAACTTATTCCTCATTGGCAAAAATGTGTTGATTGTAAAGTTTCCTATTTTGATTAATAAAGATGTGTTTGAGCCTACTCAAAATGATTTAAAATTCACAGTCCAAAATGGCAATTACATTTGCACCAACATAATATATTGGCATCATGTTCAACTCACTTGAATTAAGCTTTTTTTTCCCTCCTCTCAATGATACAGAGAGTGAACTTAATGAAAATAAAGTGGTAGGCATGAAAGAAATTTATCATAAACCTTAACTCTAGCCTTACATGCTATGATTCTCAAATTTTAAGTTTTGTGTTGGGACTCTAATGTTGTTCCTATATTTCAGTGATTAAAGTGGTAGAAATAACTGCACTTAATTTTGTCATGTACATCTGAGCGAGTGCTTTAGTCTACCTTATTGCTTACATTGATACTGTGATATAGAGGGTGCCAGAGATCACTTCAATTCTGCCATGAGAAACAGATTCCTTTTTAATATTCAAGAAAGTGCATCTGCGGGAGAAAAAATTCCATCAGAGGAACCCATGATTCAAGGAATTTTGCCTGGGTTTCCTTGTTCACTGACAGCTGGCTCTGAGGTCAGAGCTACCCTCACTCTCTTTTCTCCCCTTTTTTCATGATGAGTCATGGTCAGATTTGATGTCTTCTACTATTCAAGTATGATCTCAGTTTGTCCTCGATTGTGACTTATCTACACTTTCTGGACTTTGATGGCCTATGCATAACCTTGTGGATACATTTGACCTACATTTGTGTTTTGTGGTAGTTTTGAAAACTAGTGGCAGGAGTCACAAAGAGACAAGATATTGGATGCAAGGATCTCTGTAGAGGCCCAGTCAGATGAACAAAGACCAATAAATTACATTCTTCTAAAGCAGAATCCCTGTCGATGTGTGTATTTCTTTGAACTCAATTTTGACTATATTATCTAGTTGGGTCTAAAACAGATTATTCCTCCTTCATTTCTTCATAATGTGACCCTCCAATGCAACTCTTGAGGGTTTTTTTTTTTCTCAGATACCTTCCAAAGAATACTTCTGAAGATGGAAGGAGGCACCTTGGGAAATGACTGTCTTTAGTGTGGGCTGGGAGGCTGATGGTTTGTCTATGACTTAGGAAGCCATGCTCCAGTGTTTTCTCAGTACTCCATGCAAAGGGCAGAAGACATATGGCCAAGTTAACTCATTCTTTAAACTAACACATATTAAGCACTTACAGATAAACACTCAAAAGATGAAGATGAAGAAGATGTGGTCCCTGTCCCCATCTCATAGGCAAAGATAGATAAATCCTAAAACAAAAAGGTTTATTTATGGATAATGGGCATGATCATAATGCTTCACCTTATAGGCAATAGATGTGCTTTTCAATACCATTGAAATGTTGTTAACTTTGGGGAGTAGAGTTAGCAACACAAGTCTCCTATAGCTTCACCATATTTTCTATCCATATCTATTTCTCCAGCTCCCTTTTGGTTTTTAATTTCCTGTCCTTCCCCAAGATCTCAGGCAGTTTCCTCCAGTGCCCCTTTGATAAACTGCAGGGCAGTGTTATAAGTTTTGGTCTGTCTGCTAGCACCCAGATCACTGACTAAATGTACCAAGATTTAAAATCACTCGGCAAAGCTGTTGGTTGAATCTCCAATAAAATTATGCACTGAAATGTGCTTGAAGGCAAGAATGGAATGTTTTTGTCTGTGTTTATTCTTTTTAAAAATTTGCTTACTTCTTATTGAAGTACAGTTGATTTAAGCATGTTAGTTTCAGTAGTACAAGGGTGTACAAAATATATATACATATATATATATATTCCTTTTCAGATTTGTATATATTATTACAAAATATTAAGTTGAGTTCCTTGTGCTATATAGTAGGTTATTTTTGGTTATCTATTTTATATACAATAGTGAGCATATGTTACTCCCAAACTCTTAATTTATCCTTCCCCCTACTTCCCTTTCCCCTTTGGTAATCATAAGTTTGTTTTCTATTGACATTTTTTATTGATACACTCCCTTGAATCAAGGACTCAAATTTTAAAACCAAATATACCTAAAAGGAGGGTCATTTATAGTGTATTCATTACTTCAAATTGCTTTCACTTTTTTCTTTCAAAAACCCATAGGACCCAGAGTATTACGTATATTCTTTAAAAGGGTATATTTTAACCCAATTTCAGAATGTAAAGAATTTCAATTGGTCAAACTCAACTCATGAATATTCATAAAGCTTTACATGTCTTTCCTCCCATAGACTACCAGGAACCCACAGTTCATTTTCTCTTCCCTTTCTCTTTACAAAAATGAACCTATGAACAGTAATTACAATGAACTGAAATGACAGAGCTGACATTTAGGTGCTCATAATTAGGTTTGAAGTAACCAGATTATTGAGATGGATAGAAGTGATTGTGTCACTTTCTTTTGTTCTAGTGGGCACCATTCCACTGGCAATCATATGTCACCATAGGGAGGTTAAGAAGTCCATAAAGTTTAAAATAGAATCAAGTAGAAGCCTTACAGAGGACCATCAGTGTTCAAAATCATAGACTGAGGACACTCCAATTTGTGTTGTTTCTGTATAAGCTGGGAACTATTCTTTGCCCATAAACCAACCAAATATGTTTGTATGTCTATGTATTTTCCCTTTTACTCCCTTTTGTTGCAATTATATCTATATTTGCATCTATGTTTTTACTTTTCCTTTAGCCTTTAGAAGATATTGATTCTTGCTAAAGTGCTATAATGTAAGGAGTACTTCTAAATCTAATGTGTTAATTCTGTGTACCAGAATCCTAAGAGAAATTTTCAGTTGTCTCATTATTTAAGCACTGATTTATAAAAATAATAGAATGAATCTTTACCAAATATTAAATCACTGAGAAATAACTGTGGAAGGGCTTCCCGCATGGCTCAGCAGGTAAAAAATCCACCTGCAATACAGGAGAAATAGGAGAGGCTGGTTTGATCCCTGGGTCAGGAAGGTCTCCTGCAGAAGGGAATGGCTACCCACTCCAGTATTCTTGCCTAAAATATCCCATGAACAGAGGACCCTGGCGGATTACAGTCCATAGTATCATAATCACAAAGAGTCAGACATGACAGAGCGATTAAACACTTACTTTGTTTAGGTTAAACTACAAATAAAGCCTGGTTCTAATTTCAGCATCCAGTCGGATCCTTCCTTAAACTGGCTATAGTCTTAGAAAATTTGACTGAAGGATTGACTTTAGCCTCCATAAGTTTATACCCTCTTCTTTAATTTTTCTGGCACTGCTTTGCTCCCTCATTAAAACATAAGTTCTATGAGCCGAGGCTTCTATTTTGTTTACTTCTGGACTTCCTGTTCCTGGATGGAGTTAGATGTTATTATCGTGTTCTGTCTATCTATTTTATATGATGGTAGTAACTCTGAACTTTTCTGTTCAATCGTCACAGGTGGGCTTTTTTTTTTTTTTTTTTTCTATTTTAGCTTTTTCTTTTTTTTTTAATGTGGACCATTTTTTTAAGTCTTTATTGAATTTTGTTACAATATTGTTTTTGTTTTTATGTTTTTGTGTTTTGGCTGCAAGGCCTATGGGATCCCAGCGCCCCCACCAGAGCTCAAACCCTCACCTCCTGCATTGGAAGGTGGAATTCTAAACCACTGGACCATCAGGGAAGACCTATGTGTTTGCCTTTATGTAGCCCACAAATAAATATGTATATATAAATTAAATATATGTAAACATACATACACCTAGCATTTCATCTTTTCTCTTTTTTTACAAATATTCCATCATTGTGTTTACTCTAACTTTAAGTAGGAATTCTGTTTTGTATAGTAGAAAACATTTTGACTTAAAAATAATTCCCATAACTTAGCAGAAGATAGCATGGGGCAAGATAATTAACCTTTCTAAGCTTAAATTTCCTTACTTGTAAAATTTTTTAATTAATTGATTATCTTTTATTGAGGTATAATTGATTTACAAAGTAGTGCTAGTTTCAAATATACAGCAAAATGATTCAGTGATACATATATATGTATCTATGCTTTTCAGATTTTTTTTCCCTTCAGTTCAGTTCAGTTCAGTTGCTCAGTCATGTCCGACTCTTTGTGACCCCTTGAATTGCAGCATGCCAGGCCTCCCTATCCATCACCAACTCCCAGAGTTCACTCAAACTCACGTCCATCAAGTTGATGATGCCATCCAGCCATCTCATCCTCTGTCATCCCCTTGTCCTCCTGCCCTCAATGCGGCCCAGCATCAGAGTCTTTTCCAATGAGTCAACTCTTCGCATCAGGTGGCCAAAGTACTGGAGTTTCAGCTTTAGCATTGTTCCTTCCAACGAACACCCAGGGCTGATCTCGTTTAGAATGGACTAGTTGGATCTCCTTGCAGTCCAAGGTACTCTGAAAAGTCTTCTCCAACACCACAGTTCTAAAGCATCAATTCTTTGGTGCTCAGCTTTCTTCACAGTCCAACTCTCACATCCATACATGACCACAGGAAAAACCATAGCCTTGACTAGACGGACCTTTTTTGGCAAAGTAATGTCTCTGCTTTTGAATATTCTGTCTACGTTGGTCATAACTTTCCTTCCAAGGAGTAAGCGTCTTTTAATTTCGTAGCTGCAGTCACCATCTGCAGTGATTTGGGAGCCCAGAAAAATAAAGTCTGACACTGTTTCCACTGTTTCTCCATCTATTTGCCATGAAGTAATGGGACCAGATGCCATGATCGTAGTTTTCTGAATGTTGAGCTTTAAGACAACTTTTTCACTCTCCTCTTTCACTTTCATCAAGAGGCTCTTTAGTTCTTCTTCACTTTCTGCCATAAGGGTGGTGTCATCTACATATCTGAGGTTATTGATATTTCTCCCGGCAATCTTGATTCCAGCTTGTGCTTCTTCCAGCCCAGCGTTTCTCATGATGTACTCTGCATACAAGTTAAATAAGCAGGGTGACAATATACAGCCTTGACGTAGTCCTTTTCCTATTTGGAATCAGTCTAGGTTATTAAATTATAATGTCTATCTCACAAGTTGTGAGATTTAAAAATGATAATATACATGAAGTATATAGTACAATGCATGGCCTCTAGTATGTGAAGAAAGCTGAGTGCCGAAAAATTGATGCTTTTGAACTGTGGTGTTGGAGAAGACTCTTGAGAGTCCCTTGGACTGCAAGGAGATCCAACCAGTCCATCCTAAAGGAGATCAGTCCTGGGTGTTCTTTGGAAAGAATGATGCTAAAGCTGAAACTCCAATGCTTTGGCCACCTCATGCAAAGAGTTGACTCATTGGAAAAGACTCTAATGCTGGGAGGGATTGGGGGTAGGAGGAGAAGGGGACGACAGAGGATGAGATGGCTGGATAGCATCACTGACTCAATGGACGTGAGTCTGAGTGAACTCCGGAAGTTGGTGATGGACAGGGAGGCCTGGCATGCTGAGATTCATGGGGTCCCAAAGAGTCTGACACGACTGAGTGATTGAACTGAACTGAACTGATATGCTTAATAAATATTATCAAAATAATGGAGATTATCTTATTCTCTCTTTGAGACTGAGGTGCATGGAACAAGACAATTACAAGGTTATGGAATTGCTTGGTGGCAAGTGGAGAATGCCTGGCCAGAGTTACTGACTGAGATCATGTATGAATGACAAAGCCTAATCGGCCACAGTGTAACTGAATTGCTTGTTTTGGCTTTATTTAACAATCAGTTCTGCACAATTAGTTACTATCAATCTAGTCAAAATTAATGGAGCTCCTTCTAGTGAAAGACTATTATGCAAGCTATATCTTTGTTATTTAAAATTCTGTAGTGTAGTTTAATTTCTAATTCTGTAGTGTAGTGTAATGTAATTTCTAAATCAAAGTGTCTTCCCCCAAATCCAAAGTAAAAATATTGGTTTATCAACAATTATATGCCAATAAAATGGACAACGTGGAAGAAATGGACAAATTCCTGGAAAAGTACAACTTTCCAAAACTCGACCAGGAAGAAATAGAAAATCTTAACAGACCCATCACAGGCACAGAAATTGAAACTGTAATCAAAAATCTTCCAGCAAACAAAAGCCCAGGTCCAGATGGCTTCACAGCTGAATTCTACCAAAAATTTAGAGAAGAGCTAAC
The DNA here is from genome assembly GCF_002263795.3 of Bos taurus. NCBI lineage: Eukaryota > Metazoa > Chordata > Mammalia > Artiodactyla > Bovidae > Bos > Bos taurus. The sequence goes on along the minus strand of NC_037344.1, from coordinate 8,682,599 downwards.
ACCTATCCTGCTCAAACTCTTCCAGAAAATTGCAGAGGAGTGTAAACTTCCAAACTCATTCTATGAAGCCAGCATCACCCTAATACCAAAACCTGACAAAGATCCCACAAAAAAAGAAAACTACAGGCCAATATCACTGATGAACATAGATGCAAAAATCCTTAACAAAATTCTAACAATCAGAATCCAACAACACATTAAAAAGATCATACACCATGACCAAGTGGGCTTTATCCCAGGGATGCAAGGATTCTTTAATATCCGCAAAGCAATCAATGTAATACACCACATTAACAAATTGAAAAATAAAAACCATATGATTATCTCAATAGATGCAGAGAAAGCCTTTGACAAAATTCAACACCCATTTATGATAAAAACTCTCCAGAAAGCAGGAATAGAAGGAACATACCTCAACATAATAAAAGCTATTTATGACAAACCCACAGCAAACATTATCCTCAATGGTGAAAAATTGAAAGCATTCCCTCTAAAGTCAGGAACAAGACAAGGGTGCCCACTTTCACCATTACTATTCAACATCATTTTGGAAGTTTTGGCCACAGCAATCAGAGCAGAAAAGTAAATAAAAGGAATCCAAATTGGAAAAGAAGAAGTAAAACTCTCACTATTTGCAGATGACATGATCTTCTACATAGAAAACCCTAAAGACTCCACCAGAAAATTACTACAACTAATCAATGACTATAGTAAAGTTGCAGGATATAAAATCAACACACAGAAATCCCTTGCATTCCTATACACTAATAATGAGAAAACAGAAAGAGAAATTAAGGAAACAATTCCATTCACCATTGCAACGGAAAGAATAAAATACTTAGGAATATATCTACCTAAAGAAACTAAAGACCTATATATAGAAAACTATAAAACACTGGTGAAAGAAATCAAAGAGGACACTAATAGATAGAGAAATATACCGTGTTCATGGATTGGAAGAATCAATATAGTGAAAATGAGTATACTACCCAAAGCAATTTATAGATTCAATGCAATCCCTATCAAGCTACCAACAGTATTCTTCACAGAGCTAGAACAAATAATTTCACAATTTGTATGGAAATACAAAAAACCTCAAATAGCCAAAGCGATCTTGAGAAAGAAGAATGGAACTGGAGAAATCAACCTACCTGACTTCAGGCTCTACTACAAAGCCACGGTTATCAAGACAGTATGGTACTGGCACAAAGACAGAAATAAGATCAATGGAACAAAATAGAAAGCCCAGAGATAAATCCACGCACATATGGACACCTTATCTTTGACAAAGGAGGTAAGAATATACAATGGTTTAAAGACAATCTCTTTAACAAGTGGTGCTGGGAAATCTGGTCAACCACTTGTAAAAGAATGAAACTAGAACACTTTCTAACACCTTACACAAAAATAAACTCAAAATGGATTAAAGATCTCAACGTAAGACCAGAAACTATAAAACTCCTAGAGCAGAACATAGGCAAAACACTCTCTGACATACATCACAGCAGGACCCTCTATGACCCACCTCCCAGAATATTGGAAATAAAAGCAAAAATAAACAAATGGGACCTAATTAACCTTAAAAGCTTCTGCACATCAAAGGAAAGTATTAGCAAGGTGAAAAGGCAGCCTTCAGAATGGAAGAAAATAATAGCAAATGAAGCAACTGACAAACAACTAATCTCAAAAATATATAAGCAACTCCTACAGCTCAACTCCAGAAAAATAAATGACCCAATCAAAAAATGGGCCAAAGAACTAAATAGACATTTCTCCAAAGAAGACATACACATGGCTAACAAACACATGAAAAGATGTTCAACATCACTCATTATCAGAGAAATGCAAATCAAAACCACTATGAGGTACCATTTCACACCAGTCAGAATGGCTGCGATCCAAAAGTCTACAAATAATAAATGCTGGAGGGGGTGTGGAGAAAAGGGAACCCTCTTACACTGTTGGTGGGAATGCAAACTAGTACAGCCACTATGGAGAACAGTGTGGAGATTCCTTAAAAAACTGGAAATAGAACTGCCTTATGATCCAGCAATCCCACTGCTGGGCATATACACTGAGGAAACCAGAAGGGAAAGAGACACGTGTACCCCAATGTTCATCGCATTACTGTTTATAATAGCCAGGACATGGAAGCAACCTAGATGTCCATCAGCAGATGAATGGATAAGAAAGCAGTGGTACATATACACAATGGAGTATTACTCAGCCATTAAAAAGAATACATTTGAAGCAGTTCTAATGAGGTGGATGAAACTGGAGCCTATTGTACAGAGTGAAGTAAGCCAGAAGGAAAAACACCAATACAGTATACTAACACATATATATGGAATTTAGAAATATGGTAACAATAACCCTGTGTACAAGATAGCAAAAGAGACACTGATGTATAGAACAATCTTATGGAATCTGTGGGAGAGGGAGAAGATGGGAAGATATGGGAGAATGGCATTTAAACATGTAAAATATCATGTATGAAACGAGTAGCCAGTCCAGGTTCAATGCACGATACTGGATGCTTGGGACTAGTGCACTGGGACGACCGAGAGGGATGGTTTGGGGGGGAGGAGGGAGGAGGGTTCAGGATGGGGAGCACGTGTATACCTGTGGCGGATTCATTTTGATGTTTGGCAAAACTAATACAATTATGTAAAGTTTAAAAATAAAATTAAAAAAAAAAAGTTGATTGTATCAAAGCAAGCGATGTGTCACTGCATGTCAATACCCTGGTTTCACCGAGTTTTAGGTTTTAAGCATTAATTAAGTGTCACTTAATTCTAAGTTATTTTCTCATGACTACATGGGTATATGGGAAACAGTTCTAGAATTATCTTTTTCCCACACAGTTGCTTCGAAGTTTCAAAACACATTGGTGTCAAGTCTATAATTCTCTGAAAAGTCAATGAAAAAAGAATATTGGAAATCCTCAGTTCCTTGCTCTATGCACTATGAAGTTGTGTCCCACAAGTTCACTAGGTTCTAGGGAGAAGACCTGGATTGAGAGTCCATATCTCCCATGTTACTAGGGGCTGGAGCTCAACCGTGGTCCCTTCTGATGGGCATGCCTTTTCAGATTCCCACGGTCCACCCTGTCCCTACTTCTGCCATTCTAGTGAGCTTCTTTGCCCCTGAGACACTAGATTTTGGAGATTCTACACTTACTTACAAAGAGTGGGACAAAGTGACCTTACACAGGAGACGAAGTGCAATTTATTCAAAGAGTGAGCTGTTGAGTGGATGATACAGCAGGTAGGCACCTAGATGGAGGAGAAGGAGTGTAGAAGAAATGAACCAAGGACTGTGGTGAGTTTAAGAGAAGCGCCAATGCTAATAGCAGTCATAGGTTTGAGAGATTGACCCGTAGCCAGTGCACGAGCGTGGCGCAGTGCCTGCGACGGTGCAGGAGTGCGGCTGAGAGGAGCTACCCAGCGCCCGAGGTCAGGATGGTGGCCTGAGAGGAGCTACCCCGCACCAGAGGTAAGGAGCAGCGGCTGCGCTTTGCTGGAGCAGCCGTGAAGAGAGACCCCGCTTCCAAGGTAAGTAAAACCCAAGTAAGACGGTAGCACTGAGAGAGGGGATCAGAGGGCAGACATACTGAAATACAATCACAGACAACTAGCCAATCTAATCACGTGGAAAACATCCACTCAATGAAACTCAATGAAACTAAGCCATGCCATATGGGGCCACCCAAGACGGATGGGTTATGGTGGAGAGGTCTGACAGAATGTGGTCCACTGGAGAAGGGAATGGCAAACCACTTCAGTATTCATGCCTTGAGAACCCCATGAACAGTATGAAAAGGCAAAAAGATAGGACACTGAAAGATGAACTCCCAAGGTTGGTAGGTGCCCAATATGCTACTGGAAATCAGTGGGGAGATAACTTCAGAAAGAATGAAGGGATGGAGCCAAAGCAAAAGCAACACCCATTTGTGGATGTGACTGGTGATAGAAGCAAGATTCGATGCTGTAAAGAGCAATATTGCATAGGAACCTGGAATGTTAGGTCCATGAATAAAGGCAAGTTGGAAGTGGTCAAACAGGAGATGACGAGAGTGAACATTGACATTCTAGGAATCAGTGAACTAAGATGGACTGGAATGGGTGGATTTAACTCAGATGACCATTATATCTACTACTGTGGGCAGGAATCCCTAAGAAGAAATGGAGTAGCCAACATAGTCAACAAAAGAGTCTGAAATGCAGTACTTGGATGCAATCTCAAAAATGACAGAATGATCTCTGTTCGTTTCCAAGACAAACCATTCAATATCAAAGTAATCCAAGTCTATGACCCGACCAGTAATGCTGAAGAAGCTGAACAGTTCTATGAAGACCTACAAGACATTCTAGAACTAACACCCAAATAAGATGTCCTTTTCATTGTAGGGGACTGGAAAGCAAAAGAGGAAGTCAAGAAACACCTGGAGTAACATGCAAATTTGGCCTTGGAATATGGAATGAAGCAAGTCAAAGGCCAAGAGAATGCACTGGTCATAGCAAACACTCTCTTCCAACAACATAAGAGAAGACTCTACACATGGGCATCACCAGATGGTTGACACCAAAATCAGATTGACTATATTCTTTGCAGCCAAGATGAAGAAGCTCTATACAGTCAGCAAAAACAAGACTGGGAGTTGACTGTAGCTCAGATCATGAATTCCTTTATGCAAAATTCAGACTGAAATTGAAGAAAGTGGAGAAAACCACTAGACCATTCAGATCAGATCAGATAGTTGCTCAGTCATGTCCGACTCTTTGTGACCCCATGAATCGCAGCATGCCAGGCCTCCTTATGCATCACCAACTCCCAGAGTTCACCCAAACTCACGTTCATTGAGTCGGTGATGCCATCCAGCCATCTCATCCTCTGTCGTCCCCTTTTCCTCCTGATCCCAATCCCTCCCAGCATCAGAGTCTTTTCCAATGAGACAACTCTTCACAGGAGGTGGCCAAAGTACTGGAGTTTCAGCTTTAGCATCATTCCTTCCAACGAACACCCAGGGCTGATCTCCTTGCAGTCCAAGGGACTCTCAAGAGTCTTGTCCAACACCACAGTTCAAAAGCATCAATTCTTCAGCACTCAGCTTTCTTCACAGTCCAACTCTCACATCCATACATGACCACAGGAAAAACCATAGCCTTGACTAGACAAACCTTTGTTGGCACAGTAATGTCTCTGCTTTTGAATATGCTATCTAGGTTGGTCATAACTTTCCTTCCAAGGAGTAAGCGTCTTTTAATTTCATGGCTGCAGTCACCATCTGCAGTGATTTTGGAGCCCAAAAAAATAAAGTCTGACACTGTTTCCACTGTTTCCCCATCTATTTGCCATGAAGTGATGGGACCAGATGCCATGATCATAGTTTTCTGAATGTTGAGCTTTAAGCCAACTTTTTCACTCTCCTTTTTCACTCTCATCAAGAAGATGTTTAGTTCTTCTTCACTTTCTGCCATAAGGATAGTGTCACCTGCAGACCATTCAGGTGTGACCTAAATCAAATCCCTTATGACTATACAGTGGAAGTGAGAAATAGATTTAAGGGACTAGATCTGATAGAGTGCCTGATGAACTATGGATGGAGGTTCGTGACATTATACAGGAGACAAGAATCAAGATCATCTCCATGAAAAAGAAATGCAAAAAAGGCAAAATGGCCATCTGAGGAGGCCTTTCAAATAGCTGAGAAAGAAGGGAAGTGAAAAGCAAAGGAGAAAAGGAAAGATATACCCATTTGAATGCAGAGTTCCAAAGAATAGCAAGGAGAGATAAGAAAGCCTTCCTCAGTGATCAATGCAAAGAAATAGAGAAAAACAACAGAATGGGAAAGACTAGAGATCTCTTCAAGAAAATGAGAGATACCAAGGGAATATTTCATGCAAAGATGGGCTCGATAAAGGACAGAAATGGTAGGGAGCTAACAGAAGCAGAAGATATTAAGAAGAGGTGGCAAGAATACACAAAAGAACTGTACAAAAAAGATTTTCACGACCCAGATAATCACGATGGTGTGATCACTCACCTAGAGCCAGACATCCTGGAATGTGAAGTCAAGTGGGCCTTAGAAAGCATCGCTACGAACAAAGCCAGTGGAGGTGATGGAATTCCAGTTGAGCTTTTTTAAATCCTAAAAGATGATGCTGTGAACGTGATGCACTCAATATGCCAGCAGATTTGGAAAACTCAGCAGTGGCCCCAGGACTGGAAAAGGTCAGTTTTCATTCCAATCCCAAATAAAGGCAATGCCAAATAATGCTCAAACTACCGCACAATTGCACTCATCTCACACACTAGTAAAGTAATGCTTAAAAATCTGCAAGCCAGGCTTCAGCAATATGTGAACCATGAACTTCCAGATGTTCAAGCTGGTTTTAGAAAAGGCAGTGAAACCAGAGATCAAATTGCCAACATCCACTGGATCATGGAAAAAGCAAGAGAGTTCCAGAAAAACATCTATTTCTGCTTTATTGACTATGCCAAAGCCTTTGACTGTGTGAATCACAATAAACTGTGGAAAGTTCTGAAAGAGATGGGCATACCACACCACCTGACCTGCCTCTTGAGAAACCTATATGCAGGTCAGGAAGCAACAGTTAGAACTGGACATGGAACAACAGACTGGTTCCAAATAGGAAGAGGAGTACGTCAAGGCTGTATATTGTCACCCTGCTTATTTAACTTCTATGCAAAGTACATTATGAGAAATGCTGGGCTGGAAGAAGCACAAGTGGGAATCAAGATTGCCAGGAGAAATATCAATAACCTCAGATATGCAAATGACACCACCCTTATGGCAGAAAGTGAAGAAGAACTAAAGAGCCTCTTGATGAAAGTGAAAGAGGAGAGTGAAAAAGTTGTCTTAAAGCTCAAAATTCAGAAAACGAAGATCATGGCATCTGGTCCCATCACTTCATGGCAAATAGATGGGGAAACAGTGGAAACAGTGGCTGACTTTATTTTTTTGGGCTCCAAAATCACTGCAGATGGTTATTGCAGCCATGAAATCAAAAGACGCTTACTCCTTGGAAAGAAAGTATGACCAACCTAGACAGCATATTAAAAAACAGAGTCATTACTTTGCCAACAAAGGTCCATCTAGTCAAAGCTGTGGTTTTTCCAGTAGTCATGTACGGATGTGAGAGTTGGACTGTAGAGAAATGCTTTTGAACTGTGGTGTTGGAGAAAACTCTTGAGTCCCTTGGACTGCAAGGAGATCCAACCAGTGCATCCTAAATGAGATAGTCCTGGGTGTTCATTGGTAGGACTGATTTTGAAGCTGAAACTCCAATACCTTGGCCACCTGATGCAAAGATGTGACTCATTGGAAAAGACCCTAATGCTGGGAAAGATTGAAGGCAGGAGGAGAAGGGGACGACAGAGGATGAGATGGTGGATGGCATCACTGACTTGATGGACATGGGTTTGGGTGGACTCCGGGAGTTGGTGATGGACAGGAAGGCCTGGTGTGCTGCGTTCCATGGGGTCGCAAAGAGTCGGACACGACTGAGCGACTGAACTAAACTGATATTGTTTCTACATAAATCATGCCTTTACCTTTTTTTAAGGGTGAAATGCATTAACTGAAGTAGACCAACAGCTTATTTTTTCTACTTGTTGCTTATATCTAATGCATCCCTATGTCTTATTTTTATCATTTACTTTTGCAGTGTTGCTATCAGTGTAGCAATATCTGTGTAGCAATTACTGTATGTGGAGCACCACTCTATGAATTTTACAAATGGTAAAAGTTATTCTCAACCAAGGACAACATGTGGAAATAATTTCGATTGTCTTAATTTGAGAGGGGATAGCTTCCTAGGTGGCTCATTGTTAAAAAATCCACCTGAGATGCTGGTTCAATCCCTGGGTTGGGAAGATTCCCTGGAGGAGGGCATGGCAACTCACTCCAGTATTCTTGCCTGGGGGAACCCAATGGACAGAGTAGCCTGGTGGGCTATAGTACATGGGATTGCAAAAGAGTTGGACACGACATAGTGACTAAACAACAACAATTATCACATCATTTAGTGGGTAAAAGACAGAGATGATGCTAAATATTCTGTAATGCACAGGATTGCCCCTCTCCCTGAACTAAAAATTAATCTAGCCAAAAATATCAATAGCTTGAGTTTTGAAAAATCCTCTATTAATTCCTTAACCTTTATAATAACCCTATAGAGTAGGTACCATTCTTATCTTCATTTTACAGATAAGGAAAATTAAACATAAAGAGGTTAATGAAATAGCTCAAGGTCACACAGCTGATGAGTGGCAAGGTTGATGTGTAAGACTAAGAGGTCTGTGTCTGAAATCCATGCTCTACCAACACACCAGGCTACCTCTGGGTTGCATGAAAAGTATTTTTACTCTTTTGAAATCTCACCAAGAAAGGCCATATTTCATCTCGCCCCATTTCCTGACCTCAAGACCACAGAGTTTAGACAATACTAGCTTTGTTCCTGTTACCCATACCTTCAATGGATGTCTTGTTATTGCACTGGAGTGGATATGTCAGATACAGAGAAGTTTCCCCTCCCCTAAACTGGACTCAGGTCACAGAGCATCCTTAACCCTTCAAAAGTGAAGTGAAAAAGTGTTAGTCGCTCAGTCACGTCCAACTGTTTGCAGGCTATGGACTGTAGCCTGCCAGCCTCCTCTGTCCATGGGATTCTCCAGGCAAAATACTGCCATGGGTAGCCATTCTCTTCTCCAAGGGATTTTTCTGAGCCAGGGATCAAACCCAGGTCTTCTGCATTGCAGGCAGATTCTTTACCATTTGAGCCACCAGAGAAGCTCTAACCCTGTTCAGGGATAGTCTGTCTTGTGGCTTCTTTATCCTCTTCTTCATGACTTCAAGCCTTTTGACTATTTTAGAGCTAATTTATGTAGGCTTCAGAAGGTAGGTAATGGATAATGAAATTCTAATGAATCTATTTTATGACAAGTGAGTATCACTGAAGAAGGTGTGATACACAGTTTGGAAAATTATAACTAAAATTAAAATCAGCTCACTACTGTACATTCTTTATAATAAGACTTCTTAGGCCCTTATATTTATTTTGATATTCATTAAGTATAAATGTGGTATTTAATAATTGGATGCAAAAATGGATGTGAAATTGCATGATAAATGCACACTTACCTGAAAAAATAAAGCAGAACCAGGTACTCATATTAGCTCTTTGCTGTATTGTGTGTATATTCACTGATGAAACACAGGATTTCCAAGCAATATGTGAATCCTAACACACAAAAGAACTGAAGGAAAATATATCAAAGTGTATGTTTCTGAAAAGCTCCTCTTAAGTTTGTAAAACACATGGCATCCATCAAACAAAGCGTGGGTGGACAGTCTTGCTGTCAGTAAGTCAGAAATACTGGGTAATAATTAGAGTTCTGATTTTCCTCAATGATGTTGGTTCAGTATATATGTTAGGAAATTGTGATACTTGAACTGCCTGGATCTTCAGAAGCCATGTCACAGCTGGCCTGTGCCCTGGAATCACCCAATGTGACATGCTGATACTGAATAAAACTCTCTTTTCTTTAAACTTCTCATTTTTGTGCAAGCGTGATTACCAACCCGGGCTGTGTACATGGATGCTGAAGGAACAGGAGAATACACAGGGGAACAGAAAAGAGAAGCAAGGCAGAAAACCAGTGAAAGGAAATTGGTCAAGGCTTGAGTCCTGCAGCATCAAAGAAAAAGCGAAGCAGTCAAGAAGAAAAAGAAGTAAGATAGAAGAAAAATTAGGCAAGTGCCCACCAGGTTCCTCTGTCCATGGGATTTTCCAGGCAAGAATACTGGCATGGGTTGCCATTTCCTACTCCTGGGGATCTTCCCAACCCGGGGATCGAACTCATGTCTCTTGCACCTCTTACCTTGCAGGAGGACTATTTACCTCTGTGCCACAATCCCCCTCAAAGTTTTTGGTCCTTTTTTTTTTAATCACCTCTCTCTCTCATCTCTTCCAGTCTAATGTTATCAGCATATAAACAAACTGTATTACTTCCAAGGTACACTACAAAATAAAACAAGCAAACCTCACTTCCCCTTAGGGACCCCACTAGCTCTTGCCCATACATTTGCCCCCCTTTATTGCAAAAGCCCTTCAAAGAGGTGTCTGCGCTCAGTTTGCTTTTCCTTCCTCATTGTCCTACATCTGTTTACCCCAATCAAAGTTTATCTGCAAGATTCCAGAGAAATAACTCTTCTTAACTGTTCATCCTCCTCTGACAGGAGGAGCAGGGGCTAACACTAGATTCAGGATGTCATAGAATGAGAGATTTTACTTTCTTGGGCTCCAAAAACAATGCAGAAGGTAACTGCAGCCATGAAATTAAAAGACACTTGTTCCTTGGAAGAAAAGCTATGACAATCCTAGATAGCATATTAAAAAGCAGAGACATCACTTTGCCAACAAAGATCTGTATAGTCAAAGCTATGGTTTTTCCAATAGTCAGGTATGGATGGATGTGAGATTTGGACCATAAAAAAGGCTGAGCACTGAAAAATCGATGCTTTTGAACTGTGGTGCTGGAGAAGACTCTTGAATGTCCCTTGGACTGCAAGGAGATCCAACAAGTCAATCCTAAAAGAAATCAACTCTGAATATTCACTGGAAGGACTGATCCTGAAGCTCCAATACTTTGATCACCTGATGAGAAGAGCTGACTCATTGCAAAAGACCCTGATGCTGGGAAAGATTGAAGAAAAAAGGAGAGGAGGGTGGCAGAGGATGAGATGGTTAGATAGCGTCATCGACTCAATGGACATAAATTTGAGCCAACTCTGGAAGATGGTGAAGGACAGGAAAGCCTGGCATACTGTAGTCCATGGGGTTGCAAAGAATTGGACATAGTGACTGAACAACAACAGCAAAAGAGGATCGGGGGGCCCTTCCCGCCATGGCAGCCCAGACTCTGTCCCTGAGTTTTGTTCCAAGATCTCTCCCCCATAACATGAAATTGCCCCAGGCCATGTCTTCACTGTCTTCTCGCTAGTCTAAGATGATAATTGGGGAAAGTGAATTTTGTCTTTGCCTCCCTTTGAGAATTGGGACTTTGAAATCAGCCACTGTTGGTCTCTATTCACATTTTACTGCAGAGAAAAAAAAAAAAAAAAAGGAAATATTGAATGTAGTCTTTGCCTTTTATACATTGAAACTTGTTGCCTACAGACCATAGTTCATCAGTTAAGCCAGGCCAGTAACAAATGATAGAATTACTAAGTCTTTGTCACTAGTCATTCTGAGGTTGAAATTCTCATTTACCTTTTTGCTGTGATTCTCTGCTAATGGGCATGTGTACAGAACTACTGTGACCCTCATTTGGGAGAAGAACATGCCAGAAGGCCAGGACACTGGTCTGCTTTTTGGTTGGCTACAGAAAATTTGCACAAGAGATGGGAATACCAGACCACCTGACCTGCCTCTTGAGAAACCTATATGCAGGTCAGGAAGCAACAGTTAGAACTGGACATGGAACAACAGACTGGTTCCAAATAGGAAAAGGAGTACGTCAGGGTTGTATATTGTCATCCTGCTTATTTAACTTCTGTGCAGAGTACATCATGAGAAACGCTGGGCTGGAAGAAACACAAGCTGGAATCAAGATTGCCGGGAGAAATATCAATAATCTCAGATATGCAGATAACACCACCCTTATGGCAGAAAGTGAAGAGGAACTAAAGAGCTTCTTGATGAAAGTGAAAGAGGAGAGTGAAAAAGTTGTCTTAAAGCTCAACATTCAGAAAACGAAGATCATGGCATCTGGTCCCATCACTTCATGGCAAATAGATGGGGAAACAGTGGAAACAGTGTCAAACTTTATTTTGGGGGGCTCCAAAATCACTGCAGATGGTGATTGCAGTCATGAAATTAAAATATGCTTACTCCTTGGAAGAAAAGTTATGACCAACCTAGATAGTATATTAAAAAGCAGAGATATTACTTTCCCAACAAAGGTCTGTCTAGTCAAGGTTATGGTTTTTCCAATGGTCATGTATGGATGTGAGAGTTGGACTGTGAAGAAAGCTGAGTGCTGAAGAATTGATGCTTTTGAACTGTGGAAAACTCTTGAGAGTCTCTTGGACTGCAAGGAGATCCAACCAGTCCATCCTAAAGGAGATCAGTCCTGGGTGTTCATTGGAAGGACTGATGCTGAAGCTGAGACTCCAATACTTTGGCCACCTCATGCAAAGACTTGACTCATTGGAAAAGACCCTGATGTTGGGAGGGATTGGGGGCAGGAGGAGAAGGGGACGACAGGATGAGATGGCTGGATGGCATCACCGACTTGATGGACATGAGTTTGGGTGAACTCTGGGAGTTGGTGATAGACAGGGAGGCCTGGCATGCTGTGATTCATGGGGTCGCAAGGAGTCGGACACAACTGAGTGACTGAACTGAACTGAACTGTTCACCAAATATAATTGTCATTTACCTTACATCATTTTGAGTGCATGTCTCCATACATTAAGTAGAAGTGGCCTATGGAATTCATTGTATGACTGTGAAAACGTGTAGATTGGAGACTCAAAGCCAAAGTCAAAGCATCTTAGAACATGGCCCCTGAAACCCAGTGAGGGATTCTGTGTAGTAGAGGTTCTCATTGCTGAATTTATTGGGGAATTTTAAAAAAATCCTTTTTAAAATAGAAATATTAAGAAACAACTTGCTAAACTCATTTTTAAAATTTTCAGTTTATTTTTTGGAAGTGACCATCATTGCTGGTTCCCAGGCAACATCAAAGTGGGTTAAAGATAGTGTCAAATGAGAGAGGCTTTGAGGTCCTAGCATTGGATCTATTCTAGTGTGCTTGGAAAGAATGAAGATGCAGTTCTATGCTGAGGGGTCTCGAGCCACTATGGGGTCCCAGCCACACAGAAGAACAATCCGGTGTGTTGTGTCTGGGCCATAATGAGCTGAAAAGGATTTATAAATGAAAGCACCAGAAACAAAACAATAAAAGTGATGGTTTGTAGATGAACATGGAGAGAAAAGCGGAAGTGATACCGTAGCAAGAATATCTTGGTAGAATCATGTGAGCTGGTCTAGCGTCCAGCTGCGTGACTGCAGTTACACTCTGAGCCTCTGTGCTCTGACCTCTACACTGGGAGTAACAACATTTTGCCCACTCCCCGTCTGCCCGCAGTGCTTCACAGACGCAGCAGTGATCTGTGTCCCACCACGGGGATCACACCTCCGGGGTGAAACACAGTGGTTAAGAGTCGAAACTCTAGATGTCCACCACTCTCATGCATGGCATCCGTCTAGGCACTCAGTGCCTTGTCCACTTGCCTTTCTCATCTATAGCATGAGCCACCTCTCAGGATTTGAGGACCAAATGAATTCTTTTTTTTTTTAATTAATTTTCAATGGAGTACAGCTGCTCTACAGCGTTGTGTTCGTTCCTGCTGTACAGCAGAGTGAATCAGCCGTACCCGTACATACATCCCCTCCCTTTGGGCTTCCTTCCCATCACCTCACCAGCGTGCATAAAGTAGAGCTCCTTTTGGTATGCAGTAGGTTCTCATTAGTTTTCCATTTTATACATAAGATCAATAGTAATCACATCAATAGTAATCCATAGTAATCACATCAGTCAATAATATCGATGTATTTTATCCATAATATATCAGTGTATATGTGTCAACCTCAGTCTCTGGATTCCTCCCATGCCTCCCCTTATCCTCTTGGTAATCCTTAAAAACGGTTACTTTGGTGCCTGGCACACAGTGAGTGCTGGCTGTTGACTCCAGTGTCCCTGCTGCCCCTCCACCACAAATGGAGAAGAAGACACATTGGCCTCGTATTTGCCTCCGTTTGAGGTGGAGTTATCATCCATACAGGCAACGCCATAGATGTGTTTCAGGCATCAAGCAGCAGAATAAAGGGGAAAAGCTTTATAAGTTCTTTACAAATACAAGGCATTGTTATTATTTGAATTCAGCACACCCCCAAGGACGAAAAACAACTTTAATGATGTACATTCAACTAAATAATGCAGAATTTAATTAGTTTAAACTGTGGGATTTGGTATGAAAGACTTTTTAGGTGGGTTGTAGCATTGCTTTTAGAAAATAATTAGTCCATTTTAGGGTATGAAACGAGTTTCTAATGCTTTCAAGAATGAATGCACCCCTTGAAGAGCCCTTCATAAGACTGGCTGGCACTAGGGCAAAAAGAACTCCCTGTTATACAGACAAATACTCACCCTCCCCATAAACTACCCTAGGCCAGTCATTGAGCGAATCTGTCTTGTTATTAATTTCCATTTTACTTTTTAATAAGTTTAAACCTTTCAACGTTTTATCATGTGAAGTGTTTGAGTGTTGTCCATGTACTTTTCGTATAAAGTTTAAGTTATCTAGACTGGCACAAGAAACTATTTTTTTAAATGTAAATTTGATTCAAACATTGGTGCACTCTAGGTCCATTATGGACTTGACAGCTGAACTCTTGAATCCCTTGACAATTTAAATATTAATGTAGACTTTCAATAGCATCACAGGTGTTTTACCCAATACAATCAAAAGGGAAATTGATGCCCTTCAAGAAGCTGGCATTTGATAATGTGACTTTCTGGAGGGCCCAGCAGAGGTGCTCTCAAGGGAAAGAGACATGCAAAATATTTGCCATAACTTTTTGTCTGCCACAGAACTTCTTCTCCACTCCTAGAAAAGGTGAGTCTAATTTTATAGAAGTTCCTAGGCACCTGGCTGCTCCTAGATGCAGGCAATTTGGAGATTCATGGGTAGAGCTTGAATTAAGCAGCATTTTTCTTTGAAATAAAATCTTTAGCACTTCAAGAATGATCCCCTTTCAGAAAATTATGGCCCCCAGGTTTCATCCTGTCATCATGAAAAGTAATCTTGGAGGGGAGTTGTTAAATCAATGTTATGTTTTTGATAGATATTAAATGTCCAGATAGTCTTCAAATAAAATATATTATAAAACACAAAGGTAAGCTAATTGTTGTCCATGTTTAAAATCAAGTAGCACTGACATATATACGCTACCATGTATATATGGACAAATGTACACTAGCTTAAAACAGATAGCTAGTAGGAGGCTACTGTATAACACAGGGAGCTCATCTCGGTGCTCTGTGATGGCCTAGAGGAGTGGGGTCTGGGGCAGTGGGCGGGAGACTCAAGAGGGAAGGGATGTATGTATACTTAGAGCTGATTCATGTTGTTGTACAGCAGAAACCAACACAACACTATAAGCAATTAGCCTCCACTTAAAAATCAATTAAAAAAACCAGAATGCACATATATGTATAACTAAATCACTGTGCTGTATAGCAAAAGTTAACATATTGCAAATTAATTATACTTAAATGTAAAAAATAAAATCACAAGCATTAAGTAACATTCATTAAAATTTATATTCTCCATTTTTTAATGAGGGATAAGTAGTGATAGGGTAAACCGCAAGAATTTGCATAGACAATTTAATGGATAAAATGTGAAACAGGACAGTGATAAAGAATCAATTTAGAGTAGAAAAGCCAGGAATTGCCTAGTAATATCAAGTCTACCGTAGCTTATCTTTATACAAAATGATGGATCAAGAAAGTTTTTCAAGAGAAAGTTTTAAGAATAAATTTGCAGCGTCATGCTTTGGAGTTAGTTGCATCTGGGATTGAATCCTGCTTTTAGTATTTACTGATGTAATGGACAAATAACTAAACAAACACTCTGTTTTCCCTGGAGAAGGTGTATGTCTGCCTTTTAGAATTTAGAGGGAAGAATGCAATAATATATTTATGAAAAGCATCTGATTAATAGAAAATACATATAGTACATACTTATCTGAGAATTTGTGCGTTTCGTGTGTGAGAGTGTGTATTTCTGTGGATGTGAGTATATGTGCTTTTCTCCCATGTAGAAATTGAGACCCTAACTCAAGAACTTACTTTCCAAGGAACACATACATCTCAATAGCTTAATAAGATTTAAATCTAAGACAAATATTTTAATGTTCCTTCTATTTAATGTGATCCTCATAATTCTCAATTCTGAAAACAATCAAGTTGTTCTAATTGATTAATTCTATATCTGATTAAGTACTATAGTGAAAACATATATATATATATATATATATATATATATATATATATAAAACATATATGTGTGTGTGTGCTTCCCTAGTAGCTCAGCTGGTAAAGAATTCGCCTACAATCCAGGAGAGCCCAGTTCAATTCCTGGGTCGGGAAGACACCCTGGGGGAGGGCATGGGAACCCACTCCAGTATTCGTGGGCTTCCCTGGTGGCTCAGCTGGTAAAGAATCTGCCTGCAATGCGGGAGACCTGGGTTCAATCCCTGGGTTGGGAAGATCCCCTGGAGGAGGGCATGGCAACCCACTTAAGTATTCTTGCCTGGAGAATCCCCATGGACAGAGGAGCCTGATGGGCTACATTGCATGAGGTCGCAAAGAATCAGACATGATTGAGTGACGAAACACAGCACAGTATATATATAATTGATCTTTCTAACTACACACACACACACACACACATATATATGTGTGTGCATTCAAGTGAAATAAACCACAAACGAGCAAGATAGGAAACTGAGGAAGTATTCAAGATGCTAAAACTGGAAGAAAAGCAATTAACTTGGGTAGCAGGTTAAACGTAAGCCCAACAGACAACCTGCTGGGTCTTTATTTAGTATTGGTGAGTGGGAGAGAAATGCCTACTCCATTCAGAGTATAAGCCAAACCTTGTAATAGACATCAAAATATTAGCATATCCAAAACTTTATTCATCACTCTAAGTTTTTCTTTCCTTTCACCCATTTTTGCTAAGCTTACATGTTTTTCTAGGCAGTAACAATGATCATTAATAATACTTCTTCCTGAAATTCTTCAAAACTTGGAAGAATTTATATGAATTCCCTTATAAATTGGTAAAAATGCAAAAGGTAACAGTGTCACTAATATTAACACATGCACGCACACTTTCTTTTCTTGTGCACAGGAGAGATATAAATAATTATAAGCTGCAGTCTTTGATTTTAAGATGTTTATAATGCAGTTTGGGAAATGGTTGTTTAGAATTAGGTTACTTTATGAATGACAGAAAACTCAAAATATAGCAGTGTAAACGAGGGTATGTTTCCTAGCACTGCAGCACAAAATTACCACACACTTCATGACTTAAAAAAAAAACACAATTTTATTCTCTCTCAGTTCTGGAGGCCAGAGGTCCAAAATCAAGGTGTTGCCAGGGCCATGCTCCGTCTAGAGGCTCTAACAGAGATTTCTTTCCTACTTCCAACTTCTGGTGGCTTCCAGCCTTCCTTGCAACTGGATCATTCCAATTTCTGCCCCTGCCTTCAACGCCCCTTCGCTTCTGTGTGTCTGAGCCTTCTCTTCCTCTGTCTGTGTGTCTCTCCTCTGTGTCTGCAATGAAAACACTTAAAATTGAATTCAGAGTCATTCAAGATGACCTCATCTTCTGATCCTTAACCTAACTGTATTTGCAAAGACTATGTCTCCCAATAAGCTTCCATTCACAGGTTACATGGATTAGGATGTGGACATGAGGACCATAAATCAAGCCACTACAACTGGATTGAAGTTCATTTCTCTCATAAAATCTAGACAGAGAGTCAAAGGCAGATAGGATTCTCCACCATGTGTCTGGAACCCAGGCTCCTGTTATTTGCTTTCCCTGCTTGAAGTAGCTGCCTTTCTGAAGACCACCTTATAATCTAAGAGAGGGGCTCAAGCCACCACATCTACTGTTGATCCAGTAGAAGGAGAAGCTGGGTTCATGAAAGAGTTTTCCTAGTGAATTGCTGAACTGCTGCCCCTGGTGACCTTATTTTATAAGAACTCTATATTTTAGTACTTGATAACTTAAACTAGCTTTTCTGAAACATATGCATATTAAAGGATATTGAATCTTGTACAGCAGCATTTCATAGAGTCCCGAAGAAGGGGGATCTCTGCAGCTTAGGTGGTCCACAAAGAGTTGACTCCTGATCATTATAAGGATTGGTGAGATTCATCAGCGTGGGAAAAACGCACTTCCAGATGACTTCAAGACTCAATTGATTGTCTTAACCATAACATTAAACCACTTGGATTTTTATAAGTACTTGTTACCTGTAACTACATGGACTGCTTATTAGGGACAAAAATATACCATTGTTAGAAGAATCCAAGACTACCTCTTAGGTTCTGCAATGCTGATGGAGTTTAGCTAGGAAAGGAGAACCAGAAAAGGCCTGAGATTTACCTAAGACACAGAGCACAATCCCAGGAACAACAGCAGCAAACAATGAAAGATTTGAAAGGTAAGAAAGATGTGACAGGGTCAAAATTTTGAGGCGGACAGAAAAGAATCTGGGGCAGCTGTTTTTAGTTTTAAAAACTTCTGTCCACCTTCTGTTGGCACCGCATTCGCTGCCACTTAAAGAGAATTCAGAAGAGACGTAATATTATCGAAGGCTTTGGAGGAGCACTGTAAACAGCAAGCCTTAAAGCAGGCATGGGGGAAATATTTGCACCTCTAAGGTGAAAACAACAAAACTCAACAAACACTATGTAGGACAGATCTCCATTATAATCATTCAAGATTATCCTGGTTGTAGATCATTACTTCTACTCGAGGCAGACACCCTTGAGAAGCTGGGCACTGATCTAGCCACAGAAATATTCACTCCCCTGAAGTCACAGGAAGATGGATAAGACGCACATACAGCATTAGATATCGTTTGTTTATATGTTATTATCAATAGCCTACTTATATTGCTTTAAAAATATCGTGCACATTTGCAAGTAACCATCGGGAGTACTTTTCCATAAATTATTGTACCCTGTGCTGAAAGGAGCACAGGCAACTCCTTACTGGAGACAGAGGCTCTACGTGTTTACTTGCTACACAGCGCCATCTGGTGGCAAATACTACAAATTTCAGACACAGGGTCCCTGGGTTCCAGAGAGACTCCCAAGCTCATAAGTATCCACCCAATGGAGAATGAGTAAGTATACTATCTTTAGGAACACATGTCAAAGTTGAAGATCAAGTTCTTTGTTTATTATTCTTATTGATATTCCTAATATCCATAGTTAATAGTTTCCCAAGAAAAATGAACTGCCTTATGTACAAACTGATTCTGAATAGTAACAGTTCTCAATGGATGTAACACTGTCATTTACAAAGTTTGATTCTAAAGAGGGGTATGGATACTATGCCTTCCTCCATTTGGCATTTATATTTATAAAATGAAGCTCATGTAGGTAATAGAAATCGCTCAAGTTCAAAAAGTTGGGAAAAATAACAGTGCTGCTGAAACTCCAATAAAGACTCTTACTAATCTACGTGTTGTCTTCACAATGATCCTGTTTCTTTCTGCTTAAAATGAAGTGAAGCAGTTTCAGCTGAAACTAGATTGAAACTTTAGCTTTAGCAGGAAGTGGTCTTTTGAATTAGGAGGTACTTGTTAGCTTTCCTGGTGGCTCAGATGATAAAGAATCTTCCTGCAATGTAGAAGACCTGGGTTTGATTCCTGGGTCAGGAAGATCCCCTGGAGAAGGAAATGGCAGCCCACTCCAGTATTCTTGCCTGGAGAATTCCATGGACAGAGGAGCCTGGTGGGCTACAGTCCATAGGATCACAAAGATTTGGACACAGCTGAGTAACAAACTCTTTCACTTTCTTATAAACCGTAGTTTCTCCTGTAGAATCTAGAGGAAGGCTTGGAAACCTTGGTGGCAATGGCAGTGCATTCCTAAAGTCTGGCAATTTTTTTTCTTGTTTTCTCCCCAGAACTTGTATTTACTTGTATACAATACCATCTCTGTTTTGCTCTGCTGCCCTATCTTGAGATTCACTTTTTATAATTTTTCATCAAAGGCACCACCTACTTCTCCATAGACCTTCATGTAACCCTTCACTGCTTCCTAGTAGATGCATTTCTTTCAGAGTTAATCAAAGGATGATATTTAAGGTGGCATCTCTCCCTGGGCATCTAGATGACTTATGCCATTCATATCAATGAGACCTTTTCAACCCTAATATCTATTCCAGTGAGCTATGGAGCACAGCCTTGAAATTTAATCATGGGGATGTTTCAGAGGCTGATGGACAGTATTCAGCATCTCGCTTTAACATCATTAGACAGTCCCAAGTTTCAGCGCTATGAAAGATTGAAGACCAGTCTACTGCATGTCCTACCTGGATTATGATCTGTAGGTATAAGCTTACATTTCTCAGACCCTGTCAGAAGGTGTTTTATCTTATGGCTGTGATATTCCACCTTGTGAAAAACTATTCAAATTTAATGCTATTTTTTGAGAAGCCTATTTAAGTCTTTGGATTTCATCCTGATTCTGGCAGTAAGTATTTTGGTCATTGCTATACAGTTGCTTACATTCTTAGACTTGGGCAAGGAGTTCTGGAACCATTCCAGGAGAAAAACTGAGACTTATTAATGTTGCATTAATCTAAAATAACCTCTTGGGGAAAATGGTAAATATGCATTTTTATAAAGTCTAATTTTTATTGGTTTATCGAAATAATTTAAAAATTTATTTTAGAATGTATCTCAAAATGCAGAATGTTTTCTTTCCCACAGTTATCAGACCACTGAAAACTTCAAATTTCCTTTTTCCTTTAAGCCATTTATCTTCAGCAGCAATAAAGATTGTGGAATTAGAACTTAGGTAGCAATTTTGGGATGATATATTAGCCCTTCTTCAGCTGTGTTTGCTTTAGAGAGCTGATTAATATAAATGTCAGTTTATTTGTAAACTAGGAGTATGTAACACAGAAAAGAAGACGGAGGAAATAATAGATAATGCCATTTCCAGAGCTTCCTTTTAGGTCCTACATGAACTTTAGTTGGGCCAATAAACACTAGAAGTAATATTGCCTAAAATGACAGAGAACACAGAGGCATCCATCTCTTTTCAAGGTTAAGAATTTGCTTATTCTGTTTCAAGAGCTCAGCATATAAATACAGTTTACAAGGAATTTTAAATTGATCAGTAAAACCTATGTATCTTCAACTGTTATATCAAAAAGGAGCCTGTGGTGTTGATCAAGCCCAGTAATCACTCTTTAATATCACTGGGGGAGACGGCAGCATGATGAAAAGGATAAGGACAGTATAAATCAACTGGAGAAATTCTGAGCCAAAGACCTTCATTTTTAAAAGGCAGAGATTAAAATCACCAAGCTAATAAGATCTGCTCAGGGACCTAGAAATGTCAGCCAAAAATATGGAAAATGTATCCCCCAAGAGTAAGCTTGACTCAGGTCGGTTTATAAATAATAGTTATCTGCTGAAAACAGACCATTAAAGCTTGCTGTTTAACTTAAAAGTTGTATTCTGTTATAATTCTATATATGGAATATCTTATTCATATGTTAATGTTCACATTTTAATGGACAGGAAAAGAAATAAACATTACAAATAGATTTTGCATGAGTCTCCTAGGTTTTCCCTGACATCTGGCATTCATTTCTCTACTCTCAATAATGTTGCTTTGCAAACATCTTCCTCGACCCAAGACCCTCAAAAGGTCCTCTTCATCAATAGGTTACCCCCTTCTTACTAAGATATTGATACCTTAGATATTGATACTACCTAAGATAATATCAGTTCCTAAGATATCAATATTATTATCTATTGGCTGGGCAGTCATTCCCAACAGATTTGAGGTTAGTATATTAGTATATCAATAATGTTTCTTTCTCCAGGGCCTAGCGCTATTCCTAACAAAAAAGCAAGTGCTCAGTACAAAGCGCTCATCTTTATTTAATTTTCATCATAAACATCTCAGCATAGACATATCTTGAACCCAGATGGTCAGCTGACATCCCTAGCCACTGAAAATCCCCTCCTCTGTGCTTTGGCTTCTACTCTATCGTCTTCTAGGAGGTTCTGATCCTTCTCTACCTTTTCCCTTTTCTTTTTTAAAATAAAATACAGCCTGTGAGACGTTGTTTTCCAGAAAATACAAACTTTTCTCTCCTTTCCTTCCCTTCCTAGGGCATTTGCTGTTTTCCCCAATTCTCCTAGTTCTTATTAGGACATTATCGTGTGTCTTTAGTTACATTTTTAATTTACAATCAAAATTCCTAATCAAGGTAATGTTTTTTTGAAGAACAGGAGTCATAAATGGATCTTGTCACATAGCAGTTACCCAGAACACTGTGTTAAGGCACCCAGGCATTCAGTAAATTTGAGTTTAAAGAACGCTGGTTCAAAGTTAGTCTAATGATAAGATAGTGTAATAAAAATAAAGCCCAGCGCCAACAACACAAGTGTAAACGATGAACAGAGGCAGTGATAAGTGAAAGTTCAGGCTCAAACAGGTGATGCGCCAGAATTTGGAACAATTAATTTTTAAAGATGATTTGAACCATTAAGGTGAAAAGGTTGTATACATTCCCACCAACAGTGTAAGAGGGTTCCCTTTTCTCTACACCCTCTCCAGCATTTATTGCTTGTAGACTTTTGGATCGCAGCCATTCTGACTGGCATGAAATGGTACCTCATAGTGGTTTTGATTTGCATTTCTCTGATAATGAGTGATGTTGAGCATCTTTTCATGTATTTGTTAGCCATCTGTATGTCTTCTTTGGAGAAATGTCTATTTAGTTCTTTGGCCCATTTTTTGATTGGGTCATTTATTTTTCTGGAATTGAGCTGTAGGAGTTGCTTGCATATTTTTGAGATTAGTTGCTTCATTTGCTATTATTTTCTCCCATTCTGGAGAACAGTGTGGAGATTCCTTAAAAAACTGGAAATAGAACTGCCTTATGACCCAGCAATCCCACTGCTAGGCATACACACTGAGGAAACCAGAAGGGAAAGAGACACGCGTACCCCAATGTTCATCGCAGCACTGTTTATAATAGCCAGGACATGGAAGCAACCTAGATGTCCATCAGCAGATGAATGGATAAGAAAGCTATGGTACATATACACAATGGAGTATTAATCAGCCATTAAAAAGAATACATTTGAATCAATTCTAATGAGGTGGATGAAACTGGAGCCTATTATACAGAGTGAAGTAAGCCAGAAAGAAAAACACCAATACAGTATACTAACGCATATATATGGAATTTAGAAAGATGGTAACAATAATCCTGTATATGAGACAGCAAAAGAGACACTGATGTATAGAACAGTCTTTTGGACTCTGTGGGAGAGGGAGAGGGTGGGATGATTTGGGAGAATGGCATTGAAATATGTGTAATATCATACATGAAACGAGTCGACAGTCCAGGTTCAATGCATGATACTGGATGCTTGGGGCTGGTGCACTGGGACGACCCAGAGCGATGGTATGGGGAGGGAGGAGGGAGGAGGGTTCAGGATGGGGAACACACATATACCTGTGGTGGATTCATTTAGATATATGGCAAAACCAATACAATATTGTAAAGTTAAATAAAATAAAATTAAGAAAAAATTGAAAAAAAAAAAAAGGTTGTATACAACTCCTACTCATCATTCAAGAGGCAGGGGAAAATGTCACTTTCTCTAGGAAAATTTTCCTTACCCAATCCCCTTCCCTCCCTAGTCAGTCTTGAAGCAATGACTTTCTGAGATAAATACCCAAAACATAGTATTTATTTCTCAAGCTTTTTTTTTTCCTCAACCACACTTGGGTACTTATCATCTCCACTTTGGGACTGAACAGAATATATATTGTCTTTTTCTAAACCATAAGGTATATGAGGAAAGGAGTTCAAGTTTAATTTATTTTTGAATCACTCCCAACAGTTAGAGCATGGCTTACCTACAGAAATGCCTCAGTGTAGGCATGCATGCCTATGTGAGTGAATAAGGATCCATGTCATGAATATAGGGGCATTCTAGTTAAAATTCTGTATCTGGAGATTAACAAGAAGCACACTGTTATTTTATTTGTAACACTTTCTTATATATATATATATATATAATTTTTTAAAATATAGTATAATTGCTTTACAATGTTGTGTTAGATTCTGCTGTGCAATGAAGTGAATCAGCCATATGTATGCATATATCCCTTCTTCTTGAGCCTACCTCCCCCCCACCCAATTCACCTCTTTAGGTCATCACAGAGCACTGAGCTGAGCTCCCTTCTGTAGCTGCTTCCCACTAGCTATCTATTTTACACATGGTAGAGAGCACATTTTTTAATTATAACATTTCTAAAATCAGAATACCTCTTACATTATGTTGATTACTTCTTGCATTGGGTTACTTCTGGACTGTGCTGGGGAAAAAGCAGTTATTCATCAATAGCACATCTTAGAACAAAGAGCATCTTTGAATTGAGAAACAAGTATACAGGCCCAAACTTCTAAATCCAGGCTAGAGGGTTCACATGTGTCCATGAGAGAGCACATGGCTAAATGTGAGAAAAAGACATCGCCATCCCCCCAGAGAAGTATAGAGTTTTTCTCCATGCTTGCCTTCCTGGAGTGAAACTAACATTTGCTTTCACTAGATGACATTCTGATCTCTGAAAAACTCCAAGCGACTGTTTAAACAGCGCTAGCCACCTGTTCCCCGCGCTTCCTGCATTATTTGTTCTCAGATGTGGATCTGTCAGCCTCCCAGTGCCCTGGCATCGCTGGATTCATGTCCATCTTTGGGCGTAGTTGCACCCTTTAATAAGCCCTGCCATTCCTCTCTGTGTTCATTCATCCTTTGCCTGAAGCTTCTCATTCACAAAAGGACTAGTTACTTCAGATGTGTATAAAATCATGGGTCCACAACCAAACAACAGTTGGCCAGCTTGAAAATCACATCGTTGGGTACAAAGAGGTGCAGGAAAGGACAAGACATACATACCACTCAGTGTACCTAGAATTCTATCTCTAGAAACACATGCCCTGGCACTAGATGTGCTGACAATGTGAGGTTGCTCAGGCAGGAGGCTGAGCTGCCTGCTCCTCAGGGCAGAAAATCATCAAGAATAGAGAACCCTCTCTGAGCCCCTGTTGCCTGCTTTGAGATTATCCTTAAGGCTTATAAAAGTGAATAGACATCACACACTGAATTAATTTCAGATAATGGCCAGGGCAGCTGCTTAAGTATATATGTTCAGTAAGTCTCTGATACAACAAGAAGACATTATTATTTGTTAGGAATATATGTGGAAAATGCTGTTTATTTTTCCTTTTTCACAGCAGAGCAGGCCAGCCCCTGCGTGTGTGTGTTCATGCATCTGAGAACGGATGAGTAGGCAAATGATCAAGAGCAGGTATTCAGTGGAATTGTATTTTGAAATGTAATCATTGCTATGAAAGACTGTAATTGTATCTATGAGCCTAAAGAGTTAATTTTTTTTCCTAGCATCATTTCATTTTACATCCCAAAGAATCAGATTACTCCCAGAAAAATGCCACTTAAACAGGAAAAATAAAAGGAGGCAAGAAAGGGATCGACAAAAAGCAGGCTTTGAATGCATAATGAATGCTTTGCAGCTCATTGATAGACAACCCTTAAAACAAAGCATTGTTGTGTGAAATGTTCTAGAGAAAAGAACTCAAGAGTTTATCAAATGAGTTATTGGAAAAGAATTTTTTTTAATTTGCCAGAAAAGTACCAGGCCATTATTGCATCTTATAAATTATTTATTATTCTTAGATATGTCATAAAGTCCAACACAAATAAAGGAAAAATGCTGACAAGACAGAAATATCATTGTGAATATAGAGATAGCTGCCTGAAACCTTGCAAAAAGTTCTAAGAATTTTTGCACCCTGCCTACCACATTTTCACCACTTAGATATTTTGCTTTTCTGTATTTGAGGGTGTCAGCAGTTTCTTTTTCCAGCCAGACCACCCATTCCCATCTTTCTTTGCATGACTAAGCTAACAGACCGTAAACCCTTTGCTCTGTATGTGTGTGTGAGAGAGAGACAGCAAGAGAGAAAGAAAATTAACCATGAAAAATTAAGTAAAATATGATGGTGAAGAGAAATCCAATTTTAAAAGCATCTATTCATATGATTACCTAGTTTATATGCATCTCTGCAAGATTCTGCTGGGGACTGCCTTAGCTGTTCTGGAGTCTTACTTAATAAAACAGCCAAGTTTATTAAGAAAGACCCTAGTCTTTCACTCTTATGAAGCAGGCTAATGAAATATCATAGAAACGGTTTCATTTTAATACTAAGAAGATATTGCGTATCTGACTGTAAAATATTTTTCTTCTTATTCACTTTAAGAGTCTTATGAGAATGACTGGTTTAAAGTAAAAGCAGCAATTTCAAAGTTGCCTAGTCACACAAAGACACACCATCACTCACCTTTTCTGCTCTTTGCCCATTAATTATTTCAGAATCTGGAAGCACATATTTATCTCTCATGGCTTTTCCAGTGAATCACAGGATCCTCCAAGGCACTTCACCAAATGTTTTACAGATCGCCAGGTTCCGAAAATATTTGTTGATTTGAACAAGTATGTGTGTGGAGTGAGGTGCATGGAATCTTTCATCTCCCACCTGCTGCGTGCTTAGGAAATTCTAGAACACTGAGGGTCACATGACTTTATCTGACTTTCTTTACCATGGCAGGTGTTTGGGAGGTCACAGCTCTATTCTTTTGTATCTGCTCTATTATTTTGTATCTGAGAACCCCACTAAATGATGTGGGTTTTTCCCACTTAACTCCTTGTCATAAGCACAACACATCTAAGAAGACAACTTGCCTACTGTTAACTTCCAGCCAAATGGCTCAATATTTTCCTACTTTTGTGTTCTTAATCTTATACCTCAATTAAATGCACTTTTTAAATTTTTAATTAGAGGATAATTACTTTACAATTCTGTGATGGTTTCTGCCATACAGTAACATGAATTGGCCATAAGTATACATATGTCCCCTCCCCCTCAAACCCCACTCCCACCTCCCTCCCCACCCCACCCCTCTAGGTTGTTGCAGAGTTCCAGCTTTGGGTTGCCACACTGCTTATAATAGCCAGGACATGGAAGCAGTCTAGATGTCCATAAACAGAGGAATGGATAAGGAAGTCGTGGTACATATACAATACTCAATGGAATACTACTCAGCTATAAAAAGGAACATATTTGAGTCCGTTCTGATGAGGTGGATGAGCCTAAATGCACTTTTAATCCTTACATATTTTTCAGAAACATTCCTCTGTACTTTGTAAAGGATTGCTCTGGAAATATTCAGATGATACCAACTAAACTATAGGTGGTCTAACACAAAAACAGAAAAGTTGAAGTATTGTGGTAAGAACTGTCCTAATAATTAAGCAATAGTGAAGGAATATCAAAGAACACCGAAATTGTCTGTGAGAGATGTTGAAAGAAAGGGAATTGTTTCAATTTTATACTCTTCTCCTTACCACATCCAAGATCTTATAAAAACTAGATTGGTCACTGATTGAGCCTGAAGCTCTCTATGACTTTAACATGAATATGGAGTGGAAACATGGCTGGTGCTGAGGAGGCC
Source organism: Bos taurus (assembly GCF_002263795.3). NCBI lineage: Eukaryota > Metazoa > Chordata > Mammalia > Artiodactyla > Bovidae > Bos > Bos taurus. The sequence goes on along the minus strand of NC_037344.1, from coordinate 8,655,120 downwards.
TTCCCACTAAGAGACTGGAAGACTCCATATATTTCTTGTCTCAGCTACAGCTTATGACATTGTAAAGTGAGGACGTTGGACTAGTTTTTGTAGTTTCTCTACCATTCCTACCACACTCCACGTACTCAGTCTTGGATTCCTGCTTTCTCCAGGACCCAATAATAATCACTTCACAAGGACTCCTGATATTATCTATCCTCATATTCTGGCCAGTCTCTTGGTTCAAACCCTCTCCAATGCAAAGTTTCCTTAAACATTTTTCCTACTTTTATCTTTAATGACTAATTCATCCTGTACATTTGGTCTCTTCTAATTATGATTAAATTTCATCTGCTCCAGCTCCAGCAACTTCAAAGATGCCCCATGATCACAGAAGACAGTTCACCCATCTGAGTTCATGTCCCTCTTTAGTCAGAGTCTCATCTGTTTTTCATCTGTTCTTTACTGAGAAGTTAGTTATTAGCAGACTTCCTATCTCTTCTTTTTAATTTATATGTCCAAACACTTTTCATGTCTTGATTTCAAACATAACACTTGTTAATGCAAGGTTAGGCCCCCTTTCTTTCCTTAGATCACTCTACTGCACAGTGAGCTGTGTGTGTGTGTGTGTGTGTGTGTGTGTGTGTATGTGTTAGTCACTCAGTCGTGTCTGACCTTTTGCGACCCCATGGACTGTAGCCTGCCAGGCTCCTCTGTCTATGGGATTCTCCAGGCAAGAGTATTGGGTGGGTTGCTATGTCCTTCTCCAGGGCATCTTGTCACTGGCAGATTCTTTACCATTTGAGCTACTTGCAAAGCCCCACTGCACAGAAAGCTCCTTCCTTCTAAATCTCTATGGTACTGCTATTTACACTCTTTTCTTCCTTGCCATTTGTTGCTTCAATATCAATAATGTCATCTCCCTGTTATAAGGTTGTTACAAAAGTAATTGCGGTCATAGACCATGAATTTTAAATCCTTATAACTAGTCTCCAACACAGCTTTTTAATCAAAATAGGGACCTTTACAATCAACACAATTTTGGCGATGAGAAACAAGTTTGTGTATTCCTGTAGTGTAAAAATTCTGGGCCTTTGGATTTGATGAACTCTTGGAAAGCATTTTCTGCCTCCCGCTGGTTTTGGAAGTGCTTTCCCTGCAAAAAGTTGTAAAGATGCTTGGTAGTCAGGTGAATATGGTGGATGAGGCAAAACTTCTTAGCCCAATTCGTTCAACTTTCCAAGCACTGGTTGTCCAATGTGCAGTCAAGCATTGTTGTGAAGAATTGGGCCCTTTCTGTTGACCAATGCCAGGGGCAGGCATTGCAGGGTTCAGTTCATGTCATCGATTTGCTGAGCATACTTCTCAGATGTAATGGTTTCACTGGGATTCAGAAAGCTATAGTGTATCAGATGGGCAGCAGATGACCAAACAGTGACCGTGACATTTTTTTGGTGCAAGTTTGGCTTTGGGAAGTGCTTTGGAGCTTCTTCTCAGTCCACACACTGAACTGGTTGTCCCTGGTTGTTGTATAACATCCACTTTTCATTGCACATCAAAATTCAATTGGGAAATGGATCATTTTTGTTGCACAGAATAAGAGAAGATGACACTTCAAAATGGTTTTTTTTTTAAATTTTCAGTCAGCTCATGAGGCACCCACATATTGAGCTTCTTTGCCTTTCCAATGCTAAATGACTGTGGAATGGTTGGCACTGAGTACTATGCAACTTCTCATGTAGTTGTAAAAGGATCAACTTTGATGATCCTCTCAACTGGTCTTCATCAACTTCCAGTGGCTGGCTACTACACTTCAACTTGAAGTTTTCATCTCCTTTGCAAAACTTCTTGATTCACCACTGCACTGTATGTTTGTTAGCAGTTCCGTGGCCAAATGCATTGTTAATATTGTGAGTTGTCTCTGCTGCTTTAAGGCCCATTGGCTGTATATTGTAACCCTGAAATCCCATGGATGGAGGAGCCTGGTGGGCTGCAGTCCTTGGGGTCATGAAGAGTCGGACACGACTGAGTGGCTTCACTTTCACTTTTCATTTTCATGCATTGGAGAAGGAAATGGCAACCCACTCCAGTGTCTTGCCTGGAGAATCCCAGGGACAGTGGAGCCTGATGGGCTGCTGTCTATGGGGTCACACAGAGTTGGACACAACTGAAGCAACTTAGCAGCAGCAGCTTATTTAACTTATATGCAGAGTACATCATGAGAAATGCTGGGCTGGAGGAAGCACAAGCTGGAATCAAGATTGCTGGGAGAAATATCAATAACCTCAGATATGCAGATGACACCACCCTTATGGCAGAAAGTGAAGAAGAACTAAAGAGCCTCTTGATGAAAGTAAAGAAGAGAATGAAAAAGTTGAATTAAAGCTCAACATTCGGAAAACGAACATCATGGCATCTGGTCCCATCACTTCATGGCAAATAGATTGGAAAACAGTAGAAATAGTGGCTGACTGTACTTTTTGGGGCTCCAAAATCACTGTAGATGGTGATTGCAGCCATGAAATTAAGAGACGCTTACTCCTTGGAAGGAAAGTTATGACCAACCTCAGTTCAGTTCAGTTCAGTCACTCAGTCGTGTCCAACTCTGCCAGGCCTCCCTGTCCATCACCAACTCCCAGAGTTCACTCAAACTCATGTCCATCGAGTCGGTCATGCCATCCAGCCATCTCATCCTCTGTTGTCCCCTTCTCCTCCTGCCCCCAATCCCTACCAGCATCAGAATCTTTTCCAATGAGTCAATTCTTAGATGAGGCGGCCAAAGTATTGGAGTTAGCAACAGTCCTTCCAATTACCAAACTAGACAGCACATTAAAAAACAGAGACATTATTTTGTCAACAAAGGTCCATCTAGTCAAGGCTATGGTTTTCCAGTAGTCAGGTATGGATGTGAGAGTTGGACTATAAAGAAAGCTGAGCACAGAAGAATTGATGCTTTTGAACTGTGGTGTTGGAGAAGACTCCTGAGAGTCCCTTGGACTGCAAGGAGATCCTACCAGTCCATCCTAAAGGAGATCAGTCCAAGGTGTTCATTGGAAGGACTGATGTTGAAGCTGAAACTCCAATACTTTGGCCACTTGATACGAAGAGCTGACTCATTTGAAAAGACCCTGATGTTGGGATTGAAGGCAGGAGGAGAAGTGGATGAGAGAGGATGAGATGGTTAGATGGCATCACCGACTCAATGAACATGAGTTTGGGCAAACTCCAGGAGTTGGTGATGGACAGGACGGCCTGGCATGCTGCAGTTCATGGGGTTGCAAAGAGTCGGACACGACAGAGCTACTGAACTGAACTGAACTTGAATTTTTAAAAATTGCTCAAATTTGTGTTTTGTCTAACATCATTTCTATAGCCCAAAATAAATATAAGATAAACAGCAAGCAATGTCATTAACAAAAAGTGTAAATCGAGATTAAAATTATGTATAACATAAGCACATTTATTTAAGAATGTATTCCAGAGAGAACAAGATGGTGGAGGAGGAGGTGGACGTGGAGTACCTCTCTCTCCACAGATACATCAGGAACACACCTTCAGACACAGAAGTGCATGCAGAACACCAGCTGAGAGCGGACAGGAGGACCTGACCAATGGGAAAGAATATATAGAACCACTCAAAACTCAGTAGGATGGATGAACTAAGGGGAAAAACAGGAGTGTTAGTAGGACTGGACCTGCCCTTGATGGGTGGGGGAACTGAAGCAGGGGTGATCCCCACAGAGGGGCAACTGTCTGAGTCAGAGGAGAAACATTTAAGGTTGAGAATGAAACTGCTGACCTGTGGCAGCCTACATGGAATGAGAATCAGACAGTCCTTGCCACTGCCTTGCATACCCTGGACAGGGACGCAGGTCCCCTAGAAGGCGCAGCAGCTGGGAGCTGGAGTTTAGGGATTACGAAGCAATCCCAGGGCGAGGGCTGCTGGTGACTGCAGAGAGACGGATTGAGTGGATGTGAGGGAGGAGATCGTGGTGGGAAATGCTGGTGGAGGAAAAGCAGGCAGCCATGGAGGCAAGGTCATGCTGCTGAGTCACGCTAGGGGGTGGAGCCATCATCATAGCATCTCTCCCCTGACACACCAGCATGGGCAGCTGAGCAACAGAGAGGCTGGTCCATCAAATGCCTGAGGCACTGAACTAGAGTAGGACCCCACCCAGGGTGTCCCTTTCAGTGACTGACACGCCAATCTACAGAGTAGGACCCCAGCCAGGGGGGCCCCTCTATGTGCCTGATGTTCTGAACAACAGAGAAGGACCCCAGGCAAGGGAGCCCTCTAAGTGCCTGAACAGGCGGAGCTACAGAGAAAGACTGGCCAAAGAGGCCTTCTGGTCGCCAGCTACAAGAGGCTTGAAAAAAGACTCTGCTAGGGACATAACTCCTGAGGCAGAGGCAGTCTGTGTCCATGCACACTTGGTGCCACTGGGGTCCCCCCAAGCCAACCAGCTGCACCACCTGTGAGCTCAGCTCTCACTGGGGCAGAGCTGCCACAGGCAAAAAGTCTTGCATCTATGCGTGCAGGGTCGCTTCGGTCGTGTCAGACTTTGTGATCCTATAGACTGTGGCCTGCCAGGCTTCTCTGTCAGGGAAGGGGTTTCTCCAAGCAAGAATATTGGAGTGTATTGGCCAATACTGGTTGCCATACCCTTCTAGAGCACTATATTTCCTGCTGCCCTAGCTGCCAACTCCCCTGAGTACCTGGTGCTGCCAGAATCCCTGTGACCCAAGCAGTTGCACCTCCATACCTGGCCTTCACAGGGGCAGACCCAAGTCCTTCAGGGAAGTCTCAGGAGCAAACTCCAGTGGACAACCCACAGGTAGAGGTGGAAATAAAACCACAATTGAAACCCAGGGGCAGTGTGGCTAAGGAAGAAGACCCAAAACCTTCCCACCAGCTGTACAAGTTGCAAATTAAATCCACACAATCAACTAGGCAAACTCTGTCTACGGACTATTCAAAAGGCCATTGAGAGCTCCCACAAAGAAAATGCACTAGTTTTGATAGCTGTGGACATGGGAGGCAAGAACACACAGGAGTAGGACCAGATTAAAATCTGAGCTGCCCCCACAGCAGGTCCAAAGATCAGCACAGTGTTGGAGGGCATCCTAGGGAGGTGAGGTGGACCATGACTCCCAGCGAGGGAAAGGACTCTCACAGAAGTGTCTCAAGAAAAACATTTATTATTCTTATTTTTTGACATTTCTGTAGATTCTTTTGGATGTTCTTTTCTCTTTTTCCCTTTCCTCTGCCCCTGTTGTAGTTGTTGATTTCATTGGCACTAAGAAATCCAATTAAGCTTTTGAGCTTTTTTTTTCTTTTCTCAGTCACATCTCTTATTGTTGTTATAAGCCTCTGCCTCTATGTTGGGCTTTTGCAGTTCTTCAGAGTTTTGGTTTGTTTGTTTGTTTTTTTTTTTCCTTTTTCCAATTTTCTTTTCTCATTTTTATAATTTTAAGTTTTAATTTTTTAACCTATTATATTTTTATACATTTATTCCTTTGTTTGCCTTTCCTACTGTTCTTTCCCCCTTGCAGTTAATCTTTAATGTATACAAATCTTCTTCATCTACCTCTGTTTAACTTTTCATATTCATTCTTTCTTTCCTTTCTTCTCAACATATTTGTTAATTTTGTTTTCATTGCTTTATTCCCACCTTGGCATCTTGCTTTAGTTTTGTTTTCCAGTTTGTGCTTTAGTTAATTTTGTTTTTAACTGGCAAATATAATTTTTTATTTCCTTTGTTCACCAGGTGAATCTACTGTACTTTATTTTTGTTGGGCTGTTTTGACTTTGCTCATGGATGTATATTCATATGTGTATATTCCATTATTTTAATTATTATTTGCCTGCTTCTGTAACTGCCATTTGCCTAGGGTTCATCTTTGGTTTCTCATTTTTTGATATGTGTTTTAATCTCACTTGATGCCATAACAAACCACTTGTGGAGCCTTTGTTCCTGACCAGAGATCAAGCCCTGAGCGTTTGGAGTCACAGCATTGACTCCAAGACCCTAGACTACGAGAGAACTAACCCTGCTGCTGCTGCTGCTGCTAAATCGCTTCAGTCGTGTCTGACTCTTAGCGACCCCATGGACTGCAGCCTACCAGGTGCCTCCATCCATGGAATTTTCCAGCCAAGAGTGCTGGAGTGGGTTGCCATTGCCTTCTCCGAACTAACCTTAGGGAGTACCAAATAGTGAGAACTCACACAAATGAAACCACTTGAACGCAAGAAACTGCATCACCCAACCACCAGTAGCACCCTGTGCAGGATGCCTCATCTAAACAACAAAGAAAACAAAAATACAAATCCAATCATCAGCAGACAGCATCACCATCTCACTCAGCCTTGCCCATCAGAGCAAAAACAAACAAAGAAAAATTCAGCAAAAATATCACCCTACATGATGCTTATACAAACCACTGGACCAAGCTTAGGAGTGCAGAAACCAAAGGAAGAAGTAATTTAACCTTCTTCAAGGAAAGAATCCAACTTTTCTTGAAACCTGGGAAAAGGAGACCTCAAACACAATAAGTTAAAATAATGAAAAGGCAGAGAAATACTACACAAATGAAGGAACAAACTAGAAACACAGAGATCCAAATAAATGAAGAGGAAACAGGCAAACAACCTGAAAAAAGAATTCAGAATAATGATAGTAAAGATGATCAAAAACCTTGAAAACAAAATGGAGAAAATGCAAGAATCAATTAACAAAGACCTAGAAGAATTAAAGATTAAGCATACATAGACGAACAACACAATTACTGAGATTAAAAATATTCTAGAAGGAACCAATAGCAGGATATCTGAAGCAGAAGAACAAATCAGTGAGCTGGAAGATAAAGTGGTAGAAATAACTTCTGAAGAGCAGAATAAAGTAAAAAGAATGAAAAGAACTGAGGACAGTCTCAAACACCTCTGGGACCATATCAAATGCACCAACATTCAAATTATAGGGGTCCCAGAAGAAGAAGAAGAAAAAAGAAAGGGTATGAGAAAGTTTTTGAAGAGATTATAGTTGAAAATTTCCCCAACATGGAAAAGGAAATAATCAATCAAGTCCAAGGGGCACAAAGAATCCCATACAAAATAAACCCAAGTAAAAACAGGCCAAGACACATACTAATCAAACTAACAAAGCCTAAACACAAAGAACATTAAAAGCAACAAGGGTGAAGTAAAAAATAGCATTCAAGGGAAATCCCATATGCTTAACAGATGATCTTTCAGCAGAAACTCTGCAGGCCAGAAGGGAATGGCAGGAAAAATTCAAAGTACTGAAAGGGAAAAATCCACAATCAAGATTACTGTACCTGGCAAAGATCTCATTCAAAGTTGATGGAGAAATAAAAAGCTTTTCAGACAAGCAAAAGTTAAGAAAATTCAGTACCACCAAATTAGCTTTACAACAAATATTAAAGGGACTTATATAGTCAAGAAATACAAGAGAAGAAAAAAGATCTACAGAACAACCGCAAACAATTAAAAAAATGGCAATAGAAACATATATATCAATAATTACTTTAAATATCAATGGATTAAATGTTCCAACCAAAAGACACAGACTGGCTGAATGGATACAAAAACAATACCCATATATGTGCTGTCTACAAGAAACCCACTTCAGACCTGAAGACACATATAGACTGAAAGTGAGAGGATGGAAAATATATTCCATGCAAATGATAAGTAAAAGAAAGCTGGAGTAGCAGTCCTCATATCAGACAAAATAGACCTTAAAGAATATTACAAGAGGTAAGGAAGGACACTACATGATGATCAAGGGATAAATACAGAGGAAGATACAACAATTGTAAATATCTATGCACCCAACACAGGAGAACCTCGGTACATAAGACAAACACTGCTGCTGCTGCTGCTGCTGCTGCTGCTAAGTCACCCCAGTCGTGTCCGACTCTGTGCGACCCCATAGACGGCAGCCCACCAGGCTCCCCCGTCCCTGGGATTTTCCAGGCAAGAACACTGGAGTGGGTTGCCTTGTCCTTCTCCAGTGCATGAAAGTGAAGAGTGAAAGTGAAGTCGCTTAGTCATGTCCGACTCTTCGCGACCCCATGGACTGCAGCCCACCAGGCTCCTCCATCCATGGGATTTTCCAGGCAAGAGTACTGGAGTGGGTTGCCATTGCCTTCTCCAAGACAAACACTAACAGACATAAAAGGAGAAATTGACAGTAACACAATAATAGTAGGAGACTTTAACACCCCACTCACACCAATGGACAAATCATCAAAACAGAAAATTAATAATGAAACACAAGTCTTAAATGATATATTAGATGAGATGGATCTCACTGATATCTTCAGGACATTCCACCCATATGTAGAAGAATACACCTTCTTTCAAGTGCACATGGAACATTCTTGAGGATAGACCACATCTTGGGCCACAAATCAAACCTCAGTATATTTAAGAAAATTGAAAGCATATCAAGCATCTTCTCTGACTACAATGCTATGAGACTAGATATCAATTACAAGAAAAAACTGTAAGAAACAAATACATGGAGATTAAATAATATTTTTATAAATAACCAACAATTTACTGAAATCAGAAGGGAAATAAAAAAATTTCTAGAAACAAATGACAATTAAAACACGACAACTCAAAACCTATGGGATGCATCAAAACCTGCAAACCCCAAAATTAGTAGAAGGAAAGAAATCATAAAGATCACAGCAGAAATAGATGAAAAGAAATGAAAGAAACAATAGGAAAGATTAATAAAACTAAAAGCTGATTCTTTGAAAAGATAAACAAAATTGACAAACCTTTAGCCAGACTCATCAAGAAAAAAAGAGACAAGAATCAAATCAACGAAATTAGAAATGAAAAAGGAGAGGTTACAGCAGACAATGCAGAAATGAAAAGGATTATAAGAGACTATTATGAACAACTATATGGCAATAAAGTAGATAATCTGGAATAAATGGACAGATTCTTGGAAAAGTTCAATCTTCCAAGACTGAACCAGGAAGAAATAGAAATTATGAACAACCCAATTACAAGCACCGAAATTGAAGCTGTGATCAAAAATCTCCCCAAAAAAACAAAAGCCCAGGACCAGATGGCTTCACAGGAGAATTCTATCAAACATATAGAGAAGAGCTAATACCTATCCTTTGAAAACACTTTCAAAAAAATTGCAGAAGAGAGAACGCTTGCAAACTCATTCTATGAGGCCACCATCACCCTGATACCAAAATCAGACAGAGACAACACAGAAAAAGCAACCTACGGCCAATATCACTGATGAACATAGATGCAAAAATCCTTGACAAAATTTTAGCAAACAGAATTCAGCAACACACCAAAAAGCTCATACACCATGATCAAGTTGGGTTTATTCCAGGGGTACAAGGATTCTTCAATATATGCAAATAAATCAATGTGATACACCTTATTAACAAATTGAAAGATAAAAACCACATGATAATCTCCATAGATGCAGAAAAAGCCTTTGACAAAATTCAGCTCCCATTTATGATAAAAAAAAACTCTGTGGTACATATACACAATGGAGTATTACTCAGCCATTAAAAAGAATACATTTGGATCAGTTCTAATGAGGTGGATGAAACTGGAGCCTATTATACAGAGTGAAGTAAGCCAGAAAGAAAAACACCAATACAGTATACTAACGCATATATATGGAATTTAGAAAGATGGCAACAATAACCCTGTGTACGAGACAGCAAAAGAGACAGTGATGTATAGAACAGTCTTATGGACTCTGTGGGAGAGGGAGAGGGTGGGAAGATTTGGGAGAATGGCATTGAAACATGTAAAATATCATGTATGAAACGAGATGCACGATAGAAAGTTTCGATGCACGATACTGGATGCTTGGGGCTAGTGCACTGGGACGACCAAGAGGGATGGTATGGGGAGGGAGGAGGGAGGAGGGTTCAGGATGGGGAACACATGTATACCTGTGGTGGATTCATTTTTATATTTGGCAAAACTAATACAATTATGTAAAGTTTAAAAATAAAATAAAATTAAAAAAAATAGGCATTGAAGGAACCTACCTCAACATAGTAAAGGCCACATATGATAAGCCTACATAAAACATTATTTTCAATGGTGAAAAACTGAAAGCATTCCCTCTAAGATCAGGAATAAGACAAGGGTGCCCATTTTCACCACTAGTATTCATAGCTCTGGAAGTCTAATGCAATCCCAACACAGATTCAATGCAATCCCTATCAAATTACCAATGGCATTTTTCACAGAACTAGAACAAAAAATTCACAATTCATATGGAAACACAAAAGACCCAAAATAGCCAAAACAATCTTGAGAAAGAAGAATGGGGCTGGAGGAATCAACCTTCCTGACTTCAGATTATACTACAAAGCTATAGTCATCAAGACAGTATGGTACTGGCACAAAGACAGAAATATAGACCAATGGAACAAGATGGAAAGCCCAGAAATAAACCCATGCACCTATGGGTACTTTATTTTTGACAAAGGAGGCAAGAATATACAATGGGGCAGACAGGCTCTTCAATAAATGGTGCTGGGAAAACTGGACAGCTACAAGTAAAAGAATGAAATTAGGACACTTCCTAACACCATACACAAAGATAAACTCAAAATGGGTTAAAGACCTAAATGTAAGACCAGAAACTATAAAACTCTTAGAGGAAAACATAGGCAGAACACTCAATGACATAAATCAAAGCAAGATCCTCTATGACCCACCTCCTAGAGTAACAGAAATAAAAACAAAAGTAAACAATTGGGACCTGATTAAACTTAAAAGCTTTTGCACAGCAAAGGAAACTATAAGCAAGGTGAAAAGACAACCATCAGAATGGGAGAAAATAATAGCAAATGAAACAAGTGACAAAGGATTAATTTCCAAAATATACAAGCAGCTAATACAACTCAATACCAGAAAAACAAACAATCCAATCAAAAAGTGGGAAAACGACCTAAGCAGACATTTTTCCAAAGAAGACATACAGATGGCTAACAAACACATGAAAAGATGCTCAACATCACTCATTATTAGAGAAATGCAAATCAAAGCTACAATGAGATATCACCTCACACCAGTCAGAATGGCCTTCATCAAAAAGTCTATGAACAATAAATGCTGGAGAGGGTGTGGAGAAACAGGAATGTTCTTGCACTGTTGGTGGGAATGTAAATTGATATAGCTAATATGGAAGACAGTATGGAGATTCCTTAAAAAACTAGGAATAAAGTCACCATATGACCTGGCATCCCACTCCTAGGCATATACCCTGAGGAAACCAAAATTGAAAGAGACACATGTATCCCATTGTTCAATGCAGCTCTATTTACAAGAGATAGAACATGGAAGCACCTAGATGCCTATCGACAGATGAATGGATAAAGAAGCTGTGGTACATATACACAAGGGACTATTGCTCAGCCATAAAAAGGAATGCATTTGAGTCTGTTCTAATGAGATGGATGAACATAGAACCTATTATACAGGGTGAAGTGAGTCAGAAAGAAAAAGTTAGATATCGTATTCTAATGCATATATATGGAATCGAGAAAAATGGTACTGAAGTATTTATTTACAGGGAAACAATGAAGAAACAGACATAGAGAATGGACTTATGTACAGGGGAGGGGAGGAGAAGGTGAGATGTATGGAAAGAGTAACATGGAGACTTACACTATCATATGTAAAATAGATAGCCAATGGGAATTTGCTGTATGGCTCAGGAAACTCAAATAGGGGCTGTATCAACCTAGAGGGTGGGATGGGGAGGGAGATGGGAGGGAGTTTCAAAAGGGAGGGGATATATGTGTACTTATGGCTGATTCATGTTGAGGTTTAACAGAAAACAGCAAAACTCTGTAAAGCAATTATCCTTCAATAAAAAATTAATAAATTAAAAAATAACGTATTCCAATATCAAACAGCAAACTTCAAAAATACAAAACTGCAATATTCGCACCAACCTAATAGCATCCATGTGGTTTTGGGCTAATGTCATAGCCTCACAGGTCTTCACTTGTCCTATCTGTGAAATTGGACAACAGATAGGTGTCTACCCAGGTGAGCTTGGGTCCCACAGATAATGTGTACAAAATACTTTGCACAGTGTTCAGTTCCTAATGGTGATAACCATTATCACCTAGAAAATATGTATATTGTCCTTTTTTGTTATAAGAAGTTTACTGCTTTTAAAAAATTAATTTTATTGAAGTATAGTTGATTTCCAGTGTTGCATTAATATCTGGTATCAGCCAAAGTGATTCAGTTGTACATAACTATCTATCTATATTCTTTTTCATATTCTTCTCCATTATGGCTTATCACAGGATATTGGATACTGTTCTCTGTTCTATATAGTAGGACCTTGTTGTCTACCTGTTCTATATAAAATAGTTTGCATCTACTAATCCCAAACCCTTAATCCGACCTTCCCCATTCCCCTTTCCCTTGGCAACCACAAGTCTGTTCTCTGTCTGGGAGCCTGTTTCTGCTTCATAGATAAGTTCATTTGTGGCTTCCCTGGTGGCTTAGATGGTAAAGCATCTGCCTGCAATGCAGGAGACCCGGGTTTGATCCCTGGGTCGGGAAGATCCCCTGGAGAAGGAAATGGCAATCCACTCCAGCACTCTTGCCTGGAAACTTCCATGGATGGAAGAGCCTGATAGGCTACAGTCCATGGGGGAGCAAAGAATCGGACACCACTGAGCGACTTCACTTCACTTTTAGATTCCACATATAAGTAATATCATATGGTATTTGTTTTTCTCTTTCTGACTTACTTCACTTAATATCTCTATGTCCATCCATGTTGCTGCAAATGGCTTTATTTCATCCTTTTTTATGGCTGAGACGTATTCCATTGTATATATACCATATCTTTATCCATTCATCTGTTCATGAATATTTAGGTTGTTTCCATGTCTTGGTTATTGTGAATAATACTGCTATGAATATAAGGGGTGCATGTTTAAGAAATTTACTCTAAACCACAACAGGATACAATACAAGGAAAAATAAAAGTAACCTATATCTGGGTAGAATGCTTGTGTATACAAACATATGACTACTCTTCCATTCAAGAAGAAAATGACCAAAAGTACAAAAAATGGAGAGTATGAGGCACCTGTTGCAAAAAAAAAAAAAAAAAAAGACTTGAGAAAGATATCATACTCATTGAATTTTCAAGATTTGATAGAAATAACAGCAAGAAAATCTTATTGGCAAAAGATGCTCAGAGGTATATGGCAAGTAATTTCCCCATGTAATAGAGGTGGCCTCATGGGATCCAAGAAGAATAGCTCAGGGATATAACCCATCAGCTTAATAGCTGAATAGCCCATTAGCACCATCTATTTTGGAGAGCAGAGGATTAGAAGTGAAGGTGAGCTATAGGGCAAAAGGCATTTCTTCTGGCAGATGTAGATTGAAGACATTTGGACACTAAGGGGGAATGCCCAGGGCTATGGGCATTTATACACAGCAGGAGGATTGTGATGGGCTTTTCCTTGAAGCAGCAGGTCTTTTGTTGAAGAAGCAGTTGATGAGCCATGAGCAGCCTCTCCCAGACCACACTGGTGCCATCGACCACGATGAAAAGATAGTATCAATAAGATTATCATTGGGAAACAGAAATAGAGACATAGCCACAGAGAACAAGCATACAGACACTAAGTGGGGAAGAGTGAGGCGGAATGAACTGGGAGATTGAGATTGACATACATACACTATTGATGCTATGTATAAAAATAGATAACTAATGCAAATCAACTATTTAGCACTGGGAACTCTATTCAGTTAGGCAATGGCACCCCACTCCAGTATTATTGCCTGGAAAATCCCATTGACGGAAGAGCCTGGTGGGCTGCAGTCCATGGGGTCGGGAAGAGTCGGACACGACTGAGCGACTTCACTTTCACTTTTCACTTTCATGCATTGGAGAAGGAAATAGCAACCCACTCCAGTGTTCTTGCCTGGAGAATCCCAGGGACGGGGGATCCTGGTGGGCTTCCGTCTATGGAGTCACACAGAGTGGGACACGACTGAAGCGACTTAGCAGTAGCATAGTGACTTAAATGGGAAGAAAATCCAAAAAAGAGGGGATATATGTATACATATAGCTGATTCAGTCTGCTGTACAGAAGAAACTAACACAACATTGTAAAGCAACTATACTCCAATAAAAATTAATTTAGAAACAAAGATAATGCTGAGACCACACTCCTCTTTAGGAGACTATCTATTACTTATACAAGAAAACATAGAAAGTAAATGACCAATGAGTCACGATTTAAACTCAACTGTTTGGCTAACAAATGCTAAAATAATAGATTTAAAAAATAGGAAAATTGTGTATAACTAACTAAAGCTGTGCATCAAATCAATTTTGAGATGTTTGAATAATTATTTTACCTGTGGTTGCAAAAGTGGCAACTTTAATTTTGAAAATAAATTATGTAATATTGTGGAGATTTTAAAAACTGTAACTAAAAACTTAGATAATACAAAAATAAAACCAGGATGTGAGAAGATAAATTGTGGTAATGTTTTCATTTTGTATCACAGGAAGCCAGTGAATACCGTTTTGTTCTTGATATTGATGAAACACTGGAAAATTAAATACTCTTCCAGATAAACTGTGGGTTATTAAATACATCAAAACTGAATTTATCAAATGCATCAGGAATGATGATGACAACACTGCATATTAAAAACCATGGAACCTGGCCAAAGCTGAAATTAAAAGCAAACTTACATCATAAAATACTATGATTAAAATAAGAAGGAATGAAGATATGCAATAAACAAAATAACAAATTAGTTCTAAAGAAAGGAGATATAGAAAGGATTAATGAAAATACAGACAGAAGTGAATGTAAGCAAAAATGGTAAGAATCTACATGAAAGACATTCCTCCTATTATATCACTGAGAATGATATTAGAGATGTTAATAAATTATGGAATTATGTTTGAGATTGCCTGATTTAAAATATTGAATATGTGGAAACCTCAAACTTAATTTTAGAGATTTCTGAGCAACTCAAAGAAATATGCTTCATATTTCAATATAGCTAAAACTTAAATGAAGTTTTCACCTAATCTTGAGAGTAGCTGAGATGATCTCCTGCTAAACAAAGTTCATGAGAGTTTCATGAACTTCACTTTGGGAGCCCATGAAAGTGAAAGTCACTCAGCTGTCTCCAACTCTTTGCGACCTCATGAACTGTAGCCTGCCAGGCTCCTTTGCTCATGGAGTTCTCCAGATCCGAATAGTGGAGTGGGTAGCCATTCCCTTCTCCAGGGGAATCTTCTCAACCCAGGGATCGAACCCAGGTATCTGGCATTGCAGGTGGATTCTTTATCATCTGAGTCACCAGGGAAGCCCCTTGGGAGCACATTAGCACAACTAACAGAGAAGGTCGTCATCTTACGAACAACTGGGGCTGCAGCATAATGAACGATTCTCAAACTTCAAGCTAAAAGATATATTGCCACGTCTTAAGACATAATAAAGAAATAGGCATTTAATTATCAGGACAGAAAAATCAGCATCAAGAACTATGAAGGAGGGGAGATTTTATTCATCCTACTTTCAAATTCACAAGTTTGCCTACCACAGTTGCATGGATGTTGACAAAAGATACAAAACCTATGGGTCAGAGACAAAAGACTGTGAATATCATGTTTGTAGCAGTTTTTCTTGTACCTCAAGTCCTAGGTGGGTAATGTGGAGTAGCCCGGGTAGGTGCTGTGTACACAGTGGATTCAAATATGAGGAATCTTGAATAAGAATACAAGTCTGTTGTAATGGACTGCACGCAAACCTGCCTGACCTTAGTGCCACAGCTAGACGTTATCTTTATTACGCCAAGCAGGAAATGCATCTGCCCTCTGCTCCAGAGGGAGGTATCATCTCTATCTTCCAAGGCTATTTGCTCTGCAACATCCTTGAAAAGATAATCCAGGACAAAGGCTGCCTGGCTCACAATATATACAGAAGTGAGGGAGACAACATGAAGAACTGTCTCTAAACATACATATATGCTCTAAATTGTAGGTGTTGACTTGTAATTGCTTTGCATCTTACCTGAAAAATGATGTAGCAGGCTAGAAAGTAGAAGTCAGCATTTATTGAAAAACATTTACTGATCCTTCCAAGTGACTCAGAAGAGTTCAGCCAGTAAGTCCAAGGGTTGATTATTTGAAATAATTTTTTAAGGAAAAATAATAACTGGACAACCTGTATCAAAAATGCAAAAATACAGAAGATTAGAAATTAAGAAAGGTATAAAACACAGATAAAGAGTTCACAAAAAATTATAAGAAAATACTATATTTAACTAAATTATAACATTGATGCACCATATGATTTTCTAAGAAAACAAAGATTACATAAAGTTTTGGCATTTAACTCCTCAATATTTCTGGAACAAACTTTAATACATGATATGATAGAGGCACTGCATTTTTATTTTTAAATATCAATACTCAAAATTTTTATAAATACTAATATAAGTGTATTATACATATTAATATTTTGCACTATTTTTTAAACCTTTTACTTTGTATTGAATGAATGAATGAGTGCATGCTCAGTCATGTCCGACTCTGCCATCTCATGGACTATAGCTCTCCAGGCTTCTTTGTCCATGGAATTTTCCAGGCAAGAATACTGGAGTGGGTTGCCATTTCCTTCTCCAGGGGATCTTCCCAATCCAGGGATTGAACCTGTGTCTCTGTGTCTCCTGCATCTCCTGCATTGGCAGGCAGATTCTTTTACCACTAAGTCACCTGGAAAGGCCCTTACTTCGTATTGTGTGTTGCTCAGGCGTGTTTGACTCTCTGTGACCCCATGAATTGTAGTCCACCAGTCTCCTCTGTCCATGGGATTCTCTGGGCAAGAATACTAGAGTGGGTTGCCATTCCCTTCTCCATACTTTGTATTGGGGTATAGCCAATTAACAATATTGTGATAGCTTCAGGTAAACAGCAAAGGGGCTCAGACATATATGTACAGATACCCATTCTCCCCCAAACTCCCCTCCCATCCAGGAGGCCACAAAATATTGGGTAGAGTTCCAATGTGCTATCCAGTAAGTTCTTATTGTTTATCCATTTTAAATACAGCAATGTGTACATGTCTATCCCATACTCCCTAACTATCCCTTTTTCTATCATTTCTTTTCAGATTCCACATATAAAGGATGTCACAGGATATTTCTGTCCTGTCTGACTTACTTCACTTAGCATGACATTCTCTAGGTCCATCCACGTTGCTGCAAATAGCATTATTTCATTCTTTTTGAGTTGAGTTGAATAATATTCCATTCAAACATGTTTTTCTAACATGTATTAGTATTAACATTTTAAATATTTTAAAAATATTCTTTTATCAAATTTCTCTAATATCTGATATTCTAAGCATCACCTACTTATAAAGCTCATCTTTAACTTATTTAAATAATAAAACCCTAAAATAAATGAAAATAGCATAACATTAGAGATAGTAAAAAAAAAAAAAAAAGGTCGCTAGTTTTATTTTGTAACTTTATTAACTGTCCATTCTGCCATAGAGCATAAGCAACCCATAACAATTCAGGCCCAGGAGCCTGAGTTCTGGGTAAGAGATCTGGTCACTAGATTTGAATGATTTGGGTCATGTTACTTTACCTCTAAACATGTCCGTACCCTAGTTTCATCCACTATAAAATAAAAATAATAACTGTTTGCATCTCTTATGATGATTAAATGAGTTAATAAATTTAAAGGATTAAAACAGTGTTTGGGACAAAGCAAATACTCAAAAGTATAAACTATTATTATTGTTTTACCATTTTTTATTTAGCACACCAAAACATAAATAAATATAGATGAGAAAAAAGGCAACCTATCTGAGAGGCTGAGTATATGGCTTTAATTGATGAGACACTTAGAAGCCTTTTAAGAAAAAACAAAGTCCCTAATGGAAAAAATTCTGGGAGACATAAGCAGGTGATATACCTACAGAAAAATGCAATGAAAAATAAAGTACTAAAATATTTAATATGACTAAACAGTGAAACTATAAATGATCAGATTTTTTATCATACTGCAGAGATTAAAATAGGTAGAAAAATGTATATGAAAAGTCTCAAATACATACTACTAAAAAAAATAAGCATAGAGGCATATCAACTTCCTGATGGAAATATGTCAATCTGGATCAAATCCTTAAGCCTTTTAAGAAAATATTCAACTACTCTAAATGTATTTCAATGATAAAATCAAATATGTTTGTGTTACATGTTCATCAGAATGTTATTTAAACAGGTAAACATCAAAAACAGCCTAAATGTCCAAAATGAAGCACTAGTTACTTGTATTATGGCACACTGGACTGTGAAGAAAGCTGAGCGCCGAAGAATTGATGCTTTTGAACTGTGGTGTTGGAGAAGACTCTTGAGACTCCCTTGGACTGCAAGGAGATCCAACCAGTCCATCCTAAAGGAGATCAGTCCTGGGTGTTCATTGGAGGGACTGATGCTGAAGCTGAAACTCCGGTAGTTTGGCCACCTCATGCGAAGAGTTGGCTCATTGGAAAAGACTGATGCTGGGAGGGATTGGGGGCAGGAGGAGACAGGGAGGACAGAGGATGAGGTGGTTGGATGGCATCACCAACTCGATGGACGTGAGTCTGAGTGAACTCCGGGAGTTGGTGATGGACAGGGAGGCTTGGTGTGCTGTGATTCATGGGGTTGCAAAGAGTCGGACATGACTGAGTGACTGAACTGAACTGATAGTAAACCAGGTGCAGGAACTGGGATGAGAGGAAGCTCAGGGCACCTGATTTAAGGAGTCACTCACTCTCAGGGTTGTGTCAATGCCTATACTGCCCCTGCGGACCTCTGAGAGTGAAAGTCTCCTTAAATTTTGCTACCAAGGTGCTTCTTTTGCCTCAACCTAGGCCTGGCACACCACTCCAGTACTCTTGCCTGGAAAATCCCATGGATGGAGGAGCCTGGTAGGCTGCAATCCTTGGAGTCACTAAGAGTCAGACACGACTGAGCAACTTCACTTTCACTTTTCACTTTCATGCATTGGAGAAGGAAATGGCAACCCACTCCAGTGTTCTTGCCTGGAGAATCCCAGAGACAGGGGAGCCTGGTGGGCTGCTGTATATGGGGTGGCACAGAGTCGGACACGACTGAAGAGACAGCAGCAGCAGCAGCAGGCCAGATTCTACAGATAGACATCATTTAAAATCATGCTATTAAAAACCATCTGATAAATTAGTTCAGATACTTATATATTTCTAATTCAAAATCCAGGCTAAACATGCTGCTGCTGCTGCTAAGTCACTTCAGTCGTGTCCGACTCTGTGTGACCCCATAGACGGCAGCCCACCAGGCTCCCCCGTCCCTGGGATTCTCCAGGCAAGAACCCTGGAGTGGGTTGCCATTTCCTTCTCCAATGCATGAAAGTGAAAAGTGAAAGGGAAGTCGCTCAGTCATGTCTGACTCTTCGAAACCCCATGGACTGCACCCTACCAGGCTCCTCCATCCATGGGATTTTCCAGGCAAGAGTACTGGAGTGGGATGCCATTGCCTTCTCCGGTCTCTACTGAAGCTTAAACACCTGATGAATTTGAATTAGTTTTCCAACTCATCAACTATAGAGCCTTCCACGAAGGCAAAGACTTGACCATATACATTTTGGTTTTTCCTTATGTGCATTGCATGTGTGGCCCAAGTTAGAATATTGCTAGGCATTAATTGATCATTACTCAGTTCAGTTCAGTTCATTTCAGTTGCTCAGTCATGTCCAGCTCTTTGCGACCCACATGTCCATCATGTCAGTAATGCCATCCAACCATCTCATCCTCTGTCATGCCCTTCTACTCCAGCCTTCAATCTTGCCCAGCACCGGGTCTTTTCCAACGAGTCAGTTCTTTGCATCATGTGGCCAAAGTATTGGAGTTTCAGCTTTAGCATCAGTCCTTCCAAAGAGTATTCACGACTGATTTCCTTTTGGATTGACTGGTTGGATCTACTTGCAGTCCAAGAGACTCTCAAGTTCTTCAGTACTACAGTTCAAAAGCAGCAATTCTTCAGCGCTCAGCTTTCTTTATAGTCCACATCTCAGATTCATACATGACTACTGAAAAAGCCATAGGTTCGACTAAATGGACCTTTGTTGGCAAAGTAATGTCTCTGCTTTTTAATATGCTGTCTAGGTTGACCATGCTTTTCTTCCAAAGAGCAAGCGTCTTTAAATTTCATGGCTGCAGTCACCACCTGCAGTGATTTTGGAGCCCAAGAAAATAAAGTTTCTTACTGTTTCCATTATTTCCCCATCTATTTGCCATGAAGTAATGGGACGGCAACTAAGATGCCATGATCTTAGTTTTTGAATGTTGAGCTTTAAGCCAACTTTTTCACTCTCCTCTTTCACTTTCATCAAATGGCTCTTTAGTTCTTCTTCAGTTTCTGCCAAAAGGATTGTGTTATCTGCATATCTGAGGTTATTTATATTTCTCCAGGTAATCTTGATTCCAGCTTGTGCTTCACCCAGCCTGGTATTTCTCATGATGTACTCTGCATATAAATTAAATAAGCAGGGTGACAATATACAGCTTTGACATACTCCTTTCCCGATTTGGAACCAGTCTGTTGCTCCATGTCAGTTCTAACTGTTGCTTCCTGACCAGCATACAGATTTCTCAGGAGGAAGGTCAGGTGGTCTGGTATTCCCATCTCTTTCAGAATTTTCCACAGTTCATTGTGATCCACACAAAGATTTTGACATAGTCAATAAAGCAGAAGTAGATGCTTTTCTGAAACTCTCTTGCTTTTTTGATGATTTCACAGATGTTGGCAATTTGATCTCTGGTTCCTCTGTCTTTTCTAAATCTAGCTTGAACATCTGGAAGTTCATGTTTCATGTACTGTTGAAGCCAGGCTTGGGAATTTTTAGCATAACTTTACTAGCGTATGAGATGAGTGCAACTGTGCTGTAGTTTGAACATTGTTTGGCATTGCCTTTCTTTGGGATTGGAATGAAAAATGACCTTTTCCAGTCCTGCGGCCACTGCTGAGTTTTCCAGATTTTCTGGCATATTGAGTGCAGCACTTTTACAGCATCATCTTTTAGCTCAACTGGAATTCCATCACCTCCACTAGCTTTGTTTGTAGTGATGCTTCCTAAGGCCCACCTGACTTCACATTCCAGGATGTCTGGCTCTAGGTGAGTGATCACACAATCGTGGTTATCTGGGTCATGAATACCTTTTTTTTTTTTTTTGATATAGTTCTTTTGTGTATTCTTGCCACCTCTTCTTAATGTCTTCTGCTTCTGTTAGGTCCATACTGTTTCTGTTCTTTATTTTGCCCATCTTTGCATGAAATATTCCCTTGGTATCTCTAATTTTCTTGAAGAGATCTCTAGTCTTTCCCATTCTGTTGTTTTCCTCTATTTCTTTGCATTGATCATGGAGGAAGGCTTTATCTCTCCACGCTACTCTTTGGAACTCTGCATTCAAATGGGCATATCTTTCCTTTTCCCCTTTCCCTTTCACTTCTCTTCTTTTCACAGCTATTTGTTAGGCCTCCTCAGACAATCATTTTGCCTTTTTGCAATTCTTTTTCTTGGGGATGTTCTTGATCAGTGCCTTCTATACAATGTCATGAACCACCATCCATTTTTCTTCCGGCACTCTGTCTATCAGATCTAATCCCTTGAATCTATGTGTCACTTCCACTGTATAATCATAAGGATTCATTCTTAAAATGTATTGCTTTCTGCCACAATTGTATAGACTTTTTAATCCAATAAGTTCTTTTTTTTTTTAATCTCTATTTCTCTTTTAATCTTCTGATAGCCATAATACGAGTGGAAGCTGGCCAGAAGTCAAGGGAAGACAAAGGGTCCTGTTGGCTTTTTAGCAGTTCCCATCATTCTGGACCATCACAGTGTGGAGGATGCTGAGAAATGGTGAGTTAGGTAGAAGGTCTTTGGGAAAACGTCTCCTCCCTCCACTGACTGCTGTCCTTGACTCTCATGTCCTGGGATTACAAGCAAAGTTTACTGCACAGGTGATATTGGGAATTTGCTAAACTAAAATTAGAGAGACAGGACATTAAAACTTAGTTGACAAAGAAGAGAAAGGGAATAGTCTTACCTCCCATTGTCAGGGTGTGTTAGAGAAAGAGGCATCTCTCTGAAATGTTCTCAGGAGGATGGCCTCTTGTCCAGGCAGCCATGTGTGTGCTCTCAGGCCTGTCTCCTGACAACAGGGATCCCCACTTTCCCTTTTTATTTTCCTCCTCTATTACTGGGAATGTCCACCCAACTGGTCCCATCAGTAGTTCAAGTCTGTTGTCTAGGGCAGGTGAGAACACATAATCCATAGTGTAAAAGCCAAGATTCTCTTAGTCACAAGGACACACCTGGAAACCTGCATGAAGTACCTGGGTCTTCCTGTGCATGATGACTTGGAAGCAGATGACAATAAACTCTGCAGGAATTTGAAGTGAGGGGCAAACTGATACACAAGAGGAAAGGCGTCTTATTGTCACCTCAAATTCCTAGAGAATTTGTCTTTAAGACTTTGACATTTATTTCTTGGTTCCTTCCTCAACCTCTATTTCTGTCTCACTTTTATATTTATATTTATGAGTTGATAAGGGAACTTTCAATTAATCCAAGAAATCTGCCTATGCTTTTAAAACAATAGAAGGTCACTAACCTTGTTCTGATGGAGAAGGCAATGGCACCCCACTCCAGTACTCTTGCCTGGAAAATCCCATGGATGGAGGAGCCTGGTAGGCTGCAGTCCATGGGGTCGCTAAGAGTCGGACAGGACTGAAGTGACTTAGCAGCAGCAGCAACCTTATTCTGAAAGGAATACTAATTAGTTGGCATATTTGCAATGAGCCTCACATTTTACTGATGGACATTGTGAAATATTTTAAAAATTCCGATGTCTATTTGAGCAACTGACCCAGAGATAGCAACTTATGTTCTGCCTCTCAGCTATCATGAAATGATACTTACAGTTATCAGTTTTGAAATTTAAGCTACCAGCTATGAATATGTTAGAATGTTCAACCCTCCTTCAGCAGTTATGATATTGAAAATAATGATGCATATGAAACAGGAACAGATGCCCAGACATAGAGAACAGATTTGTGGTTGCCAAGGGGAATTGGGTGTGGGAGAGAAGGATTGGGAGTCTGGGATTAGCAGATGCAAACTATTATATATGGAATGAATAAACCACAGGGTCCTACTACATAGCACAGGGAACTGTATTCAATAATCTGTAATAAACCATGATGGAAAAGCATATGAAAAAGAATGTACATAACTGAATCACTTTGCTGTACAATAGAAATTAACACAACATTGTAAATCAACTATACTTCAATTAAATAAACAAAAACAAACTGGGACTTCTCTGGTGGTCCAGTGGTTAAGACTTTGCCTTCCTATGCAGGGGGTGTGGGTTGGATCCCTGGTCAGGGAACTAAGATCCCACATGCCTCTTGGCCAAAGAAACCAAAAGATAAAACAGAAGAAATATTGTCACAAGTTCAATAAAGACTTAAAAAGTCATAATAGACTTTAAAAATCTGAAAATGACTTCTGATAACAGAAAGAAAAGGAAGCAATCATAAGGCATTTCTCTCTTGGGTTCCTGAACATGTGATGGGCCAGACTCTTGGCACCTGCTGTCCCCAGCTGTGGGGACGACAGTCTGGTACATCATCAGCTGTTCCACATCTTGCCCTCCAGGTACCGTTCTGATTCCCACTGACCCAAATGCTAGCAGGGCCAGTGCTCTGAGCATGCATTATGAATGGCATGCCCTGCTCATCCATCATCTGCATTCTCAGGCCACCTCTGCGGGTCAAAAGTAAGCAGCTTGACACTTGTAGAAAATAACTGCACCCATCCCCTTAGAGGCTGGCATTCCCTGGAATTATTTTGTTCAGTGCAGTTCTGGGCCTTCCCCTTGCCTCTTCTTGTCAAATGTAGCTTCCCTTCTTCCCAGCCAGCAAGGAAGTTTTGTAGTTGGAAATCTTCTGATAAACATAACATGCAACAAGAGAGAAAGAGTCAGAAGTCTTGATTCAGAGTTCTACTTGAGGATGTGAGCACATTTCTGCAATCTGGACCTGCATATTCATCTAATGAATTCAGTTGGGAAATTTGGCTCCCATCGCGACTTCCTAAAAGAGATGGAGTGCCAAGAGGGTGGCAGCTGACAGGGGAGGGACAGAATGCTGGAGAGTGGGCGAGACTAATTGGTCTTGTCACATACACAGATTAGATTATGTCTGCCGAGGACGAGGAGGGGGCAGGGGCCCCGAATCACTGTTTATACTGAGAAGATATACAGCCAAGTGTCCTCCTAGAACCAGAAGCAGGGATAGAAGCACAAGCCTCTTGACAAGAAAACAGGGGAACCTAAGTGTAAGGCAATTAAAAAAAAAAAGATACAATATTTTTCTTGTCAACTACATAAGGGAATTGAGACCCAGAATAGCAAAGTACAATCTGATTAGAATTCCAATCATTTTTGCTAATTCACAAAGGTCAGGATAGAACTTTACTTTGCTAGACAAGTCAATAGATTTTTAAAAAGAGGGCAAAAATTGCTGGAGTTGTGAGGGGTATTCTTTAAAGAAAGATCAACTTTTCAAGAAATTAGGAGTCACTTTTTAAAATGTAAATAACTAACATGATTAACTGTTTATGATTCTTCTCTGTCAAAGAATAAGGGAACTTAGAATCTCTAATATAAAATTACTGTTGTAATTCAAATTACTGTATGTTCTACAATGTAAAACTGCATTTTTAAGACAGTACTCTGCAAATCAAATTTATAGAACCCAGGCCTAAATGACCACTGTGTGCTGGTTAGTGACCAAAATTCCTAAAATGAAGAAAACCAGTGCCTTTTTTTTTAACCTATTTTATTTTATTTATTTATTTATTTTACCTATTTTATTTTTTACCTTCCTTTTTTTTTAACCTTTCTTCTTACCTATTTGTCCTCCTGCTCCATTTCTTCCCTTGTATCTTTCTTTTTTTAATTTATTTATTTTTTACTGGAGCTTAGTTGCTTTACAATTTGTTAGTTTCTGCTGTACAGCAAAGTGAATCAGCTATATGTATACATATACCTGTCTTTCTTCTTTTCCTGAGATACTTGGTCCCCTTTGGCATATTCCAATTCTTTCAATAAGAAAAATCATGAGAAAGAAGTAGAAAGTGTTTGTGTGTGACTAAAATATTCCCTTAAATTAGTGTGTCATTTCTATAACATAACCTTTTCTCTAGGCTCTGGAACTCAAAGGAAATACATATTTCCCCAAAGTCTTTATCTGTTGCCTCTGGCCAAGGATGACAGTGAAATCAGCCTTCCTGGGTTTGTCTTAACATTTTACATCGGATATCCCAAACTCCCTCATTATTAAACCCAGCTGTGAGCTAACTGATGGTCGCAAAATACAGTGTACTCTCTTTTTTACTGTTAAGAAAGCATACATAAGAGTCACAGCTTCCTGTAAGTAACCAAGTCTGTTCTGCAGTGTTAGTAAATAATCTGTGGATTTGTGATGGGAACTTCTTACTTAACACCTAGACCTGTTTGTCATATTGCGTGGCATCCGATAACTTAAAGCTTTTCCTCTAAAGAAGGTTTCGGAGGGTTTTCTCTGGTCAGTGAATCTTTCCAATTTTTTTTTTTCTACTTTCAGTCACTAGATATTTATTTTCTGTGAAATTGTAATTAGTGATATTCCTAGAAAGAATACTATTGAGTTTTGGATTACAACTCTCACACTCAAGTTCTGCACAGATGTTTCTAGAACGATGAATGCCATGATTACACAATGACCTTGAAGGTAAAATAGCACCAGTGATTGAATGTTGAGAAATGGCTGGCCTGTGAGCTCAAATGGGAACATTTCTTTCTGAAAGGATATTGGCCAGGAATCTTTAGCAGGGAGGATGCTTACGTCTGCTTTTAATGCAAGAGGGTAACTCTAGCTTCTAACCTTACATTTACAGGATCAGAGATGTTAAGGAGAGGATGGGAAAGAGTGTGCAGAGAAAGGTAGGGACCCTGAGGGTGACAGGGAAGGGTCTTTGAATGGCTATACAGCCGTGCCAAAAAGCAACAATTACAGGAACCAGATAACTTTGAAATAAAACATATAATTCTGAACTCATAGTTACAGAAAGCTCTTGGGCAAGATACAATAAAAACTAGTCCTTTTGATTTGTAAATTATTGGAATTGTTTGCAGACACTGTGGCCAGATACTGTTTGATTTTCAAGGCATCAGAGCTCTCTTAGAGACCTGAGTTCAGGAGAAGTTAGTCTCCCCTGTCCTGTGGTCTGGTCGTCTACTAAACTGGGGAGAGCACTCTAATCAATTGTTCTGAAAACCCCAGTTCAGTGCAAAGTGAATGACCTGGGTGGTCCCTTGATCTGTAAAACTCACCTGTGGTCATCCTGGTCATTATTCACATGGACTCATTTTTTGCACCCCAAAATAACATCTTTAGATTCCACTAGAAAAACAGTTTATGCTTTTGGTATTTACAAACAGTGATGATTGCTGCTAATACTATTGACCACTTATAATTGTGATAGTCTAATACATATCTGTCTATATATCTATCGCTTCACTTGATTCTCATGACAACTTTATGAAGGTAGCTATTGTTATTATCTCTGTAGTACCATGAGAAAACTTACTTTCAAGGGTTGAAAAGTCTCCAGGGTCCTAAGACAAATAAAACACACACCAAGATTCGAACCATCATCATTTTGACTATAAAGTCGTACAACTACCTTGCTTAACCTATTTTAGTTCATTTTCAAGGTTATTACATTGCCATTGTTTATGTCTAATACACAAAAAGGTAGAAGTTATAAAAATATTGGAATAAAATGAGTTAATCTTGTTTTACTATTATTCACTTGCAAATTTTTGCATTCCTGGTTACTTGTTGATGAATAGGTTCTTACCCAGGTAATGAAATCAGGTAAGATACCAATAGGGTCATAGGACTTTGCTTTGGTGCTTTTCTGTTTGTGTTATTCTCTAAAATATTCTGTAAGTGTTCTGAGGTCATCCTTCAGAGCTGTTCAGTTCAGTCGCTCAGTTGTGTCTGACTCTTTGTGACCCCATGAATTGCAGCACGCCAGGCCTCCCTGTCCATCACCAACTCCTGGAGTTCACTGACACTCATGTCCATCGAGTCAGTGATGCCATCCACCCATCTTATCCTCTGTCATCCCCTTCTCCTCCTGCCCCCAATCCCTCCCAGCATCAGAGTCTTTTCCAATGAGTCAACTCTTCGCATGAGGTGGCTAAAGTACTGGAGTTTCAGCTTCAGCATCATTCCCTCCAAAGAAATCCCAGGGCTGATCTCCTTCAGAATGGACTGGTTGGATCTTCTTGCAGTCCAAGGGACTCTCAAGAGTCTTCTCCAACACCACAGTTCAAAGCATCAATTCCTGGCGCTCAGCTTTCTTCACAGTCCAACTCTCACATCCATACATGACCACTGGAAAAATAGCCTTGACTAGATGGAACTTTGTTGGCAAAGTAATGTCTCTGCTTTTTAATATGCTATATAGTTGGTCATAACTTTTCTTCCAAGGAGTAAGCATCTTTTAATTTTTGTACTAAATTCCTACTGTTGTTTGTCTGAATAAAGGCAACTTTAGTCTTGATAAAACTCATAGCTAGGAATAGTTGTCAAAGTAACAACCTAAATGGTTGATCTCATGGCCTCCGCATCCTGTTCTTGTGATGACACTGCATTTTATGCTTTTTCAACTTTGAATTTTTCTGTCTTATTCTTTAGAAAACGATTTAAGTCAACTCAGAGAAAAGATACAATAGCAAGCATAATAATATTTTGGGAAAAGAATCAGCAAATAAGATATAAGGAAAAGAGAAGAATGCAGAGAGCCAAATGGCAGGATTAACTTCATTGTACAGTTAAACTATAAGTTTGCCTCTGAACTTCACTGACACCAAAGGAAGCATGATGAATTGTATTGTTATTATCTCTGGAAAGCATATGTTTTAGGAAATACAATTGATGTTTAGGAAATACAGCTGTATTATGCTGCTGCTGCTAAGTCGCTTCAGTTGTGTCTGATTCTGTGCGACCCTATAGACAGCAGCCCACCAGGCTCCACCGCCCCTGGGATTCTCCAGGCAAGAACACTGGAGTGGGTTGCCATTTCCTTCTCCAAGCTGTACTATGAACTCTCCTTTATTTTCACATTTTTATTATGTCCATTCCTCCCTATTCACTTTTCTAATTTGGCGGTGGGAGTGAGAAAATTGTTAGGTAGGACTCCTACATTTACAAACCCATATATTGCTGGAATTTCATTAACAGAAAAGTTGTTATAAAATAAGTGTTTTTGTAGATACAATGGTCATCTGAGTTAAATTCACCCATTCCAGTCCATTTTAGTTCGCTGATTCCTAGAATGTCAACGTTCACTCTTGCCATCTCCTGTTTGACCACTTCCAATTTGCCTTGATTCATGGACCTAACATTCCAGGTTCCTATGCAATATTGCTCTTTACATCATTGGACCTTGCTTCTATCACCAGTCATATCCACAACTGGGTATTGGTTTTTGCTTTGGCTCCATCCCTTCATTCTTTCTGGAGTTATTTCTCCACTGATCTCCAGTAGCATATTGGGCACCTACTGACCTGGGGAGTTCCTCTTTCAGTATCCTATCATTTTGCCTTTTCATACTGTTCATGGGGTTCTCAAGGCAAGAATACTGAAGTGGTTTGCCATTCCCTTCTCCAGTGGACCACATTCTGTCAGACCTCTCCACCATGACCCGCCCATCTTGGGTGGCCCCACATGGCATGGCTTAGTTTCATTGAGTTAGACAAGGCTGTGGTCCTAGTGTGATTAGATTGACTAGTTTTCTGTGATTATGGATTCAGTGTGTCTGCCCTCTGATGCCCTCTCGCAACACCTACCATCTCACTTGGGTTTATCTTACCTTGGATGTGAGGTATCTCTTCATGACTGCTATAGCAAAGTGCAGCCACTGCTCCTTACCTTGGACAAGGTCGCCCCTCCTGACCTTGAAGGTGGAGTAGCTCCTCTCAGCTGTCTTGCGCTGGTGCAGCCACCACTCCTTGGACATGGGGTTGCTCCTCTCAGGCAGGAATCCCTTAGAAGAAATGGATTAGCCATTATGGTCAACAAAAGAGTCTGAAATGCAGTACTTGGATGGAGTCTCAAAAATGACAGAATGATCTCTGTTCGTTTCCAAGGCAAATCATTCAATATCACAGTGATCCAAGCCTATGCCCCAACCAGTAACGCTGAAGAAGCTGAAGTTGAATGGTTCTATAAAGACCTACAAGACCTTTTAGAACTAACACCCGAAAAAGATGTCCTTTTCATTATAGAGGACTGGAATGCAAAAGTAGAAGGTCAAGAAACATCTAGAGTAACAGGCAAATTTGGTCTTGGAATACGGAATGAAACAGGGCAAAGGCTAATAGAGTTTTGCCAAGAGAATGCACTGATCATAGCAAACACGCTCTTCCAACAATACAAGAGAAGACTCTATGCATGGACATCACCAGATGGTCAATACCAAAATCAGATTGATCATATTCTTTGCAGCCAAAGATGGAGAAGCTCTATACAGTCAGCAAAAACAAGACTGGGAGCTGACTGTGGCTCAGATCATGAACTCCTTATTGCCAAATTCAGACTCAAATTGAAGAAAGTAGGGAAAACCACTAGACCATTCAGGTATGACCTAAATCAAATCCCTTATGATTATACAGTGGAAATGAGAAATAGATTTAAGGGCCTAGATCTGATAGATAGAGTGCCTGATGAACTATGGATGGAGGTTTGTGACATGGTACAGGAGACAGGGATCAAGACCATCCCCACGGAAAAGAAATGCAAAAAAGCAAAATGGCTGTCTGAGGAGGCCTTACAAATAGCTGCAAAAAGAAGAGAAGCTAAAAGCAAAGGAGCAAAGGAAAGATATGCCCATTTGAATGCAGAGTTCCAAAGAATAGCAAAGAGAGATAAGAAAGCCGTCCTCAGTGATCAATGCAAAGAAATACAGGAAAACAACAGAATGGGAAAAACTAGAGATCTCTTCAAGAAAATTAGAGATACCAAGGGAACATTTCATGCAAAGATGGGCTCGATAAAGGACAGAAATGGTATGGACCTAACAGAAGCAGAAGATATTAAAAAGAAGTGGCAAGAATACACAGAAGGACTGTACAAAAAATATCTTCATGACCCAGATAATCACGATGGTGTGATCACTCATCTAGAGACAGACATCCTGGAATGTGAAGTTAAGTGGGCCTTAGAAAGCATCCCTATGAACAAAGCAAGTGGAGGTGAATGGAATTCCAGTTGAGCTATTTCAAATCCTGAAAGATGATGCTGTGAAAGTGCTGCACTCAGTATGCCAGCAAATTTGGAAAACTTAGCAGTGGCCACAGGACTGGAAAAGGTCAGTTTTCATTCCAGTCCCAGAGAAAGGCAATGCCAAAGAATGCTCAGAATACCGCACAATTGCACTCATCTCACACACTAGTAAAGTAATGCTCAAAATTCTCCAAGCCAGGCTTCAGCAATACGTGAACCGTGAACTTCCAGATGTTCAAGCTGGTTTCAGAAAAGGCAGAGGAACCAGAGATCAAATTGCCAACTTCTGATGGATCATGGAAAATGCAAGAGAGTTCCAGAAAAACATCTATTTCTGCTTTATTGACTATGCCAAAGCCTTTGACTGTGTGGATCACAATAAACTGTGGAAAATTCTGAAAGAGATGGGAATACCAGAACACCTGACCTGCCTCTTGAGAAACCTATATGCAGGTCAGGAAGCAACAGATAGAACTGGACATGGAACAACAGACTGGTTCCAAATAGGAAGAGGAGTACATCAAGGCTGTATATTGTCACCCTGCTTATTTAACTTCTACGCAGAGTACATCATGAGAAATGCTGGGCTGGAGGAAGCACCAGCTGGAATCAATATTGCTGGGAGAAATATCAATCACCTCAGATATGCAGATGACACCATCGTTATGGCAGAAATTGAAGAGGAACTAAAAAGCCTCTTGATGAAAGTGAAAGAGGAGAGTGAAAAAGTTGGCTTAAAGCTCAACATTCAGAAAACAAAGATCATGGCATCTGGTCCCATCACTTCATGGCAGATAGATGGGGAAACAGTGGGAACAGTGTCAGACTTTATTTTTTTGGGCCCAAAATCACTGCGGATGGTCATTGCAGCCACAAAATTAAAAGACACTTACTCCTTGGGAAGAAAGTTATGACCATACTAAATGGCATATTAAAAAGCAGAGATATTACTTTTCCAACAAAGGTTCATCTAGTCAAGGCTATGGTTTTTCCAGTGGTCATGTATGGATGTGAGAGTTGGCCTATAAAGAAAGCTGGTCACCAAAGAATTGATGCTTTTGAACTGTGGTGCTGGAGAACACTCTTGAGAGTCCCTTGGACTGTAAGGAGATCCAACCAGTCCATCCTGAATACCCAGGAGACCAGTCCTGGGTATTCATTGAAAGGACTGATGCTAAAGCTGAAACTCCAGTACTTTGGCCACCTCTTGCGAAGAGCTGAGTCATTGGAAAAGACTCTGATGCTAGGAGGGATTGGGGGCAGGAGGAGAAGGGGATGACAGAGGATGAGATGGCTGGATGGCATCACCGACTCAATGCACATGAGTTTTTGTGAACTCCAGGAGTTTTGATGGACAGGGGGGCCTGGTGTGCTGCGGTTCATGGGGTTGCAAAGAGTGACTGAGTGACTGAACAGAACTGAACTGAAGTGTTTTTGTAAAAATAAATGAGTTAAAATATGAAGCTACATAATTTTGATTAATTCTCTTGGACTATCAATAGTAAAATCCACTAGATAACCGGTTGACAATTATGAAAAAAGAAGTAGTTATCTGTATACCGTGCAAATGATATGATGAGTAAAATTTGACAAAACAGAAATATTAGAAGCAATTTATACAATTTTCATCTCTCAAAATCTGACAGTGTTTAGTTCTGTCACTGGTTACATAGGGTGCAAAATAGAACACGGAATGGTGCTGAGAATTCTTGAAGAAGTCTCAAGATCAAAATATTGAAGAAACTTAACATCATGTATTTTGTTTTCCACGAAATCAAACTGCAAAGGCGTCCAAAAAAAAGTACTTTAGTTCTGAAAATGCGACTACCTAGAACCAGAGACCTCATCAGCCACTGCAGACAACACAGCATGGATTAGAGATGGCACATTTCAGTTGTCTCCTACAATATTTTTTTATCAAAATTTTACTTAACACTGAGCTTTTATCATTCCAGATTATAGTCAGCATTTTTTTAAACTTTGAATCATTAAATAAACCATAGTCTCATTATCTAGACTCCAACACTCCAACAAAATTATTTCTAGACTTCCTACGCATTATCCTTAATAAGTTTCTATTTATATCCCTTTGTAACACTTTTGAAATTTAAATGTGCTTTAATTTGTTTTAGATTTGTATTATGGATATTGTCTACAGAGAAAATACCATCACGTTATGGTTGAGAAGAAAATGGCAATAAGAGGAAGTCTAGGAAATATCCAGAAAACATTCACCAAAGTTCATGGAATTAGATAAATCAATTAGTTGAAAAAATTTAACTCAGTGATTTTGCTACCTGACACTTTTGATACACTTATCCCCTAATTTTGGAATAACTGATTTTAAATTTTGTATAATTTTACTTCACATCTACTTCTTTTTAAGAACAATCATGTTTATTCCCTATGAAGTAAATGGAAATGCTACTATTTGTATTGAGAAATACAAGTTCTGAAACTAGTACTTTTTTAAAATTCATTATCAGGGATAATGTTCTATACCTGTTCTAAGAAAATATACCAGCAAATTACATGTATTAATACCTTCTGGACAACATATGTAGATAATGCAAAAATGATACATCAAGCAAAATGATACATCAAGCAAAAATGATACTGGTGACATGACTTGCATTTTTAGAATCATTTCTTGATCACTAATAGCAATATGTGAACCGTGAAATTCCTGATGTTCAAGATGGTTTTAGAAAAGGCAGAGGAACCAGAGATCAAATTGCCAACATCTGATGGATCATGAAAAAAGCAAGAGAGTTCCAGAAAAACATCTATTTCTGCTTTATTGACTATGCCAAAGCCTTTGACTGTGTGGATCACAATAAACTGTGGAAAATTCTGAAAGAGATGGGAATACCAGAACACCTGATCTGCCTCTTGAGAAATTTGTATGCAGGTCAGGAAGCAACAGTTAGAACTGGACATGGAACAACAGACTGGTTCCAAATAGGAAAAGGAGTTCATCAAGGCTGTATATTGTCACCCTGTTTATTTAACTTATATGCAGAGTACATCATGAGAAACGCTGGACTGGAAGAAACACAAGCTGGAATCAAGATCGCCAGGAGAAATATCAATAACCTCAGATATGCAGATGACACCACCCTTACGGCAGAAAGTGAAGAGGAACACAAAAGCCTCTTGATGAAAGTGAAAGTGGAGAGTAAAAAAGTTGGCTTAAAGCTCAACATTCAGAAAACGAAGATCATGGCATCTGGTCCCACCACTTCATGGGAAATAGATGGGGAAACAGTGTCAGACTTTATTTTTCTGGGCTCCAAAATCACTGCAGATGGTGACTGCAGCCATGAAATTAAAAGACGCTTACTCCTTGGAAGGAAAGTTATGACCAACATAGATAGAATATTCAAAAGCAGAGACATTACTTTGCCAACAAAGGTTCGTCTAGTCAAGGCTATGGCTTTTCCTGTGGTCATGTATGGATGTGAGAGTTGGACTATGAAGAAGGCTGAGCGCCGAAGAATTGATGCTTTTGAACTGTGGTGTTGGAGAAGACTCTTGAGAGTCCCTTGGACTGCAAGGAGATCCAACCAGTCCATTCTGAAGGACATCAGCCCTGGGATTTCTTTGGAAGGACTGATGCTAAAGCTGAAACTCCAGTCCTTTGGCCACCTCATGCGAAGAGTTGACTCATTGGTAAAGACTCTGATGCTGGGAGGGATTGGGGGCAGGAGGAGAAGGGGACGACAGAGGATGAGATGGCTGGATGGCATCGCTGACTCGATGGACGTGAGTCTCAGTGAACTCCGGGAGTTGGTGATGGACAGGGAGGCCTGGCGTGCTGCGATTCATGGGGTCGCAAAGAGTCGGACATGACTGAGCGACTGATCTGATCTGATCTGAATGAAGAAGGCAAAAGGTTAGCTGGAAAAAGAAGATTCTGAAAAAGCATGAAAAATGTTTTCTGATCAGACATGCTACAATGTAGAGGAGGTGCTGGATTTGATCTATGTTGCCCAATCAAATAAGATTTCGTTGGAAAGAGACTGCTTTCCACTATCTACCAAAACTGGATTCCATTTACAACTTCAGGAAGGCAGGAACATCTGTCTTTTTAAGCATGTATCCAAGCATGGGCACAATGCCTGAAAAATAATAGTTATCCTATCAGTAATATTTATAAAGGAATGAAATTCAGATTTTGGAAAGTGAATGGAAGGACATTCCATTTCTCTGGAGGATTTTCTCTGCAGAAAATATGCTTCTGTTGAGAGATGGGAGGTCAGGGAATCCCAAGATAACCATGATGATCTATACCTTATGGTTTAGATTGTCTAGTTCAAGCTTTGTCTGTAAAGGTCAGATAATAAATACTTCGAAGGCCAGTCTTCCTTACAACTACTCCACTCTGTTGTTATAGTATAAAAACAACCATAGACAATAAACGAAAGAATTGGTATGGCTGGATTTGGCTCATTGGTGGGCCAGAGTTTCCCAACTCATGATCTAATTATGCATCACTTTCTCTCTACTACCTTTATTTATCAATACACTTTTAAAAATTTAAACAGTTTTCATATTTTTGATTTTGGTAAAGTATACATAACAAAAATTTACCTTTTAAACCATTTTTTAATTCAGCATTTCCAATATAACTTTTTAAAAGTTTTATTTATTTTAATCAGAGGATAATTACTTTACAATATTGTGATGGTTTTTGCCATACATCAACATAAGTCAACCACTGGTAAGTACACAGTTCAGCAACATTAAATGCATCAGCATTTTTGTGTAAAGACCAATCTTATTCATTTCCAGAGCTTTTTCATCATCCCATACTGAAACTCTTTATCAGTTAAACAATAATTCCCCATACCCATCTCCCTCCAGCCCCAGGACCACTGTTTCACTTCTGTCTATGAATTTACTATCTGTACTTCACATATGTGGACTCATATAATATTTGTCCTTTTGTATCTAGCTTATTTCACTCAGTATAATATCTTCAAGATTCATCCATTTAGTAGCACACATCAGAATTTAATTTTTTCGGTAGGATTTATTTTTTAGAGAAGTTTTAGGTTCACAGCAAAACAGAGAGAAGTATAACAATTTCCTATATACCCCTGACCCTGCACAGGCACCGCCTCCTCCATTATCAACATCCCCTATTAGAGTGGTACATTTGTTACAACTGATGAACCTACACTGATAAATCGTAATCACCCAAGAGAGAAATAATTTCTCTCTTGACCTTATACATTCTATGGGATTAACAAACTTTGGATAATATGTGTCCAATACTTTTACTGCCCTAAAAATCTCCCTACTCTGCCTATTCATCCTTCCCTGTCTCATTCCCTAGTGACCACTGATACTTTTACTGCATCCTTAATTTTGCCTTTTCCAGAATGTTATATGGCTTCCTGGTGGCTCAAACAGTAAAGCATCTGCCTGCAATGTGGGAGACCTGGGTTCAATCCCTAGGTCGGGAAGATCCCCTGGAGAAGGAAATGGCGACCCACTCTAGTACTCGTGCCTGGAAAACCCCATAGATGGAGGAGTCTGGTGGGCTACAGGCCATGGGGTCGCAAAGAGTCAGACAGCACTGAGTGACTTCAATTTCAGAATGTTACATGGTTGGATTCATAAAATATGTGGCCTTTTCAGACTGGCTTCTTTTATTTAGTAATTAGCATTTATGGTTCCTCCATGTCTTTTCATGACTTGATGGCTCACTTCTTTTAGTGTTGAATAATATTCCATTGTCTGAAGTTACCAATTTATTTATCCTTTCACCTACTAAAAGACATTTTTGTTGCTTTCAAGTTTTAGCAATTACAAATAAAGCTGTTACAAACACCTCATCTCACATGCTAGTAAAGTAATGCTCAAAATTCTCCAAGCCAGGCTTCAGCAATATGTGAACCATGAACTTCCAGACGTTCAAGATGGTTTCAGAAAAGGCAGAGGAACCAGAGATCAAATTGCCAACACCCACTGGATCATTGTAAAAGCAAGAGAGTTCCAGAAAAACATCTATTTCTGCTTTATTGACTATGCCAAAGCCTTTGACTGTGTGGATCACAATAAACTGTGGAAAATTCTGAAAGAGATGGGAATACCAGGACACCTGACCTGCCTCTTGAGAAATCTGTATGCAGGTCAAGAAGCAACAGAACTGGACATGGAACAATAGACTGGTTCCAAATAGGAAAAGGAATATGTCAAGGCTGTATATTGTCACCCTGCTTATTTAACTTATTTGCAGAGTACATCATGAGAAACGCTGGGCTGGAAGAAGCACAAGCTGGAATCAAGATTGCCAGGAGAAATATCAATAACCTCAGATACGCACATGACACCACCCTTATGGCAGAAAGTGAAGAAGAACTAAAGAGCCTCTTGATGAAAGTTGAAAAGGAGAGTGAAAAAGTTGGCTTAAAGCTCAACATTCAGAAAATGAAGATCATGGCATCCGGTCCCATCACTTCATGGCAAATAGATGGGAAAACAGTGGCTGACTTTATTTTTTGGGGGCTCCAAAATCACTGCAGATGGTGATTGCAGCCATGAAATTAGAAGATGCTTACTCCTTGGAAGGAAAGTTATGACCAACCTGGATAGCATATTAAAAAGCAGAGACATTACTTTGCCAACAAAGGTCTGTCTAGTCAAGGCTATGGGTTTTCCAGTAATCATGTATGGATGTGAGAGTTGGACTATAAAGAATGCTGAGCACCAAAGAATTGATGCTTTTGAACTGTGGTGTTGGAGAAGACTCTTGAGAGTCCCTTGGATTGCAAGGAGATCCAACCAGTCCATCCTAAAGGAGATCAGTCCTGAGTGTTCATTGGAAGGACTGATGTAGAAACTGAAACTCCAGTACTTTGGCCACCTAAAGCGAAGAGCTGACTCACTTGAAAAGACCCTGATGCTGGGAAAGATTGAAGGTGGGAGGAGAAGGGGATGGCAGAGGAATAGATGATTGGATGGCATCACTGACTCAATGGACATGAGTTTGAGTAAAGTCTGGAGTTGGTGATGGGCAGGGAGGCCTGGCGTGCTGCAGTTCATGGGGTCACAAAGAATTGGACACGAATGAGCAACTGACCTGAACTGATAAACACCTATGTTCAGGGTTTTGTGCAGACATAAGGTTTCAGCTCCTTTGCTGGATCACATGCAAGAGATATGCATAATTTTGTAAGATACTGCTAAACTGTCCTCCAAAATGCTGTACCATTTTGCATTCCCTTCAGGTATAAATGAGGGTTCCTCTTGCTCCACATCCTCAGTATTATTTCGTGTTTCCAGTGTTTTGGATTTTAGCCATTCTAATAAGCATGTAATAGTATCTCACTATTGTTTTAAGTTGTATTTCCCTAACAACACACGATGTGGATTCTCTTTTCATATGCTTGTTTTCCATCTCTATGTATTCTTTGGTTGGGTGTCTGTAAAGTTTTGAGTCCATTTTTTAATCGAATTTTTTCTTATTGTTGACTTTATAAAGTTATTTGCATATTTTGAATATGCAAAGGTGTATCTTTTGCAAATATGTTATTTAAATCTGTAGTTTGTCTTTCCATTTTCTCAATCCTGGACTTTTCATAGAATTTTACATAAACATTCCATATATGTTTCAAGTGTCCCATGAAAAATTCAGGGAAAATGCACTTTTGGGTAAGGGTAGGACACTACTCTGGAGCCAGTACAGAGAGATCAGTAATAACAAGTGAAGATCACATATGAAAATAGAAGTCACAAGAGTAAACTCAGGTTGCAATGTCCAACTGTCACATTTTGCTAATGCCAGCTTTGAAGATTTTTCTTGGGCATAGCAGCACTCTGATGTGATAGCAGAAAAGTTTATTAAGGTTCTTGGGTCTGGTGAAATTGAATAAGCACATTTTTCCACTGAACGCAGCTATAGAACGTAGACAGAATGCATGAGCAGCTCTTTGGGAAATCTGAAAAGTAAACAGTAGCAGGCAAATTAGAAGATCAGAATTCTAAGAGCCACTAAACCACCAATAACTTATTATTTTCTGTCTCTGATACTTCCAAACCTGATCTCAATGCAGCCTGCAAGCCAGAAGTAGGAATTCTTGCAGGCTGATAGAGTTTCAGAAGAAGCTCTCAGATTTTGACTCAGAAGATGAGAAAGGGGTCTTCTAATGGTCAGAGGGAATGGGATTTAAAAAAAAAAACAACTTATGTGTTGTTTTCTTTTTATCTTTCCCTCTTCCCCTAGTTCTCAAGTGATCTAGTACTACTGATGATGACAATGGAAACAATAGCTTCAATGATGGTTTGTGTGCGTGCCTGCTAAGTTGCTTCAGTTGTGTCTCACTCTTTGCGACCCCATGGACTGTAACCCACAAGGCTACTCTGTCCAGGGGATTCTCCAGGCAAGAATACTGGAGTGGGTTGCCATGCCCTCCTCCAGGGGATCTTCCCAACCCAGGGATCGAACCCGAGTCTCTTGTGTCTAACGTGCATTGGCAGGAAGGTTCTTTACTACTAGCATCGACTGGTGAAGCCCAAAATGATGATTTGGGGACACACAGTGGGCAATTTGAAGCTTCCTTGCAAATCAGAAGAACTGAGGACCTAAGAGTGTTGGAGGGGGAGTGCCTATTGCTTTTCCCTCTCTTTTTTCCTGCTGCATCTAGACTCAGGACGTGACTACAGGTGCAAGCTGTACATGATAGAACTGGTAAAATAAAGTCCAATCTTTCTGGCTAAACTAAAAAGAGGAGTCACAGAGAAACAGAAAACATTCCAGGGATGTCAAAGAGAAGAAAGAGTCGAAGGGTAACCAGGAAAAAAAAAATTAGTCTATTAACTATTGGGTATACTCCCAGTTGGAGAAGGAAATGGCAACCCACTCCAGTGCTCTTGCCTGGAGAATCCCAGGGACGGAGAAGCCTGGTAGGCTGCAGTCCATGGGGTCGCACAGAGTTGGACACGACTGAAGCGACTTGGCAGCATACTCCCAGTATGCCCATGTAGAGCTTTGACAGAAACAGTGTTCCATTGACTTTGAGAACTGAACTACAAGATAGATCACTACCCAGAAGTAAGAACGGCCACAGGGTGGCACACACAGGTGAAGTGAAAGTGTTAGTCACTCAGTCCTGGCTGACTCTTTGTGATCCCATGAGTTGTAGTCCACCGGGCTCCTCTGTCCTTGGAATTCTCCAGGCAAGAATACTGGAGTGGGTAGCCATTCCCTTCTCCAAGGGATCTTCCCAACCCAGGGATCAAACCCAGGTCTCCTGCCTTGCAGGCAGGTTCTTTACCATCTGAGCCGTCAGGGAAGCCCACACACATAGGACAAATACAAATAATACTGCAAAGGAATTGATGGAGGAAGTGACATTGGGACCATAATTCCCATAAAGCTTATCAGAACTTGCAATCTGAAAAACGTCAGTTCAATTGCCTGCTAAAACAAAAAATAGCAACAGTCTCCAAAGAGTTAAACAAGACCCAGAGAATTCTAGCATGGCATTCAAATGTCCAGGATGCAATCCAAAATTACATGGCATATGAAGAACCAGGAAATGTCAATTTGTGTGAAAAGGCAACAAAGGGATGCCAACACTGAGATGACACAGATGTTTGGGATTATCTAACAAAGACTTTAAAGCAACTATTTAGAAAATTCTACAGGAAGTAAGGTCAAAGACTATTAAAATGAATGGAAAAAGATAAGTCTCAACAAAGAAATAAAAAATAAATAAAAACCAGGGAATTATAGAATGGAAAAAAGGTATTTAAAGTTTGAAACTTACTGGACAGACTCAATACTGATAGGAAATAACAAAACAAGAAGTGAACTTGAAGATGCGTAATAAAAATTATCTAATCTGAATGATAAAGTGGGAAATGATTGCAAATTATGACCGGAACCTCAAGGATTTGTGGTGCATTGCCAAAAGCTTTAAATTTTGTATCATCAGAAACATAAAAGGAGAGGGAAGAAAGCATTATTCTGGGAAAGATCTGAAGAAATAGTGGCAGAAAACTCCCCAAATTTAGGGAAAGATATACCCTTACAGATTCGAGAAATGCAACCATCCTTAAACAGAATATACCCAAAGAAATTCCCACACAGACATATCATACTTAAATTCTTCAAAACTAAAGAAAAAATCTTGTATTTTTATAGAAAATATTGCATTATTTATAGGGCAACAATGATCTGAATGATCATATTTGTGATCAGAAACAAAAATTGGAATCTGGAAGGAAGTAGAATAGCACTTTCAAAGTGCAGGGAGGAAATAAAACGCCTAGAATTCCATATCATGCAAAAATATCATCCCTAATTGAAAGTGAGACAGAGACATTAACAGATAAAGGAAAATTGAAAGAATGCAGCGTCAACAGACCTGATATAAAGGATCTGCTAAAGCAAGTTCAACAAAGTAAAGGAAGTGATATGAGAGGGGAAGTTGGATGGTAGGGAGTAAATTAATCACAATAGAAGGAAAATAGTTTGGTAAGGGTAACATACTGTTCTCTTGAATTTTTTAAAAATATGTTTGATAGCATAAAGCAAAAATTATAACACTGACTTATATGATTTTCAGTGTATGCAGAATGCAATACATAAGATATTATATCATAACTGGGAGGGGAGCACAGGACCCTAAATGGCTGTTAAGTTTCTACATTCTATGTGAAGCAATAAACTACTGATTTTAAGTTGACTGAGAAAAGTTAAGCATGTATATTATAATCTCTAGAGCAACCACTAAAATCCTGTACAAAGAAATAGGTTGAAAAGAAAGTAAAACAGAATACTAGAAATAGTCATCAAATAACTTCAAAGAAGCAGGAAATGGAGAAACAGAGGAACAAATAATAGAAGAAATAAATATAAATCAATTAATAAAATTGTAGACCCAATTCCAAGCATACCAAGAATTATACCCGACAAAAATGGCCTTAAAATGCTAACTAAAAGAAATTAGGTTTGCAATGCTGGAGAAGACTCTTGAGAGTCCCTTGGATAGCAAGCAAATCAAACCAGTCAATCCTAAAGAAAATCAATCCTAAATATTTCTTGGAAGGACTGATGCTGAAGTTGAAGCTCCAGTAATTCTTTGGCCACCTGATGAGAAGAGCCGACTCATTGGAAAACATCCTGCTGCTAGAAAACACTGAAGTCAAAAGGAGAAGTGGGCAGCAGAGGATAGATGGTTGTATAGCGTCACTGACTCAATGGACATGAGTTTGAGCAAACTCCAGGAGATAGTGAAGGACAGGGGAGCCTGGTGTGTTGTAGTGCATGAGGTCGCAAAGAGTCAGATGTGACTTAGCAAATAAACAACAACAAAAAAAGAGATTAGAATGTATTTTTTCATTAATTAATTTTTTATTGAAGGATAATTGCTTTATAGAATCTTGCTGTTTTCTGTCAAACCTCAATATGAATCAGCCATAGGTATACATAAATCCCCTCCCTTTTGAACCTCCCTCCCATCTCCTGCCCCATCTCCCCCTCTAAGTTGATACAGAGCCCCTGTTTGAGTTTTCTGAGCCATACAGCAAATTCCCCCTGGCTATCTATTTTACACATGGTGATGTAAGTTTCCATGCTACTCTCTCCAAACATCTCACCCTCTCCTCCCCTCTCCCCATGTCCATAAGTCTCTTCTCTGTTTTTCCATTGCTGCCCTGCAAATAAATTCTTCAGTACCATTTTTCTAGATTCCGTACATATGTGTTAGAATACAGCCTGACTCATTCCACTCCGTATAATAGGTTCTAGGTTCTTTTTTTTTAAAAAAACATGACCGAACTTTATGCTGTTTATAAAGAATTACTTTAGATATAATTATAGAGATTGATTAAAAGTAAAAGGACATGAAAAGATACACCATACATGTATAAATGTAAAGGAAGTTGGAATGACTATACTGATGTCAGACAAAATAGACTTCAGAGCAAATAAACTTAGCAGACACAAAAAGGAACATTACATAATGGTGAAGTAAATTTACCAAGAACACATAACAATCTTAAATATTTATGTGCCAAAGCACAGCCTCAGAATGCATGAAACAAAAAGGAGAGAACTGAAGGGATGAGAAGACAAATTCAGAACTG
Source organism: Bos taurus (assembly GCF_002263795.3). Classification (NCBI taxonomy): domain Eukaryota; kingdom Metazoa; phylum Chordata; class Mammalia; order Artiodactyla; family Bovidae; genus Bos; species Bos taurus. The sequence goes on along the minus strand of NC_037344.1, from coordinate 8,612,558 downwards.
TAGCTTGAGATTTCAACACTGTTGTCTCAGTAATTATGAGAATGAGTAGATGGAAAATTAGCAAGGATACAGAAAAACTGAAAAGCATCATCAACCACTAGATCCACTGACTTTTACAAAACCCATGATAATACGTTTTTTTCCAAGTTCACTTGGAATATTGACCAAGATAAACCATGTATCCCAGGGATTCAGTTCAGTTCAGTCACTCAGTCGTGTCTGACTCTTTGCGATCCCATGAATCACAGCACGCCAGGCCTCCCGTCCATCACCAACTCCCAGAGTTCACTCAAACTCATGCCCATCGAGTCAGTGATGCCATCCAGCCATCTCATCCTCTGTCGTCCCCTTCTCCTCCTGCCCCCAATCCCTCCCAGCATCAGAGTCTTTTCCAATGAGTCAACTCTTCACATGAGGTGGCCAAAGTACTGGAATTTCAGCTTTAGCATCATTCCTTCCAAAGAACACCTAGGACTTATCTCCTTTAGAATGGACTGGTTGGATCTCCTTACATTCCAAGGGACTCTCAAGTCTTCTCCAACACCACAGTTCAAAAGCATCAATTCTTCAGCACTCAGCCTTCTTCACAGTCCAACTCTCACATCCACACATGACAACTGGAAAAACCATAGCCTTGACTAGACGGACCTTTGTTGGCAAAGTAATGTCTCTGCTTTTTAATATGCTATCTAGGTTGGATTAAACAAGTGTTAACAAATACAAAATCATTAAGACCAGATAGAGTATTTTGTCATAATCTGCCTGTAGTGCAGGAGAACTGGGTTCTATCCCTGGATCAAGAAGATCCCCTGGAAGAGGAAATTGCAACCCACTCCAGTATTCTTGCCTGGAAAATCCCATGGAGAGAGAAGCCTGATGTGCTACACTCCATGGGGTCACAAAGAGTCAGACATGACTGAGCAACTAACAGTTTGTTTTTCAGAGTATGTTCTCTAATCAAAATGGAATTAGATTGGAAATGGATAACAGAAAGCTAACAGAAAAATTTCAAAACACTTGAATATTCAGTAAGACATTCCTAAATAATCCATACTTCAAAGAAGAATTCCTAAGGAAAAAAAGATAATATTTGAACATATCAAAATTTGTGAGAGAGAGAAAATAGTACTCAGCTGTACATTTATATTGGAGAAGGCAATGGCAACCTACTCCAGTACTCTTGCCTGGAAAATCCCATGGATGGAGGAGCCTGGTAGGCTTCAGTCCATGGGGTCGTGAAGAGTCAGACACAACTGAACGACTTCACTTTTACTTTTCACTTTCATGCACTGGAGAAAGAAATGGCAACCCACTCCAGTGTTCTTGCCTGGAGAATCCCAGGGATGGCAGAGTCTGGTGGGCTGCCATCTATGGGGTCGCACAGAGTCGGACACGACTGAAGTGACTTAGCAGTACATTTATATCATTCAGTGCTTGATTTGAAAAAGAAGGAATGTTTAAAATTAATAATACACTTCTACTTTAATGAAAAGAGCAAAATAAACTCATAACAAACAGAAAGAATAAAATAAGAAAGAGAAAAAAATCAATAAAATTGAAAACAACAAGCAGTAGAGAAAAAAAAAAAAAAAAACCCAATGAAACAACAAGGAGTTTCTTTGGGGAAAAAATCAGTTAAGTTGATATAACTCTACTAAGACTAACAGAGAAAGCACAAAGATCCAAATTACTAATAAGGGTGCAAAGACATTATATCACCATAGACTGTGAAGACATTAAGAGAAAACTGTAACAAGTCTATATATATATAACTTTGAGAACTTATATGAAATTATACAAATTCTTGACAAACTAACTCCCAAGAATTATCAAGTGGAAACAGATAAGCTGAGTCACTCTAGAACTATTGAAGAAATTAAATTCATATTTTAAAACCTTCCAGAAAGGAAATTTTAGGGCTCACCTGATCTCCCTGGAGAAAGTCTTACCAAACATTTAAGGAAAAAGTAAAACCAATTCTGAACAATCTCTAAAATAAAATAGAAGATAGAATACTTCATAACGTGTTCTGGAAGGCCAGAACCTCCCTGATGAAATTAGATGAATAGCAAGAAAAGAAAATTACAGAAAAATATCCCTCATTAAAATAGGTTTAAAATCCTCAACAAAGTATAGTACAAACACCACACCACAACCTTGCAGGAGATCAGGGCTGTTTCTGTATTTTAAAAGTGATTGGTATAATGCATGTTAAGTTTAAGGAGAAAACCAATATGATTATTCATGATTATTAATTATTGAATAAAAAACCTTTGACAAAACTCCATGATAAGAACTCTCAGTGAACTGGGAGTAAATTAGAACTTTTTGCATCTTGATAAAAAACATCTACAAAAAACCTATAGCTAATTTCATATTTGGTAAAAGACTGACTGCTTTCCAAGATTGAAAAGCAAAGAATTTCTACTCTTTCTAATGACATTCAGTATTAAACTACAAGTCCTGGTTAGCTTAATAAGAAAAGAAAAAACTTAAAGCCACACAGATATGGAAAAGAAAGAAAGAAAATTGCCTCTATACTCAGATAATATGACTGCATATGTAGAAAATCCCATGGAGTATATTTTTTAAATTTCCTAAAAATTATGTTTTTAGCAAAGTCACAAGCCAGAAGGCAGCACAGAGAACAATTGTATTTCCATATCTATGCTGCAGTCCATGGGGTCGCACAGAGTAGACACGACTGAGCGATTGAACTGACTGATGTAATAAACAGTTTGTTGCTGTTGCTGTTGTTCAGCTGCTTAGTCATGCCCAGCTCTTTTTCGACCCTGTAGATTGTAGCCCACCAGGCTCCATGGGCCTTGGATTTTCCCAGGCAAGAATACTGGAATGAGTTGCCATGCCCTCCTTCAAGTGGTCGTCCCAACCCAGGGATCGAACTCACATCTCCTGAACTGGCAGGCAGATTCTTTACCACTGAGCCACCAGGGAAGCCCAATAAACAGTTAAAAATCGTAATTTAAAAATTAAAACATGAACTCCGACTCCAATAAATGAAATGCCTTAATGTGGGCTTCCCTGGTGGACACCTCACCCTGGGTCCACATATCCATTCCCTACATCTGTGTTTCTATTCTCATGCTGTGAATAGGCTCATTTGTGCCGCTTTTCTAGATTCCATACATGTAGGATGCTTGTTTCTCTCTTTCTGATTTACTTCACTCTGGATGACAGACTCTAGGTCAACCTACATCTCTACAAATGACCCAATTCCATTCCCTTTTATGGCTGAGTAATATTCCATTGTATATATATATATATATATATATATATACCACATTTTCTTATCCATTCATCTCTCTGTTGATGGACATTTAGGTTGCTTCCATGTCCTATGTTCAGAGTCCTTTTTTTTTTTTTTCATAATGGTTCCAAGCTGGACTGGAAGCAGACAAAAGTCCTTCAACAGGTGAAGGTAAATGAATAAACAAATGGAGGAACACTGAGAATTTACTATTACCAATGAAGAGGAATGAACTCTCAACACAGACAATATATATATATTGTCCAAAGGAATTATGCTGAGGGAAAGCAGTCTCAAAAGTTTCTATGTAGTATGATTCTGTTTATATGGCATTCTCAAAAAGACAAACTAGAGTCTTTGAAAAGATTTGATTTTCGAGGGATAGGATGATGGTATGTTTTAATGCTCAAAATCCTTCAAGCTAGGCTTCAATCGTACATGAACTGAGAAATTCCAGATGTATAAGCTGGATTTAGAAAAGGCAGAGGAACCAGAGATCAAATTGCCATCATTCACTGGATCATAGGAAAAGCAAGGGGATTACCAAAAAAAAAAAAAAAACTGCTTCTGCTTCATTGACTACACTAAAGCCTTTGACTGTGTGGATCACAACAAACTGTTGAACATTCTTAAAGAGTTGGGAACACCTTATCTGCCTCCTGAGAAAACTGTAGGCAGGTCAAGAAGCAACAGGTAAAACTGGACATGGAACAATGGACTGGTTCAAACTTGGAAAAGAAGTACACAAAGAAAGCTGTGGTACATATACACAATGGAGTATTACTCAGCCATTAAAAAGAATACATTTGAATCAGTTTTAATAAGGTGGATGAAACTGGAACCTGTTATACAGAGTGAAGTAAGCCAGAAAGAAAAATACCAATACAGTATACTAACGCATTTATATGGAATTTAGAAAGATGGTAACAATAACCCTGTGTACGAGACAGCAAAAGAGACACTGATGTATAGATCAGTCTTATGGACTCTGTGGGAGAGGGAGAGGGTGGGGAGATTTGGGAGAATGGCATTGAAACATGTATAATATCATATATGAAACAAGTCGCCAGTCCAGGTTCGATGCACGATACTGGATGCTTGGGGCTGGTGCACTGGGACGACCCAGAGGGAGGGTATGGGGAGGGAGGAGGGAGAGGGTTCAGGATGGGGAGCATGGGTATACCTGTGGCGGATTCATTTTGATGTTTGGCAAAACTAATACAATATTGTAAAGTTTAAAAATAAAATAAAATTTAAAAAAGAAAAAAAAAAAAAAAAGGCTATATATTGTCACTCTGCTTATTTAACTTACATGCAAAGTATATCATGTGAAATGCCAGCCTGGGTGACTCAAGCTGGAATCAAAATTTCTGGGAGAAATATCAATAACCTCAGATGTGCAGATGATATCACTCTAATGGCAGAAAGTTCAGAGGAACTAAAGAGCCTCTTGATAAGGGTGAAAGAGGAGAATGAAAAAGCTGGCTTAAAACTCAGCATTCAGAAATGAAGATCATGGCATCCAGTCTTACCATTTCATGGCAAATGGATGGGGAAACAATGGAAACAGAGACAGAATTTATTTTCTTGGGCTCCAAATCACTGCAGATGGTGATTGCAGCCATGAAATTAAAAGACGCTTACTCCTTGGAAGAAAAGTTATGATCAACATAGACAGCATATTAAAAAGCAGAGACATTACTTTGCCAACAAAGGTCCATCCAGTCAAAGCTATGATTTTTCCAGTAATCATGTATGGATGTGAGAGTTGGACTATAGAGAAAACTGAGCACCAAAGAATTGATGCTTTCGAACTGTGGTGCTGGAGAAGACTCTTGATATTTCCCTGGACAGCAAGGGGATCCAACCAGTCAATCCTAAAGGAAATCTACACTGAATAATCATTGGAAGGACTGATGCTGAAGCTGAAGCTCCAAGGCTTTTGCCACCTGATGTGAAGAGCTGACACGCTGGAAAAGCCATTATACTGGGAAAGATTGAGGGCAGGAGGAGAAGGGGTCAGCAGAGGATGAGATGGTGGGATGACATCAACAACTCAGTGGACATGAGTTTGAGCAATCTCTGGGAGAAGTGAAGGACAGGGAAGTCTGTCATTCTGAAGTCCATGGGGTCACAATATGACACGCTTAGCATATGAACAAAAAAGACAGGTTAACAAGAGAAAAACAGACAGAAGTTTATCAACATGCACATATTGTATGTACACACAGGAACATCTGATGATGGGTAACCCAAAGGGGTGTTTAGATCTTGGGTTAATGTATCGTAATAAGCTAAATAATGGAAAAGGAGCTTTGTATTCTGGGTGGGGTGGGGAAGACAAGCTAAGAAATGTGTGGGGAGGAAACATGGTCCACAGGGGCTGTTTAAATCAGTGCCTTCTCTGTTAGTAAGAACTGTTGAGTCTTCCCCTTCTTGCAATGGGAGAAAGAAACACATTTTACAAAGAGAAGTGTCCTTTCAAAAAGGAAATCTCGTACCCTGTTTTTAGAGTTTTCCCTGCATCTGCTGGTTCTCAATGGCCTTTAGCTCAAAATAATTTATATGTCAGAGGAATATTTGGGGGTGGCATATTCTGCTGGCCTTCAGGGTTGATGTTTTATATGAATGTGTCTGTGTGTGTGTTAGTCACCTGGTCATATCCAACTCTTTGCAATCCCATGGATGTTGCTTGCCAGGCTCCTGTGTCCATGGAATTCTCCAGGCAAGAATACTGGAGTGGGTTGCCATTCCCCTCTCCAGGGGATCTTCCCAACCCAGGGATTGAACCTGGGTCTCCCACATTGCAGGCAGATTCTTTACCATCTGAGCCACCAGGGAAGCCCCACTGTGGTCAAATTGATATTTTTATTATATTTTAACTTGAGCAATACAACTTTCATAAATATGAAAACTCATTGAGAAAAAGTAAAAAATGTGAAAGAAACTTTGACTTAGAAATTCATTCTATATCATAATCTATTAATAATAAACCACTTCCATCAAGTGAATTCACTTTTAATTCTTCTCAGCCCATTAAATGGATACAGTACCTAACACAACTTTCCAGACAGTAGTCATTCTCAATGTTCTTTTATCTCCATTTTCATTTAAGTTCTTAACAATATTAAAAATGTCAAAGAATTTTTATTTACATGTGTTTATCAGTATTTACAATATCAATAAGTAATGTAATATTATTTACAATAATATTGTAAATGCTTATCAGTATTTACATTTAGATATTTAGAAACATTTACAGTAATTAGAAACTAACACAGAACAAATGCAAATATGTATTAACTCCTTTTAAATGAGCAATAACAAACCTATTACATATTAACACGATAACATTCTTATAAAAGCTATTTTCCAAATAAATAAAATAGTGAGAGTAGTAAAGTTGTTTAAAATATTTTCAAATGTCCTAATGTACAGCTTAATGGAAGACAGCTGGATCTTTTATAGTTGTTTCTGGCCTCTGGGACCCCTGGATCTCAGACCAGACTTTAAGAACTATTGCTTTTTAGAAGGAACAGGAGGAATGAGAAATAAATATTTGATATGAAAATTTCCCTATCAATGAATCTGTATATATTATTAATATGTTTTAAAATGGTGTGTGTTATAGATTCAGAAACACAGTTGAGAGATATTTATTTCTTTATATGTGAGAATACAGGAAAATTATTGTCTTAGCCAAAACTAGAATCAACTTCCTTTGATTCCAAATCTATTCTTTCATTGTCATTTCCTTCTCAAATGCTTAGCAAGTTCAGTTCAGTTCAGTCACTCAGTCATGTCTGACCCCATGGACTGCAGCATCCCAGGCTTCCCTGTCCATCACCAGCTCCCGCAGCTTGCTCAAACTCATGTCCATCGAGTTGGTGATGCCATCCAACCATCTCATCCTCTGTCATCTTCTTCTCCTCCTGCCTTCCATCTTTCCCAGCATCAGGGTCTTCAAATAAGTCAGTTCTTCACATCAGGTGGTCAAAGCATTGGAGTTTCAGCTTCAGCATCAATCCTTCCAATGAATATTCAGGACTGATTTCCTTTAGGATTGACTGGTTTGATCTCCTTGCAGTCCAAGGGACTCTCTAGAGTCTTCTCCAACACCACAGTTCAAAAGCATCAATTCTTCAGCACTCAGCTTTCTTCACAGTCCAACTCTCACATCCATACATGACCACTGGAAAAACCATAGCTTTAACTAGACAAATCTTTGTTGGCAAAGTAATGTCTCTGCTTTTTAATATGCTGTCTAGGTTGCTCACAGCTTTTCCTCCAAGGAGCAATCATCTTTTAATTTCAGTGGTCAGTTGGAGAAGGGAATGGCAAAGCCCTTTGGTATTCTTGCCTTGAGAACCCCATGAACAGTATGAGAAATGCCTAGTGAGAGACAGTACAAATCCTGCCTTTCCCATCCTCCCCACCCCAAATCTATTGGAAGGTATGTTAATTTTTCTGGGATCACTAGATATTTTAAAAGTCTAAAAGTGCTATTTTGACTTATCTTATTTTCTTTCCCATTTTTCCTTTCAATTTTCCCCCTGAATTATATCTTCCCAAATATTGTCTGAATTTTTCTGAATAAGAACAGCTGCTCATTCCCAGGTTGGCTATGACCCTAAAGCAGCAATGGCACCAAGCCAATGTCCTCTTCTTGTCAGCATCAAGAAAATTAACATTTTCTGGATTCTGTTCACTTGGAGATCCTCTTCAAACTTGGACTCACAAGAGATGTTAGGAAGAATGAAGTTAAATGAAAACAGTATACCTTCTTTACTTTTTGTTTTGGCATAATTAAAAATACTGGGAAGTTTCAAACATCATCGATAAAGAATACATCTGTATGTTAAATTATTAAAAAATTAAAGAAGTTTATATGCCCTGGAAAGCCTTTTATTTTGCATCCTTTATTCAGTAGCACACTGATGTAAGAATTACATCAAAGTGCTACAAATATCTCTTATAGTAGCCCATTTTAATAGTTAGTTTTTGCTACATAAGAAACCACTTCAAAATGCATTATGTAGCTTGTGAGTTTATAGGCCAGCATTTTGAGCTAAACTGGACTGGATGGTTCTTCTGGGTTCAGCTGCCTTATTTATCTACAGTCAGCTGGGATGACTCATTTCTACAACACACGTTCTTATCCTCTAGGAAGCCAGCCCATATATTCACTGGTCATAGTTTTGCAACAGAGCAGATAATTAAGACTCTCTTGAGACTTGGACTTGAATTTGCACACTGTCACTTCTGCTACATCCTGCTGGCCAACACAAGTCACATGGCCACCTCAGATGGAATGGGTAGGAGAGTAGAATCCATCTCCTGATAGGAAGGACCTCCGTGTAACATGATAAGAGTATGTTTATAGAAAGGAGAATAATATAGCCAGTTTTGAACAAACTATTATACCCATTTTAGGGGATCCAGAAAGATACTCTATGTCAATTTTCAGTTCAAGAAGGAAATTATACAAGTTTGCAAGAAGAAGTAAGAAAATGTATAGGAAAATACCTAAATACACAAAGAGGGATACTTTTGTCAATGGTGACAGGGAGCAATGGAAAATGCTGAGTACTAAAATTTATAAAGAGCACTTCAATCTCCACTGTGTAGTTATATAGGGTTAATGAAGAGTGAAATTAAGAAAAAGAAAACTTGGGCAGAATTCCATGAAAGTTCTCAGAGTAAAGACTATTATTCTATAGAATAATCATGCAGATAAAGCAATTTATTATGAATTGCATAAGCATTTGAAAAAAAGCTTGTTAGAAATGTACTTTTTCATTCTGTAAAGAAGAAACTTGTCTGATACATCGCAGGACTGACCAGTTTGTTTAGCATTCTTCCTGTCTACTTATCTGCTGATGTCACCAGTTTTCAAAGTGTGTCATCATTTTCTGCTCCGTGATCACAATGATTGGACCAGCTGTATTTGCGTCACGCCTGGTGCTATCACAACACCACTGTCAGGCACCTGTTGCTTTCATTTCTCTTTCCTGTGCAATATTGAAAAATGAATTCCAAAAGTATCATCTTGGAATTACAGTCTCCTTAAAAATGTTGTGTTTTGTTTAGACTATCATTTTTAGCCAATGAACAATTTATTCAGCTCTGATCATATGCTAGATGTTAGATTAAAAAGCAGTTTGTTTATATAAAATATTACACTTCAACTGGATAATTTCTTTTTAACCATTTCAAAGAAATTTCTCACCTATTATTTCATTGAATCTCTGTGGATCGACTAAACAGATGCTTTCTTCCTTCTGTACATGTGGAAACTAGGGTACGATGAACTATGTGGGGCCAGGAAGTCGTTAATTATAGAGAAGTAGGAAAAAACAAAAAGATTAAGACTGAAAGCCCTGAGAAAGAGATAGTAAGTGTGTTTGTCACTATTTGGTCTGTTTAGTTGTCCAGTCCATTAACTACATCTTTTATATACCCCTTCCTCAAAAAATACTTACCTTATATACATCCTCCCATGGAAAATGAACTGTTCTTTCTGCCAGCTTTCTCCTCTCCTCCAAATGTCCTTCAACACCCACCTCCACCAAGGTATTGCCTCAGAGACTCCCCAGTTATAAAATAAAAAGTCTTTACAGTTACAGCTTTCATTTGTAAAAAAAAAAAACACCTAGAGATTTGATTTGATCCTTACACGATGGTTCAGTGACAATTTTTATCCTACATCACAGAGAAGGCTCTGGTATGACTTCAAGAGGTTAAGGGATTTCCAGGATCATAGTAGAAGAGCCAATACTGTGATTGAATCAACTAGGGAGTTTCCTTCTACAAGTCACTGACTCTCACAGCTTCTCCTTAGCATCTGTGAACATTGCAGCACCTTCCATATTCATAGGTACCTTTCCAAGGAATGTATTTTCTCCCCAGTTATGAGCTGAATTGTTCCTCCCCATTCCTATGTTGAAGTCCCAACTCGGTACCTCAACGTGACCATATTTAGAGATAAGGTCTTTCAAGAGATGGTTAAGTTAAAAGGGGGCCCTTAGGGTGGAGCCCTTATCCAATATGACTGATGTCCTTATAAGAAAAGGGCACCAGGGAAGAGCACGTGAAGTCACAGCAAGAAAGTAGTCATCTTCATGCCACAGAGAAATCAAACCTGCCAACACCTTGATCTTGCACATCTGACCTCCAGAACTGTGAGGAAATAAATTTCTGCTCTTTAAGCCACCTAGTCAATGGTATTTTGTAATGGCAGCCCAAGCAGACAATTGTTGCTATTGTTGTTGTTTAGTTGCTAAGTCAAGTCTGACTCTGAGACCCCATGGACTGAAGCACACTAGGCTTCCCTGTCCTTCACCATCTCCTGGAGTTTGCTCAAACTCACGTCTATTGAGTCAGTGATGCCATCCAACCATCTCATCCTCTGTCACCCCTTTCTCTTCCCCTCAATCTTTCCCAGCATCAGGGTCTTTTCCAACGAGTTGGCTCTTTGCATCAGGTGGCCAAAGTCTTGGAGCTTTAGCATCAGTCCATCTAATGAATATTCAGTGCTGATTTCATTTAGGATTGACTGGTTTGATCTCCTTGCTGAAAAAGAGACCCTCAAGAATCTTTTCCTGCACCACAGTGTGGTCATGCTTCCTATGCATTCGATATTATTATGCTACTCATAACAGGACTGTTGTAATTTCTAGGTAGTTTTTGTCTCAACCTAGAAATTTCAGTTGGAGTGTTTTCCAAGAAATCTAAAGAAATCATAAAGAAAACATATAAGCCTTGGCCATGTTATTTCTCCAAGATAAATCCATCAAGTTATCTCTGCTCTAAAACAACTGTTAAGGATTTCAGGTAGGAAAATGAAAAAAAAAAAAAAAAGGAAATTTGATAGGAAAGTGTTTTATATTACCACTCTGAAGCTTATGGCTTTCAGGTCATCAAAGATAAAATCTTAGGCATCGCTGCACTATTTAAATGCTTATCAGGAGCTAGAAAATTGTTGTGTAGAACATGGCATCTGCTGTGTGACCACAATAACAAAAGTGTGTTGCTAAAATAGAATTTGTTCCTTCCTGCCTATGTGTCTTTTCTCTTTCATCCTGGAAGCACACAATTCCACCAGCAGGTTAGTTGCCAAAACTAAAAACAGGCAGAATATGCATGGCAAATGCTAAGCTAGGCTTGGTAAAGTGTCTTCGGTTCTCCTCTTCTGTGCCAGGGGCTTAGTGTTTCCTGGTCATGTTTGAAGTGCAGGATTGACTTTTTCCCAGCCTCAGAAGGACTTGGTCCTTCTAGAAGCATGAGTTTTTGAAATACAGGGAACAGATGAGACATGGTGTAATGATTCTTACAGTATCAGAGCTCGGGCAAAGGATGAGAGGGGGAATAATTCAAACCAGTGCCATTCACACCTGCTGGATTTTTGATCAATCAATGTGCCAAATATTTGACAGTATAGTTATGAATGAAAAACGAAAATCTTTAGAAAATCCTAAAAGCTGTTTCATTCTGAGAGCCACTCAGCACGTGGACAAAACATAACACCATAAATGACAGTCATAGTCTAGAAAATAGACAATCACAGAGCTACTGGTCGGCAGTGGCACAGCAGATGCAAGTACAGGCACGTTTGCTTTTAGGAAACTATGAGATTCTGGGCGTGGCCTAGGCTTCACCTCTGGTCTTTTGTGCTGCTCAGTGGTCAGGAGAATTGAATCACCCCAGGGGACAGGATCCCTAGGAGTGCTTTTTGGAGCTAACTCCACAAGAACTAGCCAAAATAAATCCTGTATTCCTTTCTCACAACAAACAAATTTCTTGGGTTACATGAGAAACCAAATAGACCTCTAGACCTAGCAGGAACTAGCACCAGAGACAGTCCTCTTAAAGACTTAGAATGAAATCCCAAATTTCCCCAAGGACCAAACCAGCCTGATAAGACTAGTGGGTAGAGGCAGGTTGCAGTGAAGCATATCCTGGAACTGCCAAAGCAGGAAAAAAATCTTTAGTCTATCAATATCTGTAAATGCACTTTGCTTTGCTTTGTCCCTATGAAATCCCGGAATGGCTAAACATTTGTGAGCCAAATGCAGTTCTGCTGCCCTTCATGATTACCGTGGGGAAGATAGCAGATAAGAGGGCAGGGCACACCCTCCACCTGAAGTGGAACGTTCTTTCTGCTCTCTGCACCTCATCAATATGGAGAAGACTGTGGTACGAGGGAGGATTATGATCTGAAAGGGAGGAAAATATGGAGCTGCCCTCTCTGCCTTAAAGCCTCACACTGCATATAAATAATTCAGAACTCAGATTATTAACTTGTTCATAAAGTTAACTTTTACTAGGAATCCAGCGTGCCTGTATAAATAAAAGAACTTTCTCTCAAAGAGAATTGGAAAACATGGAAAACACAGAGGCTATTTTCAGATTTATTTTCCCTGAAGAGCTTTTAGATCTTTGTAGATCTTTTATCTTTTAAAAGTAATGTATGCTCCCTATACAAGAAATTTGAGACAATGCAGAAGGATATAAAGGAGAACATATGATACTCTCCCTACTCTGCTTTTTAATTCTGAATCTAATTCTCTAGGGACTAACTGGTAACCATCTGATGTATAGCCTTATGCAAATGTCCCTGTGGATTTACAAATATATACCCATATCCAATTGAATTACTGTGGTTAGATTATATAGTAGAAAACATATTATTACCTTTTCATTTAGTAATTGATCATGGATCTTTTCCAAAACAGGATATGTAGATATACTTCAATATTTTTAACCACTGCATAATACTCTAGTATACGCATTGTCATTGAACTTATTTAACTAGTTCCTAAAGATGAAAATGGGTTGCTCCAATGTCCACATTTAACGAACACAAGTACTGTGTTTACACTTCTAAACATGCATTACTTACTCTTTTCTCTTATAGACTTATTCCTAACATTGCAATTTATAGTTGAAAGGGCATTAGCAGTTAAGCTATTGATTTATGTTGACAAATTGTCCACCAAAATGTTATATCAAGGGAATTCCCTGGTGGTCTGGTGGATAGGACGCTGGGCTCTCACCGCCAAGGACCAAGGAACGGGGAACTAAGTTCCTGCGTCTCACAGTGTATTAAAAAAAAAAAAAAAAAAAACAGAAAAAAGGTTAGAATGAACTCATTAACAATTCAAGCATTATTCTGACTGCTCAGTTCCTCTACTCTCACCCAAGTTACAATGTACATTTCTTTGCCGTTTTAACTTTTATTTATTCAGTGAAATTGACCTTATTTTATTTGATGACAAGAGTCTGGGTGAACTCCGGGCATTGGTGATGGACAGGGAGGCCTGGCGTGCTGCGATTCATGGGGTCGCAAAAAGTCGGACACGACTGAGCGACTGAACTGATCTGATCTGATTTGTACCTACTATTCTGTGCATATAGCCTTTTCCCATTTAAAAATGATTTTTTATTGTATGAATATATAAAAGCTCCTTTTGTCTGAAGGACATTAAGCTTATTTAAAGCACCATGTATTGTAGAATACATTTTGCTATTAAGATGTAGGGAGTTTCTTGATTCATGTGGAAGTTTTAGATTGGGATGTACTAAAAACGAATCAGTTTTCTTCTTTATGATTTCTAGATTTTATGCCAAACTTGGGAAATTTTTCCCTAACCCAAGATTATCATAATATTTGATTGCATCTCATCTCAATACTTCTGCTGGTTTTTAAAGAACATTTAAACCTATAACTCATCTGGAATTCATTCTGGTGTTAACTTTAAGGCAGAAATCCAGTTGCATCATTATTATTTTTAAGTGGCTATGTTACTGTGCAAAGCATCAGAGAATGAAAAATCATTTTCCCAGTGGTTTGCAACACCATCTTCATCACATTGTGAATTCCAATAAAGGTTTTCATCTGTTTGTTGATTATTCTGCACCATTGGGTTGTCTGTTCTCTTACTATTACCATACTATTTTAATTAATGTAGCTTTATGAAAAAAAATTACAATCTGACATGAATAGTTCCTTTGGATTATTCTTTCTTTCCAGCATTTCTCATCCAAGTCTTAGATATTTATACTTTTAGATGAAATTCATGAAGTTTTAAAAAAGCTATGTTGTGATTCACATTGGGATTTTATTTACTTTAGGGATTAATTTAAAAAGAATTTTTATCATGATGGTATTGAAACTTACTGTACAAGAACAGGAATTTTAAAAGGCATCAATTTCTCACATTTGAAGTTTATCATTTTCTTAAAAGAGGAACTAAGTAATTTTTTTTCTATATTCCTAGATATTTTTATTGTTTCTTTACTGGAACAAATGACTAGAATTACTTTAATTAATTATCATTGCTAATTGCTTATTGACACACATATGGTAATTTTTAACTGGAATTCAACTAAAGTTTTTAAATGCAGTTGATGGGAATTCCATGGTGATCCAGAGGTTAGGAGCCTCTGGTGTCACTGCAGGGGGCCCAAATTCAATTCCCCCTGGTCAAGGAGCGAAAAACCCATAAGCCACGTGGCACAGCAACCCCCACCCCCACAAAAAAAAATGCAGTTAATACTCTTCTATGCCTTCCCAGCATGCAGTTATAATATAACCTGCAAATAATCTACATCACTTGAATATAAACTCCAAGAGTGCAATCATTCCTTCTTTACATGGCAGTACAGTCATCCCTCAGTATCCGCAGATGATTGATCTCAGGACTCCCGTGGGTACCAAAAACCACAGATGGTCAAGTCTTTATATAAAATATTTGAACATAACCAACCTGCACTGTCCCATATACTTTAAATCATTATTAGGTTACTTATAATACCTAATACAATGTAAAAGCTTTATAAATAGTTGTAAATACAATGTAAATGCTATATAGATAATTGCTGGCCTGTGGCAAATTCATGTTTTGCTTTGGGGAACTTTCTGCATTTTTTTCCAAATATTTCTGATTGAAGTTTGGCTGAATTTGCAGATGTACAACTCTGGGATATGGAGGACCAACTGTATATCCAAACAGCCTTATTATATGGCCAACATTTAAAGGGGCTGTCAATTAGTATTTGTGGAATAAATGGATGAGATAACATTTTCTCCTTGTGCCAAACTTTCATGTTTCTTTGCTAGTTTTAAACACTGCTGGTAATAACAGGCATCGCTTATATTTCTGAGTTTAATTGTAATACTTCAAGTGCTTCATTGTTGTTCATCATGAGCCTTTTAGTTGGCATCTACATTTTTTTTTTATGTGAAGGAAATTTCTCTGTATTCCTATTTCTCTAAGATTTTTTCTTCCTGAATCAGGAGTGAGTAATGGAACTTTTCAAATGTCATATCAGCATATGTTGAAGCCATCCTTTGCTTTCTTTCTCTTTTAACTCATTAATATGCTGAATATTATTAAAGCATTTTAAAACATTGAATCAGTTTCAATTTCTGGGTTGACTCCCAATTGGCTATGGTTAATTATTCTTTTAATGTACTACTGGATTCTATTTGCTAATATTTTACTTAGAATTTACATCAATATTCCCAAGTAAGATGGGTCTTTGGTTTTCTTTTTGGTACAGTTTATGGATATCAGCAGGATGGGCTTCAGACAGAGAGGTAGGAAGTTGACTTTCTTTGTGTTACAAACATTTTATTTTATTTTCATTTCACATATGATATTATACATGTTTCAATGCCATTCACCACAGCCAATCATTTAGGTCTCGGAGCTCTAACTCTGCTAATCTGAAGAAAAAATCAATTTCAATTCTTTTTGGGGAAATCCTTGCTTTCCCAGGTTTGTGTTATTTCCAGGAATCTGGCCCTTTCAGTCTGGCAGAGTTTCGGATCTTTTGCCTGCCCTCCCACCTCCAGACAAGAGAGCTTTTAAAATGACTATGCGTATATCTACTTGAGAACCTTTCCCTTCCTAGATCATATTAAATTTCAGTTTTATCTCTTGATTCTCCTTTCTGAGTGCCACGTGTTTATTTTTATAGCTCTATTATAAACACATGCTGAATTTTATTAAAGATCTTGATTAAACACTATACTTTTGCTATTCCTAAACATTTAAAGAGCTATCTACTAGAAAAGACTTTGTCTCATTCAACTTCGGTATATTCATTGCAATAATTTTGAAACACTATTGCTTATCATTTGAGAGGTGCAAGGCAAAACCAAAGTGGAATGGCCAAAAAGACGCTGGTACTATGATGCTTCAAATTCTGACACTGTGACAACATCTACAGACACTGTTAAAAAGACCAGACCATTTAAAGCTATGTTTTGAGATAAACTCTACTCTATTCTTCCCTGCTAACAGTGCCAATAGGTGGGGTGGTGCTGGCTTCCAGTATTCTATGATGCCAGAATATTGCTGCTGCTGCTGCTAAGTCACTTCAGTCGTGTCCGATTCTGTGTGACCCCATAGACGGCAGCCCACCAGGCTCCCCTGTCCCTGGGATTCTCCAGGCAAGAACACTGGAGTGGGTTGCCATTTCCTTCTCCAATGCATGAAAGTGAAAAGTGAAAGTAAAGTCACCCAGTCGTGTCCGACTCTTAGTGATCCCATGGACTGCAGCCTACCAGGCTCCTCCGTCCATGGGATTTTCCAGGCGAGAGTACTGGAGTGGGCTGCCATTGCCTTCTCCAGCCAGAATATTGAGATGTTATTAAATATCAAAATGCTTTGTTGCAGTAATATCATTACTCTGCTCTTTTTAAAAATATGAAATCTAGATCATTTCTGCCTTAAAATGATTCAATAGCATTATATACATTTTCAACAAGAACAAAAGTATATTCCTCCAAAAGCATCTTTCAGTGTTTAGAATCTATCCAATGCATCTTATTATTTTTATTCCAAGTAATTATGTTACCAGTGAAGCTGAGAAAATTATACTTATTGTCTATTCCTATTTTTTTGTGGAGCCAGCTTGCATTTCTTTTACATTTGGAGGATTGGAAAGCCATTTAAAGAAGTTGGGAGAAACCCATGGAAGAATTGGGGAGAATAGTGTAGGCAAGGGCTAGTAGGAGGTCTCCAGGCCCCGGTTCAAGCCTTTGTCCTGTTTCTTGACCACCCTTGCCCCCCAAGACTGAATTCCTGCTATTCTCACTTTTTCCTAATAGGATTAGGTCTAATATCTAAGTTTTTCCCTTACTATGATCATTTATTTTTACATTATCGGCATACATTTCTAATCATCCAACTGAATGAGACTCAGGTATGCAGGACAAAGAAATTCAGCCCTGAATCCCAAGTGTTTCTTAAAGGGAATAACTTTTGAGAACAGAGTATAGAAGACTGTGGCAGTGGTATCTCACTATTTAAAATAAGTATCTAAAGAGTAATACATTTTGTTCTCATTCTGGAATCACTAAATACTTTGATGGACAAGGTCAAATATTAAGTCTTTGAACTTCTCTTGCTTGTATTTTCTAAATAGTGTATATTCATGGGTGAAATCTTACAGTGATTCCAGTGAGTCTGAGAGCACTTTAGGTGCTAAGATATTGCTGGCAAATACAAGCACAAAAGATAGTCAAGGGCCAAAGCATTGAAGCATTGATATCAGACAAGTATATTTAGCAAGGGAAACATGTAACTCTCCTGCAACTTTGTGCATAAATGATGTGATCTAAATGGAAGACGTGACTCTTATGTGACTTCAATAGATTCTTAAACTTAGAAGAAAAGGACATTTAAGATACAAGGAAAAAGTGTTATCAGAGCCAAGGGCTATGATAGAAAAAAAGTGAAGAAAGAGAGATTAAAATGATTGAATGAGAGACCACAGGGTCAGTGGACTGGAAATCTCACTACTTTGACAACCATCTGGTGGGATTTTGGAAACATTCATAATTCTAGCTGAATTTTATTTGGAGAAGAATGCAACTGGTTGCCCATCTGTACAATGAAAGAGGATGACTTGACCTGAGTATGAAAGACAAAAAGGTGGAAGAGGAAAGAGTCACATGTAAATGTTAGAGTGTAGGGTAGTGGTTGGAGGTGTCAAAGGACAGCAGTAACAGAAGTAATGAGGGAATAAAGTGTGGGTGGGAGAGACCACCCACAAAGGCTGGGTCCCCAGGGCACAAGCAGGTTTACTAAAGCAGATGGAGAAGGAAGCACTTGGAGAAACATTTGAGTTATGAAGTCAGGTTGATAACTACGGAAGGATAGTTCTAGAACACACAGAAGAGGCAACTGAGAGCTGGAGGAAAACTGAAGACTTGAACATAAAGCCTTGTGGGCAACAGAGTGTGATGCCTAATGTCATAGGTGTCCACTGACAGAATCACATTTAAGAAAAACGGTCAATGTAGTCTAATTGTGAGGGAAGTGGAAACTGCCTGATGCCCAGAAAAAGTGAAAAAAAAAGTGAAAGTGTTAGTTGCTCAGTCATGTCTGACTTTTTGGTGACACTACGGACTATAGCCCACTAGGCTTCTCTATCCATGGGATTTCCCAGGCAAGAGCAATGAAGTGTGTTGCCATTACCTTCTGTAGGGGATCTTTTCAACCCAGGGATCGACCCCAGGTTTTCTGCATTGCAGACAGATTCTTTACTGTTTGAGCCTAGCGGCCTTAGCAATTAAGATGCTCAAGTGTCTGCCATATATAAATCAGTATTCAACATCAGTGACTTATAACCAGCAATTGTTTGGAAGACTAAATGTAATTTCAATTAACTCTTTTACTTATAATTTACCCATTTGATTTATAATAGGTATTCTGATATCACAGAAATTTACATGGTCTTTGACCTTGATTCCTTGTTACCAGCTCCTAAAACCCTTTGAATTTCTTGAGTGATAAGGGCAATAGAATTGTCTGATGTTCTAATGAGGTGGGCCCTTGATGGCTTCAAGATGAGGGCTAGTTATCAGAAAGATCAATGCTTGATTAGAAATTTTGAACCTGCCATCCCATAGTCTCCAACCTCTGCGGAGGGGAGAGGGGCTGGAAATTGAGTTAATCATCAGGCTAATGATGGAATCGGGCTTCCCTGGTGGCTCAGTTGGTAAAGAATCTGCCTGTAAGGCAGGAGATCCAAGTTTGATTTTTGGGTTGGGAAGATCTGCTGGATCTTCCACTTCACTCCAGTATTCTTGAGCTTCCCTGGTAGCTTGGCTGGTAAAGAATCCCTCTGCAATGTGAAAGACCTGTGTTCCATCCCTAGGTTGGGAAGATCTTAGCATATTAAAAAGCATATTAAAATCCTAAACAGCATATTAAAAAACAGAGACATTACTTCACTGACAAGTGTCCGTCTAGTCAAAGATATGGTTTTTCCAGTAGTCATGTATAGATGTGAGAGTTGGACTATAAAGAAAACTAAGCACCAAAGAATCGATGCTTTTGAACTGTGGTGTTGGAGAAGACTCTTGAGAGTCCCTTGGACTTCAAGGAGGTCAAACCAGTCAATCCTAAAGGAAATCGGTCCTGCATATTCATTGGAAGGACTGATGCTGAAGCTGAAGCTCCAATACTTTGGCCACCTGATGCAAAGAACTGACTCATTGGAAAAGACCCTGATGCTGTGAAAGATTGAAGGCAGGAGGAGAAGGGGATGACAGAGGAGGAGACGGTTGGATGGCATCACTGACTCGATAGACATGTAAGCTCCAGGAGTTGGTGATGGACAGGGAAGCTTGGCATGCTGCAGTCCATGGGGTCGCAAAAAGTCGGACATGAGTGAGCTGAACTGAATGATGGAATCAATCATTCCTACCTAATGAAACCTCCATTAAAAATCCCTCTGCGTCAAGGTTTGGAGGACTTTGGAGTGGGTGAATGTACTTGAAGAGTGACATATTCCAGTTCTATGAGATCCAGGAGACCTTCTGGACATCACCCTATGTACCTCTTTACCTGGTTCATTTGTATTCTTTATAATAAACTAGTGTCAGTAAAGTGTCTTCATGAGTTCTGTAGCCATTTTGACAGATTATTGAACCTGAGCTGGGTGTTGCGGGAACCCCAGTCAGTCAGAAGTACGGGTGGCCCAAACTTCCCGCTGGATTTTGAAGTGAGAGCGGTCTTATGAGACTGAGCCCTTCAATTATTGGGTCTGTGTTAGTTTCAGGTACTGTCCGGACTGAGTTGAATTGATGGACATCCAAATAGTGTCCGAAGTTAGAGAAATCATAGTGGGGAAGCACCATGTATCTGGTGCCAGGAGGAAAGATAAAATTCCCTCTCAGGTACTGTTTCATTACTAGCCTGAACAATAACAGAACAAAGAAAATTGAATAGAATACCAATTATAGTGAAATGAACTTTCTGGCTCTCCCTATATTGAAATTCAGCCATAGGCTCTATTAATAGTTCCAAGTCAAATAGCAATAATTGTGAGCACAATAGAACTGGGCCTTATGTGTGCCTAGCATTTTCTAAGAAACTGCAACCTTCCTTCCTCTGCTTCATCCCTATAGTTTTGGTTCTATTTCCAAGATTAGAATATAATTATTTTATTTAGCTTATAAATTTCAGGACCACTCTGAGGTCAAGCTTGTTACATGTTTCTATTGAAATGGATAAAATTCCTAGACTGTGCTGTAATCCCCCAACACACTGTGTGAGGGAGGAGACTCAGGATACATGCCAACCATATAAGCCCCATGTGAAATAAATGTGTCATTGGTTTTTATTGCAGTTATGGTGTGAATTTCAACTGATCAACAAAGATAGCTGTTGAGATCCTGAGCATCTATCTGAGATGAAATTTAAAGTAATGAATCACCCCCTTGGAGTCAAAAAGTATGACAATTCAGAAATTGAAATACTTCCTCATACAAAATCCTTCTCTCTAAATTATGCTGTAGGTTTTCACTGCAGCATACATATGCTGTAGAAGTAAATAAGCATCTCATCTTTGTTCTCTCTCAATTCAAATAAATATTCTGAAGCAAATCTTATTCTCAGATACTTTAGTAAAGGTTTCCGGATATATTCATGGGTTATCCTGTGTCCTGGGAAAGTAAAGAGCATGACAGTTTCCGTCTCTAATGCTAATGTGAGATAATATTTTCCTCAATAATTTTCCTATGCAGTAAATTTGGACTAAAAGGGGAAAATTTTAACTCAGTACTTTCCAGTTGACAATGAATTATTAAATATAACAACAATCATGGGTTATCCTGTGTCCCTCGAAAGTAAAGAGCGTGACAGTTTCAGTCTATAATGCTAATGTGAGAAAATATTTTTTCAATGATTTTCCTATGCGGTAAATTTGGACTAAAGGGGGAAAATTTTAACTCAGTATTTTTCAGTTGACAATGAATTATTAAATATAACACACAAATGCCAATGTGACTCTCCTGTGTTCACTAGATGATTTTAGAGAACATTCTAAAAAGTTAAAAATAAATCTGTTGTGATTTTATCCAATCAAGGCACTGACAAAAAATTTCCATAAGGCAAGTTAATTATATATTTGAAGATAGAAATCTTTAGCATGTATACTTTTAAATAATGAAGACTATTATCTACTCATGTTATCAGTTAACACACTGAAGTGTCTAAGCATTGGTCAGAATTAGTGGCTATATCTCAAAAGAAAAATATTGTGCTCATTAGTGGTGGTTTTACATTGAAGAAAGCTGAAGTGCTGGTATAACTTTCTTAATAAATTATGATCTCTCTCCAATTTCTGTCACCTAACTATTTCTCCTCCCCTATTCTATACTGAATTTCAATCTGTAACATATGCACTTTAAATGGGATGCCAGAGATATGTGACTATGTGAACAGGTGTTGCTGTTAAAATTAGAACAAGAAAATGGAAAAAATTTAAAAAGCGTTTATCATATCTCAACTCACATTAGCATAAAAACACAATGAAATTTATTTTTTGTTTGAAGTGGAAGGGTCGTATGGAAATTTGACCTATGGCTACATTGCTCACATCTATATAAGGTAATAGAGTTTAAAACTTTAATGTACATCTGTGGGCATATATCTTCTCTATGAAAAAAGAAAAGGTACTGGTGTTTTGAAAGGTTCATACTAAATACACACACAAACAAAAAACAAAGCCAATAACAGCAACAAAAAAGCTAACACCTAAACACTGCTTAAAATAGCCATCGTTTCTCATTAGCAGTTTGTGTTGTATTATTCTAAGAAGTGAATTAGTTTCTCTGGAGCTCTCTGTAAATACTAACTTACCAAACACAAGGTAATCCACCAACCACTGAATATACACCTAGGTGCTTTTAGAGGGCTATAGAACTCTGAATATAAGAAATAGCAATGCGATCATGGCAATATAAAACTTTGCAGGTTATAAGATTTAAAATGAAATACGAATTTAAAATCGAACTAAAATTGTCTTAAAAACACCACAGTATAAAACCTTTTTTGCCTTCCTGCATATTGACACACTTTTTTCATATACAATTGCTGTTATTTATGTGTAGTACGTATGCTACTCTAAGGAGCTTTAAATCAGGTTACACTCATTTTAAAATGTCTGATTGAACCCTAGAGGAACTCTATGCTTTTGTTAGTTTTCAGAAAGAAAATTAATATGGTAATTTTAACACACAAAAGGAAACTATTTAGTTTTTCTCAGAACATCCGATGCTGCTGAACAAAAAATAAAAATCAAGGTACTAGGGATGGTCCCATCTCAGTAGATGATGGTTGTGTTTTCTTAACATATAGTACTTCCATTGATACTGGATCTGGCAGCTTTTCAGAAATGCATGGACAATTCAACAAACGTGAATTGGATTTTCTTGTAGATCTCCCTCAAGCTTGGACCACCTCCAGGCTGCAATCTAAGGTTAATGGAAGTACTATACTGTATCTGACAGCAGATACTCTTGGTCAGTTAAGCTTGCTGAATTTTTGCCTTATGCAAAATGGCAGAAACACATTGCAATATGTCCCCCTCCAACCCCCACCTTATTGAATGACTAGCTCAACAGCACTGACTCCTCTTAACCTGTTCCAATCACTCAACAGCCAAGTCTTAGGGCTTTATCAATCATGTCGAAATGTTTTTGTTCAGTACTATTTTAGAACTTTTCCAAAGGGACGTGTTTTCTTTTTTTTGGTGGGGAGAGAGAAAGGGGTGACTACAGCATGGTGAAGAATGGAAGAGAGTATCTCTATTACTGTATTCTCCTTCTCTCATCAAGTTTTATGAATATCTTCATGACAAGACAGTGAATAATAGATACTTTCAAAAAGTGGCATTTCCCACCAGATAACCCCAGTTTAGGACAGGATATCCTGGTCTCTCAACTGCCTGACAGAAACTCTTTTTGGATGAAATAGACCATCTGTTTTCCAGGATGGAAACAAAGACTTAAAGTTTGGAGGGAAGTTACTAGACATTCCTTCAAAGGACGAAGGAAAACAACAGAAGCATTTTGGAGCTGCCCTCTGAAGGAGCATGTCATAACAGATTTAGGAAATGTTCATCCAAGCCACAGAGAAATATTTAGCTAGTGGAAGGGAGAATTCATTTTCTAACCATGAAGATATTTAACATTTAGTTCTGTGGAGCGAAGAGTTTGTAGGGGAAATTCTTTCACTTTCCTGCTAGGATAATTCCCTGAGGAGGTCTCTTCAACTCTTATCTTAAAACACATCACTGAATCTTGGAATCGTAATGATTTTCATCGCTTTTCTGGAGATATGTCAACTTTTTTTCAAGTCTGAATGTGTGAATTATTTATTTCCTCAAAATAACTAGGGGAATATTCACAGATACTATTTAACAAGTATTCTTTCATCCCGTATTCATTTAGAAATAATATTTGCTTGGTACCACTGCATATGCAATTATAAATGGGAAAGACGTTAAAACACTAAAAATGACATATACCCTGAGCACAAACATGATGGTATACTGATTCTCGTTAGAAATCTGGGTCTAGTATCAGTGCAGTGTGCTTGATGCCATTAATAACTGATATCATAAGATCTTTATTTCTTAAGTTAACTATTAGTAACATTTATCAAGTGCCTTCTACATATTTGCCACTGTACTAGGCACTGATGATCCAAAAAAATCCATAAAATGTGGTATATTGTATAAACTAAGTTTGTTAAAGAGCTAAAGGTAATAAATAACCTTTTAATAAGCAGACATCTAAGTATAGAGTATGTTCCAGAAACTATGGCTAGTTGCTGAAAATTTTAAAGTGAACTGTTCAGTCTCTTAGTCGTGTCTGTTTGTGACCCCATGGACTGCAGCATGCCAGGTTTCCCTGTCCTTTAGCATCACTAGGAGTTTGCTCAAATTTATGTCCATTGAGTCAGTGGTGTCATCCAACTATCTCATCCTCTGTCACACCCTTCTCCTCCTGCCCTCAATCTTTCCCAGCATCAGGGTCTTTTCCAATGAGTCAGCTCTTCGCATCAGGTGGCCAAAGTATTGGAGTTTCAGCTTCAGCATCAGTCCTTCCAATTAATATTCAGGCTGATTTCCTTTAGGATTTACTGGTTTGATCTCCTTGCAGTCCAAGGGACTCTGAAGAGCCTTTTTTAGCACCACAATTCAAAAGCAGTAATTCTTCAGCACTCAGCCTTCTTTATGATCCAACTCTCACATCCATGCATGACTACTGGAGAAACCATAGCTTTGACTATCGGTAGAAGGATGTGCGCTTAAAGTGAATAAGAAAGTCAAGATTTCTACCCCCACAGATCATACAGTGTACTATAAGAAGAAGTCAGTTAAAAATAATTGCATTGAAATATGATAAAGACTGACAGGGAAGTAAAGATTACTAATAGGAGTGTACAACTGTCCACCCAACCACTTAAGATAAAGAATGAAGACTTCTGGGAAGAAACGTCTATGTTGGTACCTAAAGAATTGTTAGCAGTTACAAGGGCTTCCCAGCTGGCTCAGTGGTAAGGAATATTCCTGCCAATACAGGAGATGCTGGAGATGCAGGTTCAATTCCTGGGTTGGGAGGATCCTCTGGAGGAGAAAATGGCAACCCACTCCAGTATTCTTGCCTGGAAAATCCCATGGACAGAAGAGCCTCGGAGGCTACAGTCTATGGGGTTGCCAAGAGTTGGACATGACTAAGCATGCACACACACAAGGTCAAGGCAGAGTGGGGAGGGGAAAGGGAGTTTTACAGGCAGGGAAAACGTGCGAAGATGCTGAATCCCAGTCTTGAGGAGTGGAAGTGATGAGGAGTGAGGATGAAGGATGGGGAGAGGCAGGAGTTAGGTCATAAAGCGCCTTGATCACTACCTTCATGGGACTGGTCTTCATTTGAAGGTCAGTAAGCAACCATTTCAGGTTTTAAGTGCAGGAACAATTTGTCAAACTTCCCCTTGGGAACATTGCAGTGGCTGCACTGGGGAAAATGGATGGAGCAGAAAGCAGGCTTTTGTAACAGTAAATCAGGTAAGAATCACGATGGTCTGCACTAGGGTAGTGAAGGCAGAGGGAAAAAGAGGAATCTAGAAGATATATAGGGACTTCCCTGGTGGCCTAGTGGCTAAAACTCCATGGTTCCAATGCAGGGGGCCCGGGTTTGATTCCTGAACAAGAAATTAGACCCAATATGCCACAACTAAGACCCAACACAGCCAAATAAATATTAAATAAATATTTTTTAAAGATATTTAGAAAACACCTCAGCAGTTCCAAGTGACTGTTAAATGAGAAAAGGGAGTAAAAGAGACAAGGCAAGAATAACCTTGATTTTCTGATTTAAGTAACTAGGCTGAAGGTGCCCCTCATACATTCAGGGAATACAGAGGGAAGACTCATTTTAAAAGGTGGGTAGGTGGGGATGTGCTGAATTTCAGCTGCACCTGAGCTCTCTAATACCAAGCAGGCCAATGGTCTAAGGAGCATGAAGGAAGACTGAATTTGAAGAATAAATACAAGAGTCAGTGCTCCCAAGCCAGTAGACTGTGCTATCATAGAAGCCAAGGGAAGAAAGTGCTTCAATAATAGTCATTATTAGAGACTTTCTAGTCCCCAGCCACAAGCTATGAGTATGCAATGGGTCTGTATGCAGAGCAACTCTAGAAGTATCTACGAAGTAACACCCACCAATAAATCCACCACCCAACGATATACAGGAAAATAGTGGGATAAATGCACCGGCTTGTTAGTGCCTCTTAGTTTTTTTCTACACAGCTACCCCTGCAGAGGTGCTGGTACCTGGCGACCCGTGGACACACTGGGGTAGCAAGGCAAGGGGTGGAGATCTCTGCAGGGGGTCAGGGGTCAGGTGGAAAATGGCGCTTGCCTTCTGAGTACATAAGGGATAACACTGAAAAATTCTGTGAGACAGAGAATAGGCGACTTGAGGAGGCAAAATTCTTCTCCAGATAAGGAGAGGCTTAAGATTATCTTACTTCTGATATCTGAAGAAAGCTAACTATTCTGTCAGATCTTCCCTGGTGGCTCAGCTGGTAAAGAAATGCAGGAGACCCAGGCTCAATGCTTGAGTCAGGAAGATCCCCTGGAGGAGGACGTGGCTACCCACTTCAGGATTCTTGCCTGGGAAATCCCATGGACAGAGGAGCCTGACAGACCACAGTCCATGGGGTCACAGAGAGTGAGACATGACTGAGCAACTAATACAACTATTCTGTAGTCCAAGCTATTGAGGCCAGGGCTATATGAGTTTTTAAATTAAAAGTAATTAGAATGCAAGAGTTATGATAAAGTGAAAAAATATTTAAATTGTCTCAGAAAAAATTAATTTTAGATGTTTTAAGAAAAGTACTGACAATAACTTAAAATTTATCAAAGATTTATAATATCTCTCCTTAAAGATTTTTTGTTTTTGAAGCAATACATTTCGTAGTCAAGAAAATGAGCTAGTTGGTATTTTCATTTGTCTTAAAGTTTGTTTATTAAAATATGTGAGCACAGGTTTCAATATATTACACATATAAACTCTGGTCACATACATGTAAAGATTTTAAATGATTTATTTGATAACATATAAGACATGTTCATTTCCACATTGATGGGAAACTACATTATACTTTCAACCTAGACAAAATAAGAACCTGTCACTGATATAAATCACATACTTTAAAAATTTTTATAAGCCATTTGAAAGATTAACTTGGGCATATAAACACAAATCAGCTTTCACAGATAGACAATAAGATAATAAGAGGTGTTTTTATATTTTAGTGTAGAACACATGAAAAATTTTTAAGTTATCCATTACTCTTAATGCCCTTTTTGAAAACATTTATTGTAATAAATCATCAAAATATACACTATATTTTACTTATATAAGTTTAAAATGTTTAAATATCAGAAAAGTTTTCTTAAGCAATGTGACACATATTATGCTAAATAGATACCCATGTATATGGGTATACACATAAACACACACAACAGGGCACATATGGCGTTTATACATGTGTTACTCAAGGTAACAAAGAATTCTTACGTGTTTTTCTTGGACAGAGGGATTCAAAACTTTTTGAAGTGATGCTAAAGAATGTGACTATAATGTACATTTTATATATGTGTGTGTGTGTATGTGCTTAGTCACATCCAACTCTTTGGGACCCATGGATTATAACACATCAGGATCCTCTGTCCATGGGGATTCTCCAGGTCAGAACACTGGAGTAAGTTGACATGCCCTCCTCCTGGGGATCTTCCTAATCCAGGGATCGAACCCAGATCTCCCACATTGCAGGCAATTCTTTACCAGCTGAGCCACTAGGAAAGCCCAAGGATACTGGAGTGGGTAGCCTATCCCTTTCTCCAGCGCATCTTCCCAACCCAGGAATCGAACTGGGGTCTCCTGCATTGCAGGAAGATTTTTTACCTGCTGAGCTACCAGGGAAAAGTAAAAGTGAAAGTTGCTCAGTTGTCAGACTCTTTGCGACCCCATGAACTATACAGTATATGGAATTCTCCAGGCCAGAACACTGGAGTGGGTAGCCTTTCCCTCCTCCAGGGGATCTTCCCAACCCAGGAATTGAAGCCAGCTCATGGAATTCTCTAGTCTAGAACACTGGAGTGGGTAGCCTATCCCTTTTCCAGCAGATCTTCCTAACCCAGGAATCGAACTGGGGTCTCCTGCATTGTAGGCAGATTCTTTACCAACTGAGCTATCAGAGAAGCCCAAGCTACCAGGGAAGAGAAGCTATATATATAATAAACATGTGTATATAAACATATATATATATATGCACATGTAGATACACATGCATCTATGCATATATATGTAAATACATACACATGTTTATTACATTACTGGTTAGGCTAAACACTTTTTCTTTAGTACATTCCCAGTTACAAGATCCCTAGAGTTCAAGAGTCTACAAACTCTAATTTCACACATTGGAAAATTTTGAATACACAAATTAGAAAATTTATCAATATTATAAATCAAAAGATATTTATTTTATCCATATTAATTAAAAGCAATATTGCACATACGAGTGAAACATTTATGGGCTTTTTAAGAATGAAATTTGAAAAGTATCAGGGAAAGACAAAAATGGTGATTTTCTGCAAGTAGTCTTCTTTTATGTAAAATAAAAACAATGAAATGTGTGAGAAATCTAATTTTGGAAATGGAAAGAATAGAGGAATTTTGAACATTTTATGAGGTTGTAAGAATACAAATTTCTTGAGTTCCTATGGCAAAGAGCTCCAGGAGGTCTGTTTATGAGAGAACAGGGAAGTGCCAATAAATGTTATTATTACATATGTTAGTATTCTATATTAACAGAATTGGACCTTAGAAGGGATATAGCCACATGTGAAACATGTAAATTTCCTCCATCATTACCAATAAATATTTTACCACTTGATGCATATTTTATTTAGCATACTTGGAAAAATGATACAGCACAGTTATATAATTACAAAATAATGCAAAACCCTTTACTACAATCATATGTTAAGTTTGGAGGTAATGAATATATATCTCTCAAAAGTAAGTTGTGAAAACAACTTTAAATTTAAAAATTTCCATGCAATTTTAGTAGATTAGTGGGTAGTATGCATAGTTTCATGAAAGACTAAAGTTGTGAATATATTGAGAACAATATACAATCTAATTTTTTAAAAATTTTCCATGATTTTCATATATATACAAAATCAAATCTGAAATCTGTGCATGCATGACTCCTTGGAATCATACCAAAGTTAATGACACTGACATGATATAATACATTGGAAAAATACCAAAACTTTATACAATACTAAGATGCTACTTTTATATAACCATATAATTATAGTAATCTGGAGAGTTGCTGAAAATCACTTAGATGATTTCTGCATGAAAATTTCCTTTTTAAGTGCTCTTGTTCTTGAAAGTTCCATTGCATTTATAGATTTTTAATGAAAACTGTAAGATTTGTGTCCTATTCAAAAATAATGAACAATAAATAAGTTCTGCCTATTTCAATCAGATTATTTAGTTTTGAGCTATTTTTTTGGTTATTGAGTTGCTTGAATTCTTTATGTATTTTGGATAATAAGCTCTTAACTGATAATAATTCATAAGGATCTAAGGTACACTAAGATGAATAAAGGAAATAATACTGTGCAATAACTATATTAGGCAATAAATATCACTACAGTGTCAATCATATCAAGATATATAAATGTATTATTGTAAAATGCTGTACCTTAAACTTACACAATGTTAGATGACAAATTCACTCAATAATAAGTAAATGTCATGTGAATTAATTTAGATCACACGTCATGAAACATTTAAAATAGAAGATGTCTTAGAGATTAACTGAGCTAAACTCCTTATTTTACATGAAGAGAAAATGAGGCTCAAAGAGGTTAAATAATTTTCCCCCAGTCACTGCATTAGTTAATGATAGAAATGGGGCCTGAACCCAGCAGACATTACATATTTGTTCAGTTACCACCCAACCTATCACACAAACACATCCCCCCGGAACTAAGGCTGTTTCATGCATTGTCCTTAGCTGTATGGTACCTGAAAGAGTTATTTCATGTGACTAGCTCTTGTTTTCACAAAATTATAACGTTTTGCTCTACTGTCCCTCATAAGGGAACACAATGCTCACTAAGAAGTCTGTTAAGCTTTGATGACTTTGCTCAATGTTACTGTGTAAACCTCATCACTGAGATTTAGTGGGGCCTCCTAACTTGTCTTAGAGACTGCCCTTGTGTCCCCACGGCCCCGCTCTCCTCTGCACTCACAGTGATCTCCTTGAACTATGAGTCAGGCCATATTCCCCTTCTGCTCAGGATCCTGTCATGGGTCCTGTTTAACCAGGAGTAAAGGGTCAGATGCTCATGACGGTCCCTCCGTGACGCCGCCTCCACCTGCCGCACACACCTCCACCTTCCTCACCTGCTGTCATCCCACTCCACTCCTGCCTTCACCCCACTGGACATATCCATGACTGCATCCTTCTGCCTTCTGGCCACTACCCAGAATACTCTCACCAAATGCCTCCAGAAATATTGTCTTAGCATTTTAAAAAATGCTGAATATCACCTTCAAAATGAGGTATATCTGATGACACAAGGGTCTACTTTCTTTCCACCCAAATACTATTTAACTAATGATAAAGCCTTACAAATAGCTGAGAAAAGAAGAGAAGCTAAAGGCAAAGGAGGAAAGGAAAGATATATCCATCTAAATGCAGAGTTCCAAAGAAGAGCAAGCAGAGATAAGAAAGTCTTCCTCAGTGACCAATGCAAAGAAATAGAGGAAAATAATAGAATGGGAAAGACTAGAGATCTCTTCAAGAATATGAGAGATGCCAAGGGAACATTTCATGCAAAGATGGGCAAAATAAAGGATAGAAATGGTATGGACCTAACAGAAGCAGAAGATATTAAGAGAGCTGGCAAGAATACACAGAAGGACTATACAAAAAGAAGATCTTCATGACCCAAATAACCACGATGGTGTGATAACTCACGTAGAGTCAGAGATCCTGGAATGTGAAGTCAAGTGGACCTTAGGAAGCATCACTACAAATAAAGCTAGTGGAGTGATGGAATTCCAGCTGAGCTGTTTCAAATCCTATAAGATGATGCTGTGAAAGTGCTACACTCAATATGCCAGAAAATTTGGAAAACTCAGCAGTGGCCACAGACTGGAAAAGATCAGTTTTCATTGCCCAAAGAAGGGCAATGTCAAAGAATGTTCAAACTACAGCACAGTTGCACTCATCTCACGCATTAGTAAAGTAATGCTCAAAATTCTCCAAGCCAAGCTTCAACAGTACATGAACCATGAACTTCCAGATGTTAAAGCTGGATTTAGAAAAGGCAGAGGAAACAGAGATCAAATTGCTAAGATCCGTTGAATCACCGAAAAAGAAAGAAAGTTCCAGAAAAACATTAAATTCTGCTTTATTGACTACGCAAAAGCCTTTGACTGTGTGGATCACAACCAACTGTGGAAAATTTTTCAAGAGTGGGAATACCAGATCACCTTACCTGCCTGCTGACAAATCTGTATGCAGGTCAAGAAGCAACAGTTAGAACTGGACATGGAACAACAGACTGGTTCCAAAAGGGAAAGGAGTACACTAAGGCTGTGTTTTGTCACCCTATTATTTAACTTATATGCAGAGTACATCATGTGAAATGCCAGACTGGATGAAGCACAGGCTGGAATCAAGATTGCCAGGAGAAATATCAATAACCTCAGATATGCAGATGACACCACCCTTATGGCAGAAAGTGAAGAAGAACTAAAGAGCCTCTGGATGAAAGTGAAAGAGGAGAGTAGAATCCAAGAGCCTCTTGTGAAAGTGAAAAGGATAGTGAAAAATTTGGCTTGAAATGCAATATTCAAAAAACTAAAATCATGGTGTCTGGTCCCACCATTTCATAGCAAACAGATGGGGAAACAATGGAAACAGTGATAAATTTTATTATTCTGGGCTCCAAAATCTCTGCAGATGGTGACTGCAGCCATGAAATTAAAAGACACTTTCTCCTTGGAACAAAAGCAATGACCCACCTTGACAGCATATTAAAAAGCAGAGACAAAAGAGACATAAAGAACAGACTTTTGGACTCTTTGGGAGAAGGCGGGGGTGGGATGCTTTGAGAGAATAGCATTGAAACATGTATATTACCATAAGTGAAATAGATGACCAGTCCAAGTTTGATGCATGAAGCAGGGCACTCAAAGCCAGTGCACTGGGACAACCCAGAGGGATGGGATGGCTAAGGAGAGGTGAGGGGGTTTCAAGACAAGGGAACACATGTACACCCATAGATGATTCATGTCAATGTATGGCAAAAAACCACCACAATATTGTAAAAATAATTAGCCTCCAATTAAATTAAATTTTAAAAAAAGCAAAGACATTACTTTGCCAACATAAGTCCGTCTAGTCAAAGCTATGGTTTTTCCAGTAGTCATGTACGGATGTGAGAGCTGGACTATGAAGAAATCTGAGCACTGAAGAATTGATGCTTTTGAACTGTGGTGTTGGATAAGACTCCTGAGAGTCTCTTGGACAGCAAAGAGATCAAACCAGTCCATCCTAAAGGAAATCAACCCTGAATATTCATTGGAAGGACTGATGCTGAGGCTGAAACTCCAGTACTTTGGCCACCTGATGCAAAGAACTGACATATTAAAAGACCCTGATGCTGGGGAAGATTGAAGGCAGGAGGAGAAGGGGATGACAGAGGATGAGATGGCTGGATGGCATCACTGACTCGATGGACATGCATTTGAGCAAGCTCCGGGAGTTGGTGATGGACAGGGAAGCCTGGCGTGCTGCAGTCCATGGGGTCACAGAGAGTCAGAGTACACACATAGCATGTACTGGGCTTCCCAGGTGGTGTTCACGCAGACACAACAGCACACACGTACCTGCGCGGCAGGTATTATATTTTGAATACTCTAAAATTCACTTTTTTTTTGTAGATTTTTGACTTGACTATCTCCTCCTACATTACTGTAAGCTCCACAATAATAAAGATCATTGTCTTTTGTTCATTTGCATTTTCCCTGTGCCAAGAACTGTGGGTGGCTAATAGCAGATGCTTAATATGCTATGCTATGCTCAGTTGCTGCAGTTGTGTCTGACTCTTTGTGATGCTATGGACTGTAGCCCGCCAGACTCTTCTGTCCATGGGATTCTGGAGTGGGTTGCCATGGCCTCCTCCAGGGGATCTTCCCAACCCAGGGACTGAGCCTGCATCTTTTAAATTACCTGCACTGGCAGGCAGGTTCTTTACCACTAGTACCACTGGGAAGCCCAGTAAACATCTGTTAAATTGAAGCCAATTAACCACACTTTCCAATAAAAGATTACTCAATTCCTTTACAGCAGAGCATGTTTTTAAAATGTCTCAAATAATTGCATTCACATTAATGACTATGACAAAGCTGTCATAATTTCAGATTGGGCAAGGTGCCTATAGAAAAATAAAAATCAGGTGGACTATAAAGATTTTGCATCTAATTCAAAATTTTACATTTTCAGTGTATAAGCTTTTCCTGAATATACGTTAATCATCTTTGAAAGCTATGTTAATACTTTCAGGTGACTAAAGCACTATTTAAAACACAACAGATAAATGAGAGTTTACAAAGTAGTCAATACAAGTCTACCTTAATCTATTATCTTTGTAACTTAAAAATCATATAAGCCCAGTTTTGTTTTATCATTCAGTAATTCTTATTTTGTTGGCATCTGAAAACCTCATCATAAGATCTGATCTCTTTTTATCAGATGGAAACATATTTGACCAAATATACAAGCAGGAACATATAGATGGTGATGATAGTCATTTCATTCCTAGTTGAATTTCCTTTAGTCCAATTACTAATGCATTTTTTCTTTCATGTTATTTATTATGATGCCTTCTGATAATTAAGTTCTTTCCATGGGAAGAAATAGTACATTAGGAAATATTTATTGAGTAAAAAGCCTTGCTTTGAAAAATCTACCAATAGTTTTATGTCCTCTCGGCAAGAGTTAATTGTAAGATTAAATTTTCCAAACATTTTCTTTTTTATAAACATAAAATTTGCTAATTGAAACAGAGAATCTGTTGAACTTTTGTTATCCCCTGTAGAGAAGCTAAAAATGCATGAATTAATATACTGTGACTATGGAGCTTAGATACTATTAACAAGGGGAAAAATAAATATGATTCTAGGCCACCAACCACTTTTAGTATCCTTCTAGCTATTATTTTCCCTATTGAAAAAGTACATTAGGATTTGATGTGCTTGGCATACTGTACAGAATGCTAATACTTGCTAATTATAGACTGCTTTCAAAAAAATCAGGTAGATCTACAAATAATGTCCAATTTATCTGCACTTGCAGGAAAGGCAATTCAATATTGCTGAGAAAGTAAGAGGCCAGTGGAAGATACCATATACCATGACAATTTTACCTTAGCTTTGATTCTCTTTTCATGTTTTAAAACTGGGGTATAGTTGCTTTACGACGTTGTGCTTTCTGTTGTACAGCGAAGTGAATCAGCCTTCAGTTCAGTTCAGTTCTGTCGCTCAGTCGTGTCTAAATCTTTGCGACCCCATGAACCGCAGCATGCCAGGCCTCCCTGTCCATCACCAACTCCCGGAGTTCACCCAAACTCACGTACATCAAGTCGGTGATGCCATCAAGCCATCTCTTCCTCTGTGGTCCCCTTCTTCTCCTGCCCCCAATCTCTCCCAGCATCAGGGTCTTTTCCAGTGAGACAGCTCTTCACATCAGGTGGCCAAAGTATTGGAGTTTCAGCCTCAGCATCAGTCCTTCCAATGAACACCCAGGACTGGTCTCCTTTAGGATGGACTGGTTGGATCTCCTTGCAGTCCAAGGGACTCTCAAGAGTCTTCTCCAACATCACAGTTCAAAAGCATCAACTCTTCGGCACTCAGCTTTCTTCACAGTCCAACTTTCACATCCATACATGACCACTGGAAAAACCATAGCCTTGACTAGACAGACCTTTGTTGGCAAAGTAATATCTCTGCTTTTTAATATGCTATCCAGGTTGGTCATAACTTTCCTTCCAAGGAGTAAGTGTTTTTTTTAATTTCATGGCTGCAATCACCATCTGCAGTGATTTTAGAGCCCCCAAAAATAAAGTCTGACACTGTTTCCACTGTTTCCCCATCTATTTGCCATTAAGTGATGGAACCAGATGCCATGATCTTAGTTTTCTGAATGTTGAGCTTTAAGCCAACTTTTTCACTCTCCTCTTTCACTTTCATTAAGAGGCTTTTTAGTTCCTCTTCACTTTCTGCCATAAGGGTGGTAATCAGCCCTAAGTATACATATGTCCCCTCCTGCTGGGGCCTCCCTCCCATCCACTTCTCCACATCCCACCCTCTAAGTGATCAAAGTGCACTGAGCTGAGCTCCCTGTGCTACACAGCTGCTTCCCACCTAGCTATCTGTTTTAATCCTGGCAGTGTACATACATCAACCCCAGTCTCCCAGTTGAGGCTACCTCGTATCCCCCTCCACATGTCCAGCATCCATTCTCTGTCTCTATTCCTTCCCTGAAAATATTAATAGGTTCCTCTGTGCCATTTTTAGATTCCACATATATGCAATAATATATGATATTTGTTTTTCTCTTTTTGACTCACTTCACTCTGCATGAGAGTCTATAGGTCCATCCACATCCCTACAAATGACCCAATTCTGTTCCTTTTTACGTCTTTTCAATGTATTCCTCTGGCTGAACTTTTCAACCATCTTTTTCTCAAATTCAGGTTACTCTTCAGATTCAGGTTTAAAGAGCTCTTAAAAAGTTAAAGTAGGGACTTCCCTGTGGTCTAGTGGTTAAGAACCCACCTTGCAATGCAAGCAAACTAAGATCCCACCTGTTGCACAGCAACTAAGCCCGCACTGTGCAACTACCGAGCCCACGCACCACAACTAGAGAGTCTGTGCATTGCAGTGAAAGATCCTGCATGGCACACTGAGACCATGAAGCTAAATAAATAAATTTAAAAAATGTCTTAGATTATCTCCTTGAACAACAATCTCAGTGACTATTCACGAGAAATAAGAGTAAACAAGTAAAATTGAATTAGATGATGGGTAGGCAGATGATCATGGCAGGGAGGCAATGCACGTACAGAAAAACACTAGGCATTGGGGGCTCAATCCCAATTCTAATCCTGCTTTGGGTGCTTTAAGTTACAATTGCCTCTTTTCTTGTAATGCAGTAATAATGGCCTGCTACTGCTGCTAAGTCGCTTCAGTCGTGTCTGACTCTGTGCGACCCCATAGACGGCAGCCCACCAGGCTCCCCCATCCCTGGGATTCTTCAGGCAAGAACACTGGAGTGGGCTGTCATTTCCTTCTCCAATGCATGAAAGTGAAAAGTGAAAGTGAAGTCGCTCAGTTGTGTCCGACCCTTAGCAACCTCATGGACTGCAGCCTACCAGGCTCCTCCATCCATGGGAGTTTCCAGGCAAGTGTATTGGAGTGGGATGCCATTGCCTTCTCTGAATAATGGCCTAACCCATAAGATTTTTGAGAAGAGAAATGAGATAGCTTAAAGCTTCTAGTGTAATTTTTGCACATGTTTAATTTTCAGGGAATAGCAGTAATTAAATGAATTATTTTCTTGAGTTTACTTATTTTTTATTTTAGATGACTAGATCATCCTAAGATCAATATTCCAGTAGGAAAAGAATACCATACAACTACCCAAAGTCAACTTACTATGGTGTCGACAGAGATTTATCTTGGTTAAATGAAACAAAACAGTGAGGTTTCTGTTGAAATTTTTACTACAAAAAGTTTCAAGTGAGGTTTTGCAAGATGTTGCAAATGCCTTGCCTTGTGGCTAAGAGTGGAAAAATAATCTGAAATTTTAGCCTCAAGGTAAAGCTGGACTCATATTGCTAAAGGAAATGGGGGGCAGATGGTGTCACAAGAGGCTTTGTGGGGAGACACTCACAACCCCTGGCTCTCCAGGGTGCAGGGGACAGCAGTCTGACTTTCACACTCACACATGCGCCCATTAGGGTTAAAATGTTTGAGAGTCACAGTTACTGAGATATAACCATGGTAAGCAGAAAGGTTTTCTTTTTTTCTTCAGAAGTTGTTTTCCAATATCACAGAACAAGTAGGACTGACTCTAATGCTGGTGGTGTGTGTAACTGACTTACTGTCCTTTGAAAATTCAGTAGAGTTCTGAGTGAGCTCTGCAAAATTAGATCCTCCTTGTCCCTAAATTGTGTATGACGGAAATGTTTCATTCTTCTCTCAAGTGTAGAATCATATTTTAGCATGAAACTAGAAATGTCAGTTCATTAATTTACAGTGAATAATCTCTGATGCTTTTGAACTGTGGTGCTGGAGAAGACTCTTGAGAGTTCCTTGGACCGCAAGGAGATCCAAGCAGTCCATCCTAAAGGAAATCAGTCCTGAATATTCATTGGAAGGACTCATGCTGAAGCTGAAACTCCAATACTTTGGCCACTGACTCATTGGAAAAGACCCCGATGCTGGGAAAGATTGAAGGCGGGAGAAGGGGTTGACAGAGGATGAGATGGTTGGATGGCATCACTGACTCAATGGACATGAGTTTCAGTAAACTCTGGGAGTTGGTGATGGACAGGGAGGCCTGGCATGCTGCGGTTTATGGGGTGGCAAAGAGTCGGACACGACTGAGCAACTGAACTGAATCTCTGTAATGAAACCAAAGTAGTCAAAACCTGACATGTAGGTCTACATAGAAGCCAAATAAAAATTAAAAGTTTTCTTTGGAAAGCAGAAATCAGACCAAGAGGAGTTCTGTGGAAATAGATGAGTGGAAATATACTGTTTCAATCCAGTGTTTAATAGCAGGTTTCCTTGACTATGTATATTCCCTCCTCCCATTACCCCATGGCCCTGCTCTCAGTCCCTAATAAACTCCTCAGAGGTGCTCCCTGTCACTGCTGTGTCTGCTTTCCTCTCCCATATTTCCATTCTTTCTTTTCCTTGTTTATAGGGGGATAGTTGCTTCACAACACTGTGCTGGTTCTGCTGCACAGCCAAAGTGAGTCAGCCACACGCATACACAAATGCCCCCCCCCCTTCTGGGTTTCCCTCCCATCTAGGTCACCATAGAGAATGGAGAGCAGGGCTCCCCCTTCTATACAGCGAACCCTCACATAATCTATTCCATGCATAGCCGTGTGGCGGTGGTGGTTTACTTCCTAAGTCATGTCTGACTCTTGTGACCCCATGGACTGTATGTAGCCTTCCAGGCTCCTCTGCCCATGGGATTCTCCAGGCAAGAATACTGGAGTGGGTTGCCATTTCCTCCTCCAGAGGATCTTTCTGACCCAGGAATCGAATCTGGGTCTCCTGCACTGCAGGCAGATTCTTTATCAACTGAGCTGTGAGGGAAGCCCAATGCATAGCAGTGTATACATGTCCATTTCAATCTCCCAACTTATCCCACCCCACTGCCTTTGGTGTCCCTGTTTGTTCTCTTTATCTATGTCTCTATTTCAGCTTTGCAAACAGGTTTAGCTGTACTATTTTTCTATATTCCACATATATATTTTAATACAAAGTATTTGTTTTTCTCTTTCTGACTTACTTCACTCTGTATGACAGCCTCTATATCCATCCATGTCTCTACAAATGACCTAATTGTGTTCCTTTTGATGATTGAGTAATATTCCATTGTGCACATGTACCACATCTTCTTTATCCATTCCTCTATAAATGGATATTTAGGTTGCTTCTATGTCTTGGCTATTGTAAAAGTGTTGCAGTGAGCACTGGGGTGGATGTGTTTTGTTTTTAATTATGGTTTTCTCAAGGTATATGCTCAGTAGTGGGAATGTTCGGTCATATGGTACTTCGATTTTTAGTTTTTTAAGGAACTTCCATTCTCCTTTCCATAGTGGCTGTATCAATTTACAGTCCCACCAACAGTGCAAGGGGCCCTGGTGGCTCAGCAGTAAAGTAAAATGCAAGAGAAGCGAGTTTCATTCTTGGGTTGGGATGATCCCCTGGAGAAGGAAATGGTAACCCACTCCAGTATTCTTGCCCGGAAAATCCCATGGACAGAGGAGCCTGGTGGGCTACAGTCCATAGCATCACAAAAGAGTCAGGCACGACTTAGTGAGTAAGCAACAACAGTGCGAGAGGGCTTCCTTTCTCCACATCTGCTCCAGCATTTATTTGGTGGTAGATCTTTTGATGGTGGCCATTCTGTTTGGGGCTTCCCTGATAGATCAGTTGGTAAAGAATCTGCCTGCAATGCAGGAGACCCCAGTTCAATTCCTGGGTCAGGAAAATCCCCCGGAGAAGGGAAAGGCTACCCAGTTGAGCTAGTTCAAATCCTGAAAGATGATGCTGTGAAAGTGCTGTACTCAATATACCAGCAAATTTGGAAAACTCAGCAGTGGCCACAGGACTGGAAAAGGTCAGTTTTCATTCCAATCCCAAAGAAAAGCAATACCAAAGAATGTTCAAACTACCCCACAATTGCACTCATCTCACACATTAGTAAAGTAATGCTCAAAATTCCCCAAGTCAGGTGTCAACAGTACGTGAATTGTGAACTTCCAGATGTGCAAGTTGGATTTAGAAAGGGCAGAGGAACCAGAGATCAAATTGACAACATTTGTTGGATCATCACAAAAGCAAGAGCATTCCAGAAAAACATCTATTTCTGCTTTATTGACTATGCAAAAGCCTTTGACTGTGTGGATCACAACAAACTGTGGGAAATGATTAAAGAGATGGAAATACCAGACCATCTTACCTGCCTCCTGAGAAATCTGTCTGCAGGTCAAGAATCAACAGTTAGAACGGGACATGGAACAACAGACTGGATCCAAGTCAGGAAAGGAGTACATCAAGGCTGTGTTTTGTCACCCTACTTATTTAACTTATATGCAGAGTACATCATGCAAAATGCCAGGCTGGATGAAGCACAAGCTGGAATCAAGATTTCTGGAAGAAATATCAATAACCTCATACATGCAGATGACCTCACCCTTATGGCAGAGAGTGAAGAAGAACTAAAGAGCATTTTGATGAAAGTGAAAGAGGAGAGTTAATAAGTTGGTTTAAAACTCAACATTCAGAAAACTAAGATCTTGGCATCCAGTCCCATCACTTCATGACAAATAGATGGGGAAAAAATGGAAACAGTTTTGGGGGCTCCAAAATCATTGCAGATGGTGAATGAAGACATGAAATTAAAAGATGCTTGCTCCTTGGAAGAAAAGCTATGACCAATTTAGACAGCATATTAAAAAGCAGAGACATTACTTTACCCACAAAGGTCCATCTAGTCAAAGCCATGGTTTTTCCAGTGATCATGTATGGATATGAGACTTGGACTATACAAAAAGTTGAGCGCTAAATAGTTGATGCTTTTGAACTGTGGTGTTGAGGAAGACTCTTGAAAGTCCCTTGGACTGCCAGGAGATCCAACTAGTCAATTTTAAAGAAATCAATCCTGAATATTCATTGGAAGGACTGATGCTGAAGCTGAAACCCCAGTACTTTAGTCACCTGATGCAAAGAACTCATTTGGAAAGACCCTGATGCTGGGAAAGATTGAAGGCAGGAGGAGAAGGGAACAATAGAGGATGAGATAGTTGGATGGCATCACCAATGTGATGGACAAGAGTTTGAGTAGGCTCCAGGAGTTGGTGATGGACAGGGAAGCCTGGTGTGCTGCAGTCCATGGGGTCGCAAAGAGTCGGACACAAATGAGCAACTCAACTGACTGAATCTATCTGTGTGAGGTGATACCTCATTGTAGTTTTGATTTGCATTTCTATAATAATTAGTGCTTGAGTGGACTCTGATTAGCCTTCCATGTAGCCAGATCCAGTAGTCATTTCACAGTCCACACTAACTTGATCTTTGAGCGTGTAAAACCATGTAAAATATTATTGATGACTTCCTCCTCTTTGAAACATTTCATCACTTTTTTCTTAGTCATAATACACCCAGTACCATATTCCCTTGGTTTTCTGACACCACACTGGTTCTTAAAGATTTTTTTTTAACTTTTATTTTGAAATAACTTTATACTTAGAGAAAAGTTGCAGGAATAGTGCAAAGAACTTCCATAGACCCTTCACCCAGATTCAACAACTGATAATACTTTGCCACAGTGTATCATTTTCTGTCTCAGTCATTCAGCTTTTCCCCTGAACCTTCTAAGAGTATATTAGAGTGGTCAGGATCCTTGACCCATTCACTTCTCTGTGTATTTCTTCAGAAGTGAAGTGAAGTCGCTCAGTCGTGTCCGACTCGTCATGACTCCATGGACTGCAGCCTACCAGGCTCCTCTGTCCATGGGATTTTCCAGGCAAGAGTACTGGAGTGGGGTGCCATTGCCTTCTCCGAGGACATAATTTAATATAATTACAGTACAATAATAAAAATTGGAAAACGTTACACTGATATGATATTATCAATATTCTCCATTATTAGAATTAATCACATTTGATCAATTGTCCCAATAATATCCTTCTTAGGATATTCTTCTTAGGATCCTTCCTATTAAACTTCTTAGGATATTAGAAAAAAATATCCTTCTTTTCTAGTCTGGGATCAAATCTGGAATCATGACTGCTTTTATACTTTTAAATCACCTTTAATCTGAAGTTCTTCAGACTTCTTTGTCTTCCATGACATTGGCTTTTGAAAGAACACCAGACAATTATTTTGGAGAATGAGTCTTCCTCATGATTGCACTCAGGTTTACATGTTTGGTAGGAATGCATTTTTGGTAGGAATACATTTTGGTTCACATGTTTGGTAGGAATGCATTTTCATCAGGAGGCTCACAGTGTTTTCTGGCTTGTCCCACTACTGGTAACATTACCTCTGATCATTTGGTTACAGTGATGTCCTCTGGGTTTCTCCCTGAAAATTACAACTTTTCCATTTACAATTAATATGTAATTAATGAGGTGATATGATGAGGCTCTGTATATATTCTGCTTCCCATTAACTTACAACTACTAGTCTAGACACATGCTGATGATTCTTGCCTTAATTATTATGATCGTGGTTGCAAAATGATGACTTTCTAGCTTCAGCTTTATTTGTTGGCATCCTATTCACAGTAAGGAAAAGTTTCCTCCCCCCCACCTCCATTTATTTGGAGACTGATTTTTCATTCAGTGTGAAGCCATTGATTCATATTATATTCGAAAGTTTGATTCAATAGGTTTATTCATCTATCACATTCATCATATTTGTTGATGCTGAAATTGCTCCATTTTTGAGTCCCTTTTGCTTTTTTTCTGATTTCTTGTCCTGCAAACATGGAATAATCTAGGGCTTGCCC
Source organism: Bos taurus (assembly GCF_002263795.3). Classification (NCBI taxonomy): domain Eukaryota; kingdom Metazoa; phylum Chordata; class Mammalia; order Artiodactyla; family Bovidae; genus Bos; species Bos taurus. The sequence continues at coordinate 8,570,057 of NC_037344.1, read as the reverse complement.
ACACTTCTGGTTTCTTTTCTATGCACTCATTCTGGGTCATCTCATCCAATCCAATAGTTTAACTATTGTCTTTATACTGAAGACTCTAAACTTATATCTTTAGTCTACCCCTTCCCCATGAACCTGATCTGTGTTTCCAGTAGCCTGCTTTACCCTGTGAAGTCTACTACACATCACAGATTTAAACTATTCTCTCTATATACGTACCTCCCCTCCATATATCCCATCCCAATTAAGTAAAATTCACCTGAGCCAGTGATGAAGTAAAAATTCTTGGAGTCCTGCTTGACTCCTCTCTCTTTTCTCACACCCCTCATGTGATCTGCCAGCAAGTTCTACAGCTTCCAGTTTCATAAATAATCTGGTATTTGACTGCTTAACATCACTTTCACTGTTACCATGTAAATCCAAGGTTGTTATTCTTCACCTGGATTATTGCAATAGACTTCTACTCCTATTGGCTTTCCATGATCTACACTCCAATCGACAACCAGACTGTGTCTTTAAAACCATATATTATATCATGGTATTCTTCTGTTCAAAATCTTCTAATGTCTTCCTATCCTTTTAAACTAAAATTAACAAATCTGATTATGGCCTGAAAGGTTTGGCATAGTCTGGTTGGTAATCTATCTGCCTGACTTCATCTCCAGTCCTCCTTTCATCTCATCCTATCTTGTCCCCTTGCTTGCTCTTCCTCTAGCTTCCTCGGTCTGTCCCTGCCTCAGGACATAATTCTGGGCAGATTTAATTTTTACCTACCTCTGCTCCCATTTGTAATGGATTGACTTGGGCAGTGGTTCTCAGCTGGGGGCAGTTTTTCTCCCCAAGATTATTTAGCAATGTTTTAAGACATTTGGTTTTCATGACTGTGGAAGTACTACTGGTATCTATTAGACAGAAGACAAAGATGATGCCAAATGTCCTATAATGCACAAAACAGCTCTCTACAACAAAAACATTACCTGGCCCCATATCCTGAGGTTGAGAAGCATTGATCTAGGGCGAACATGATAATTCAAAAAGCTCAGATATTAATGATAGACAGATTTGAGGTCAATACCCTTTCATCTACTAGCCTCCCTAACTATCAATTATATATCCGCAAAATGGGAATAGTAATATATAGCTGACATAAAGTATTGTTAGGTTTAAATGAGATAATGTTAAAAAAAACAACACCCACCCTTAGGGTAGATGGTAAATTTCCATAACTGCCACTCCAGTGACCTCTAAATTAAGGTCAGAATTAAAGTAATTAAAAGAAACTGAGCCTTTGGGTCTCACCATTCCCTCTGGATTCTCTTTTTGTTTGGTTTTCATGAAGCTCTAAATATCCTGAGAACACTGCTTCACACATGGCAAACACTCTATACATATTTGCTATTGCTGTTATTAGTATTGTTGTATTTTTTACCTCTATGCTGAACAAGTAAGCATTTCTTTGTTGTTGTTGTTGTTGTTGGTTTTTTTTCATGAGAGATACACCCTAGTCTTTCCTCCACCAAAGAAATGTTTCTTCAGTCTAGAGAAATACTGAATTTTGATGGGTGGGATGCATACTCCTTCTTTTACACCACACCACGTCTGCTCTGACAATTGAGCATCTGTGATCACTTTACACTTTCTCTGATCCTTTCTGTGAACTAGCAGATTGATTTTTAAGCTTATCCTGTTGACATTTTCAGTTCCTAGGAAGTAAGATGTTTGTTTTGCTCTAAGCTTTGTCCCTGTGGATAACTCTACCCTGATGGCACCCATCTTTTTGGGATTTCAACAATCCCCCAAATAAACCCAAGTCCATCTGCTAAAGGACCTAAAAAGAGTCTGAAGTGTGATTAAAGGAAATTGAGCCTTTTGGTCTCACCATCCCCTCTAGATTTTCTTTCTGTTTGGTTTTCATGAAACATTAAATTTGCCAGGGAGTAAATACTACTTCCTGCAGGTTAATGCATGTGTTCTCAGTAACATGAGAAATAAGGGGGAAAGGTGTTGGATGGAGAAAGTTATGCTGGGGAATGTGGGAGGATTAGCTACAGTGAAGGAGATAAGACATTTCAGCCTAATGGATTTTAAAAAGTTTATGCTTTTGTATGTGGGGAATCACAATTCCATGTGGGAAGGCAATTTGGTAGAAATGCAGGCACAGGTTAGGCTCAGGTTTAGGCACTCCCGAATTTCTCCATTGGTTCAGCCTGGACTAACGGCACGTTCTGAGCCCCATTAGTTTCTTCATCTATATTGTGAAGACAATAATATATCCACAGGGTACTTTGAGAATTAAGGTCATATGCCTGCAAGGACCTGATGCACAGTGAGCACTCAACATTACCATTATTTTATTTTCCTAACAACCTTCCTTGTGTTTCAGAGTCTCTGACCTTCTTTGGGAAGAGGATTGCCTGATCTGCTTCAACATGGAGATTTTATTAAAATGTTCTAATCACCTAAAATCTGATTTCTCAAGTTCTTTTTTGCTTGCTGATTTTTCTTCCTTCTTTTCTCACAGTTCTCTGATATAGAGCATGATAAAAGATTTCAGTTGTTACTTTTTAAACTAATTCTCCTTATATGCAAATATCTTTAAATGTGTCACTCTATGATCTACTCTAGTTCAGTTCAGTTACTCAGTCACGTCTGACTCTTTGCAATCCCATGAACTGCAGCATATCAGGCCTCCCTGTCCATCACAAAATTCCGGAGTCCACCCAAACCCATGTCCATCGAGGCGATGATGCCATCCAACCATCTCACCCTCTGTTGGCCCCTTCTCCTCCTGCATTCAATCTTTCCCAGCATCAGGGTCTTTTCCAATGAGTGGGCACTTCACATCAGGTGGCCAAAGTATTGGAGCTTCAGCCTCAGGATCAGTCCTTCCAATGAACACCCTGAGTGGTCTCCTTTAGGATGGACTGGTTGGATCTCCTTGCAGTCCAAGGGACTCTCAAGAGTCTTCTCCAACACCACAGTCAAAAGCATAAATTCTTTGGCACTCAGCTTTCTTTATAGTCCAACTCTCACATCCACACATGACCACTGGAAAAACCATAGCCTTGACTAGATAGACCTTTGTTGGCAAAGTAATGTCTTTGATCTTCAATATGCTGTCTAAGTTGCTCATGACTTTTCTTCCAAGGAGTCTTTTAATTTCATGGCTGCAATCACCATCTGCAGTGATTTTGGAGCCCAGAAAAATAAAGTCAGCCACTGTTTCCACTGTTTCCCCATCTATCTGCCATGAAGTGATGGGACCAGATGCCATGATCTTAGTTTTCTGAACGTTGAGCTTTAAGCCAACTTTTTCACTCTCCTCTTTCACTTTCATCAAGAGGCTTCTTAGTTCCTTTTCACTTTCTGCCATAAGGGTGGTGTCATCTGCATATCTGAGGTTATTGATATTTCTCCCAGCAATCTTGATTCCTGCTTCTGCTTCCTCCAGCCCAGCATTTCTCATGATGTACTCTGCATAGAAGTTAAATAAGCAGGGTGACAATATATAGCCTTTAAATAATCCTTTTCCCATTTGGAACTAGTCTGTTGTTCCATGTCCAGTTCTAATTGTTGCTTCCAGGTCAGGAAGCAACAGTTTCTCAAGAGGCAGGTCAGGTGGTCTGGTATTCCTATCTCTTGAAGAATTTTCCACATTTTATTGTGTTCCACACAGTCAAAAGCTTTGGCATAGTCAATAAAGCAGAAATAGATGTTTCTCTGGAACTCTCTTGCTTTTTCAATGATCCAGTGGATGTTGGCAATTCGATCTCTCATTCCTCTGCCTTTTCTAAAACCAGTTTGAACATCTGGAAGCCTAATAGAGTTCTGCCAACAGAATGTACTGGTCATAGCAAACACCCTCTTCCAACAACACAAGAGAAGACTCTACACATGAACATCACCAGATGGTAGACACCGAAATCAGATTGATTATATTCTTTGCAGCCAAAGATGGAGAAGCTCTATACAGTCAGCAAAAACAAGACCAGGAGCTGACCGTGGCTCGGATCCTGAACTCCGTTAGCCAAATTCAGACTGAAATTGAAGAAAGTGGAAAAACCATTAGACCATTCAGGTATGACCTAAATCAAATCCCTTATGACTATACAGTGGAAGTGAGAAATAGATTTAAGGGATTAGATCTGATAGACAGAGTGCCTGATGAACTATGGATGGAGGTTTGTGACACTGTACAGGAGACAGGAATCAATACCATCCCCATGGAAAAGAAATGCAAAAAAGAAAAATGGCTGTCTGGGGAGGCCTTATACAAAGCTGTGAAAAGACAGGAAATGAAAAGCAAAGGAAAAAAGGAAAGACATACCCATTTGAATGCAGAGTTCCAAAGAATAGCAAGGAATGATAAGAAAGCCTTCCTTAGCGATCAATGCAAAGAAATAGAGGAAAACAATAGAATGGGAAAGACTAGGGATCTCTTCAAGAAAATTGAGATATCAAGGGAACATTTCATGCAAAGATGGGTTCAATGAAGGACAGAAATGGTAGGAACCTAACAGAAGCAGAAGATATTAAGAAGAGGTGGCAAGAATACACAGAAGAACTGTACAAAAAAGATCTTCATGACCCATATAATCATGATGGTGTGACCACTCACCTAGAGCCAGGCATCTTGGAATGTGAAGTCAAGCAGGCCTTAGGAAGCATTACTATGAACAAAGTGAGTGGAGGTGATGGAATTCCAGTTGAGCTATTTCAAATCCTGAAAGATGATGCTGTGAAAGTGTTGCACTCAGTATGCCAGCAAATCTGGAAAACTCAGCAGTGGCCACAGGACTGGAAAAGGTCAGTTTTCATTCCAATCCCAAAGAAAGGCAATTCCAAAGACTGCTCAAACTACCGCACAATTGCACTCATCTCTCTACCACCCTTATGGCAGAAAGTGAAGAGGAACTAAAAAGCCTCTTGATGAAAGTTAAAGAGGAGAGTGAAAAGGTTGGCTTAAAGCTCAACATTCAGAAAACGAAGATCATGGCATCTGTTCCCATCACTTCATGAGAAATAGATGGGGAAACAGTGGAAACAGTGTCAGACTTTATTTTGGGGGGCTCCAAAATCACTGCAGATGATGATTGCAGCCATGAAATTAAAAGACGCTTACTCCTTGGAAGAAAAGTTATGACCAACCTAGATAGCATATTGAAAAGCAGAGACATTACTTTGCCAACAAAGGTCTGTCTACTCAAGGCTATGGTTTTTCCAGTGGTCATGTATGGATGTGAGAGTTAGACTGTGGAGAAAGCTGAGTGCCTAAGAATTGATGCTTCTGAACTGTGATGTTGGATAAGACTCTTGAAAGTCCCTTGGACTGCAAGGAGATCCAACCAGTCCATTCTAAAGGAGATAAGCCCTGGGTGTTCTTTGGAAGGAATGATGTTAAAGCTGAACTCCAGTACTTTGGCCACCTCATGCGAAGAGTTGACTCATTGGAAAAGACTCTGATGCTGGGAGGTATTGGGGGCAGGAGGAAAAGGGGACAACAGAGGATGAGATGGCTGGATGGCATCACTGACTCAATGAACGCAAGTTTGAGTGAACTCTGGGGGCTGGTGATGGACAGGGAGTCCTGGCCTGCTGTGATTCATGGGGTCGCAAAGAGTCGAACACGACTGAGTGAACTGAACTGAACTGAACTGAACTACTCTAGAAACAAGTCTTAAACATTCATTCATGTGTTGGAGTTCAGATAGTGCTACAAGTTCAGGTTGTAAACTAAACTACCCTCTCTAATCAAAGCACACAGAAGTGATAGAATATGTGTGTTTATATGATGTATATAAATATAATAAAATATATTAAGTTATATATATATATATATTTTTTATTCACACTTTGAAAAACAGATCAACATCTTAATGCACCACAAATTGCACAGGAACTCAGAAAAATCAAGGGCTTATTTTGGTTTCTAAGCCCCAAAATATTCAAGGATAGCTAAGAACTGACATTTGAAGGGTAATAGAAGCTGGAGTAGGGTCATTTGTAATGGGGGATTACAAACTTCAGGAGCCTCCAGAGGCAGTAGGTTATAGAAAGCTGCATAGTGTGTATAGCTTGGAGCTAAGCCTCTACTTAGGTAAGTGACTAGACCTGTGATAGCTCTAAGATCCTTTATATTCTCCTGCCACTATTAGTTCAGATGCTACACTGGAGGAAGTGGCAATCAAGGGAGGCAATCACAAAACCACAAAGTAGGAATGATTTAAAACAAAGAAGAAAAAGAGAAGAAACAATATGCAATTTGAAACAATTCTAACTAAGAAGACTCTATATTCTGCAGAGATGGGTAGAGAACTAACATTTTGGAACAAATCAACAAGATCAGTAAAAGACATGGATTTATTAAAAAAATTCTTTCAAATGATTGTAAATGAGGTAAAGGGAAAAAGAGCAAACATATTTTTAAAAATATACTATGAAACAAAATCAGGCAGGTATGAATCAAGAATACATGAATATATAAAAGAATCAGTTGGATACCTTTTGCAATAAAAATATGTTAATTTTTTAAATTCCATGCACAAAATAATACTCTAGAAAGACAATCACAAAGAGGAGTATTGAATTGAAATATAGCCTTGAGGAATTCTTTTAAAACATGGCTTTAAGAGGTAAAGAGAGAAAAAAGTACAACATAGAAATTAAGAGACATGAAGGGTAGAATGTGAGGCACCAATAAACTTGGTTTCCCAAGCTAAACACAGAGGTAATGACAGGAAATATTTGTTCAATATGGTGGGACATTTCCCACATTTGAAGAAAATTTAAAATATACATATAAAACCCAGCAGACAAATGAAAACAAAGTACTCCATGGGCACGCATTCTAATGAAATTTCACAATACAAAGAAAAAATAAAGAACCATATAAGTCTTTGGGAAGAATAGTAAAAGCTACCTACAAAGGATGACATTTACATGTACAGCAATGAACTCATCAGCAAGAATGAATGACAGAAAATGATAGAATAAAATCTTCTAAGTACTGGAGGAAAATAGCTTGCAATTTCAAATTCTAGATCCAGCCAAATAAAGTATCACTTTAAAGCGTGAGAAGTAAAGCTATTCTTCAGCTATTTAAACAAGAGAATTAACTTCCCACAGAACCTTATTGGAAGAATTACTAAAGCACACAATTTTACAAGAATAAAAGTTAACCCAGAAATAAAAATGCCACAAACATTAAAATGTGTACCGTAATTTACTCTTTTTAATCACAATATGTACAAATCTAAAATCCTAAAAGTAAATTGTTCAATGAAGAATTCACTTGCTAAGTTTTGTTTCTCATTCAAAAGAATAATGAAAATTTTAGACTCTGATAGAAAAATATATTTGAGTATGTATGTTAACATTTGTAAAGGTAGTAAATCAGTAGAGTGTGAAAGAGGAAACAAAACAAATTTATCAATCCAACAGAAGGCAGACAAGGAGAAACATAAGCAAAGGAAAAGCATGTAAAGCAGAAAGCACAAAATGTTCACAATGACTCCAAATTCAACAGTCTAAAATGTGAAGTTAGAAATTGTTTAGATGGAAGTTTTAGACAAATGCATTTTTAGAAAAAAAACAAGAGACATTATAAATAAATTGACTATAGAAGCTGTTGAAAGGGAAACAGAGTATATCTTAAAAAGGTAGAAATAAGGAAACAAAAGAGACAAGAACTTACAATAATAAGATAGAAAAAATACATAATCACAAAAGTAAGAGAATGTTTCTTTAAAAGGCTAATAAACAATCCTCTAGCAAGGCACTGATGTGAGTACTTTACATTGCATTAATTTGTTTAATCCTCACAGGAACCCTGTATGGTAGGTATGATTAAGAGTCAGTACAAATAAACATTAACACAGAAGGGAAAAGGAGAACATAGCTATTAATACAACAGAGATCTTACAAATAGCACTAAGTTCTGAAGACAGTTTTTGCCACTACATTGAATATTTGTCCCTGTCAATTACCCAAAGTAACTTAAGAAGAAAAAGAGCTAAATAACTCTGTATCTATTTTAAAAATTGGAACTGGCAGTCTAAAACCATTCCCTCTAAAAAGCTATTAGTAAGCTCAGGCAACTTTATAGAATTATTTTATTAATTTCAAATCCTATCTTAGAAAAGGTGTTATATAACACAATTAGGGAGTAGGTTAACAAATTAATGTAGCTAATATAATTTTGAAAATGAGACCTGACAGGAAATTCAAGAAAATCTAAAATTAGAGATAATCTCATGTGGTAACATAGATGAGAAAGTCTTAAACATATTTTTCTGTAAATCAAACCTAGCAGTGTTAATGTACACCTTGTACCTAAGGAATATTTATCACAGGAAATCAGGTGATTCAATATCAGAAAATATTGCAATGTAATTAACACATTGACAAGTGAAAACTAAGAAAAAAAGGTATATACAGTAAAACTTAAGAAATATTCCCAGTCTACATCAATAAGACATTGTTGCTCACTATAACTCATCATTCATCATTATTCATTGTTGTACTAAAGCTCCTAGCAAAAGCAAGCCTAGAAAAATAAATACATAAAACATAAGGATTGGTAAAGAGTATATAAAGCAATAAGTATTTATACAGAGCACATTTATCAACAAACAGAATGTATGATAATTTCTAAACAACTAGAACACATAATAAAGTTTTGCAAGATGATTAGGAATAGTATCAATATTAAATTCAAAAGGAATGTTTATATTTTTATATAGTAAATATACAAAATCAAAAATAGCCAGTTAAAATTATAATAGAGAATAATACTAATTTTAATGGCAATGAAAATTATAAAGTACCTAGGAAAATAAAGTACCTAGGTTTATACAAAAGTATAAACCCTGTATTCATTTCCTAGGCCTTGACAAACTAGCATAAGCTGAGTGGCTTAAACCAACAGAAATTTCTTGTCTCACAGATCTGGAGACTAGAGATCCATCAGATCCAGGCCCATCAGATCCATCAGGTCCATCAGATCCAGAGAACATCAGGATGTTGGCTGGGCCATTCTATCGTCTAAACCCTCTGAGGGAGGATCCTTCCTTGTCTCTTCCAGCTTCTGGGAGGCCCTGGGGCTCATTGGTTTGTAGATGTATCACTCCAGGCTCTGCCTCCATCTTCACATGGCGCTTTCCCTTTTGTGTCTGTGTCTTCACACAGTCCATGGTCATATTCTTATAAAGTCATAACAGATTAGGGCCCCGTTATATTCTAGTATGATGTCATCTTAAATAATTACATCTGAAACAAAGTGTTTGTGACCCCATGGACTGTAGCCCACCAGGCTCCTCTGTCCATGGAATTCTCCAAGCAAGAATACTGGAGTGGGCAGCCATTCCCTTCTCCAGAGGATCTTCCTGACCCAGGGATTGAACCTGGACTGCCCGCATTGCGGGCAGATTCTTTACCATCTGAGCCACCATGGAATCCCATCTGTAATAAACCTATTTCCAAATAGGGTCACATTCTGGGTACTGGCAGTGAAGACTTGTCTTTCAGAGATCACAAATCAGCACATAACAATTCCTAAATTCAAACTATTATTTAAGGACATACAAGACCTGTATCACTGCCCAAAAGACAAAGACCATTAGCAACACCTGTCTTCAAATTGAGCTGTCATCAATTCTACAGATTGTTAGACTCAGCGGGGAGAACTGCGTGCCATAACCATGGGGCATCTCAGAAAGATGAAGGTGTGTATAGGGAGCTTCTGATAGGATTTGGGCTGGTATGGATGATTTGGGGAGGGCTGAAAGCTGCGAGATTCTGCTTTAGACTGGATGATGTGAGAAAGCAAAGTAATTGCTTAAGGATTACAGGTGATCTTAACAACTTTATCTAAGAGGTGTGAGGAATAGAGCGGATTTCATTCCCTAACTGGCAAAGTAGCAACATTCACTCATGTTAGCTGGGAAGTGGATATTTGGTCATCTTTATGCCTTGCATGGTGCTCTTGTTTTTGTCTGTGTCATTAGGTCATGGCCTAGTTTTAGTCTTACTCCATCACACTTTCAGGGGGCTTATCTGATGATCGGTTCTCTGATGCTATATTCACCCATGTCTAGCTGTCACCAGCCCATTAACAGCTAACAGTTATTAAGGGGACCTTCCCATATCTTACCTGTATTGGGGCTTCCCTGGTGGCTCAGACGGTAAAGCGTCTGCCTGCAGTGTGGGAGACCCAGGTTCGATTCCTGGGTCAGGAAGATCCCCTGGAGAAGGAAATGGCAATCCACTCCAGCACTCTTGCCTGGAAAATCCCATGGACAGAGGAGCCTGATAGGCTACAGTCCATGGGGTCGCAAAGATTCAGACACAACTGAGCGAGATCACTTTTACTTTCCCCTATCTTACCTGTATTAGTAATGAAATTTACCATGGTTATGAATGAGAATATTATAAAGATGTCAATTCTACCCAAATTAATTTATAAAATCACTTTGTAGAATTAAAAGAAGATGTAGTAAAGTTTATGGCAAATTTGAAAGTGCCCCTGGCTAAAGGTATTAACAGACAATTCTGTTTTCCTTGAAGCAGTGCTGGCTTATATGTATTGCCCCCCAGATTTTTACATTTTTAACAAAGCAGTAATTTTATTAATTACATTAAAAATAAGCCAGAATTAGTTTGGTAACATTCCTCTGTGCATATCCAGCTTCTATCATAATTTTCATCTAGCAGTATGTAATATATGTGTGCAGTGAACAGTTTTCATTCAATATAAGCTTAATTCAGGAAATCAGTCCTCAGTAACCCACCTCTCTTTTCCCCAAGCTCTTCATAAATATTTCTATTTATGCCTTCCATTAAAGAACAACATGCAGAGCAACCAGTGATAATGCATATACCACCAAGAGCAGCTGGAGACAGCAAACTTCTTTTGGTCTCCAGTTACAGGGGAAAATGGATATATTTTTTATTTGAGAATACTTTATTTATTAGGACTTCCCAGGTGGATCAGTGGTAAAGAAGCTACCTGTAATGCAGGAGATGTGGGTTCGACCCCTTGGTGGGGAAGACCCCCTGGAGCAGCAAATGCTGCCATGCCTGGGAAATCCCATGGACAGAGGAGCCACAGTCCATGGGGCCCCAAAGAGTCAGATATGACTGAACAAGTGCAAGCATCATCATTATTTACTAAGGATTCTCGTCAAGATGGAAACTCTTACCATTTGTCTCGGGGATAGAAATGTAAATTAAGCTCCATTCATTTATCTTAGCAATATCCTGGCTTTTAATAGATTTCCCCCAGTTTTACTGAGGTACAACTGACAACTTGTTATGTGTTAACATTTAAAGTATGTGACATGATGATTTGATACAAAGGCACGCCTCAAAGGCATTGCAGGTTTGTCTTGGCACCAGACCACCACGATGAAGCAAATATTGCAGTAAAGAGAATCACAATTCTTTGGTTTCCCAGTGCATGTAAAAGTTAGCTTTATACAATATTGCAGTATATTAAGTGTGCAATAACATTATGTCTAAACAACAATGTATGCTATGCTATGCTAAGTCACTTCAGTCGTGTCCGACTCTGTGTGACCCCAGAGACGGCAGCCCACCAGGCTCCCCCATCCCTGGGATTCTCCAGGCAAGAACACTGGAGTGGGTTGCCATTTCCTTCTCCAATGCATGAAAGTGAAAAGTGAAAGTGAAGTTGCTCAGTCGTGTCCGACCCTTAGCGACCGCATGGACTGCAGCCTACCAGGCTCCTCTGTCCATGGGACTTTCCAAGCAAGAGTACTGGAGTGGGGTGCCATTGCCTTCTCCAAACAACAATGTACATATCTTAATTTAAAAATACTTTTTTGGTAAAAATACTAACCATCACTTGACCCTTCAGCAAATTATAAGCTTTTTTATAGATTATAAAAATACGTAATTTTATAGATTATAACAGTCTAAAAACCTGGTGGAAGGTCCTGCTCATGTTGGTGGCGGCTGACTGATCAGGGTGGTGGTTGCTGAAGGTTGGAGTGTCACTAACAATTTCTTAAAGCAAGACAACAATGAATTTTGCTGCCTCAATTGACTTTCCTTTCATGAACAACTTCTCTGTAGCATGCAAAGCTGTTTGATAGCATTTTACCAACCATTTCACCCATCTTTTAATTTGGGGTCAATCCTCTCAAACCCTGACATTGCTTCACCTACTGAGTTCCTTGTCATGCCTCTAAATCCTTTGTTACCATTTAACAATCTTCACAACATTTGCAGCAAGAGTAGCTTCCATTGCAACTTTCTTTCCTCATCCATAAGAAGCAACTCCTCATCACTTCAAGCTGTATCATCTTTTGGAGCAATGTGGTCACAACTTCAGACAGCTTCAACTGTATTGAGAATCTGTGTTTTAGTGCATCCACATTCCTTAATTATCTTAGCTAGATCTTCTAGATAACTTGCTACAACTTTTCCAACAGCACTTGCTTCATGCACTGTCATGCTATGGAGATGGAATCTCTCCTTAAACCTCATGAACCAACCTCTGCTAGCTTCAGACTTTTCTTCTGAAGCTTCCTCACCTCTCTTAGCCTTCATAGAATTGAAGAGAACTGGGGCCTTGTTCTGAATTGATGCTTGCACACTGTGGTGTTGGAGAAGACTCTTGAGACTCCCTTGGACAGCAAGGAGATCAAACCAGTCAATCCTAAAGAAAGTCAACCCCGAATATTCATTGGAAGGACTGATGCTGAAGCTCCAATACTTGGGTCTCCTGATGCGAAGACCTGACTCTTTAGAAAAACCCTGATGCTGGGAAAGACTGAAAGCAGAAGAAGGGAACAGCAGAGGATGAGATGGTTGGATGGCATCACTGGCTCAATGGACATGAGTTTGAGCAAACTCTGGGAGATGGTGAAGGACAGGGAAGCCTGGTGTGCTGCAGTTCATGGAGTCGCAAAGAGTCAGACATAACTTAGCAACTAAACAACAGCAAGGACATTGCTCTGCATTTGGCTTCAGATTAAAGGAATATTGTGGCTGCTCTGATCTTTTATCCAGGACATGAAATCTTTCTCCATATCAGTAATAAGGCTGTTTTATTTTCTTATCATTTGTGATTTCTTATTTGTTTGGTCACTGGAGTAGTACTTTAAATTTCCTTCAAGAACTTTTGCTTTGCATCACAACTTGGCTAACTATTTGGTATAAGAGGCCTAGTTTTCAGCCTACCTTAGATTTTGACATGTCTTTCTCACTAAACTTGATTATTTCTAGCTTTCATTTTAAGGTAAAAGACATGCGACTTTTCCTTTAACTTGAACACTTAGAGGCAATTGTAGGATCATTAATTGGCCTAATTTGAACTTCCTTGTGTTTGAGGGAATAGGGAGGTCTCAGAAAAGGGAAAGAGACAGGGGAGCAGCCAGTTGGTGGAGCAGTTAGAACACACACATTTATCAATTAAGTTTGTCATCTTATATGGGTGCAGCTTGTGGCTCCCCAAAACAATTACACTAGTAACATCAAAGACCCCTGATCAAAAATCACCATGACAGGTGAAATAAATGAAAGAGTTTGAAATATAAGAAGAATCGTAAGAATGTGAAACTGACACAAAGTGAGCAAATGCTGTTGAAAAATGGTGTCTATAGATACTTGCTCGATGCAGGGTTGCCACACACATTCACTTTGTAAGAAATGCGGTGTCTGAGAAGTGAAACAATGTGAGGCATGCCTGTACATACACAGGATGGAAGGGTTCCCTCAATCAAGTAGATGTCTTTGATGGTGCTATCCGGGCCGGCCACACGACTCACGAGACAGCTGTGCTGCTGCTCCCCCCGAGGTTCACATGGTGCAGGGAACTTTCAGACTTGAGGTCATGGGCTACGTGGGAGACACGGCAGATTACGGTTAGATGTATGTGGAGTATGTGGAGGGAATGGAGGCTGAGCACTCTTGCATACATACATACATACATACATACACACATACATCAAACGTAAGGTGTAATCTAAATGGTCCTGCATAGTAGACCTATAATTTACACTTGCTTTGACAACATTTTCTCTCTTTTCCCCTTTTACTTTTTCAATCCCTTGTTTGCATGATTATGGGATCATAGTTTTTTTTGTTTTTTGTTTTTTGCTTTGTTTTCATCTGTTTTGATTTTGGGGGTTAAAATCCAATAGTATTATAATTTATTCTAGCACTTAGAAACTTTTATTCTAGAAAACATTATATTTTGATTATTTGTAACATCTCAGAAAATGAGAATCTTAGGTCTCATTATCTAAAACAAATTCACTTCTTTATCCAAGCCTAGTTTAAGTGTAAAGTAGTTTCAGAATCGTTACCCCATATCTTGTACGGTAACAGTTTAATTTTGCAACCAACACTTTCTAGTAGCCATGAACTCAAGAAAACAATGTCTGTGTTCAATTAAAAATTAAGAACTAAATTTATTTCTTGAAAAAAAATTAGTATTGAAATCTTCCAGTAGTTATTTTAATAAGACTATGCCCAAAGATTAATGACTTAAAGTGTACAGATCCAGAATATGCCTTTAAATATAACTCTAAAGTATGACACCATTTTAATTACTAAAAGGTTTTTGCTTATTTTCCATTTCAAGCTTTCTTTTATTAATCTCCAAGTTAAGTGGTTGTTGTTAATGTACTAACTCTATTAGCAGAGAAAGATAACTACACGAACTATATTATATTAATGCCATTAAATTATACAAAAATAAATATAAATTAAGCTAAGACTAATAATAATATGTCTTTTTTTCATATACTTAATGGCATTCAAGTAAAGGTTTGGAGTTTTATTCTTTGAAAGATGAGAAATCTGATATTTCTATAAATGCTTAATTCAGATAGTGACTTAAAAAGTTCAACATTGAAAATATAATTAAAAAAAAAAGAAAATATAATTTTTGTTTTTTGCAGTGGTAATGTCATTATAAATTTTATTAAGAATGAGATTATGGTAAAAATGATGTTCTTATAAAATTAAAAAATCTTTGGGGCAGAAATATCCTTGGAATTGGTTGTAATATACACAGAATTCATAATCGCATACAAACAAGCTGTAGAATTCTGAAATAGAAACTGCAGTTGCTAAACATCATACACACACATCCAATGCATATTCACAGACACACACAAAAACACATACACACATCTGTAACCAGACTTGGAATAACTTTATCATTGATACAAAGTTCACGGGATGAAGATGTCACTGAAAATAAAGCAATACTTCCACATAGCAGTGTTCACTTTCTCTTTTTGCTTGCTGCCCATTGCAGAGATGTTTTTTCTTTACACTATTTTATGAATAAACATTTTGTGAGTCCTCCAGATTCGGGGCTTATTTTCTTCAGAATCAATATGAATTTTTAGTAAACATCAATGATGGGGGTTCTCAAAATGCCATTTTTTTAAAAGTTTTTATTGCATTGCCATTATTGAAAAACAGTACTAGCAAACATGATGACAGGTTTTTAGCCATATCTGGTATTTATCCACATAAAAGCAAGAAAGGGAGTGAGCAAATTAAACAATAGTCACTTAAATAGTATATACGATTTAATTCTAAAATTCTATAGTTTCACGTTGGAGTATCTTGACTAGCAGGAACACAATGTTATTGGAGTTTTAATACTTTATTGGATAAGTTATGTTATGGAATGCAACGAAATTAACACTGCGTGTAATTTTGTACCATCTAAAGTTAATAAAACATTCAAAAATCATATTGAGAACATACGTAGGTGATATATTTTTTTCATGTAAAAATAATAAAGAATGGCTTCTAACTGGAGCCTAAATGTGATTATCTGTTGTTGACTTGAAATAAAATGACTGCCAGATATTTTTCCAACAAAGAAGGATTTATTTGGAATGAGCAGAAAATTGTAACCATATGGTTGGGGTCTGCAACCACGGTCAACCACATGCAAGGTCTCACAAGGAAAGAATATCCTTTACTAGAAAGGGAAAAATGAGTGGAGAGGGCTATCATAAACACAGAGTCCATGGCCTTTTATTGACTGAGCCCTTGAAGGGAAAGAAGAGGAACCTTTTTCCTTCCTCTTGGGCTCTGCTATTGTCATGGGGAGTGAGTGCTCCCACTGTGGTCCCTTGACTCTGAGATTTCTGTTTATTAATTTTTTCTACTGTGAAAATACTTGAGTTCAAATATTTATATACATCAACACAAAAATTTTAAAATTGAGAATATTCTCTGTTTGGCAGAATTTGCTCTGAGCTTACCTCAGCACATATGAAAAGTGTTCTCTCAATTCCAAATAATATAATCTATGGAAAACATTCAATGGAAGGTGTCAATTTTAAATCTGTTAAACATAAAACGCAATTTAGAAGACTACTGCAGGCAATTTTATGAAAGAATACAAATGATACCATATTTGAGAAAAATATCAATGGCATTTTATTCAAGAGCTATATCTAAGTAATTCACTAAAGTATGTGATTTTAAGATGTGATTTAATACCAAGAACAAATATTTTGCTTATTTATTTCTAATCAATAAATCAGTAATCAATAAAAAGATGGTTTGGTATGCTACATTAAGGGATATATATGTATGTTGTTTTAATTTTTTAAAAAGAATTTTATTTCTGAAGAGTTCAATAGACACTTTACAGACAGACCATTGAAAAAAGTGAATAATTTTAAGTATTTTTAGTACCATTTTTTACTCCGAGTTATTTTAGTTTGGATGATACATTTTTTTTGATTAGCTTTTTGGTAACCTGCTTCTGTCTACACTTTCCCCACCATTTGCTGTAGAATTAGGGTCTGATGTCTTTTATTTCTTGGTAAAAATCTTGCCAGCCTCTTCTGCTTGATTGAGTAGTTTACTTTAAAACTCTCTTAATAAAATGAGTATGTCTCAAAACTGTCTGATAGGTTTAGGCATAATGGCATAATCCTTGCTCTCAGGGATCTTTTTTTTTTTTCCTCTTTTTTTGGTGAGTTAAAAGTTACGCACATGAAGCCCCTGATAGAGACCAGTTCAGTTCAGTTCAGTCGCTCAGTCGTGCCCGACTCTTTGCGAGAGACCAGTATAAACTGGTGCAAAATAGCATCATCAAGAAGACAAAAAATGGTGCAAGTTCACTCTGGCAGAAGTGTAAAAAGGGACTGAAGGATGACTGAGCTTTCTGGGAAAGGTTTTAAGGTAACTCTAGGACCAGTTGCTAAGAAGACTAGCTAAACTCTGAGTGGACAGGAAGAAGATGAAGTGCCATGAACTAGGGCAGGCAGATGGTTTCCTTCGGGTGGTCAGGAGATTGGGCAATAAGGTGAAAGTATACTGCAAGCAGCGTAGAATGCAAGGGTGAAGACGGAATGTCACCTGAGGCTCTGGAAATTCGTGGATGAGGGACTTGAGTGGGAGGTCTATACACCGCCACATGGATCTGGCGAATGGGATATTAATGTCTGAGAAAATTCTGAGACATATTAAGAAGTCTAGATCAAAACGGATAAGGTTCTGGACCAGCAGAATGAATGAGAGTGAAAAAGAAAGGGACAAGTTCAAGAAGCATTTCGGAAAAAAGGAGAATAAGTAAAGTATCTTACCTCAAAAACTTTAAAAAAAAATGTAACTTTCTGGTTCTTTACCTCAAAGACTTTGCATTGGCTAGCCCAGGAAGAAGGATCCAACAAAGACTTTATATATTTATACAGCACTGGGAATATAGCCAATATTTTATAATAACTTTAAATGGGATATGATCTACAAAAATTTGAATCACTGTTGTACACCTGAAACTAATATAATATCATAAATCAACTATACCTCAATAAAAAGGAATACATTTGATAATTGCACATGTAATTATGAACACTCTGTACTGATTTTTTCTTTTTTATAAGAAATGTATGAGATTGAATTGATCAGAATTCCCGTACTCGTGAAGTGCAATCCACCAGAAGTACTATAGATAATCAAGATGACAGTGTGTACAGGCTGAATGCACTCAGGTATCAATAGTATAATACAAATCCTGATCAGTCATGCTAGGAAAAACCTGACAACTTTCTA
Organism: Bos taurus; assembly: GCF_002263795.3. Lineage (NCBI taxonomy): Eukaryota > Metazoa > Chordata > Mammalia > Artiodactyla > Bovidae > Bos > Bos taurus. Next base: position 8,552,012 of record NC_037344.1, on the reverse strand, counting down.
TATTCTCTACAAAAATATTGCAAGATCACTGATAAATAAAAAAGCAGTTAAAGCATGGAGCCAAAAAATGGGGAAAACCAGAAATATGTCAAACAGTTACTTAATAAAAACATTATGCTTTTTCTGGGGGGAAAAACCCTGAAATAATACACTGTATTGATATAATCATCTAGTTATAGATGTATAACTAGGAGGCTCACTTAGTAAAAGTCATAACAAACATCCAATATAAAATTTCTAGAAAGGAATGTTTTTGTGTTTCAATTCCTGTCAGTGGTGACAGGAATGTTACTAAGATGCTTCTTGAATAGTTTACAGAACGTCCAAAGCTCCCAGCATTAGTCACTCAGCATTGATGTTACTGCTGCTGCTAAGTCACTTCAGTCGTGCCCGACTCTGTGCGACCCCATAGACGGCAGCCCACCAGGCTCCCCCGTCCCTGGGATTCTCCAGGCAAGAACACTGGAGTGGGTTGCCATTTCCTTCTCCAATGCATGATAGTGAAAAGTGAAAATGAAGTCGCTCAGTCGTGTCCAACTCTTAGCGACCCCATGGACTGCAGCCTACCAGGCTCCTCCATCCATGGGATTTTCCAGGCAAGAGTACTGGAGTGGGGTGCCATTGCCTTCTCCCGACAAGATCCTCAACTGATCCCAATTCAGGGACTAAATCGCCAGATGGCCCCATGAACCATCCACTTCAGCTTTTTATTTTTTGCAAAATGAGGACATTACAGACCACACAAATGATGCTTGCTCCAGCTACTTAAGTCTATAAAATAGTTGCTGTTGTCATTTTAGTTTTTCAGTTGCTTAGTCATGTCTGACTCCTTTGCAACCAAATGGACTGCCACCCGCCAGGCCCCTCTGTCCATGGGATTTCCCAGGAAGAATACTGGAGTGGGTTGTCATGTCTTTATTCAGGGGATCTTCCCTCACATTTTAATTTTTACACGTTTTTTTAAGTTGATATTTTTCTCTTAGTGTAAAGGAGTTTTATAAATAAGCTCATACTTTTATCAAGAAAATCACCTATTTGAGATTCTGAAGCATTGATGATGTTTCAAAGACATATATCTTCAGACTCTTTTTACAGGTTAGCCAGGTAGCTTGGCTTATGATGAAAATCTGTAAGTCCCACATTTATTGCCATAAGGCAATATCAGTTTCTTATAATCATATTTCATTTAATACAATGTTCCAATACATATGTTCCATTAATCATTTAACTATATGAGAAATTTTACTTCTATTAACCATGACATCATCACTGAAAACTGTCCCATATTTACAAATGGTTTAGTCTTTATATACATATTGTCAAAATGCAGAAAGATTAAACTGATAAATCTCTTCCTATCACATCGCTTTCATTTCTGTGGATTATAAACAACTGTCAAGCCTCTGGAGTTTCATAAAATTATCATCCTGCTATCAAAAATACAGTTACTTTTCTGATATCTTTGGCTTTTCTTCTCTACAGAATTACTTATAGCAATATTATTTAGGATATCTAATATGCTTTCACCCAAGATGAAGCTGCAGTTATACCCAGAGGAAAAGAGAAACTAGGATTATTTGGGACAATGTGACCTGCCAGGAGATCTGATATTTGGGATTTATGCCGTGGAGTACATCCAAAATCTCCATTTTGAAAAAAAAAATGCAGCTTAACTGTTCAATACCTTTATATTGCTAGAGTCTTTACTGGGAAGAATAATTTAGCTAAGACAGAGGGAAGAAGGGAAAGAAGGAAGGAAAGAGAGAAAGGCAGGAAGGGAGAGAGAAAGAAAAGAAGGAAAATGTATGGTCAGGTTTCTCTGTTGAAGATGACAGGGGAATATCAGGTATATTAACCAAAAGGAGATTTATTTTTTTATTTATTTTTAAAATGTTCTGACTGTGGTGGACCTTTGCTGCCGCCCACGAGCTCTCTCCAGCTGTGGTGAGAGGGGCTCTGCCCTAGCTGTGGAGCGCAGGCTGCTCACTGCCTGGGCTCTCTCGGTGCAGAGCACGGGTTCCCGGTGCCTGGGCTTCAGGACTGCAGCGCAGGGACTCAGGGGTGTGGCTCACGGGTCTAGTTGCTCTGCAGCATATGGGGTCTTCCCAGACCAGGGGTCAAACCCGTGTCCCCTGCAAGGTGGATTCTTCACCACTGGACCAAGTAAGCCCAAAGAGAGATTTATTAAGAGATATAGACCACTAAAAAAACTGTTGGGATGGCAGACAAGAACAGGTTGCAAGAATTCCATGAGTCGGTCTTTTTCATCATATCACGTCAGGAACCGGCTTAACAAAATCAGGAAACTGAATCAGAAACCTGCTCCGTACCTGCGGACCCCGGCCAAGACAGGGCCATGAAGTATTCAAGTAGGTTTCATGCCTTATCCTCACCTTTATCCCTCCATAACTCATTTCCTGAGCAAAATTTTGTTTGGAGGAGGCTGAAAATTTGCATTATTATTATTATGGTTAAATTGTAAATGTATGTTTTACAATGTGGAAAACTAGTAAAATGTAAAGAGACTTTTAAAAATAACTGGAGGAAACACAAATAGAAGTTCAAAGTAGAATTTAACAATCCACAAACTTGAACGTTTTAAGTATTTATTCCAGAAAGAAAGTGCAGTCTTGAAATGAATGTACCCAAGTTAGCACATGCGCTCAAAACTTTCAGCAAATTTAGAATTTTGTTTCTTCCAGTTTTCTTTTCCTCTTCCCTTAGTTGTTTAAAAAAAGGCTTTGAAAACAAGGCTTTTAACCCCTCAATATTCTTGCTATTGAAATAAAAAGAATTATTTCTGAGATGGTGACTCAGTCTTGCTTTAGTACCATTTTATCATCCTTTCTTTTCTTGATTATTTATATAGAAAAGCATTCCTCCAGGGCTCTGCAAGCATTCATTTTTGATAGACTGCTTCCAACTGGAAATAGGTGTTTATTTTTAAATATAGAAAGAATGATTCTTATCAACATATTACTGAAGATTATTTACTTGACATGATATTTATTTGAATAACAAAACTAAAACAAAAATAAAACACAAAGTTCAATTTCTAGAAAGAAAAGCATATATGTAAGACATAGAAAAATGGTTTCCCTTTAAATTAATGTGAGATGTTTCAAGATTCTTGATGAACTGTACAAAGAGTTAGCATCAAAATGCTAGAAAATGAAAAAAAAACTGGATTATTTGAAAACTTTTATAATAAATTATTTTTGCTGGTATTTTTCCATTGAAGTATACAGTTGATCTACAATATTACATTAGTTTTGAGTATACCAGAGTGTTTTGACATTTATATACTTTATGAAATAATCACAATGAGTCTAGTAACCATCTGTCACATTACAAAATTACTGCAGTTTTGTTGACTATATTCTCTGTGCTGTACACTACAGCCCCAGCACTGATTTATTTTACGACTGGAAGCCCCTATCTCTTAACCCCTTTTACCATCTGTCCGATCCTCCACCTCCCTCCCCTCTAGCAACCACCAGTTTGTTCGCTGTTACCTGTGAGTCTGTTTCTGTTTGGGGATTATTGTTGTTATGGTTTGGGGTTTATTGTTGTTATTTATTGTTTGTTTTGGTTTTTAGATCCCACATATAAGTGAAGTCATGCGGTATTTGCCTTTCTCTGACTTACTTTGTTTTCATAATATCTTCTAGATCTCTTCATGTCATTGCAAATGGCAAGATTTCATTCTTTTTTACGCCTGAGTAATAGGGAATATTGCTTTATCTATTCACCTATCGATGGAAGTTTAGGTTGCTTCAGTGTTTTGGTTATTTTGAATAACGCCACAATACCTATAAGGGTACATATATATATATTTTTTTTAAATTAGTGTTTTCACTTCTTTGGATGTATACCTAGAGGTGCAATTGTAGAGACATATAGTAGTTGTATTTTAAATTTTTTGAGGAACCTCCAAACTGTTTTCCATAGTGGCTACACCAATTTACATTTCCACCAATGGTATACAAGGGTTTCTTTTTCTCTACATCCTCACCAATTCTTGCTGTTTTGATCATATAAAACATTGTCTTTTGATAATAACCATTCTGATGGGTGTGACTTGGCATTTCATTGTGGTTTCAATTTGCACTTCCCTGATAATTCGTGATATTGAGTGATTTTCATGGTCATCTGACTATCTTCCTCAGAAAAACGTTTGAGTCCTCTTGTTCTTCTTTCTCAAGATTCTTTGGCACTTCAGGGTTTTTCGTGGTTCCCAGGTGGTGCAGTGGTAAAGAATACGCCTGCCGATGCAGGAGATGCAAGAGACACGGGTTCAGTCCCTGGGTCAGGAAGATACTCTGGAGAAGGGAATGGCAATCCATTCCAGGACTCTTGCCTGGAGAATCCCATGGACAGAGGAGCCTGGTGGGCTATGGTGCATGGGGTCACAAAAGAGCCAGACGTGACTGAACTGCTAAGCACACACACATTTTAGGTTTCTTTGTTTCAGTTATGTGAAAACTGTCACTGGTGTTTTGATAGGATTGCATTGAATCCGTAGGTCTCCCCTTTAGGGGTCTAGACATTTTAACACTTTGAAGTTCTCTACTTCCTAAGCACAGTATGTATTTCTATTCATTTGTATTATCTGAAATTTTACATCGTCAATATCTTATAGTTTTCAGAGAATAGGTCCTTCACTGCCTCGGTTATTCCTAGGTTTTTTATTCCTTTTGATGTAACTGTAAATGGGATTGTTTTCTTAATTTTCGCTTTCTGATCATACATTAATAGTGCGTAAAAAAGCACCAGATTTCTGTAATTACTTTTGTACCATGCAACTTCACTGAATTCCTTGATTAACTCCGTTTTTGAGTGTGTGTGTGGCATCTTTATGACTTTCTATATGTAGCAGTATCATGTCATCTGCAAATGGTGACAGGTGTACAGCTTCCTTTCCCACTTGGATGCCTTATATCTTTTTATCTGTGTGGCTAGGACTTCCAGTACTATATTAAAAAAAATAGCAATAAATGCTGGGGCAGAGTGAATCCTGTCTTATTCCTGACCTTAGACGAAATGCTTTCCGCTTTTAACTGTTGGGGATGTTGTTGGCTGACTACCACTAGCTTTTTGGTCCCCAGGTGGAGCCCCAGCTACTTCCTGCCTCTGCAGGAGGCTCTCCAAGATCATGAGTCAGTCTGATCCAAGCACCTTTCAAACTACTGCCTCTGCACTGGCTCCTGGAGCAAGTGAGGTCTTGTGTGCAATCTACTTTAAGAGTAGAGTCTTGGTTTCCTAAAGCCCTCACTCCAGTATTCTTGCCTGGGAAATCCCATGGACAGAGAAGCCTGGCAGGCTACAGTCCATGGGGTTGCAAAGAGTCAAATACGATGAACGACTAACACTCTGCTCTCCTGAGCTTAAGCCCTGCTGCCTTTCAAAGCCAGACTTTTAAAGGTGCAGGACCCTGGGATGGGGAACCTGATGTGGGGCTTAGACCCTTTCCATGTTCCTTGGAGAGGAACTCCTCAGTTATGTTATCCCACCAGCAGTAGGTCATCATGCTAAGGGTCTGGTCCCAAGTAGACCATGTCTACACCCCTCATACTCATTTCACTGTGGCCCCCTCTTTATATCTTTAGATGTGGAAAATCATTTCTACTATTCTTCAGATCATTCTCAGAGATGGCTGTTCTATATTTAGCTGGAGTTCACTTTCCACTTTCATGCATTGGAAAGGGAAATGGCAATCCACTCCAGTGTTCTTGCCTGGAGAATCCCAGGGATGGGGGTGCCTGGTGGGCTGCCGTCTATGGGGTCGCACAGAGTCGGACACGGCTGAAGCAACTTAGCACATAGTGCTACTGGAGAAGGTAAGCTCAAGATCTTCCAAAGCTGCCATCTTGATCCATACTCCTTATAATATTTTAAACTAGAATGATGACAATTCAAGTGAAAGCATTTGAAATTTTTCCTGTTCCCTAAAATAATGAGGAATGCAATTTCCTTCCATGTCCCAAAATGGCATATTCTCTTTTTTGATAAAACTAAACTGCATTTCCCAGTCCCAGTGCATTTAGATGGAACCAGTTAACAAATTCTCTCCAATAGAGATAAGTAATATGTTCCAAGCTCAGATTGAAGCAGTTAAGAAAAGGGTATGCCTTCTCCACACTCTCTTTTTTATCTGCTGCCTGGCTGTGAAGATTGCAGGTGAAGCCCTAAAGAATGTCAAAGCTATTAAGATGGAAAAAACCCGAATGTTTAAAATAATGCATGGGGCAGTACCTGCTGGCTTATGTTGAATTATGAAGTGAGCAAAAAAGAAGTCATTATTTTAAACTAATGGGATTAGGAGAATTGTTTCTCAAAGTTATTAACCTACCCAGAATCATATACTTCTTTCAACATAATATGGGCTTCTCTGGGGCTCAGTGGTACAGAACTTGCCTGCTAAGCAGGAGACTCCGGTTCAATCCCTAGGTCAGGAAGATCCCCTAGAGGAGAAAATGGCAACCCAATATTCTTGCCTGGAGAATCCCATGGACAGAGGAACCTCATGGGCTACAGTCCATGGAGTCACAGAGTCAGACATGACTGAGCATGCACGCGTGTGCACACATTCCAAAATTCACTTTTGTGTGAAAGTATACTGCAAACTCTAAAGCATTTTGCAAATTTAATATATCTTTGTTATAACAACATTAATACAAAGTTACATAGAATTCAGTATTTCAATTGTGTGTTCTAGAATGGAGGCTGAGAAAAGGAACGAGTCCACAAGGAATAATTCCCTTAAATCTGAATTTTCTGAAAGGTAGTCCATGTTTCAGGGTCATGGAAGTTTGGCTTTCAACTATTCTGATAGCTGCATTTACTTAGAAAAATACAGATTTATAAGAAAAGGTAAGACATAAGACAAAGATCATTTAAGAGCTGTAAGAAACCTAAATCTTGACCTTCTGTTGTTTCTGCTTTCTTTTCTTAATGCACTTTTATTTAATTTGGCTTAGCTATTTTAAAGATTGTATTACTCTAGTCAGAAGCAGTGTTTTAGAACTCAGCTGGGTCACAGGAACTTTCTCACCACTCCATTCTAATTTGCAGTTTTGCTATAATAAAAGCCCTAAATATATTGCTACTGTCTAGACGTTTTATCTGAAACAAGTGTCCTTTGTAGTCTCAGAGGACTTTTCTATTTTATTTCCAGTAAATCAAAGTCTGTGAAGAGCTTCAGTTCTTATTAAGACATACCCTTCACAGTCCAGTAATCGCCAACAGTGGCAAGCCATTGACAGTTCATTTACATATAAGTGATGACTTCCATCAGGTAGTTGGCTCAAAAACACAGTGGACATTTAGAGCATATCCTATATTTCTTGTTCTTTGACGAGCACCAAATGCCAATTTTTATATAGAAATTGACTATTGAAAAGTGAAGGCTCCTTTTCACTGACCTTACACTGTCTTCTAAACTCTGGAGTGACACGTCAGTGAACTTAATGTAGGATCACACCTCTACAAGGCATTTAGGAGCCCTACTTCAGTTAGCTAAAAATCAAGGAGTCAAATGTAGAAAACATGAGACAAGAACAATCACACTTTTTTAAAGGAAAAATAAATTTCTTCGGCATCTTGCTCCCAATTGTCATCATCATAGCTTAGTTTTCATATTTTATGTTAATAGGCAGTTGTGATATTGTTTTTATATTGTTTTCTCCTATAAATATATTTGTCATTTGAAATAGTGGCATTCATTACATAGGACTCATTAGGATATCTTATGTTTTAGTTTGTAAGTGCCTTTCTAATGAAAGAATATAATTATTCTATGCTTTTGCTCTCAATTTTTTGGAATACTGGAGGCAGAAATCTAGCCAACTTTTACCTTAATAACGCTATAAAAAGGAGCAGGCTGATGATCTGTTACCATGCTTGGACTCAACTCGTGTGAGTATTTAACTGTATATTTTCCAGCTATTTTTCAGTATTGAAGTAAAATGTTTCTCTTTAAAATGAAGCTTTCTCAATTATTAGCAGGGATAATACAGATCATCTAATTTCACAGATAAGCTAACCTCTCTATTTTGGCTACAGCACTCATTCCTCCCCAATCAGACGTCTTACTGTTAACATTTTCTAATTAGAGTATCAGCACGTGTTTTTGTCCATCTTGGTTCTGGTTTTAGTGGGGCCCCGACTTTACATGATTCTTGTAATTAGCTTTTCTGAAGATTTCACTCTAGTAATTTCCATATTTACAGCAAACGCCATTGCATGAAGTAGTCTGAGGGATTTTTTTTTTTTAACAAAACCTAAGTGTCTATGGAGAAGGAAATGGCAACCCACTCCAGTGTTTTTGCCTGGAGAATCCCAGGGATGGGGGAGCCTGGTGGCTGCTGTCTATGGGGTCACACAGAGTCAGACATGACTGAAGTGACTTAGCAGCAAGTGTCTATTACAGAGGTAACAGACTAGGGTGAGGACTGGGAAAATGGACTGCCTGTCACGCAATCCCTGCCTCTTTCTTCATGCCAAGTCACTGTGCTGTGTGTGGATTATGTTCTGCTAGGTTCACGCCTTCACCTATTTCTCCAATCTCATTCACAGATGAAAGGAGGAACAGAGGGACGAGGGAAGGAATGATGGATAGATGGATGGATGATGGACAGACTGATAAATTTAAATTCAAGATTCTTAAGGGACTGGTGTCAGCCACTGTGCCTCAGATCTTTTCCAAATTAAGGCAGGGAACTCAGGAATACTACACATTAACTCTCAGTTGTTCACTTTCAAGTGAGCAATAAGATAGGGGAAGCATAATAGGATGACTACACTAATAAAATAATATATTTTAAAACACACTTTGAGAAATCATTTCCAAAAATGGAAACAAATGTTTAATGGTGCACTGGGACGACCCAGAGGGATAGTATGGGGAGGGAGGAGGGAGGAGGGTTCAGGATGGGGAACATATGTATACCTGTGGCGGATTCATTTCAATATTTGGGAAAACTAATACAATATTGTAAAGTTTAAAAATAAAATAAGAATTTTAACTTTTTTACAGCATTTATTGGTCCTGAAACAAACCAAATTTGAGTCCAATGAAAGGAATACTTGATACTATGTGATTTCTACTCCATTATGATTAAGCAGATGTTATTTATAAAAAAGATCCAATGAACGGTTCATCTGAAGACATTTAGTAATTATAGACCGTCTTGTGGAAGTTCTTCTTTGGATGTTCAAAGATACTTGTCCTTTTTTCCAGTTGATACAGAATTAATCCATGGCCAATGCTAATCTATGTCTTTGGGGAGATAGGTTCAACTCTTAAGGTAACAAAATTGTTTTGAAAACACTATCTTACTTCTCATGATGAATACCGTTGTCTCATTTTCCTTTCTCTTATAGATGCGGCCACCAGCTTTCCAACAATCCGGATGTTAGCTCTTTTGAGTACTGGATGCCCACTTACTGTCAGACAAAATATATAATTACATTAATGAATTTTAAATTCTATAACGGAATGTACCATGCTTTTGAAATCATCAAATGTTATAGAAAATCAGTTATGGTGGTGCTGAAACAGATTTGACTTTGGCACATTTCCTTCGGGTGTATTCATTACATTATATATCCTGACATGAAATTCAGCAAGAATGACATTGAACCAAAAAGTTGAGAGAAAGGATGGCAGAATCTGGACCCCACCAATATACAGCATAATGAAGTAAGTTGGATGCAACATATGTTTGGCCATAAGAACAGCAACAGTGAAAACTTTTGCTTTACAATGAAATCAGTTCTGACACTGATATTCAAATCAATACAAAGCATTCTTTGTAGAGACGGCTTATACTTGATTCATCTTTATGAATGAAATGCATTCAAATAAGAAACAAAAGGGACTTCCCTGGTGGACCAGTAGTTAAGAATCTACCTCCTAAAGCAGGGGACGTGGGTTCCATCCCTGGTCAGGGAACTAAGATCCCACATGCCGTGGCGTAACTAAGCCCACACACTGCAACCACTGAGCCCACACACCTCAGCCAGAGAACCCTGAACTGCAACAAAGACCCAGTGCAGTCAAAGATTTTTTTTTAGAAAAAGAAATAAAGCCACAGATTTACTGCAGACACCATTACCCACAGGACTAACTTACAGACGTGGTAGTCTATTTGGCTCTGCAAAACTACTGTTGTTCTTAAATGAAAACATAAACAACTACCCAAAAGAACATTTAAAGTTATGAGAAGAACACTCCTCATTACTAAAAGAAAATAAACGATGATGTGCTGTTAAGCCAAAAGCAGAGCATTGTTGTTTTCATGCTTATCTATATTGCCATTAGATAAAGAACAAGGCTTATAATAACAAAACTAAATTAGACTACAGAGTATTCATAAAACAATTAGTAACGGTAATTTTCATTGCAGGTGTGATCACAGGAAAAGGCCATCACCAACCAGTGTCCTAATATAATAGTTGGGCTTTCCTGGTGGCTCAGAAGGTAAAGAATCTGCCTGCAATGTGGGAGACCTGGGTTCAGTCCCAGGTTGCGAAGATCCCCTGGAGGAGGGCATGGCAACCCACTCCAGTATTCTTGCCTGGAGAATCCCCATGGATAGAGGAGCCTGGTGGGCTACAGTCCACGGGGTCACAAAGAGTCAGATACGACTGAGCGACTAAGCACAGCAAAATATAGTAGTTATACAAGATAAGTGAGTTAGTTCTAAAGATGAGATCTCAAAATACAATGATTTCCTATGGAAAATTTTTAATAATATGCAATACTAAGCGTACACTTCAATAAGCAGAAAATAGCTGAAATACAGGATTATTCAAAGCAGGTAAAATAGAAGAGAAGGTAAATATATTGGTCGAAGCTCTTGTTCTTATACACTTGTGAGTGAATCAAAATTTAATACTCAATCTTAGCTTCATTTTTTTTTTGAAATAGGGATAACATACATCTTGTCTGATTGCTAAAAGGATTCAAAAACATGTATCAAGAGATACAACAGAATGAAGTCAGACAGAGAAACAAATACCTATATTAGTGCATATGTGTGGAATATGAAAGTATTGGTATAGATCATCTTATTTACAAAGTAGAACTAGAGACACAGACACAGAAAACCAAGGGGGAAGGGGGCATGGGGTGAATTGGGAGATGGGGGTTGACACATAGGCACTGTTGATACTATGTATAAAATAGATAGCCAGTGAGAACCAAAAGTAGAGCTCAGGGACCTCTACCCAACTCTCTGTGGTGACCAAAATGGGAAGTAAATCCAGAAAGAGGAGAGGGGATATGTGTATGCTGTGCTGTGCTAAGTCTCTTCAGTCACGTCCAACTCTTTGCAACCCTGTAGACTGCAATGGCCTGGAGCATCCCATGGACGGAGGAGCCTGGTGGGCTGGAGTCCATGGGGTCACTGAGGGTCGGACACGACTGAGCGACTTCACTTTCACTTTTCACTTCCATGCATTGGAGAAGGAAATGGCAACCCACTCCAGTGTTCTTGCCTGGAGAATCCCAGGGACGGGGGCGCCTGGTGGGCTGCCGTCTATGGTGTCGCACAGAGTCGGACGCGACTGAAGAGACTGAGCAGCAGACTGTAGCCCGCCAGGCTCCTCTGTCCATGGAGTTCTCCAGTCAAGAATACTGGAATGGGTTGCCATGCCCTCCTCCAGCAGATCTTCCTGACCTAGGGATCGAACTCATGGCCCCTGCAGCTCCTGCATTGCAGGCAGGTTCTTTACTGCTGAGCCACCGGAGAAGCCAGGATATGTGTATACGTAGAGCTGATTCACTTTGCCATGTTTACAATGTGGCTAAAACAACATTGTAAAGCAACTACACTCCAATAATCTTTTTTTAGAAAAGAGACTTATTTACAACAATAATGTATTAATATTGACTCATCAGTTATAACAAATGTACCACACTAAGGTGTTAATAACAGGGACCGGGAGGAGGGAGTTGCAAGTGAGAGAGTATAAGGGAACACTTTATACTCTCCACTAATGGTTCCATAAACCTAAAATCCCTCAAACATAGAAAGCCTATTAGTTAAAAATGTGTCTGAAAATTCATAAGTATTCAAAATATAGTTGCTGAATTATTATTTATGCTGAAATTATAATATAGGTAGGCTTTACAAAGAAAATCCACTAACAATTGCATGAGATAATAAAAAAGGTGTATCAATTGGTCTCTGCCCCCAGTTCCTGGCACAAAGCTCCTAAAACACAATTTCCTAAGTGATATCAGTGCTGGGAGCACCTTTGGTTCTAATGAGGTGACTGGGTGGGTTCCTGGAAGGGTGCTGGTCACCAGCCATGATTAGAAGCTTAGAACTTTTAGTCTCCCCATCAACACTTCTCCAGGGAGAGACAAGGGCTGGAAATGGAATTAATGGTCCATCACGCCTATGTGATGTTCTTCCCTGGTGGTTCACAGGGTAACGAATCTGCCTGCAGTGCAGGAGACCTGGGTTCGATCCCTGGGTCAGGAAGATCTCCTGGAGAAAGGAATAGCAACCCACTTCAGTATTCTTGCCTGAAGAATCCCAGGGATAGACAAGCCTGGCGGGCTACAGTCCATGGGGGTTGCAAAGTGTCCCACAAGACTGAATGACTAACACTCTCACACCTATGTGATAAAGCCTCTGTAAAAATCCCAATAATGTGGGGTTCAGAAAACTTCCAGGTGGATGAAAACATCCTCAGACTTGGAGGGTGATGCCATAAGGACAGAAGTAGGGGGCTCTCCCAGATCTCACCCTCCTGATCTCTCCCACTGGCTGTTCTTGGGCATCTTTTATCCCATCCTTCAATAAAATAGTAAATGTAAGGAAGTGTCTCCCTGAGTTCTGTGAGCTGCTTTAACAAATTAATAAAACCTGAGGAGGGGGTCATGCGAATCTCTGATTTGTAGCCAAGTTGAGCACAAGTTGTGGGTACCTTGATGATCTACCACTTTATAAAGAATATTTCTCTATTTGGCTGCCCCGGGTATGAGTTGCAGCATGCAAGATCTTCACTGTTGCACATGTGATCTTTAGTTGCAGGATGAAGACTCTTAGGTGTGGCGTGTGGGATCTAACACCTTGCCAGGGATAGAATCAAGCCCCCTTGCATTAGCACCAGGGAAGTCCTGAAACCTACTATCGATTTGCATCGAAAATGGGAGATTGTCTCCTGGGATGGAGCCCTGAGCCTAGGGGGTCTGATTGGGAGTTGACACTCTCTCCAGGTAGACTCTACCAGAACTGAATAAGACTGAAGGACTCCCAGCTGGTGGCAGAGAATTGCTTGTTGACATGGGGGAAAAAAATCCCACACATTGAAATTGCCTACCAGAATCTTAGTTGCTGACTTGAAGTGGGACTGGGAGCAGAATCCTAAATTGCATAATTTGTTATTTCATAAATATTTCAACTAAATAAAGGATCGTCCATATTAGGGAGGATAAAAATGTGAGTATACATGATATATTTTTAATCATTCAAAGTAAATATTCTTGACCTTCATTTTTCTTATATGGTGAGACAGATTCAGAAAACAATCGTTTTGATTAAAAATACTCAAATCTTGAATAAAATATTAAATATATTTTAAGCTGTATTGCTGAATTGGCAGATAAGGAAGAAAATAAAGGCTAAAAAAAAAAAAGTAAAATGAGTAATCTTAGTGGATATTTGGGCTTCCTGGGCGGTGCTGGTAAATCTAGCTAAAGAACCTGCCAATGCAGGTAAACGTAAGAGACTCGGGTTTGATCCCTGGGTCGGGAAGACCCCCTGGAGGAGGGCACGACAACCCACTCCAGTGTTCTTGCCTGGAGAATCCCATGGACAGAGGAGCCTGGGGGGCTACAGCTGATACGGTCATGCAGAGTTGGACAGACTGAAGCAATTTAGCATGTACCCACAGTGGGTATTGTCAAAGTGCTAAAGCCAGTTTACTTCTGCTGTTGTTCTGAGGTCTTCTGCTGAGCCTTGGATGTCTGAAAAGGAAATTAGAAAGAAGAAACAAAGAAAGATGAGCACCAAAGAACTGATGTTTTTGGACTGTGTAGAAGAATGCTCTTGAGAGTCCCTCGGACTGAAAGAAGATCAAACCAGTCCATCCTAAAGGAAAACAGTCTTGAACATCATTGGAAGGATTGATGCTGAAGCTGAAACTTCAATCCTTTGGCCACCTGATACGAAGAGCTGACTCATTTGAAAAGACCCTGATTCTGGGAAAGATTGAAGGCAGGAGGTGAAGGGGATGACAGAGAATGAGATGGTTGGATGGCATCACCAATTTGATGGACATGAGTTTGAGCAATCTCTGGGAACTGGTGAAGGAAAGAGAAGCCTGGCATGCTGCAGTCCATGGGGTAGCAAAAAGTCAGACACGACTGAATGACTGAACTGAACTGGATGTCTGAGCTACAGCTTTGTGAGGGGAAAAGCATCAAGAGGCAAAGCATAGAGTTCACTCAAAATGGGGAGCCCAGCAGGAGACCACAATTGAAGGCATGGGCCCAGAGGGTTACATGATCAGAGTAAGTGGGATAATACCAAAAAAAAAAAAGAGAGAGAGAGAGAGAGTTAGAGAGAGAGAGGAGGGAAGGAAAGGGAAGGGAAGAAAAGAGAAGAGAAAATTTCAAAGAAGGGGAGCAAGGAAACTTTCCCTTTTTCCTGAGGCAGGGTAGATGGAGCAGAGCCTCAAAGCTGCCATTGGTTTGATGCCCCAGTTCATGTCACCTGTGTGGTCCAAATACCTTAAATAAATTTAGAGTTTGCTGGGTACCAAGGACAAATAAAAAACTTCTCTAGATGAAAACAACTTCAACCAAGAACTTTAAACTATGTCATAGAACCTTCAAGCAAAGGACTCAACTCCCTGGGCCTGGATTTCCTTATATAGAAAGCAGAGATGGTAACTGTACCTACTCTCTAGGATAGTAGTGAGAGTAAGTGAGATGCCAGAAGGAAAACACCTGGCCCACAGGAGGTGCTCAGTAATTAGGCCATCCTGTTTCTTTTTTTGGCTCTGTGAAGTCTTCTTCAGAGATGTTCACCTGTTGTATGACAAGAACTCATTTCAGGAACATTTGTAATTTTTTTTACACCTTCTGGAAATCTCTTTTATTAACACTTAAACTTGGTCCTCAATAAAAGCACTGATCAATCTTGTCCAAGAAAAATAATATGTCATAGAAACATTTTATAAACCCCTATATGCTATAATTCATTTTAAATAGAAAAGCCGGTTACAAAGCAGTATCGTGTAGATTCCAGGTTTTTGCTTTTGTTTTAAAGTTATACACATAGGAAACCATGTACAGTATTAAATACCAAAATATTCACAGTGGATGGAATTATAATTTAGCTTTAGTCTTTCTGCTTATCTATATTTTAAACAGATATATTTTATAATTTAATATTATTATTTATATATTATTTATATATATTATTTATATATTATTTTATTATTTATTTATATTATTTATATATTATATTATATTATAAATTATTTATATATTATTTATATAAAATATATTATTTAAATTATTTATAAATATTATTTATATATATATTTATATATTATTTATATATTATTTTATTATTATTTATATAATTTATAAATATATTATATTTATTATTTATTATTTTTATATTATTTAATAATTATATTATTTTATAATTATTTATTTATTTATAATATAATTTATATATTTATTTATATATTATTTATATAAATACATATTAACAATTGTCAAGTTTCTAGATTGGAATATGGGGAAGGAAATGGCAACCCACTCCAGTATTCTTGCCTAGAGAATCCTGTGGACAGCGGAGCCTGGTGGGCTGCTGTCCATAGGGTTGCAGAGTCGGACACGACTGAAGTGACTTAGAATGCATGCATGCATTGGGGAAGGAAATGGCAACCCACTCCAGTGTTGTTGCCTGGAGAATCCTGTGGACAGAGGAGCCTGGTGGGCTGCTGTCCATAGGGTTGCAGACACTTCAGACACGACTGAGGCGACTTAGCATGCATGCATGCATTGGAGAAGGAAATAGCAACCCACTCCAGTGTTCTTGCCTGGAGAATCCTAGGGACAGAGGAGCCTGGTGGGCTGCTGTCTATGAGGTCACACACAGTCGGACACGACTGAAGCAACTTAGCAGCAGCAGCAGATTGGAATATACGGTAAAAGTCACTTTTACTATAAATAATGAATAAGTAATCAGAAGTTAGATCTTTGCTGATATTCAATAATTTAAATAAATGACTTCAACTTGAGAAAATAATCCAATAAAAACAGACAACATGCTTAATACTCATTTAATAGGCTGTCTTTTCAGAAAACAGAAACTAGATTTTCCCCAAAGGCTCAAAGTAAGCTTTTGCCCTCTGTTTTCTTTGAAACCACCTCTATGTTTTTATGTTCACAAGTCTGTTTTATGATTTTTCATGCCATTTCTCTGACCCAGTCAAGGTTATATATTATTCTACATTATTGGCTACTTTTGTCAGTGTTTCAAAATGAATGTTTGTAGAGCAACTTGGAAAGAAAACAAACATAGATTGTGTTGGAAAATAAAACACACATTTAGGGCACTGAGGATCTATTTAGTCCTATCTGTTTGGGTTCATGCTAAGTATTAGGAGGTGGTGTAAAAGGCATGAGATGAGCCCTTTCTGGGCCTTCATTTCCTAATCCAGAAAGAAAACAAAAAAACAGCGATTATTATGCTACTCAAAGACATTTAGTATAAAAAATGAAAGTATCTACCTAACAAAATATAATGGCCCTGCCCACCAGAAAATTATCATAGTCAATACAAAGCAAAAATACAGTCTGGGAGTATAACTGCTCTATAACCCTGTGTTTCTGCTACACAGGGAGGTGAATCAGCTATACACATACACACATCCCCTCCGTCTCGAGCTCCCCTTCCACCCTCCATCCCATTCCTGCAGATCCTCACAGAGCACGGAGCTGAGAGTACAGGGCATCAGTGCTCTGAGATTGAGGGAACCAGGGTATGAAAGCCAGGAGAGGGGCTTTTCTCTTCAGCAGGCTGGCCTAGGCCCACGTGGGAACAGCACAGCGTGGCCTGGACAGGTACTGGTGGCCACAGCATCAGCAGGACGCCCCCATCAGCCTTCCTGAACTTCAGAGTGGCAGCAGCACATGGAACTAACTGCCAGGGGCTGGGGCGGGGACGGGGCGTAGTCCATGCTGTGGCCCAGAGGGGAGCACAAGGGAGACATCTTAGGAGAACTGCTAGAAATAGCTTCCGTTATGGGGCTGCTTTCAAAGAGGCCAGAGGCTGCCCAACAGTAGGTCGAAAATTCTACAGGCCACTATTTGGGGACTATATATGTATCTGCATGCATGCTGCGTGCTAAGTCACTTCAATTGTGTCTGATTCTTTGCAACCCTATGGACTGTAGCCCACCAGGCTCCTCTGTCCATGGGATTCTCCAGGCGGGAATCCTGGAGTGGGTTGCTGTGCCCTCCTCATGTATGTATCTACATATACATATATGTGTATGTCATGTATACACATATATCTGGCTGTCTGACCGAAGGACGCCTAAGGTCAGCCACATACATGTGTATACATAGTTGGATATTGTTTTGAAATATCCAAGTTGGACAGAGGAGCCTGGCAGGTACAGTCCCTAGGGTTGCAAAGAGTCAGACACGCCTGAGAGACTTAGCTCACATGCACACACCAATAGCTTCCTTGAGGGTGACTAAAAGTAATCACCTCATTTCTGATGAGTATCAATCTTGAAATAGTGAAAAAATTATACAAACTAACAAATATTCTATTCTTGAGTTTTTAAGCAATCAGCTCTCTTATTAGTTATCTGTAAAGAGAAACAGAAAACATATAGCTATTTAATAAACATAGCCATTTAAAATGAGGTGAATAATTTTGTGACATTCCAGATACGTGTTACCCTCAGGCAGAAAAATCCTAGAACAAAAAAACACCATTGCATTTCAAGAAGGAGGTTTTAAGCAATAGCAATATTTTCTAAAGGAGGACTTCTACTTGGAAGAATATGGCTTTGCTCAGAAAGTGCAGCATTGGGGGGATTCAAGAAACTGGAATCTGAAGCACTTGGCACGTGGAGCCATATGGTAAGGAAAAATGTGTGATTACATGAGAACGCTTTCCAACTTAGAGACGTGAGCTAACAGACTGGTGGGGGAATGAAAGAGGAAATATCCATGAACTCTTGAGATGGGGCCAGACACCCTCACTCTTGTATTTTGCCCTAGGGGAAGAGAAAATGGGAACCCTCAATGGTAGAAAACATGAATAGGTGGTGGAAAAATCTGGGAGTAAAGGGCTTTTTTTTTGAAGGGGTCAGCAAATCACTTAGAAGACATCATGGGGCCAATATGGCGCCAGAGCAGTGGCTGTGGGCAGTGCCTCAGTGATGGCTCTGCAGCCTGATGTGCTGTGAAGACAGCTACTGAGAGCTGGAGCATCCCAAGGGGATACGGGAATTCTGGGCAGGCTGTCTGACTGAAGGATGTCTAAGGTCAGGACAGGGAGCAAACAGAATATATGAACTTAACTGCTGAGGCCGTGGCAGATATGAATACCGGGGCCAGTGTATGGTTCCTGAGGTCCAGGTGGTGAGATTCACACCACCAGTGGCCAGCAAGGAGGAAAGATCACATTGAGGATGTCTCTCAAGATGAAAGGAAGAGAGAGAGCAGGCTTGTTATAAATGGGCTCCTGACACAAAGTAAGAATAAATGATAAAATTAGATGGCATAATATAAACAATGAATAGCATAAAAACAGAAATGATAGAAAAAGAGCTTACAGAACATTGACATGAAAGAAATCAGTGGGAAATATTTCTAATTTTAATCAGACTGATTAATTTCAATCAGTCTGGGAAATATTTAGCAGGGAAATATTTTCCATGTGAAAGACTTGACTCTGTATACTATGCAATCAGGAAATACAGGTTTCACCAAAAATCATGTCAACTCCTTGAAAGGGGTGCGGCGAGAGGAAAGGAACTTATCTAAGTAACTTTGGAAAACAATGCTTTGACCAGATTTCTGGAGCCTAAAGATAAAATGCAGATGGACTGACACAGAAGGAGAGATACAGACATGATTATAACTACGGGTACAAACAGGGGTTTGCATTCGTGTGTGTGTTTCCTAGAATTGTCCACCCAGAGAGCCTGGAAAGAGTGATACCTCAGTAGCAATGAGCACACCCAGTGCCCAGATTTTGGTCTCTAAAGATTATTCTCCAATAAACGGAACCAGGACTCCTGGAAAAATGGTTGGTTCTAGGACTAGGGCAGGTACTACAAGATGAGTCTGCAGAACCTTGTGTTGCCTAAGGAAGCATTAAAAAAACTGAGAAGCCAACCTGAAAAAAACTCCCAATGTCTAATGCTGAAACAATCTGAACAATAACAACAGAATAATATAGTTTTAGATCATAACTCGTATTAGGAAATGAATATACATAAGTAAATGTTATTGAAAATATCTAGTAATTCTTAACAATTTATTGTAGAAACTCCCATCTCCAGGCAAAAAGCTTTATTCCTCCATTCCTCCCCACTCCTTCCCCCAGTATCAGTTGGACTTGGTTACATGCTTTCATAAATAGACTGCAGAAGGTGGTTGAGAAGAAAGTTACTAAAGTATTTCTATATATATCTCCCTGTTTCCATAAATAGTGAGTAGAAAAACCTGACAAATGCCTTGGCCAGGTGATTAAGGATAATATCACTGCGGATAAGTTATATTGACAACATGTTCCTGCTGATACGATGGGATGAGAAAGGCACTTCACCTCTGTGAAATTCTTTCAAAAAATGTATCATTTCAGCATTTAAAAAAGAATAAGAACAAGGATAACAGATGTCATTTTAGTGTACATTTATTCTTTGCCAGGCAATGTGCTGTGTGCTTTACTTGTATTATCTTACTTTCTCTTTGTACCAATACCTAAAGCTAACATTATTACTATCAATGACATGTTTTATCAGGCCATAAGTAATTCTTGATCCATATATGGATTGCAGAACATTTGATAAGAACTCATTGGAAACCATAGTTGTTTAAAAAATTTCAACCCATAAATTATTTTCTTGTTGTACATATGTATTGTGAAATGCTTATCACAATCAAGTTAATTAACATACATTTGCTGCTGCTGCTAAGTCGCTTCAGTCGTGCCCGACTCTGTGCGACCCCATAGACGGCAGCCCACCAGGCTCCCCCGTCCCTGGGATTCTCCAGGCAAGAATTCTGGAGTGGGTTGCCATTTCCTTCTCCAATGCATGAAAGTGAAAAGTGAAAGTGAAGTCACTCAGTCGTGTCCGACTCTCAGCGACCCCATGGACTGAAGCCCACCAGGCTCCTCCGTCCATGGGATTTTCCAGGCAAGAGTACTGGAGTGGGGTGCCATTGCCTTCTCCATACATACATTTATCCTCTCCCAATTAAGCATCCCTCTCACACCCATCCCACCCCTCTGGGTCATCACAGAGCTCACCACAGAGCTGAGCTCCCTGTACTACACAGTAGCTTCCCACTGGCTATCTATTTTACACATAGTAGTATATATACAGGACTTCCCTGATGGCTCAGTGGTAAAGAATCCACCTGCAATGCAGGAGCCACAGGAGCCGCGGGTTTGATCCCTGGGTGGGGAAGATCCCCTGGAAGAGGGACTGAAGTGACTTAGCAATTTTTATATCTAACTGAGGTCATTTTTTCTGTATTTTTTTTGAGTACTATCTTGCCTGCTTCTACCTTAAATATGTAGTTTTCTAGATCTCCTCTCAGATTTATTTATTCACTCATTTTTATTTATTTACTTACTTAATTACTTAGAGTTTCCCAGGAGGTGCTAATAGTAAAGAATCCACCTGCCAATGCAGGAGATGCAAGAGATGCAGTTTCGATCCATGGGTTGGAAGGATCCCCTGGAGTAGGAAATGGCACCCCGCTCCAGTATTCTTGCCTAGAAAGTTCCATGGGCAGGGAAGCCTGGCAGGCTACAGACCATGGAGCTGCAAATAGTTGGACACAACTAAGCACATAGTCACTTACTTACTTACATATCTATTTATTTATTTAGATGCTTGTTCAGTTTTCACAATTGACTCTTTTTGTATCTATCGATATTATATGATTTTTCTCCCTAAAAGTGTTGATGTAATAAACTATGGAAATAAAATTCTTAATTCTTCATATGGTATCATTCTTCTTTTTGGAACAGAATGTTTAGTAGACAGCCAGAACAACTTACTTGTCTCCAAGTAAGTTTGTACTTAGTCATGTCAAAATGGCAAAGAATGCCAACCTCTTCCACCTTGTCTGAAACTTTTTTGGATCTTTCAGACCCAATTACAAGACATCCACTCTCGGTAGGAGCCCCTCAGCCAGGTTTATATAAAAATGGCCAGGATGGCTTCCACAACTTGGCTTTCATTTTCTGACCAGTGGTGTAGCAGTGAGGCTTTGAACAAAGACATTATAGATGGAAACACAAGAGCAATTTTAGAGCTTTCAAATGGAAATTCGTCATCGTATTTCTTTAAGGGGGTGATAGAAAAAAGACAAGGTAATATAAGCAGAAGACTTTAGACTCTATATAAAACATATAAGTAAGAAACTCCTCTGAATGGATGTAGATCCTAATATTCCAAACAAATATATGAGATGAACCAAGAAGGAGGTCCATCTAAAGAAAACACATTTTGAATCCTAGGAAAAAAATGTATACAAATGTATTTTATCCCAAGTGTTCTCCTTAATTTAGCATATCCCTTGACCTTCCTTGGTTTTTCCATCTCCTTGTCATAAAATGAAAGTGGTATGGTATTACTATAATAATCTACTTAGAAATAAACATGTACATCATTATTAATTTTAGTTTATGTTAGGACAACACCAGAGTGAAGACTCAGACTGCTGATTGTCCTCTGAGAAAAAAGAAAATTAAAATGTTTCAATATATGTGCACATTGGAAAAAAAGGCTCAAACTGTTTGTGTTATATAATCTATTGAGCTCTTACTGAAATCCAATCAAACTTAATAGGATTTAGATAAGGACAGACTTTCAAAGCAGAATGGTCTATATCTCACCAGGAAGTGATTAACATTCCTGTGATATTTTTGTTGTTCAGTTGCTAAGTCCTGTCTAACTCTTTGAAACGCCATGGACTGCAGCACAACAGGCTTTCCAGTCTTTACTACCTCTTGGAGTTTGTTCAAACTCATGTCCATTGAGCTGGTGATGATATCCAACCATCTCATCCTCTGTTGTCCCCTTCTCCTCCTGCCGTCAATCTTTCCCAGCATCAGGGGCTTTTCCAGTGAGTCAGTTCTTCACATCAGGTGGTCAAAGTATTGGAGTTTCAGCTTTAGCATTAGTCCTTCCAGTGAATATTCAGGGTTGATTCCCTTTAGGATCGACAGTCCTTGCTGTCCAAGGGACTCTCCAGCATCTTCTCCAGCACCACAATTTGAAAGCATTATTCTTCAGCACTCAGCCTTCTTTATGGTCCAACTCACATCCATACACAACTACTGAAAAACCATAGCTTTAACTCTACAGACCTTTGTTGGCAAAGTGATGTCTCTGCTTTTCAATATGATGTCTAGATCTGTGACGGCTTTCTTTCCCTGGTGGCTTAGATGGTAAAGAATCTGCCTGCAATGCAGGAGATCAGGTTCAATACTTGGGTCAGGATGATCCCCAAGAGAAGGGAATGGCTACTCACTCTAGTATTCTTGCTGGGGAGAATTCCATGGACAGAAGAGCTTGGTGGGCTACCGTCCATGGGAGACACAAAGCGTTGGACATGACTGAGCAGCTAAGACAACATTTTTGGCACAAAGCAATTTGGGGAATCAGAAAGACCAGAATTCAGATACTGGCACTACTAGCGTAGCATTTCTGTGTTCTTAGGAAAGATTAGTTTGCTTTTCTTTAACTGAAAAATGAAGATAATAAGAGTACCTACCTAAAAGGATTAGTACAGGAATTTAATGAGAAAATACATATAAAGTACTTGATTTAGATTTGAATACACCATAACTTCTTGATAAATTATAGCTGTTATCATTGCCATTCTCTCGCTCTCTCTCTCTTTTTTTGGCCATCCTTCACTGAGATAGAGATTAATTTACTATCATCTGCCTTGGTATGTATTTATTTATTTATTGGGTGTATATATATATATTTTTAAGTAGTATGCTTGCTATATGAATGCAACTTTCAGACAAGCAAATGACCTCCTCTAATGGATTAGCAAATTGTTTCCTCTAACCTTTTCTTAATATTCTCCATTTACCATAGATGTGTCTACATTCTGATGTAAAGATTATGAAATGTATAATTTTCCTCCATTCTGATTGGTTTTCAACACACAACGCTAGCTGCTCTGCCCACACACATACCCCAGGTTAAATTCTGAGAACAGAAATTCTTCATTTTGTTCAATTTTCTCTGATTGATCAGATAGGTACCTCTCTCTGGTGTACTCACTTCCTGCCATCTCACCTCTCCCTTCTATTATGAGCAAAACTCTGGAAATACTGAAAGACTCAGGCTGGTAGAGTTCCACTAGTTTCCTTCACTCAGATCTTGAATCTAGGCAATGACAATTTCTCAGCAAGCATATTTATTAAGGTATTTAATCCCTTTCCATACGGGATCCACGTTCCTGAAAAGGCTCAGAGCAGGATGTTCACAGGGTAAGAACCCTCATAGTCATACTCTGCCACTAGATGGCACTCCCTGTCACATCAAAGTAAATATGGGGCCACTTCCTGCTACCAAAATGCTCAGGCACTTTTCCTGCACTTGAGAAACTTCTAACAGTAACAATGACTTTGTCACACTGGAAGCAAATAATAATTTCCAGTGTAAGACCAAGTCTAGGCTAGATACGGATAAGAAAAACCGATTTATCTCCACCAACAAGGACCTTATTTGGTGGGAACCCATCTCCAGTATGTAGTTTTTCTGTTTCCGAGGGTATCCAGTTCTCCAAACCTCATCATTCTCGAGGTATATAACATCACCTTTTACCTTTACAGACTGTGTTGTCACTATGGTGTCAGACTGGGGTCACTAGCAAGAACTCAGATGGGCTTCCAATTTTGTGATGAAAATCAAGCAATACATCTTTATCATGCAAAACTCCTTATGTAAACACCATCAAATTGTTCCTGAGTCTGCAAGATTCATTCTACTATTGCTGACAATTCATGGAAGTTAATTTTCAAGCTGAATATCCAGCATTTTTCTTTCTCAAAGATGCACAGGAACTGAACAGATAAATTCAAGTGATCCACCCCAGAAACATTTTTGTGGAGCTGAATTCATAGAAAAACCCCAGTTCTAAGCAATCTAGGTCATATTAGCATTTCATGCTTCCAAAGACTCCCATCCCTAGAGATTGGGTGGCACGTTCTCATCATGACCAAGTCCTTTTTCTTTATTTGATGCTTCTTGTACTCTTGCCTGGAAAATCCCATGGACACAGTCCACAGGGTCGCAAAGAGTCGGACACGACTGAGCGACTTCACTTCACTTCATGAATTTCTCAAGTATCTTTCAATTACTATAATTATTCTGAATCAAGAAAAATATTATCTTGCTGTGCAAGTTCCACAGGCCTGGGGGCACTTTCTCACATTCTTAGGGGTCCATGTTCGTCTGATATGAACATTCTCTGAACAGAAGAATTTTAAACCTTTCAAAAATTAGGTCTCCATTGAGGCTTGGTTAACTCATATCCAATTGAAAACTTTAAAAAGTACTTCTTTAGGCTTCCTTATTATAGTAAATTTAAGTGATGCTGAATAGCTGTGCTTCCTTTCTGGCATTTCGTGTCTTAAGTAGGTCATCCTAAACACAACTGTAATTAGCACAAGTTCAGTTTCTTTGATGTCTTTCTCCTTTACAGCATCCTTTGACCGAAAAAAAAAAAAAAAAAGTGAAATGTACTCTTGGCTCAATTTTAGAGTAATGTTAGTTTTTAGAATTTTATTTATTTTTGGCTGCACTGGCTCTTCATTCCTTGTGCAGACTTTTTCTAGTTGCAGCAAGCAAGGGCTACTCCTTGCTGCCGTGTGCGGCTTCTCACTGAGATGGCTTCTTGGTGCAGAACACAGGCTCTGGGCAAGCGGGCTTCTGTGCTTGCAGCTGACGGGCTCAGCAGTTGTGGTGCGTGGGCTCCAGGGCGCACGGGCCTCACTAGTTGTAGTTCACAGTCTTAGTTGCTCCACAGCATGTGGAATCTTCCTGGACCAGGGATCGAACCCCTGTCCCTTGCCTTGGCAGGTGCATTCTGATCCACTGCACCACCAGGAAAGTCCCTTACAAAGTAATTTTAATGCTGAGTATAGCAATTTGGTTTTAAAATTCTAGGTTATAGATCCCACAATCTACCCAAATATAATTCAGGGGTTCATGTGATCCCATTTCTGACATAATCTAAAGTAATGATAAAGAATTCTAATTTTTACTCACCATAAGAAAATGCCCATATACACACTATTGTATAAAACAGATAACCCACAAAGACCTACTGTATAGCACAGGGAACTCTGTTCAATATTCTGTAACAACCTAGATGGGAAAAGAATTTGGAAAAGAATAGATATATGTATATGTAATATATAACTGAATCACTTTGCTGTAAAGCTGAAGCCAACACAACATTGTAAATCAAGTATGTGTTTAGTCGCTCAGTCAGGTCTGACTCTTTGCAACCCCCTGGACAATTGCCCACCAGGCTCCTCTATCCATGAAACTCTCCAGGCAAGAATACTAGAGTGGTTTGCCATGCCCTCTGCCAGGGGCTCCTTCCTACCCAGGGATGGAACTCAGGTCTGCTGCATTGCAGGCAGATTCTTTACCATCTGAACCACTAGGGAAGCCCAACTATAGTCCATTATAAAACAAAAATTAAAAATAAATAAATAAATAAATTTTAAAAAAGAAAATGCCCCAAATGTAGCTTCTTAAAAATTATTTAAAAGTAATATTTAGACATCTTTTCAGCAGCCACTAACATGAGCTTCCCTGGTAGCTCAGCTGGTAAACAATCCATCTGCAATGCAGGAAACTCTAGTCTGATTCCTGGGTTGGGAAGATCTGCTAGAGAAGGGAACAGCTATCCACTCTAGCATTCTGGCCCGGAGAATTCTATGGAAGTTATAGTCCATGGGGTCACGAAGAGTTGGACACAACTGAGCAACTTTCACTTTCAACAGCCACTATTTTTACGTATCATCTGAAGCTCGCTTTAAAAATATTAACTGTTTCTCTGCTCATCAGTGCTCTTCAACATCAGCCCAATGAATCATTTTGGTTACTATCCTAAATATTTAACCATTCATGGCAGTTGCTTAAAAAAAAAAAAAAAATTTAAAAAGCATTTCTTTCTCTCTCATCCAAACATCAAGAACTGTCTCCAGTCATCCCTATCTTCTCCTTTTATTCCTGTGCTGTTAACACGCATGTGCTCCTGAAATCTGTCCTCACCCTACCTCTCTACTTCTGTAATACATCTAGAATCAAGCATAGTAGGAAAAAATGGTCATATCTGGAAAGACAATTTTTTTTTCTACTATGATTGATTCTGGGGTAAGTCTCAATCTATTTCTATCCCCTTGAATTCTAGGGAATAAAATTCTCTGTTGTCTAACTACTAATATCATAATGGTTGAACAGAAGAGGAAACTCAGGATTGGAAGAGCTAAGGAACTGGTCGTGGTAAGTGGTGAACTGTGAGTGAAAAACCAGGCCTGCATTACTCCAGAGCTTGAGTTAGTCAGGTAGCATTAAATGGCCAGTTATGAACAATTCTGGGCCATACAACCTGGGTTCAGACCATCACCCTGCTGCTTCCCATCTGTGTAACCTTGAAACAATCTCTCTAGGCTTCAGTTTCTATATTTGCAAAACATGGAGAATGACTGTACCGATATCTACAGTTGTGGTGATTAAATGAATTAATACATGAGCAAAATACACATGACAAGACTGTTTTAATGATTTATCACTAATTTTTACACTATAGGGGTCAGGAAGATGCTCTAGAGGAGGGCACGGCAACCCACTCCAGTATTCTTGCCTGGAGAATCTCCTGGACAGAGGAGCCTGGTGAGCTACACTTCATGGAGTTGCAAAGAGTCGGATATGACTGAAGTGACTTAGCACATGCACACACACATTGCCTTTCAAATTGAAAAACAATTTTTTAAAAGTGCAAATTTATTAGTGAAAAAATATAGATTATTAGTCTCCAATTCAAGTAGTAAATATGGAGATAACTTGACTTGTTTAACAAAGGAATAATTCACTGACCTGACGATTCATTTCAGATACTTTGTTAGTTGAACCCTCAATCAGAGTTTGAAATACATAGCAGGTACTTAATGATGATGATGAGGAAGATGATGATAATTGCTAATGTTTATTGAGATGGGGCAATAGGTGCTCATTGGAGGCTCTGACAAGTGCTTTCATTATCCCTATTTACAAATGGCTGTCTGGGGAGGCCTTACAAATAGCTGAGAAAAGAAGAAAAGCGAAAGCAAAGGAGAAAAGGAAAGACATATCCATTTGAATTCAGAGTTCCAAAGAATAGCAAGGAGAGATAAGAAAGCCTTCCTCAGTGATCAGTACAAAGAAATAGGGGGAAATAATAGAATGGGAAAGACCAGAGATCTCTTCAAGAAAATTAGAGATACCAAGGGAACCTTTCATGCAAAGATAGGCTTGATAAAGGACAGAAATGGTATGGACCTAACAGAAGCAGAAGATATTAAGAAGAGGTGGCAAGAATACACAGAAGAACTGTACAAAAAAGATCTTCATGACCCAGATAATCACGATGGTGTGATCACTCACCTAGAGCCAGATATCCTGGAATGTGAAGTCAAGTGGGCCTTAGAAAGCATCACTACGAACAAAGCTAGTGGAGGTGATGGAATACCAGTTGAGCTATTTCAAATCCTAAAAGATGATACTGTGAAAGTGCTGCACTCAATATGCCAGCAAATTTGGAAAACTCAGCAGCGGCCACAGGACTGGAAAACATCAATTATTATTCGAATCCAAAAGAAAGGCAATGCCAAAGACTGTTCAAACTACCATAGAGTTGCACTCATCTCACATGCTAGCAAAGTGATGCTCAAAATTCTCCAAGCCAGGCTTTAGCAATAGGTGAACAGAGAACTTCCAGATGTTCAAGCTGGATTTAGAAAAAGGCAGAGGAACAAGAGATCAAATTGCCAACATCCACTAGATCATTGAAAAAGCAAGCGAGTTCCAGAAAAACATCTATTTCTGCTTTATTGACTATGCCAAAGCCTTTGACTGTGTGGATCACAATAAACTGTGGAAAGTTCTAAAAGAGATGGGAATACCAGACCACCTGACCTGCCTCTTGAGAAATCTGTATGCAGGTCAGGAAGCAACAGTTAGAACTGGACATGGAACAACAGACTGATTCCAAATAGGAAAAGGAGTATGTCAAGGCTGTATATTGTCACCCTGCTTCTTTAACTTATATGCAGAGTACATCATGAGAAACGCTGGGCTGGATGAACCACAAGCTGGAATCAAGATTGCTGGGAGAAATATCAATAACCTCAGATATGCAGATAATACCACTCTTATGGCAGAAAGTGATGAAAAACTAAAGAGCCTTTTGAGGAAAGTGAAAGAGGAGAGTGAAAATGTTGGCTTAAAGCTCAACGTTCAGAAAACTAAGATCATGGCATCTGGTCCCATCACTCCATGGCAAATAGATGGGGAAACAGTGGAAATAGTGAGAGACTTTTTTGGGGGGCTCCAAAATCACTGCAGATGGTGACTGCAGCTGTGAATTAAAATACACTTACTCCTTGGAAGGAAAGTTATGACAAACGTAGACAGCATATTCAAAAGCAGAGACATTACTTTGCCAACAAAGGTACATCTAGTCAAGGCTATGGTTTTTCCAGTGGTTACATATGGATGTGAGAGTTGGACTATAAAGAAAGCTGAGCGCCAAAGAATTGATGCTTTTGAACTGTGGTGTTAGAGAAGAGTCTTGAGAGTCCCTTGGACAGCAAGGAGATCCAACCAGTCAATCCTAAAGGAGATCAGTCCTGGGTGTTCATTGGAAGGACTGATGCTGAAGCTGAAACTCCAATACTTTGGCCACCTGATGCGAAGAGCTGACTCTTTTGAAAAGACGCTGATGCTGGGAAAGATTGAGGGCAGGAGGAAAAGGGGATGACAATGGATGAAATGGTTGGATGGCATCACCGACTCCATGGACATGAGTTCAGGTGAACTCCGGGAGTTGGTGATGGACAGGGAGGCCTGGCGGCTGCAGTCCACGGTGTCGCAGAGTCAGACGTGACTGAGCCCCTGAACTGAACTGACAAATGAGGAACCTGATGCTCGCAGGTTAAATAATTTTCTCAAGATCAAGAAGGCATAAATGCCGAAGGTTGAGCTTCATCCCTCTCGAGTAACCGCAGTGCCTACAGAACCTACAGCTGACTATCAAGACATAATTTAATACATTTTCACATAAATGTTTCAGTTTTTTATAGTACAATTGTATTTCTTCAGTTTATCTTTTCATTGCCTTTACATTTTATATAATCTAAAGTTGTACTCTGGTCATAGACTCACAGAATCTGCTAGTGATAACAAGTTTTAGGTACAAAAAATTATAATTTAGTATACAATGTTCACTGAGGCTTAGAATAAAAAGAACTTCAGAAGATGTACCTATTAAACCAATGGGCATGAAGATGAATAAACTTTAAATGTAATTTCCCTAAGAACCCTGTAAGGTAGTTCCATATGGAAATAGAGTGCAGAGAGGTTAGGAGCGAATCTAAATTCACAGGGACAGTAAGTGTGAATGGGGATTTGCACAGATTAGTTTTCCTGAGCTCAAAGTAATTTCCACTAAACTGATCAAAAAATGAGTTTTATTTCTTAAGTTCGTCAGATAGGACTTTAATTTTTTTTTCTCATAAACAAACCTACCTTTATAAAAATCAATCTGTAATCATACTCTCAAAAACATTCTCTTCAAAATTCTACTGTCATTATTCACTGGTTTTGAGAGACAAACTCAGTGGTGTTACACTCTAGAATTTGTATCATTTGGCATCTACTGTATTGCTAGTAAAGATTTTACATGAAACATCCATCGTATCATATCTAGATAGCACATGAATCCTGTGTACCAGTCTAGACTGCTTCAGGCCTGAGACAGTTTATAATGCAATCAGTGTCTATAAGATATAATAAACAGAAATGGTTTATTCTGTTTCTCTTTAGAAAAACTGCAAAAACAAAGACCTTGTTTTTGTGTTAAATCTTCAGAAAGAAAATATTCACTGGAGGATGTTGTTATGGTAAATTCAATAACTAAACGTAAGATGTTTTTAAAAATAACCTGGATCTTATTTTGTGTCAGATACTCTTCAAAGCACTTTATATGTACTATTTCATTTCTTTCTTTCTTTTTTTTTTTTTTGTCTGGTTGGGCATCGATGCTTTTATTTTTTTATTTTTTTAAATTTTATTTTATATTTAAACTCTACAATATTGTATTGGTTTTGCCAAATATCGAAATGAATCCGCCACAGGTATACACGTGTTCCCTATCCTGAGCCCTCCTCCCTCCTCCCTCCCCGTACCATCCCTCTGGGTCGTCCCAGTGCACCAGCCAGCCCTGTGACAGGTACTGTTATCATCTCAATTTTATATGTGAGGATACTGAGGCACAGGCATTTAAATAAATTTCCATAGTTACAACATTAGTAAATGTTACAACTGGACTGCAAACCCAGCCCAAGTAGGTGAGGTGTCTTGAGGCCAGCATACAACAACAATAAAACCAGTGCAATAATAGCAGTGACTCAGACACTATATAAGTGCTTTACATGTGTTTTCTCATTTACTGTTGACATCGACCCTATGAGATACAACTACTGTAATTGAATACAAAGTGTTCTTGCCTAGAGAATCCCAGGGACGGGGAAGCCTGATGGGCTTCCATCTATGGTGTTGCACAGAGTCGGACACGACTGGAGCGACTTAGCAGCAGCAGTATCTGTCTACAATGTGGGAGACCTGGGTTCAGTCCCTGGGTTTGGAAGATCCCCTGGAGAAGGAAATGGCAATCCACTCCAGTACTATTGCCTGGAAAATCCCATGGACAGAGGAGCCTGGTAGGCCAGAGTCCATGGGGTCGCAAAGAGTCAAACATGACTGAGCAATGAGACAACCACAGTTCACAGAAGTTAAAGAACCTGTACATATCACATATTTAATGAATGGTATGATCAGGATCTGAATCCAGCCAGTCAACAGACTTTGCACTCTGCCTTCTGTCTGAATATTAATTACCTGCATACATATTTAAATGAGATATATATTTATGCAAGTGAGATAAGTCACTTCAGTCGTGTCTCTTTGCAACTCTTTGGAATGTAGCCTGCCAGGCTCCTCTGCCCATGGGACTCTCCAGGAAAGAATATTGGAGTGGGTTGCCATGCCCTCTTTCAGGGAATCTTCCCAAACCAGGGATCAAACACTCGTCTCTTATGTTTCCTGCATTGGCAGGCAGGTTCTTTACCACTAGCGCCACCTGGGAAGCCTGAGATATATATTTATATGTTACACAATTATTTTATCTACATTATGATCTTAGATCTAGGAACTTAAATTTAAAATAACTATAGAAGCATTCATAAACATTTTCTATTCTCAGATATTGACTCTGCAGTGGATATTGTGAACTGACTCCTCCCTTCAACCTAGATTTTAGAGTAAGTAGAAATGCAAAAACTGTATTTCTGAGATGCCCATAAAACTGACAGCTGGATGTCAATTACTTCTATCAACCAGCTACTCTTTCCTAAGATTTGGAAGGCAAAGGCGATGTGGAAGTCTTTTTTCCTACCCCTCTTTTTTTCTTTATGCTAGCATGTAAGAAAGAAAGGCAAGCTTGTTCTGCTTAAGTATTTCAACAACTCTTATCTAAACTCCTAGATGACTTGAAGTATTTGCAACAGCATCAACAATTACATGTTCATGACTGCACAACCTGATTTCTGGATCAGCTGTTGGGGTGTGCTCCTGCATTCACAGCTCCAGCCATCAAGATGGTAGCTTCTTCCCTCGTGTGTCAGACCTTCACTGCTCTGAGAGTCATTCTTAAAAGTCCAAACTAGAAACCACCCCTTTACCACTTGACATTATTTTAAAGTATTAATTTATTGTATCAGATGTATATATTCTTAACATTTCTAGCATGCTCTTCATTTCCTGAGCTGGGTCTTGACTGATAAAGTATTCATTGTTTGAACTGTATTATCGCTGTCTGGTAGAAGTTCTTGGAGCTGATGCCTTTTGGAGACTATGGAGATGCTGTGTCTTGCAATTTTGTCTCTTTGTACATTCTGGTCCACCTTCCTGACCTAGTCCTCCTTTCCTTACTAACCCTCTCCACCCACTACTTCAAAACCATTGATGAAAACCATCTTGTCCGTCAAGCTGCATGAATTCTTTGGTTCCAGTTTAGGAATGTTAATATCATTTTGACAGATTAAGACAATTCAGAAAATAGAATGTTTCAAGGCATTTAAAATGAAGATGTTCCTAATGAAGGGAAGGAAGATCCCCTGAAGAAGAGAAGTAGGCCAACCTACTCCAGTATTCTTACCTGGAGAATCCCATGTACAAAGGAACCTGGCGAGCTGTAGCCCATGCGGTCACAAAGAGTTGGACACGACTGAGTGACTACCACACTTTCACTCTGCTTGTTTCCTCTTCTCTGGTATATTTAAATTAGGAAATCGGTCCTGGTCCCTAGCTTCCAGCTCCCTGACACTTTCATCACTGATGCTACACACTTTGCTTCTGCTACTGTTGCTGCCTAACCCTGTTTCAAAAAGGTGTATAACTGCCATGCTTGACACATTGCATTTGCCACAAAATAGAAATATTTTCAAGATCTATGGGCTTAACAATTAGCAGTCAAGATCATGCCTAGTTCCTTGCCTCTGCCACAGGAAAATCCTTCATGCAAAAAACCAAGTTTTGAGAATTCCATTTTTTTAGGATATTTTAAAGGAACAGCCATTATGGAAGTCTCAAATCCATTCAGTTAAAAGGCTCAATAAGTTCATATCAAACAATAAATATTGGTAGCAGAGCACCTTGCTGGATTTGTTCTCAGCTGCACACTATAATAAATACCATACATATTTATATGTGATGGTTGTTGGGAAGAATATCAGAAGGGTAAACAACATTTGGGGAAAGCAACAGCCATTTGTTTCCTTGTACCTGACCAGAAATATGATCAGCTGGTATTTGTGCTACTACATCGATGGGCGCCTACAGCCCATCTGATACTTCTGCTTTCATCCTCGTCTCTGCGGAAGGGAAGGAAAAGACACAGAGACCTAAAACTATGCCCAAGTCCCACAATGCCATGGCCGATCCAGAGACGTATCCTAACAAAGGAGAAAGTCCTTGTCACCAGGAGCTAAGTTGGCTCTTACTTTTTGGTTTTTGGATGGCAAGGATTTTGTATAAAAAGCAAATATTAAGTAAAAGACAATTTCTACTCTCAAATTATTTTAAACTCTCGTTTGAAAGTTAATCAGGTTAATGTACTTCTGTTGAAAGAACTGGGACTTTTTGCACTCTGATTTCTTTCCAGATCTTTTACAAAACATAAATACAATTTCCCACTTCCATTTTCTTATGGGAAATATCCCATCTCCATATTCAGTTGTGTTTTTCCTAAATATTACAATTCATTGACCGTTCCTCCCAGTTTATATTTCTTTAAATTTAGATTGGAATTATGGAATTTCCTTAACAAAGAGCATTAGATGCTGCAAGATTATTTTAATTTAAATTTACTATAAATAAGCATTTAATGAAACAAACAAATGTCTATTCCATGTTCACTGACAGGGCCAAAGGGGAATATTTGAGTATTTTGTTTATAATAATTTATTATGAACATTTTCAAGCATACTAAAAATGAGAATAAACTGTACAATGAAAACCACTTAGATTCTACAATTAATATTTTACTGTACTTTCTTTATCATATAGTTTCTTTATCTTCGCCTATCTGCCCTATTTAAGGATTCTGTAATCAAATAATAGGAAGAATCAGCTGAAAAAGATGGGCATGACTGAATAGAAATCTCCCCACCCTTAATATTTTCAATATTTTGGCTTTGCTTTTTTCCTACCTAAACATTACTACAAACATTTTTTGATGATTGAATAGAACACTAGGATTATGACTCATATCTCAGTTTTCAGCAGGTTTTCCCATGTTTTCCAATAAAGTAGAGTTTGTTGGGTGGTAGAGGAGAAAGGGTTATCACTGAGCATCAGACTAATATATAAAGCTTCTTACATGCCATCACTCTTCCCTCTATTTTTAAATAACGGGATTTTATAAAAAGCCTGAATAAAGCACTCTAAAGCGATAAACCACAGAGATACAAGATGCTATTGCCAAAAACAGATAGCACTCAATTAGTTTTTTAAAAGGCATTCTTATCACATCTCTTCCTAATATTAGCTTTCTCAATAAACAATAGCCTGCTGCAATATTGCCAGGGTGGCCCAGCTGAGACGACAATGTGCAGGGACAGATGATCAGGACCGTCCAAAGCTGTTGATGTGATTCACAAATGACACCCACGAGCCACTCAGTCTTTAAGATCATTCTGATTCTAACAAGACACCAGATTAATATTTATATGGTAAGAGAGATAAGAAATGCATTTTTCTGCAATAAAAAAAAAAGGAACTAAAAATATTTTGTGGGTCTATTTTCATTTACTAGCTTTTATTTAATTGAATCTAATATGTACATAAAAAAGCAATAAACACCAATCTTTCTGCCTTTTTAAAAGGCTTTAAATATGGTGTGTCTGTTCAAGACCTTGGTTAAGATTTTCATATCATGCTTGCTATAAATTAAGAAAAAATAGGTAGGGGAAAATATTTCTACAATTTAACATAATCAGGCTACCATTCACACTAGCCTATGTCAGTTTCTGTTTTTTAAACTTATGAATTAGCACATTAAACTATTGGGCCAAATTAAAGCTCAGAATAATATTTTATAATCTGTTCTTTTCTCCAGAACATAGGCATTTTTAAATTTAGAAAAAATTCATTATTTTAAATCATCTACTAAAAATTATATTTTCACATTTTGGCACTTTGGCCAATTTGATAGAATTTAAATAGTTGACCTTCTGAAAGGAAATATTTAGATTTTAGAACTAAAGTAAGACATCTTGAAATCTTTGTAACATAATATTTTAAATTCAAGACATAAAGCAATTGCTGATTTATATTAAACAAAAACTGTCTTAACATTATCTATGAGTCTCTGAAAGGTCTGGCCCCTTCCTATCTTTCCAGTCTCATCTGGGATAAAGTTCACAGGGTTTCTAGTAAGTCAGCTCTCTAGTTTTCTCTCACCTTGATGAGCTGCTGTTTCTCAGTCTTTTAAGGATTCTTCCTCCTTCACTCTGTGAAGTGAAGCAAAGTGAAGTCGCTCAGTCGTGCCCGACTCTTTGCGACCCCATGGATAGTGGCCTGCACCAAGCTCCTCCGTCCATGGGATTTTCAAGGGAAGAATATTGGGGTGGGTTGCCATTTCCTTCTCCTTCACTCTGACTTGGTATCAAATTCTGTGCCCTAAACACTCCTCTGTATTCACCCTCCTTCTGTCTTTATCCAATACCACACTCTTAAATATCATAAATTTATTAATGCCTATCAAATATATGTCTTCAGTTTCAATAGCTCTCTAAGCTCCAGATTTGATGTGAAAAAGGGCC
This sequence comes from Bos taurus, assembly GCF_002263795.3. Lineage (NCBI taxonomy): Eukaryota > Metazoa > Chordata > Mammalia > Artiodactyla > Bovidae > Bos > Bos taurus. The sequence goes on along the minus strand of NC_037344.1, from coordinate 8,516,097 downwards.
CCCAAATCCACTGCATATAGGGATAAAAAAATGAACCCTTTCAACGATAATCCTGGATTGATCAGTGGCGATTTTACACATCTCTTCCCAATTCTGTGTTTAGTGACATTACATTGGTAGCTTGAATGGCCATATTGGGAATATTTAGTCCATGAAAATCAGCAAATGCTACAAATTCCTGACCCCACCCAGAGCCACTTGAGCAGCACACAATGACCTGTAACATCCTGAAGAGACCCAAGAAAACCAGGTCCAAAAAGACCCTGAGTTATTACCATGCTCTTTTTGCATGTGGGAAAAAAGTTATTGTTTTCATTAATCTTGAAGATCATTTTTAAAATACATTGCTTCAGTTTCTTTGAAGAATTTCTGAACACACAAAGCTCCAAATCCTGGTCAGCAGCTAGATTTGGAGTAACAAGATTAGAGCAGTATGGAAAGTTAGAGGAAACAAATTTCATTACTTTAGGAAAATTTTCCTAATAATTATTATCTAGTACAAGAGCTCATGATGCTGGCATCTCTAACCCCTTCCCAATCCAGATTATCTGGGAGGTGATACTTAACACATACTAGCTAATCAGAATTTTTCTTGTAGAATTTGTAGGTCAGTTAGCTATTGACAAGTTGGAAAGTCAGAGGCATATATTCTGTCTGACATTACTGCTGTGAAGAGTAATGTGTTATAGGACAGAGGAAGAGAGACAGCAATGGGCAGAATAAAGCAAATACGCAAAGAGCAACAGTGCTAAGAGATCTTGTGATTCAGAAAAAAGAGAGGGGGGAAGGCGAATTGTTATTCTATAACCCATAAGTCTGGGGGCGCTAGTAGTAAAGAACCCACCTGCCAATGCAAGAGACACAAGAGATGTGGCTTCCATCCCTGGGCCAGGAAGATCCCCTGGAGCAGGGCATAGCAATCCACTCCAGTGTTCTTGCCTGGAGAATCCCACGGACAGAGGGCCTGGCAAGCTACAGTCCATAGGGTTTCAATGAGTTGGACACAACTGAAGCAACTTAACACATACACACAGCCCAGCATGGCTCTCCTGCTGCAATTGAGTTCCACGTGCTTCCATTCTGTTCTTAAATAAACATTCTTTTAGCTTAAAAGTTCTTATTAAAAACTGCCATTAAGACATAGTTGAGAAAAAAATACTATCTCATTGACATCCAGATATTGACATCCAGATTGACCTACTGCCATCACCACTTAGATGTGTAATAGTCATATCAAAATTCATATATCTAAAACTGAGTTCCTGAATTTCCCCCAAAGCTGCCTCATTCACATTTCATATTCCTCCTCAGTTCAGTAAATCCATCTGTTTTTTGTGGTTGTTTAGGCTAAAATCATTAGACTTTGAGTCCTCTTCTCTCATATAACTATATCCACTCCCATAGCATGTCCTGCTAGCTCCATCTTCTGAATATATTCAGAATCTGAATATTTCTTATCATCACCATCTCTGTTGTTACCACCCTCTTTCAGGCTCTTATTCTCTCCTACCTGGTTTATTGCAATAGCTCTTAATAGTCCCTGCCTCGGTCTCTCTCCACCTCCCTGACCTACTTCCCAAGTATATTTTCTACCCAGCAGCTAGAGTAAACCATGTCACTCTTCTGATCAAACCTCCATTGAGTTTCCCATTTCCCTCCGGCTAAACGCCAAAAACCTTATAATGACCCCTCCTCTTTAGCTCTGTAAACTCACCCCTAACTAGGCACCTCCTCAATTTCCTGCCATCTACACAGTTTCCCTTGCTGTCCAGAAACACGCCAGACACTCCTCTCCGGATCTTTGCTGTTTCTTTTGCTTCCCGATGATCCCTTTGGCTCAATTCCTCACCACTTTCAGGCATTTGCTCAAAGAGCATCTTCTAAATGCAGATTTTCCTGCTCATTCCATTTAAACTGAAGCACCATCTCCCCCCAGGACATCCAACCCACTTCTAACCCCTTTCTGCCATACAGTTTACAAGCATATATATAGTGTGTGTATTTTATTCATTTTGTTTATTTTCTATTTCTCTGCACTAGAATATAAACTCTTGGCTGGCAGACTGTTGACTATTTAAGTCACAGCTGCATCCTCATGTGCCTAGAATGAGGCCTATCATATAGTAGATGCTCAATAAATCCTTGAATAAATGAATGAATTCAGATAATAAATACAAATACTTGTGGGGGCGAGATTGGAAAAATGGCTGAATTACACAATCTGTTTGCCTCCACTGCCCCGATTCAATGGAATATTGCCAACTCTTTGTTTCGTTCTATTTTGATTCTGCATCTGTGTTGAGTTTGTTTCCAAAATTTGGGGATGTATAGTAATTTAGTCAGGGAAAAAGTTGTTTCCATGGAAGCCTGGTAAACTGATTATAATGAAATTGGCAGTGGGTCCTAGTTTTAATATGACACCATGGCATATTATAATTCTAATTTCCACTATAAAGGTTTTCTAGTGGCAGAATGGGTACTTTCCCAGGTCATTTTTTATTTTTATTTTATTTTTTTTTTACAGAACTTAGATGAAAAGCTCATGTTGTATTTGGCATCCGATTGTTCACAGCAATCATCTCAGATAAAACACAGTGTCAGTGAGAAGAAAAGAAAAAACCTCCTGCAGACTAAAAGGGAATAATCCCTTGTGATACTGTCTCTGGATGCTAATGAACCAACAATAAAGACCCTATTGTGGGACTGTTTTGAATGAAATTGTTCACATTAGGTTTTAGTGATCCAAAGGCGGAACCATCCCGAGGCTTGGATACATCAGTTAGGACAATGACACATACGTGAACTCATCAATATTAACAATGGCTGCAGCATCGAGTTTAGATCAAAATGTAAAAATGGAAACTTGAGTTTTCTTTTTAGTCTTACATGGACATTTTGATCATATTCTTGTTCAGAAAAAAAAAAAAAAAAAGGAAGATTATATTGAGATATCAGTATCCTGAAATACACGCCAACATTTACCCTAATGGGAATGGGATAAGACCGGCATTAAAAGTATGTTGAGTCCACTTGCCTCTCCCCAGGCTGAAATGGTAACACTAAATATTTCTAGAATTTCTTTTGTCCTCAGACTCCAAGATTTTAAAGTCTGGTTAGACTGATAATTGCTTCCATTGCTGTAAGTAGACACGTTTAAATAATGATGTAGGTGATAGAAACTGGAGACAAATGCATTGTCTATATATTTTGACTGACTCATAAATCTAGGAAATTTAGAGGATCTCTAGTCATTAAGTTATGTTTGAAATCATATATGGATAATGAATATCTCTATGGTCCTCCAAGGATAGTAAAGATTCAGAATTAGACACTAGAATTTTTCACCACATGAATGTGATACTGAAATCAGATGGTCAGCATTTTGGCATATTTAATAAAACACATTTGACACAATTGTGTTTTTTAGTGTACAATTAAAGTTATGTCACAAACTTTATAAGTAGTTGATTTCAGAACATTTTAAATATTTTGGTATAAAGTTGACTATTAAATCTGAAGAGCTGGATCTTTTTGGCCAACTGTCTACTGAAAGAATGGGCTAAAGTCCTCCATTATCTGTCCTCACATTCTCTGTATAACATTCTGCAGCATGTACATTAGAATTTCTTATGAAGTTAGTTTCTATGAATGTGAAGATCATGTAAGACAGATGACAGAAAGTATGTCTTCTAAAGAAATTTGAGACCTGAGAAGAACACTGGAGATCACCTCAGTTCGTTTCCTTTTTTTTTTTTTTCCAGATAAAAAGCTTTGATCCAGTAAGCAAAGTAGTAAAGTGATATGGAATCAATTAATAGTTATAACTACATTATGTGACTGAAGGGCATCCAAATATGCCATCCCAAAATACGTCTCTTTAGTAAAAGAATTATTTTGAATTGAAGGTAAATGAGAGGCAGCAGATGCAGGAAGAACTCTCTGCTCTTCCACTTTCTGCCTAAAAGCAAGGCATACACTTTGTGAAGGTGTTCCTCTTCCCTCTCCTATAACAGGAAGAGGAAAATGACTTCTAATATTGTTAGGTGGTTAGAATAGGAAAAAGGAGTCCAGAAGGGTGGTGGCTAAAACACAAAGAAGGGAAAAGCCCACGAAAATAGAACAAAGGAAGGTCTGAGGACCGGAGTGAGAACCTCGGGTAAGACAAACAGCCCTCCTGGTTAGTCCAATTTACATAGGGCAGACCCAGGGGGAGGAGAAAAAAAACATATAAAAAGAAGAGACAGGGACTTCCCTGGTGGCCCAGTGGATAAGACTTTGCTCATAATGCAGGGGGCACAGGTTCGAGCCCTGATCAGGGAACTAGATCCCACATGCCGCAACTGAGAGCTGGCTCAGCCTAAATAAAAAAATTAAAAAAACAAAAAAAGAGCAAAAATTGGGCCAGGGGTTTCTCTTCTGTTTGTGTCTTTCAGGTCGGCCCGCTCTCACGCCTAGAGGATGTATTTTCCTTTGCTTTCTAAGTAAACCGATCTGTAACACGGAGCTGTAACCCCGGACCATTCGAGGAAATTACATGGGGCTGTACCACTGGCCCATCAGAGGAAATTACATGGGGCTGTAACACTGGCCCATCCATTGCTTCAAATTTTTGTTGCAACGAGACAGAACTCAGGACATTACAAACTCCCTGGACAATATCACTGCAGAGTCATAGACTCTGCATAACAAACCTTACTAAATAACACATGTGTTTCACTAATTTCCCCATATATTCACCCTCCCCAAATTCCCTACATCTAGAAGCTCAGACTCCCTTTCCTTTGTCTAGTTAATTCTCCACAATCTATTTCCCATTTGTTAAAATGGTACATAAGCCCCAGGTCTAACTGACTCTTTGGGGCTTTTACTTCTTTTTTGTGAACCCTTCCCCACAAACTGCATGTAAAAATATTAAAACAAATAAAATGTGTATGCCTTTTCTCTTGTTGATCTGTCTTTTGTCAGCTTAATTTTGCAAGCCTCATTTATAAACCTAAAAGGGTAGAGGAAAAGGTTTTCCTCCCCTACATGACGAATGATTATTTGCCATTCAGTTAAATAGCTAGCATTAAGAATTTACTCAGAAACAGCTATTTTCATAGTGTGTTTATAATCCAGCTGTGGGTGATTTAGCTTTATTACTTAAAAAACTGTACATCCTACACTACCCACTTCAGAACGCCATCCCTCTATTTTCTCCTTGTGTTGTAGGAGGGGGAGATGAGGCAAGCAGGCACTACTGCCATTCATTCTAAAAGATCAGTGTAGAAAAACAGGAGAGGGAGAGGAGGCCTACTGTTTTAAAGTTGTCACCCTAGCTATATTCCAGGATTTAATTTTTAAATAGTCTTAATTTGCCTCCTTATTAATACCTTTAATACAACTAAGTGCTTACAAAACATTGGAGACTTGTTAAAAATAAGTAAGCCATGATACCTATACTTAAAGGTCTTACAATCCAACATGAGGAGACAGTTAAAACATAAGGTGTGAAATGAAGAGACCATAGGCACCACACCAGCAGCCTGTGTCAGAATAACGAACAGTGTGAGAGCAGATAATTGTAACACAGCATGGGCTGACACCCTTGGATAGAGAAGATGGCCCTTGAGCTCATGGAAAGCTGCTTGTTAAGAGAACAATGCCAACGCAGGGGACACGGGTTTGGTCCCTGGGTTGGGAAGATCCCCTGGAGCAGGAAATGACAATCCACTCCAGTATTCTTGCCTGGAAAATCTCATGGACAGAGAAGCCTGGTGGGCCACAGTCCATGGGGTCGCAGAGAGTTGGACACAACTGAGCACCTGAGCACCCACGCCACTTCTATGTTATGTGTCATTCACAAATCCATCTCAAAGATTTCTAGAAAGCTAAGACACTCCCCCCGCCCCAGATTACAGACCCAAATATCCAACTGACTTGACAAACCCATCAAATTCAACATGTTTTACAAACTTAGGATCTTTCCTTACAAACCTGGTCTTCTTCACCATAGATATCCTGCCTGTTCCTCAAGAGAGAAATCTGGATCCAACTTGACTCCTATTGTCAAACCATTCATTGTCAAGTCCTTTCCTATGGATTTTTACCATCTGAATGCCTTTCAAATTCACTGATACCGGGAGAGACTGAGGGAAGAAAGAGAAGAGGGAGTCAGAGGATAGCTGGGTGGCATCACCGATGCAATGAACATGAACTTGGGCAAACTCAGGGAGATGATGAGGGACAGGGAGACTTGGCATGCTGCAGTCCACAGAGAGTCAGACATGACTGGGCAGCTGAACAACCACAACAACCTTTCAAATAAGTTCAGTTTTTCAATTTTCTCCAGCACCACTATAATTAAAACTATGATCATCAACCACTTCTGTTGCATTACTTGAGAACTTTTAACCTCAAAGAGGCTCTGTCAAGCCCAATGAAGTAAAAACAGAGATCCATGGCTTGAAACCACCCTTCCTGTGCTTCAAGTCCCAAGAAGCCCATGGTAGGGCATGTGCATTTCTGAGAATAATGGAGATGGGCAGAGGGAGCATGTTTATTAAGCACATATTTTATGCCAGGCTCATACTCAGCTTTATATATATGTGTTAGCTCTTGTATCTTAATGCTAACACTTCGACTTCTAAAAAAATAGGAGACTCAAAGTAGTTCAACACTAAAGGTCTTTTTTTTTTTTTTCCTAGTAAATGATGGAGCAGGGTTCAAACCCAAGCCTGGGTGACTCTTAATTCCTGAGCTTTTTGCATAACCCAGTCTTCCCCCATGGGATTTGTTTGGTTGGGTCTAAAAAGCAAGGAGGCTTAAACGACATTGTTTTGATGCTCAAATTTGACTCCCTGGAATTGGAAACTGATCGTGGGAGATGGCATTGGAACAGACCTCCAGATGTTGTAGAGAGATCACCAACAAGCTGAAGTGCAATTGAGAGGTTGATAAATACGACTAGACAGTGGTTTGGCAGCACCGTGGAAAGTTCTCTATTGTGACCTCTCTGGACCATAATGGTTGGTGAACATCCAATTGGGTGTGAGTCAATGCTTAGAGATAAATATGGGTAATTGGAATCTATCTAGAATTACCTTCTAAATTGAGTTTGACCTTCCTGGAACTGTGATGTTGGACTGTCTGAACTCCTTACATAGAAACTACCCTGAACTGTAATCCATTGAGGGGGATTGTTATATGGATGCTTACTTAGCATTAATGTTATTTCCATAACATTTCAAACAGCATTAATAAAAATTTTCTGTGTGAATCATTAAAGGATGAGAAAAAAAAAAAAAAAAAACCACATTGGCAATATCCTTCCAAGAGACACAGACGTAGAGAACAAATGTATGGACACCAAGGGGGGAAAAGAGGGGTGGGGTGAATTGGGAGGTGGGGACTGACATCTATAGACTCCTATGTATAACACAGAAAGCCAGTGAGAGCCCGCTGTATAGCACAAGGAATTCCACTCAGAGCTCTCTGGTGACAAAGAAGGAATACATCTATACATATAGCTGATTCACTTTTCTGGAACAGCAGAAACTAACACAATATTATAAAGCAACCATACTCCAATAAAAAATTCTTAAAAACACATAAGCTTTCCATTGCTTGTAAAGAAAAAATGAATAAGCCTTAAAACATCCTGCATTATTTACTGTTTTTTTTTTTTTTTTTGTAGCTGAAGTATTTTAAGGGAAATGCTAACCCTCATGTCACCTCATTTCAGCATGTTTTAATGGGCATCTTTAACAATATGCACAACTTCTTGAAAACTACAATGTCATTATCATACATAGCAAAAACAGCAAGAATTCCTTGGTATTATCTAAGTCATAGCCATATTTTAAATTTTTACATCTTCTCCAAAATTGTCTTTTTCACATGAGTTATTAAAATCAGAATCCAAACAAGGAGTTGTCTAAGTAGTCTTCCCATCTTTTAAAACTTTCGTCCCTTTGACTTTAAGAAACTGGTTAGTTGTCCTATAGAATGTCCTATCTTCTGGATGTCTCAGTTTGATTCCTTTGTGGCCTCATTTAACTTATTTTACCAGGAAATTTTCTGTAAATTGGAAGTCAGCTTGAAAGATGTAAGTAAATTCAGGTTTAGCATCCTTCCATATGTGACTAAGAACACTTAAGCCACACTATCTGTGAAGCACGTAGCATCGCAGAGGAGGGCCATGATATCCAGCTGTCTCCTCTGTGAGACTGAAATAGCTATAATGATGGTGACTGACTGGCTCCTCCATTATAGAACTTGCAGTAACGTCATTGAGTTTTACCTAATAGCTTAATTCCTTGATGATCTTTGCTGTGAGTTCATTTTTTAAGGATTACAAAATGGTGATTTTCTAACTATTTCATTTCTTCCACATTTATTTGTTGGAATTTCTCTTGATGAAAAACGTTCCCCTTGTCAACTAAGACTCTTTGTTAACCCTAAAGCATAGTTCATAGTTCTTCATTGTTTTCCTGTAATTGACCATAGATGCTGGTTCAGGGCCTAGTCTGTGTATGTACTAAGGACTTCACTGGGAGACTTACATGTCATAAATTCACCCATTCAAAGTTTACAGTTCAGTGGTTTTTGATACATTCAAAGAGTTGTGCAATCATCAACACAATAAAATTTTAGAGCACTTTCAACATCCACCCCCCAAAAACTCATGCCCATTAGCAGTCACTTCCCATCATCCCACTCCCTAGTCTTAAGTAATCAATCCAATTTCTGTTTCTATGGATTTGCCTGCTCTGTATATTTCACATAAATGGAATCATGCAATGTGTCACCTTTTGTGACTGATTTTTTTTCACTTAGTATAATGTTGTCAAGGTTCATCTATTTAGGACCATGTATTAGTACTTCATTCTTTTTTTATTGATGAATAATGTTTTCTTTTTTGTATCTATATACCATATTTTGTTTATCCATTCATCAATTAATGGACATATAGGTTATTTCCATTTTGGTGTTTTATCAATAATAGTACTATGAATATTAGCATATGAATTTTGATATGGGCTTATGTTTTCATTTCTCCTGGGAAGATAGCTAAGACAGGAATTGCTTGATCATATGATAATGCTATGTTTGGCCTTTCGAGTAGCTTCCAGACTGTTTTCAAAAATGGCTCTATTACTGTACATTACCACAAGCAATATATGAGTGTTACAATTTCTCCACCTCTTCATCAACACTTGATTACAGTTATCTTTTTATTTTCGCTATCCTAGCATGTGTAAAGTACATTTTAATTGAGCTTTTGATTTTCATTTCCCTAATGACTAAAATTGTTGAGTATGTTTTCATATGCTTATTGTCCCTTTGTATATCTTCTTTGGAGAAAAGTTTATTCCAATTCTTTGCCTATCTTTCATTTTGCCATAGTCCTATAGGAGTATGGCCCCTGTTATGACTTCATTTAACTTTAATTACTATTAAAATTCCTGGGCTTCCCTGGTGGCTCAGATGGTAAAGAATCTTCCTGCAATGCAGGAGACCAGGGTTCAATCCCTGGGTTGGGAAGATACGCTGGAGACGCAAATGGCTACCCACTCCAGTATTCTTGCCTGGATAATTCCATGGACAGAGGAGCCTGGTAGGCTATAGTCGATGGGGTTGCAAAGAGTCAGACACAAGTAATCGACTACACTCTCACTATTAAAGATCTTATCTCCAGATATAATCACATTGGGGATTGAGACTTCAACATATGAATTTGGGAGGAACATAATTCGATCCAGAACAATCACACTGTTTTGATTACTGTTGTAGTATAGTTTTAAAATCATGAATCTTGCAACTTTAGTGACTTCCCCAGCATTTTTCCATTCTTTATTTCATTAGTCCCCCTCTAAACCCTATTTTATTTATGTTTTCCCTTCTTTTACTAGGATAGACAGGTTGCTGATTGGAGAGCATTCTTCTTCTTCTTTTTTTTTTTTTTTAATACAGGCATTTGCAGCTACAACTTCCCCTGTAAACACTACTTTAGTTGAATCTCCTGAGTTTCAGTATGTTGTGTTTTCATTTTCATTCATTTCTAAGTATTTTCTAAAATATCACTGGTGTTTCTTCTTTGATCTACTGGTTATGTATGCAGCATTGTTTATTTTCCATATATTATGAATTTCCCAAATTTTCTTAAATACAGTGCAGTCAAATAACATACTTTGTATAAATGTTAACCCCTATTAATTTACTGAGTCTTGTTTTATAGACTAGCATTTTCTCTATCCTGGAGAATGTTCTAAACGTGCTTGAGAAGAATGTGTATTCTGCTGCTGTTGAGTCGTGTGTTCTACAGATGTCCATGAAGTCTAACTGGTTTTCAGTCTTCTTTCAGTTTTCTATTTCTTTGTTGACCTTCTGCCTAGTTTTTCTATCCATTATAGAAAGTGGGGACTTGAAGGATCCAACTATTAAAGATTATTGTTGAATTTTCTATTTCTCCCTTTACTTCTGTCACTTTTTGCTTCATGGAGTTTGGAGCTCTGTTAGCAGGCAAGTATGTCTTACACATGTTTGGCACATATTCTTGGCAATATCTAATCAGCTAGTAGCTTGTTTTGCTAAAATCAATGACCTTGTATTTCCTATTAGATTCTATTAATATTTCTTGTTGACTCTGACCACTGTCTTCTGAATTAATAAAAATTAGTGAGATTTTGTTATATATCTAAAATTTATATACTCAAATGAAATAAATTTCATTAGGATTTGCAAAACAAGCTAATTTCTGACAAATATGATACCACAGTTCCACTGAGCCTTTCTCTTTCAAAATAAATTCTTTAAAATAATCAAAGTAACATGTAAGTATAAAATACCATTATCATATAAGTGTTTTAGGAATGAGGCAGTATAATGAATGGTTACAGCTTATCATGTATAAAGATTAATCTGGATAAAATCATGCAAAAATTAAATGTAGTCAACAAGTGACCACAAACTAAAGGACAGACTACCTTTAAGAGGAATCCATACCTGATAAGTGATGGAAACATGGCTCTAAGAAGACTATGCAAGTGTGCTATATTAAAACATTGGAATTAATATATGGAGAATGGGAGATGCCAGGTAGAAAACTCATATCCCTTACAAACTGAAGAGTCTGTGACCTCCTATTAAAACAATTAAAGTGCACATGGGGCAAAAATTAATAGGAATATATAAATAGGGAAATAAAGGGCTGAAGACATAGTACAGCTTTATAGGGGTCACTTGTTAAGCTCTGTCATCTATAAACAATATCCATAGCCGTGAACAAAAGGCAGGAGACAAGCTTTGAGCTTGCATAACATGAAGAATTGGAGTTACTATCTCCATATAATTTTCTATATATTATCTCCATATATAGTTCAACCTCAGTGAAAGAAAGGGCTAGACAAAAATCTGCCCATGGGGAAAAGAACCATGTCTGACACAACCTGGACACTGGGCAGGAAAAAAAGAGAAGAAAAAACCCTTCACTGAGAATTTATAACCACAGTTTTCTCATGGGTTTAGGATTAAATTTATATTAACCATATTGTTCCAAAAACTCCAAACTCACAAATTAATTTATTATTGTTCCATGATAGGGATGTACCAGAAACCTGGAAAGAAACCACAACAAACCTTTACTAAGATATTTATAGAATCATAATCCAAAATTTATATAATGGCCCAGAAAATAGGCAGCCATCAGTGAAAGTAAAAAAGCATACTGCAAATTTTGACTGCTGAGAACTTTGAAATTTAAAAATTTTTTAAACTTTTTTTTTAAATGAAGGAAAATGAAAATTAAAGTTTAATAAGATTGGATCAAAAAGATGAACAAGTAATAAAATACTATTAAAACATCAAGTGAGGTGGAAAGTAACAAACAAATTTCTAGAGACTGGAAATGCAATAACTGAAATTATAAACTCCAATATTGGTTAAATAGCACAACAGGTAGTGTTGAAGAAGGATGAATAAATCAAAAGAAGGGTTGAAAACTTCGTAAGAAGGTAGAGAATATCAAAAACATGAAAGATAAGTTTTGAGATATGAAGAAAAGAATGAGAGTTTCCATTATAAACCTGATGGGAGCTTTATACGAAACAAGTATAATGGAAAAGATGAAATCTTCTAAAGAATCGTAGGTGAGAATTTTAAGAACATAATGAAATATAGAAATTCAAGATTCTGGAAACTGAAACAGACAAATAAAAATTTATCTTTTTAGAAATTAAAAAATATAGTTGCCACATCTAAACACCTCTTACTCAAGTTGTGTGAATCAAAGACCAAGACAATATTTTAAAAGAATCAAGGGAGGGCAACATACTTATATAAAAATGAGTGACAATGAAAATGGCAGCAAGAATAGACCAAACTGACATCACTGAAATACTGAGAAAAACTACTATAGATGAAGAATTAAATGCCCAGCTTAACTATCATTCATAACCAAAATAGAAATGATTTCTGAGAAATAAAAATGAGAATGTTTACCACCAACTACAACATTTCTAAAGGATATATATCTGGAAAAAGAAGGATCCCAGAAGGAAGTTGGAGATAAAAGAAATACTGAATAAAGAAACTGGTAAAAACACACAAAAACTAAACAAATGTTGAATAAATTAGTAGGTAGGTGAAGACCTAAAATATCATAGTTTCCAAGTCAGGAGGCCTAATCTCAAATGCATTTCTCCATTGTCTTTACATAGTCAGTGTTATTCTTGGCAAGTTTTATGCCATTTTTGTTCAGATTGATTTGAATATGAATCTTTTTGCCTGTTTTATTTTCTCATTGTAAGCTTTTGAATCATTTAAAGTAACTTATTTTGATGGTTGTCTTACTGTAGTTTATCTTCATGGTTACTTTGAGGGCTCTTATCTTAAATGTTTGGAACGTTTTCTTCCATTATTTCTTTGATAATATTCTCCCTTCATTTTTTCTATCTTTATTTTTTCAAATTCTAATATTTAAGAGTTGGACCTTACAGATTAATCCTCTAATTTTTCTTACACATTGTTCTCATTTTTCATTTGTTTTTTGTTAAGTCCTTCATTCTTTTCTTTTGAGATTTTTCTTTATCTTTCAGGTTCTTTTTTAAAATGTTTATTATATTATTGGTTTCTAAGCTATGTTTCAGTTCTCTACTATTTGGGGCTTGCTTAATCTGCATACCTCCCTAAATTTGCTGAGTCACATGTTCCTCCGGGGGCTTGATTATTTACTTTATAAAAAGCCCTGCTGGTTCAACTCACTTTCTTTCCTAGCACAACCAGTTGTCTCGGCCTCCCTTGGAGGGAAATCAGGTTTCACAGTCTTCAGGCTGAATGCCAAGGTGGGAGTACCTATAGTTTGGATGCCTGGGTCCTGCTCAACTAAATTCAATCCCACTACTTGCAAACTAACCCGCAGCTCATAGAACCTGGCTTCTGCAGCAGCAATTACACACTTGGAAGACTTAATATGAAAGATCTAAATAGTTTTGTGCATCTAATCTCATCATGACTAAAGACTGATTTGAATATTTTTACCTCGTTGCCCATTAAGTCAGAGAAAGAGCCTTGTAGCAAATTTTAGAGCATTTGCTTGATTAAACAATTACACTGCCTTGAGCTCCATATCATTGCCTCCGAACGCTTTTATTGGCCTATAATTTAACAGACATGGAAAATATCTTGAAAACCCCACCAAATAAAACCCAGCTAAGGGAATAGGAAGAGCACATGTCCACAAATAGGTACTAAAGCTGTCCTAGTGAAATCTAAGAATTTAAAAGAGGCCAATTCAAATGGGAAAGATGTCGCAAAGCAAAACATATAAACATATCTATAGCTAACATTTGTTTTGATCACACGTTCCTCTGGGAAACACATGGCAACTAGGAAGAAAATCTTATTTTCATTGCCAGCAGTTAAAGGGCTAACCTGCCTTGGAATCCAAAGTATTAGGGGTGTTGTATGTGTTTTAAAACTCAGCAAGTACCACTTTACACGAATGGTAGAGATTCACTTTTGCAATAATGATAACTATTTCCAGTATAGAAATATCATTTGCTGAATGTATATATATATGTGTATATATATATAGCTTTCAGGCAAAAAAAAAATCAGTATGTGAATAAATAGACCTCAGGTCTAATTAAATGCTGCTCTTTGGAGAATGGTTTACATATGCTTACCTTGGATTTAATGTTTTATTTAAGCATAGTTTGTTTTATATAACAAAGGATGGAAAATATAAAAGCATAAAGGGAAAGGGACCCCAAGGGGTTACACATTGCTTCTCTTTAGCCACTGGAGAATTGTACAACCCACCTGTCATGGGGTTGTCTGTTTTCTGCCCCAGAATGAGGCAGAAAAGAATGAGGGTGAATCACAAATTATTCTAAGTAGCTAATTCGGTTTCCTACCACCATCAGGAGACAGAAAAGTATTTTGGGAATAATAAAGTGCTATGCAAATGCAAGTTTTATAATTAGTACTAAGACCTGTTCTCTATTCCCAGAAGGTGAAAATGACTAGACATTTTGCATCTTATAAAAATCCTTGTAACTCTGAAAACACTAAGGTTATTCTTTGGATTCTCCTATATAAATAAAACTCACATTTTACTTTTTCTTCATTAGCCTTACTTTTCAGTCTGATTTAGTAATCTGATTTATTGGACAATTGCCAAACTTACTATGCCATGAATTTAAAGCAAGTAGTAAATTAGCAAAAGCTGGTGTGACTTTTATTAAAATTTTTGTGTTTTTGAATAAAAGTCAATATCAAGTTCAAGTCAATCATGTATAATAATTACATTTTACTTTTTATCAATACTACTTTTAATTATAATTATTTTTAACATGAAAATCCAAAGAATACTACAAGGAACAAAGGAACGCTTGCATTACCAGGTAATCAACTTGATTTAGCATGATCAACTTTTTCTCATAGTTGATGATCTACCACACACCCACATGCACACATACGTAAGTTACCAAATTGTTCAAAAGCTGCAGATGCTACCTAACAATAATATCATTATCCCCAACAAAAATAACAATATCTTAATCTTATGCAACGTCCAGTCCATGATCAAACTGCTACAATTGCTCTCCAAATGTCTTGCACTATTTATAGATAATTCTTTTAATTAGATTCTGGTTTAGCACTCCAATTTTTACTGAAAAAAATGCATATATTCTTATGGGAAAGGAAGCATGATGTAGGCAGTTCTGCTCATTTAAAGTTGTAACACAAGTGATTTCTGTATATCAGTATACATTGAGCGTCTCCATTTCTCTTACCTCATGGGTTACTCTAAATATGAGTGGATACATGTAAAGTACTTATTAGCACAATGCCTATAAAACTTAAAGCTATCCATAAATGCTAATTGTTGTCCTTTTAGAGAGGTTATATAAGGAGCCTGTATATGGAGAAAAACACCCTGTTGATTTTCAGGAAAGGTACTAAACACATCTATGTGTAAATTGATTCCAAGATATTTATTAATTTGATGAAATAAGATTATAAATTTTGGATTGGCTACCAAAATGCAGTAGCAACACTTTGTTGCCTATCTGTTAAATTTTAGAGGCTGAACGACTGTTACTCAACTCTCTATTCTCCACTGCAGCTCTTGATGCTCTGAAACAATAAGAGTAGGTGGGCATCCCAGACCTTCTCATCCTATAAAGAGGCCAAGTGTCACTGGGACACTGGGAATAGGGTTTCTTGTTTGTTTTTAGTTTGTTTGTTTTTTCCTCCTTCCTCCCTCTTTCTATCTAGAACTCAGACCTGTGGTCTAATGATACATGAGCTCTTTTCAGACCCTAAAGCAAGAAGCTTGAAGACAAAGGCTTTCAGGTTAGGGGTAGAAGACTGAAAAATAGAAAAACCCTGACTTCCTTATGGCACCGTGAAACTGCTGCACTCTCTAGATTATTTTTGTTGTTTTGTTTATATTTGTGTATATTTGGTTTTCCCTGTGCTGAGTCACTGCTGCAAGCAGACTCTTAAGTTGCAGTGAGTAGGGTATCTCTCTTGCTGCAGAGGACAGGCTCTAGGCGCATGCGCTGTGGAAGCACGGGCTTCAGTAGTCGTGGCAACTGGGCCCAGAATTTATGGCTGGCGGGCTCTAGATCAGGGGCTCAGTAGTTCTGGCGCACAGGCCTAGCTGTTCCGTGGCATGTGGAATCTTCCTGGAATAAGGATCAGACCCATGTCCAAAGCATTGGTAGGCAGACTCCTATCCTCTGTGCTACCAGGGAAATCCTTTAGATTGTTATAATGCGAACAACTTTTATTTTTTGAAAGCCACTTTTTGTCTGGTTTCTTCTCTTTTTAACTAAACGCATCTCTAACTGATAGAGACAGAAATCAAAATATTACAAGACTTTTTTCTGAAAACAAGATGCTTTTATTTTAAATTATACTTATGATAATGTGTTGTTGATTATATGAAAGAATATTCAGAAAAAGAATGAGGACTACTATGAGCCCTTCTGTATATTAAAATACATTTAAAGCAAAATTAGCTAAATTAATATATCACTGGGTGACAAATAATGATAGATCAAGGGAGGAGTATTCAAGTCTAATAAATATCTCAAACTATAATACTTGATAAATCAGGCATGACCAAATGATAAAGACAGAGAGAACTCAATATGTTTAAGAAGTCATTGATTTGAAAAAAATCAGACTTGTCCAAACATGTTCGTGGGTAAAGCTTTAAGATTAACCTTTAAGTTAATCTTAAAGCTTTAAGATTAACCCTGTGGTGGACCATATCTGCAGAGGGAACCCAGGGATCCTATTCTGTGTTGGGCCATACACTTTGTTCTGGCACTTTTCCCATACATTAGAAATATTAATTTGCTTGTCTTTGAATCAGTTCAGTTCAGTCGCTCAGTCGTGTCCAACTCTTTGCGACCCCATGAATTGCAGCACGCCAGGCCTCCCTGTCCATCACCAACTCCTGGAGTTCACTCAACTCACGTCCATCGAGTCAGTGATGCCATCCAGCCATCTCATCCTCTGTCATCCCCTTCTCTTCCTGCCCCCAATCCCTCCCAGCATCAGTCTTTTCCAATGAGTCAACTCTTCACACGAGGTGGCCAAAGTACTGGAGTTTCAGCTTTAGCATCAATCCTTCCAAAGAACACCCAGGACCGATCTCCAAAAAGTAGCTGTGGGCTCAGTAAATATACAATGCACGACTGAATAGATATCCCTTTAGGTATTTCTGGATGTACAAAATGTATGTTAACAGACAGACCCCACTCTCTGAAACCTCACAACCTGAAAAGAGCATATGAGAACTTAACTTCTGAAAAAAATAATATAAGCAGAAAGCTGTGAATATCTTAAGACAAATGAAAAACAGAACATTCTGGGAATCCATAGTATTCAAATGAAATCAGGAAGACAGAGGAAAATAATTATGATTTGTCAAATACAGGAATAAGTATAATTTTAAAATTCATTATATTATTTAGAAAAGTGTTTTTATCTTTCAGTGGGTGATGGAATACATTGGGCATCCAATTCTTACCAATAAATGCTCCAATGTCCATTGATAACAGTCTCGTACACGATTTCAGGAGATTCAAGGACTCCCCTGAAATTTGGCCACAAACACTTGGGGAAGAACCCTTTGATCCATATATTTGTAGCTAAGCTTTTACCAGTATTTACGCAATCATTAACCTGACTGTGTCTCCATACAGACTAGCAAACAAACTATTTTTAATAAGACAGGAACAATGCTGCAGAATCATGATACAATGAATGCATGTTTTAAAATGCAGGTTTAAACATTCCATTTTCAATGGCAACTTCATAGTGATGAAATTTTCTAAATAATCACAATACTGCTAATGAAAACCACAACCCTCCAAAGATTGCCATAAAGACCTAGCACAAGTTAGAAGATTCTTTTACAAGGGTTGATAGTTTCCAGGATATTGAAAGCATCTTATATATTCAATTCTGATTGAACATAATTTTATTTTAGTGCAAAACTATAAATGTTCAGTTGAATTATGAAGGAGCTTTATGTCCAGATATGTTCAACTTAAAATATGTCTCAGAAATTAGCACTCGCATATCTTTAGATCATTTTGGTGGACATCTATTGGTTCTGAAAATGCTTTTCAAAATACATCACGAAGATTAAACTCCAGGCCATCATGATTCCTTTGTCCATGATGGCCAAAGTGAGGAGAAGCTTGGCTCACAGAGGACTGAGCAGAACAAGGTCACTTATTCATGTCCAGGAAGAAAGGTTTCTTTTTTTCATGAAATACCCATATGAGGATCAGTACACCATAAATAAAATCTAAAAAGTTTTCAAACAGTGTTTTAATCAACAGGTAGAACTTTGTGGTTATAATATATTTCTTAAGTTCTTATTAGAAACTTTCTCTATTTGGAAAGTCCCAAGTCATACAATGTTTTAAATAATCATGGCTTTTGTTAGTGATGCTGTAACATAATTTACAAAGCATTTTTAAGAAATATGGTTTTATTTAACTTCTTAATTTTTGAGTAGTTCCTTTTATTTATAAATAAGGAAACATAGGGTTTTTTGATGGCTTATGCATAAGATGGCCAAACCAGGAGCTAATAAAGGTTTTCAACTCTATCTCATATTATTTCCATGGTTACTTGCATTTTGTGATACATAACATGTACTGGTTTTTACATTTTTCATTATGATATAATTTATCATAATCCTCATACCATTCTTCTTTGAAAATTCATTAAAAATACATACAGTATAAGCACTTTTAACGTGAATGGAATATTTTGATCTTAAGCATTTTATTTCTTGAGGACTGAATTTAGTTGGTGTTCAAATCTCCTTAAGAGAGATATTTATAGATCAAACTACCTGTTCCAGACTGCTGGTTTCTTTCCAAACAAAATTTCTTTTTACTTTTTTTCCCCTCTGGCACAAGTTTCTGCATGTAACAGCAGGAATACAAATTATGTCCAAAGCATTTACGTAGTTGGCAGAAGTATTTTCTCTTCTGCTATAAATTTATCAAACACTTTTCAAAACAGTAAATCCCTGAAAACAAGGGCTGAATTCCAAATACAATCATCACAGTCATGCCATTTACAATGTTGAAGTTAAGAGACTCTTCAATTATCTATTGTAAAGATCCTAAGTTTGAGAGCAATAACCATTTACTATGGGTCTAAACTGGCAGACTAATTTTCAGCTTCAGCAACTCTATTTTTTTTCTTGAAACTTTAGGCCAATTTTTCACTATGGGAAATGCATTGCTAATTAGTGATGAGTTCCTGCATGAGTCTTTTCACTCAACCTACAAATATGCATGCCTCTCCAGACAGTAGCATCATCATCAAATCGGAGCATAATGGGACAGATGGAGGAGAAAGGAAGAGCTTTTAGGAGTCAGAAGACAAAATTGAGTGCATGCGACATCATTTATAATGTCCTCAGCATGCACATTCAATTAGAAGTAAAATATTGATTAGGTAGCTGATGTCACAGATAATACATTATGGAAAAGTAATTAAACATTTTCAATTTTTCATCTTTTAAAATTCACACACTACAGCCGAATTAAAGATGAGTTAGTTAGGAAGCAAATGGTGCGGATGAAGGAGAGAAATTAGTCAGGTATGGACAAACCAAGTGAGTATTTTTTTTTTCATCAGAAGGGTTCAACAAGCAGTTATTAAGAGCCCAATATCTGTCGGGCACTCAGTTACGCAAAATAGACACAGAAGTGGACACAATGAGTAAGACACAGCTTCTTCCGTCAAAGGGCTCTCACATCTTGAGGGCAGAGAACAGACACCTGTCCTGTGGATCATCTCACACCATCACTTAACCCTGGAGTTACAGGGATCAACTGACTACACTGAGGCAACTCCAGCTGCCACCGGTCAATAAATGCAAAACACTTATTGAAATAGTTGTGCAAGTGGCCACCATCAAAGCAAGGATGTATTAAGACCTTCCCAGATTCTGAATAGTTGGTTTTATCCTCTATTTATAATCTGTGCTTGGAAACATTAACTTGATGGACCCTCAGAGAAGAGTTTCTGAGCTCTTGACTGTTTATCAACTGAAAAGGTGCCCTAAGAGAGTTTGAATGCTGCTGCTGCTAAATTGCTTCAGTCATGTCCGACTCTGTGCAACCCCATAGACCACAGCCCACCAGGCTCCCCCGTCCCTGGGATGCTCCAGGCAAGAACACTGGAGTGGGTTGCCATTTCCTTCTCCAATGCATGAAAGTGAAAAGTGAAAGTCAAGTCACTCACCCTCAGTGACCCCAGGGACTGCAGCCTTCCAGGCTCCTCTGTCCATGGGAGTTTGAATGAACATTGCTAAAAAAATATGGAAATACACAGGTCTTGGAGGTGTTATGAAAAGTTTCAGTTTACAAATACAGAGGCAAAGAGAATATAAGAAATGCACAGAGAAAGGCAGTGCTTATTTCTTGGGGTACAAAATCAAACCCAGGAGCTGGTGAAAGCTCAAGCAAAAAACTTCAACTCAGATATGGAACAAAAATCAGTACAGTTAAGAATGATAGACAGGAAAGTGTTTGAAGAATATAAAAGAAATAAAAGAATACAGGCGCCAAGGGTAAGGACAAAAACAGTACTATGGACACAAATATAAGGTTTTTAGAGGTTATGGGAAAAGATGAATTAACCTGTTAACAGCAACATGTGTTTCTGTAGAGAAAGCCGAGAAATATATTCGAGTGGTACACTGTATATTTTCTATAGAAGGATATTCTGAATAATCTAACAAGTAGACTTTTTTTTGCTAATGCTTCCCATAATGAAGAAGCAGCAATTCAGGTAACATATAAATACAATCCACCTTGAGAAAAAAAAAATGTGTTTTGGAATAAAACACATCATTTAAGGATCTCTGTGTGGCAAACTGGCATGTTCAGAAGAGAAAGAATATTAGGTCATAAAGAAAAGAAAGGGGAGAAGAAGAACAAGAGGAAGGAGGCGGGGAGGGGCAAGAGACGTCAAATGATAGTCAAAATGATGTCTAAGAGACATCTTCTTAGAGATGTCTAAGAAATCAAAAGATATTGCAGAATTGCATACAGTCATTGCATACTCAATAAAGTCTTCCTAGCCATGCCTGACACATTGACCAGTGAATTAGTCCAAAGGAACTTCCTGGGTCCTTTTATTATACAACCATTTAGCTTTATTTTAGACATTTTTCCAGCTTTGCCATTCAATTTACTAGCCCCCAGAGATTAGAGATGAAGATAAGTAAACTGAGAAGAATAAGTAAGAGCTGACCTCAGTCATTGAAGGAGGGGATAGGAAATAAAACTAGAAAAAGCCTCAAGAAAAATCAACATCAGTCACTTAATGTTGGAATATACACCTGAAACAACGCAGGAAAATGATATTCAGGTTAGAAATCACTGTTTACAAACACCAGATTGTTTTAATCATCCTTTATTCCAATAAATATCACTTATCTTCAATGTTTCTCAACCCATCTTTTCATTTTCCCCTTAAAAAAACTTTACAGACATTTAGTTTTCTGAGCAACCATTCACAATTTTTGCCATGAAAATGTAATACCTCAAATATACTATTTATACTTTTACGTACTGTGGACCTTTGGAGGATGTCAAATCCTTGTAATAGCTAGGATTTTTTTCCACCCTTAGAGAACCAAGCTTTGCTCCTTTGAAAACAACATCACACCCACTGAAAATGCATGCTCTCATCTGAGCCAGGCACCGTACCAGGCACTGAAGTGGTTGATGGTGAGTAAAACAGACAAGGCCTCTGACCCTATGGAGCTCACTGTTTAGAGATAATTAATACAGGCTCAGTATAGTGGCAATGCTAGGGGATAGCTCTGAGTTCATATTAATGGTTATGGAAATAAGAAAGCCTTGTTTGAGAAAGTGGCATTTCAATTGTGATCTGAAGGATGGAGAGGATGCTCTAGGAAACAAAGGAAGGAAAAACATTCAAGACAGCGATGACAGCGTATACAAAGGTCCTGTTGCTGCTGCTAAGTTGCTTCAGTCGTGTCCAATATCATGTGCGACCCATAGACGGCAGCCCACCAGGCTCCCCCGTCCCTGGATTCTCCAGGCAAGAATACTGGAGTGGGTTGCCATTTCCTTCTCCAGTGTATGAAAGTGAAAAGTGAAAGTGAAGTCGCTCAGTCGTGTCTGACCTTCAGCAACCCCATGGACTGCGGCCCACCAGGCTCCTCCGTCCATGGGATTTCTACGGCAAGAGTAATGGAGTGGGGTGCCATTCACCTTCTCTGACAAAGGCCCTGTGGCAGGGAAGGAATACGGCACAATTTTAAAGAAGACCAATGTGAGTAGAGAATGGAGAACATCAGAAAGCATAAGGTACAATGAGGCTAGAGGAGGAGGCAAGGGGGTTACAGGTCATACCACAGACTTGCTCTATTCTAAGAGCAAGGTGAAAAAAATAAATGGTGTTTTAAAAACAGAAACCGAGTCTGTGACATGATTAGATTCTCAACAATCACACGTGCACACAGAAAAACTGAATTATGTTAAAGTACTCTGCTTATGAATGCTTGGAATTGCGGAAGTTGTACACATTTTCAATGTTTCCATTAAAACAACTGTGTTTTAAAAATGAATGCATCCATGGAAGATTTTAGTTACTTAAAAAATCAGAATGCACAAAACAGTTAATTCTCAACTATGCCAGGAAAAGCAGGTATTTCTCTGTTTAAAATTGGACTCATTGTGACGTATGGAGTAATAAAATGAATAATGAATGTATGCAACAGATGATTATTCTGTTCAAAGTATGACACACAGACTGCTTACAAAACAACTGATGAAGAGTAAATGCTGATAAGATATGCCGCCTTAAAAGCTGTAAGAGCTTCACCTGGACTGATACACTGTGCCGTCCGCACTCAAGTAAACAACAGAACTGCTTCTTTTGTCTTTGAACACAACTGTTTCCCATCATCTAAGAAATTCCCACTAGAAACCAGGCAATTTTAAGAAATGACTTTAGCAGTCATTCAGTTCCTGCTCCTTGCTACTATAACAACAGGAGGTGAGTCTTAAAGAACTTCGTTTAAATTCATTTAGATTTAAGGTTCCATTTAGTTCCAATACATCTCTGATTACTAGCTGCAGTATATCCGTGCTTGTGCAAGTGTGTGTGTATATAACATTGTTATTTTAAAAAAAATCCTTAAAGGCCTTTCCTACATTTCAATTTTATTTTTTCAGATAATACCCAACTATTGTTCTTTAAGCGGAGCCTGTGCTCCCAGTTGACACTCTCAGGCTAACTAGGAAGAACATACTAGGAAGAAGGGCAGAGAGGTCTAGAAGTTTGTTATTCATGCCATTCCAGAAAAATCAAACCTTGCTCCAACCTAGCAATCCAATGGTTTGGTCAGATATGCTCACACAACACCACCTTTGACAAAATTCCTTCCTGCAGTTACTTTTATTTTCCAAATGACGTAAAGTTATAGAAAGTGATCAACAACTTTCTGCAACCCTTAAGAAGATGGCAGACATACTTCCCCAGCCATCCTGGCAAAAGAAGGGTGGGTTCTCATACCAACTGGGGCCCTGAGCCAGTTCCAGGGCCCTTGCCCCTATCCAGTGGGTGACAAGCCAGATCGGAAAACATATACCAAGAAGATTCACAAAAGGTCAGTCAAGACAGGGCCCTCTGAGGACGTTACAGATGAGGCTAGGATGGGTCCACTGAGACATGTGTGAATCGAAGCATTGAAAGATCTGGCAAGGGTCAGACCATCATTCATGCCAGTCAACCCCAAGCCCAGAAATTCACAGCTCACACCAGAATGGTCTCCACTCAGACATTCTGGCAGTCTCAGTGGCTGCACGCTGAGTCATAGGATGTGGCAAATCATCCAGCAATTATCATTCTGGCATTTCACAAAGAAAAACTCGTGGGGTTGCTTCTGTTCGGTTTTTGAGGGCCAAGCTGACAAGAGAACAGGAGACGGCCAGAAACTATTTTTAAGTTTCTTCACCAAATCCCTTTCTGAAGTCGATTAGAAATTTGTGTGTTGGCATAGAGTAGAACTTTTTTTTTAATTATGAAGAAACAGGGGTAGTGTGTTAAAAGGGCTTATGAATCAGCTCTGAGTGTTATTTCATACTCTGGATCCTGAAAATGGCCCTGTTCTTTCCTGGGGAATGGCCTCTATCTGCTTAGAAAGACCCTCTGCCCTTTTTCTAAAAGAATTATGCACCTATGCAGTGCAGCAGTAACATAGAGGGGCTATGAGGGCAAGTAGCAAGAGTCTTTCATTGGGTTATACCTTCTCTGCAGGCTGACAGTACCCACGCTGCGTTGGCAGCATACCAGTACTGGAAGAGAACCAGATCTACAGTAAAGACACCAAAATGCTCACTTCTGCACCCTAGTGCTCCTTGAAATCACAGCTTAAGATAACAGAGTTTATAGTATTATATTTTTAAAAGATTTTTTTGATGTGGACAATTTTTAAAGTCTTCATTGCGTTTGTTGCAATACTGGTTTCTCTTTTATGTTTTGTTTTTTTGGCCATGAGACATAGGGGAGCTTAGCTCCAGATCAGGGATCGAACCCACGCATCCTGCTTGGAAGGCGAAGTCTCAACCACTGGGACCACCAGGGAGGTCCACCATAGTACTATATTTCCAGTGTCAAATGGAGCCTTAAATTATTAAAATATGTTTGGCCCTCCTGTGGGCGAAGTTGTTCTACAAGTACATAGGTGGTTGCTAGATACTTTCAAATATAATATTCCATGCTATATATCAGCACATATGATATCTTGTCAATATTTACAAAAATAAAATTTATGTAATATTTTCCTTTTGTAATTTACAAACAAGTGGTTGGTGATGGGGGATTTATGTCTTCATAGACTGATTCAAGACCTACAATAATAACAGTAAATACTTACATTGTCTACAATTATTATTTTTTTAAGGCAAGCACATTGCTCATGTTTTTCTGCCTTAAAAAGAGCTATTTTCAATTGCATGTAGGCTAAAATTAGCCAGATCAGACTTCTATTTGTATCTAGTGATATCTGATGCAGGGGAAATTTTGTAGCTGTCACTGAAAGTATTAAGAAAGATATCTTCCAGCTGTCTGGTAGTTCCCATGAACAAGGACCTGTTCCCCAACCCTCTGCAGAGTGAACTTTACTGATTTATTTTACCTCACTAGATTTTATGTTTTATATTGGGAACTGTGTATAATATCCTGGTGAACAAATGGGCAAAACTCTCCATTGTTGTTTTTTAACTATGGAGGAAAAAAAGAAATAAAGAACACTTAATTATCTTAGCATGTCTTGAAAAGCTAAGAGGCATCCTCCCAGTTACCATGGATATACGTTTCCTATTTATAATAACAGTCTTCTCAAAGAAACTGAAACTCATTAAAGTTGCCAATTACAATGTAGCACTTTATTGTAATGTCCCATTAAATTTATAAAGTTGTGCATCCTCAATATTTCACTTTCAATAGTGTCTTTAGTAGCAGTTTTTTCATACAATATGTTTTTTCAAATGTCATTTTAAAATGATTATATTTTAATGCATTTTAAACAAAATATGGATTCTGTTCATTGCAGTTCTGTTGGATAAAACAATTATTTAAGTTCAAAATATGTTTGTAGTTTTACACATACTGTGGCCATGAAAAATAGGTTAATAATCTGTCAGTAAAAAAGTCAACTGTAGCTAACATTTTTTGAGTGGTTACCATGTGTCAAGGTTTCTTTAAGGTAATTTGTATGTATTAACTAGTTTGTATTTTGGAATGAAAATTTATTTGGCAGTTTTAACAGAGGCTTAAATGAGTAAATCACATTTTGACTCTATAGAAGAAAGGAATCTGTTGTTTAAATATCCCACCCAGAGAAGAAGAATGGAAGGAATTCCCAAGACGTTTTTCACTAGGTTAGTATGTATCTAGTTCACCTTAAAATCCATTTTGTCAGGTTAAAAAAATCAATTATGCTTACTAGGAAGTAGAATAATGAAGGTGGCTAAAAATTACCAGGTGTTTTTTAATCAGGCACTATTAAGAATTGATGCTTTCGAACTGCAGTGCTAGAGAAGACTCTTGAGAGTCCCCTGGACAGCAAAGAGATCCAACCAATCAATCCTATAGAAAATCAACTCAGAATATTCATTGGAAAGACTGATGCAGAAGCTGAAGCTCCAAAATTTTGGCCACCTGATGCAAAGATCTGACTTATTGGAAAAAATCCCTGATCCTAGGAAAGATTGAGGACAAGAGAAGAAGCGGGCAACAGAGGATAAGATGGTTAGATGGCATCACTGACTCAATGGACATGAGTTTGAGCAAACTTCAGGAGGTGAAGTCCTTCAATAATAAAGGACAGCGAAGCCTGGGCTGCTGAAGTTCATGGGGTCTCAAAGAGTCTGACACAACTTAGCAACTGAGCAACAACAATAAGTCTGTTAGTTAAACACCTTACATTACTCAATCCACATAATACTCTTTGCAGACTTTTTTTTTTTTTTAATGGATATAAAAACTGGTGCTGAGGAAAGTAAAGAATTTGTCCCAACATACATAATTGATAGTGATAAAGGCAAGACGGAGTCCAAGTTGATCTATTGTTTTACTCAAGAAACAAAGGGCTCTACTACACTATATATTTTAATTATTATAAACATAATAAACTATATAGTCTTATTTATATATAACTTTATACTGTATATACCTTCATATATATCTTACATATAAAATTTAGTTAGATGGCTTCCCAGGTGATCAGTGATAAAGAATCTGCCTGTAATGCAGGAGACATGGGTTTGATCCCTGGGTTGGGAAGATCCCCTAGAGGAGGAAATGGTGACCCACTCCAATATTTTTGTTTGGGAAATCCTATGAACAGAGGAGTTTTGTGGGCTACCATCCATGGGGTCGCAAAGAATTGGACACCACTGAGCTACTTAACAAGGATAACTATTTTTTTTTTAAGATCTTTTTTTGGGGGGAAGTGGACCATTTTTTAAGTCTTCATTGAATTTGTTACAGTATTGTTCCATGTTTTGGCTTTTTGGCCAGGAGGCATATGGGGTCTTAGCTCCCAGACCAGGTGTCCCATGCATACCCCAGGGAAGTCCCCAGACTTGTTTGTTTTTTCTTTAGCCTCTCACTCTGCAACCAATCAGACCTAGAGAACAGAATGAGAAAACAATAAGGATGACCACAGTGCATATGATAGTCTAATCTGCCAGGATCCATGGCAAGAAAAAATGTAAGCCCAGGTCACCCTAAGCCTAAGAAATTCCTTAGGACTTAAAAATAACAGGGCTAGTCATAAATTATCATGTGTTTATTTTTTGACCCTTGAAAATACTGCTGTGGACACCTAGAGCCTTCCCAAGAAACCTCTTACATTTGCATTCTAACATTTTCCTGGTGTCAGCGAACATTGACTAAATTTACAGCCATATACTGACTTGCCCTAGTGTTGATTATAAGCAGTAAACCTATCTGTAAGGCATGTTCACAGTTCTACACACTCATTCAAAAGTGTTTATTGAGCACCTGTGATGTACCAGATGCCCGGCAAGGCACTGTAGATTGCGGAAGATGAATAAGAAAACGACTCCCATCTGATGGAGTGCAAAGTAGAACTCGGGAGACAGATATATGTAGATTTGAATTATTGCGCTAGGTATTTTCAACATCTCTGAAGAAATGGCTATGGGCAGTCAGGGGGCGAGTGACTGCAGAACTACCAAGGGTTCACACCATGGTAAGCACTGACTGAGTAAGGTTTGTACAGGGGATTTTCTGTACAAGGGAATCTGTGCTGGGGCCAGGGCCAGGGAAAGGTGAAAAGTTCAAAGTGCCCAGAAAGGTAAGCAGGCAGCAGGTGACCCAGTGGAGAGGACAATATCAGGGCGCAGACTGTGAAGGAGCTTGAATTTTGTTCTCCAACAGAGTGTGGTCTCTAAATCATTTGCTGTGCCATCTCTATTAGTATGAATCCCTTGGTATTCTTATAAAATGTACATACATATATATTTATCTATGTGTAGAACTTATGTACATCCTAAAACACACATAAAGTGCAAATCCCAAAAATATTGTGTAAAAAATAAAATCACATAGAGGTCCTCTGATATTCTTCTCCCAACCCTATAGATCCCCCTGTGTCTGCACTCCACTTTAGAAGCAACTTTTTTAGGCAATGGACATTTGAAAGAGAATTGAAAACCATCAGCTTTGCTTTTTTTAAATTTATTTCTTGTTATTTGTTTTTTTTTTCATTGGAGGAAAATTGCTTTACAATGTTGTGTTGGTTTCTGCCAAGGGTAAAACAGATAGCTGGTGAGCAGTTGCTCTCTGTGACTACCTAGAGGGGTGAGATGGGAGCAGGGGAAGGGAGGCTTAAGAGTGAGATGATGTATGTTTAATTACGGCTGATTTGCATTGCTGTAGGGCAGCTTTGACTTTTTTGAGACTGACTCAGGGAGATGCACGAAGATTAGGCTGAAAGAGATGAGTGGAGCCTAGAGCGAAGGAGCAGGGTCGCCCATGGGAACCTGAGTTCAACCTGAAGCAGGAGCAAAGGTAATGATTGCTAAGGTCCTTGCAAGGGATGGTGTCGGGGAGGGGTGAGTGGGATGGTGGGGAGCAGTGCCAGGACCATGCTGTGGGTCTAGGGACCCATCTGCCAGGGCTGCTCAGAACCATCTACACACGGTTCTCAGGAGAGGTCTTCTGCACGTTTTATATCAAGACCGCATTAAAGAAAGATAAAGAAATGAAATAGAAATAAACATACAGAGAACTATATAAACAAAGCTTTAAGAGTCTTTGTGGGTAATGAACAGGTAAGCACTCGTTATATTAGCTGGTGTATTTCTTTATGTTTAGAAAATATTTTAAAATAAAAATAGATTTATTTACATTGCTTACATGCTTAAATCAACTTCATTAGCTAACAGAGAATTTTGAAACCTATGATTATTAAACACTATATTCTCCTTACAGAAACAAAGCAGTTTTGCTAAATTCAGTGAAATGTTGACATGTGAGAATTTCTTACCTAAAATGACTAAACATTTCATATATCTGCAGATAGGTGCAAAATTGCTATCAACTCCCCTCTTCTGATACAAAATTAATGAGTATTCAGTGAAGCCATAACAAAGAATTTTCCTCCAGGCATGTTATAAAAACACTTCTGGTTCTGGTATGAATGCAAAGTCTTGTCTGAAACCCAGTGATTTAAAATATGCACATTTGTGAAGCTGATGAATGCCACAC
The DNA here is from genome assembly GCF_002263795.3 of Bos taurus. NCBI lineage: Eukaryota > Metazoa > Chordata > Mammalia > Artiodactyla > Bovidae > Bos > Bos taurus. The sequence continues at coordinate 8,486,784 of NC_037344.1, read as the reverse complement.
AGAGTAATTCTTTTGATGTTTCTCATATTTAAAATCCCTGTCCTACCTTATCAAGTCCTATCTTACAATGAATGTTTTCCTAAGGAGACTTGAAGAACAATTAATGATTAAATTCAGAGCATTTTCATTTCATCCAACTACTTAAAGATATGAAGCCCTAATAAATTCTAAATATCAGTAAAGTACTCAATCAATACTACTGTTTCTTTTTCATAAAGGATGATACTGTCCATAAAAGATGATACCTCGAACTATCTCAGGAGTAAGGGAATTGCTTTCACGATGACAGCTTTTGTCTGCTGTATAAAAATACTGGGATCTGAATTTCAGTCTCTGATTCATGGTACATTCATTTAGTCCCAATGCAAGGGAAAAGCAGTGTTGGAAAGTGAGGTATGAACCTACTTGAAGTGCATAGAGTCATAGATTCATGAAATAAATAATCACCGATGCACTCAAGAGTCAGGCCATTATGATCCTTATGATAAAAAGTAATACTTTCCTTTTATCTTTTCCTTCTCCCCTTTTAAAAGGCTTCATGAGAATATTCTATATTTGTAGATATTTCTCAATAATAAAATCAAAAATAATCCAAAATATTAACAAACTGATGACTTCTCATATCAATAGTCCTATCTAAGAATTTTATTCTCACATTTATGAAATAATAATCTGAGGTTTTAAATGTAAAATTTAACAAAATAGAAAATTGCTCCTATAGGACAATAAATCTCATAGGGAAAAAACTGCAAATATCAGAAATATTAAAACAAACTTTTTTATTTTGTAGATTTATGGAGAAAATTATTTGCATTAAATCTAATAAAATATATTTTATAGCATAGACTCAACTATGTTTTGTTTTATAATTCTTATTTTCCACTTATATTCTATAATATTTGTATCCAGTTGAAAAGAAATTAATTTTACACTACTTCTAAAAACGTCAATTATGTTGGAAAAAGAAATGGATACTTCAAACTTCAATTAAAATGCCATCATGCCACATTTTCATCCTATTTTAAAATGCATTGGAAAAGGACAGCCTTGAACACTTGAAGTTTTGAGGTTACCTAGAAAAATTATATTGCAGGCCTTGGTTTGTGAAGAAAGTTCAATCACCATTTCCTGCTCATCATTCTTTGTAATTGATGATACAACCATATGAAAAAGAGCCTGCCATAAACTGACTGTGGCTACTTGGGCAAGATATGACTTTCTTAAAGCTCAGTTTTCTACCCTGCTAGATGGAAAAAGGCCTATCTGTGTCTATCTCTATCTGTCTACCTATCTAATACTTGCCTGAGTATTATTGAAAAGATCACAGTGACAGTGGTCAGCGAGTTTTATAATGTTTTTTGTGAACCACAGAACAGCTGCAAACGTCCACAAGGAAGAGGTAGGGAGTTTGAGGCCTGTCCTTGCTGAATGACTCTTACTCTGTTTTGTGGCTCCTGATTTAACAGCACAGCCAGAATGCTTTTCTAAATTATCCAACTTAACAGCAACGTTCATTCTATAACTATTCACAGATTGCACATAAGCCAGGACAAAAAAAGTCAGGGAAGGGATTAATGCTAGCATCTTCCATTCTTGGATGCGTAAGACTTTAATAGT